>NW_027667281.1:0-600000 GCF_963924665.1 Micromys minutus | reverse complement strand
ATTCTTCTTATTTTCGGGCAAAAAGGCAGAAATTCCTCGTATTATAGAGCCAATTGCAGAAATTCTCCTAATTGTGGGGCAAAAAGGCAGAAATTCCCTATATGTTGGGGCAAAAAGGCAGAAATTCTCTTTATTTTGGGGCAAAACTCAGAAATTCCACTTATTTTGGGGCAAAATAGAAATTTTCATTATTTTGGGGCAAAAAGGCAGAAATTCCTAATATTTTGTGGCAAAAATGCAGAATTTCCCCTTATTTCGAGGTAAAAAGGCTAAAATTCCTTTTATTTGGGGGCAAAAAAGCAGAAATTTTTTCTTATTTCGGGGCAAAATTGCAGAAATTTCACTTATTTCAGGGTAATAATCAGAAATATTCCTTATTTTGGGCCAAAAAGGACAGAAATTCCCTTTGTTTTGGGGGAAAAAGACAGAAATTCTACTTATTCAGAAGCAAAAAAGCAGAAATTCCCCTTATTTTGGAGCAAAAATGAAGAAATTTCCCTTTTTTATAGCAAAAAGTTATGCATTCTTCTTATTTTCCAGCAAAAAGGCAGAAATTTTCCGTATTTTGGAGCAAAATTTCAGAAATTCCCCTAATTATGGGGCAAAAAGGCAGAAATTCCCTATATGTTGGGGCAAAAAGACAGAAATTCTCCTTATTTTGGAGGAAAACTCAGAAATTCCACTTATTTTGGGGCAAAATTCCAGAAATTTCCCTTATTTTGGGGAAAAATTGCAGAAATTTCACTTATTTTGCTGCGAAATTGCAGAAATTTCACTTATTTCAGGGAAAAAATGCAGAAATTTTCTTATTTTGAGACAAAAAGGCAGAAATTTCTTTTATTTTGGTACAAAATTGCAGAAATTTTTCTTATTTTGTGCAAAAAGGCAGAAATTTCCCATATTTTGGGGCAAAAATTCAAAAATTCCTTTTATTTTGAGGTAAAAAGGCTGAAATTCCTCTTATTTGGGGGCAAAAAGTAAGAAATTCCCATTATTTTGGTGCCAAAAGCAGACATTTCTCTTATTTTCGGGAAAAATTTTAGGAATTTAACATATTTCAGGGCAAAAAGTCAGAAATTTTCCTTATTTTGGGGCAGAAAGGCAGAAATTCCTAATATTTTGTGGCAAAAATGCAGGAATTCCCCTTATTTTGAGGTAAAAAGGCTAAAATTCCCCTTATTTGGGGGCAAAAAGGCAGAAATTTCCCTTATTTTGGGGCAAAATTGCAGAAATTTCACTTACTTCAAAGTAATAAGTCAGAAATTTTCCTTATTTTGGGGTAAAAAAGACAGAAATTCCCTTTGTTTTCGGGGAGAAAAAGAGAAATTCCACTAATTTAGAGGCAAAAAAGCAGAAATTCCTCTTATTTTGGAGCAAAAATGAAGAAATTTCCCTTTTTATAGCAAAAAGGTATGCATTCTTCTTATTTTCGGGCAAAAAGGCAGAAATTCCTCGTATTATAGAGCAAAATTTAAGAAATTCTCCTAATTGTGGGGCAAAAAGGCAGAAATTCCCTATATGTTGGGGCAAAAAGGCAGAAATTCTTTTTATTTTGGGGCAAAACTCAGAAATTCCACTTATTTTGGGGTAAAATAGAAATTTTCATTATTTTGGGGCAAAAAGGCAGAAATTCCTAATATTTTGTGGCAAAAATGCAGAAATTCCCCTTATTTCGAGGTAAAAAGGCTAAAATTCCTTTTATTTGGGGGCAAAAAAGCAGAAGTTTTTTCTTATTTTGGGGCAAAATTGAAGAAATTTCACTTATTTCAGGGTAATAATCAGAAATATTCCTTATTTTGGGGCAAAAAGACAGAAATTCCCTTTGTTTTGGGGGAAAAAGACAGAAATTCTACTTATTTAGAAGCAAAAAAGCAGAAATTCCCGTTATTTTGGAAGAAAAATGAAGAAATTTCCCTTTTTTATAGCAAAAAGTTATGCATTCTTCTTATTTTCCAGCAAAAAGGCAGAAATTTTCCGTATTTTGGAGCAAAATTGCAGAAATTCCCCTAATTATGGGGCAAAAAGGCAGAAATTCCCTATATGTTGGGGCAAAAAGACAGAAATTCTCCTTATTTTGGGGCAAAACTCAGAAATTCCACTTATTTAGGGGCAAAATTCCAGAAATTTCCTTTATTTTGGTGCAAAATTGCAGAAATTTCACTTATTTTGTGGCAAATATGCAGAAATTTCACTTATTTCAGGGAAAAAATGCAGAAATTTTCTTATTTTGAGACAAAAAGGCAGAAATTTCTTTTATTTTGGTACAAAATTGCAGAAATTTTTCTTATTTTGGGCAAAAAGGCAGAAATTTCCCATATTTTGGGGCAAAAATGCAAAAATTCCTTTTATTTTGAGGTAAAAAGGCTGAAATTCCTCTTATTTGGTGGCAAAAAGTAAGAAATTCCCATTATTTTTGTGCCAAAAGCAGACATTTCTCTTATTTTCGGGAAAAATTTTAGGAATTTAAATTATTTCAGGGCAAAAAGTCAGAAAATTTCCTTATTTTGGGGCAGAAAGGCAGAAATTCCTAATATTTTGTGGCAAAAATGCAGGAATTCCCCATATTTTGAGGTAAAAAGGCTGAAATTCCCCTTATTTGGGGGCAAAAAGGCAGAAATTTCCCTTATTTTGGGGCAAAATTGCAGAAATTTCACTTACTTCAAAGTAATAAGTCAGAAATTTTCCTTATTTTGGGGTAAAAAAGAAAGAAATTTTCTTTGTTTTCGGGGAGAAAAAGAGAAATTCCACTAATTTAGAGGCAAAAAAGCAGAAATTCCTCTTATTTTGGAGCAAAAATGAAGAAATTTCCCTTTTTATGGCAAAAAGGTATGCATTCTTCTTATTTTCGGGCAAAAAGGCAGAAATTCCTCGTATTATAGAGCAAAATTGCAGAAATTCTCCTAATTGTGGGGCAAAAAGGCAGAAATTCCCTATATGTTGGGGCAAAAAGGCAGAAATTCTCTTTATTTTGGGGCAAAACTCAGAAATTCCACTTATTTTGGGGCAAAATAGAAATTTTCATTATTTTGGGGCAAAAAGGCAGAAATTCCTAATATTTTGTGGCAAAAATGCAGAATTTCCCCTTATTTCGAGGTAAAAAGGCTAAAATTCCTTTTATTTGGGAAAAAAAAGCAGAAATTTTTTCTTATTTCGGGGCAAAATTGCAGAAATTTCACTTATTTCAGGGTAATAATCAGAAATATTCCTTATTTTGGGGCAAAAAGACAGAAATTCCCTTTGTTTTGGGGGAAAAAGACAGAAATTCTACTTATTCAGAAGCAAAAAAGCAGAAATTCCCCTTATTTTGGAGCAAAAATGAAGAAATTTCCCTTTTTTATAGCAAAAAGTTATGCATTCTTCTTATTTTCCAGCAAAAAGGCAGAAATTTTCCGTATTTGGAGCAAAATTTCAGAAATTCCCCTAATTATGGGGCAAAAGGGCAGAAATTCCCTATATGTTGGGGCAAAAAGACAGAAATTCTCCTTATTTTGGGGAAAAACTCAGAAATTCCACTTACTTTGGGTCAAAATTCCAGAAATTTCCTATATTTTGGGGCAAAATTGCAGAAATTTCACTTATTTTGGGGCAAAATTGTAGAAATTTCACTTATTTCAGAAAAAAAAAGCAGAAATTTTCTTATTTTGTGGCAAAAAGGCAGAAATTTCTTTTATCTTGGTACAAAATTGCAGAAATTTTTTTATTTTGGGGCAAAAAGTCAGAAATTTCCGATATTTTGGGGCAAAAATGCAGAAATTCCCATTTTCTTGAGGTAAAAAGGCTGAAATTCCCCTTATTTGGGGGCAAAAAGGCAGAAATTTCCCTTATTTTGGGGCAAAATTGCAGAAATTTCACTTACTTCAGGGTAATAAGTCAGAAATTTTCCTTATTTTGGGGCAAAAAAGACAGAAATTTCCTTTGTTTTTAGGGGAAAAAGACAGAAATTCCACATTTTTGGAGGCAAAAAGCAGAAATTTCTATTATTTTGGAGTAAAAATGAAGAAATTTCCCTTTTTTTGTGGCAAAAGGTATACATTCCCCTTATTTTCAGGCTAAAAAGCAGAAATTCCCTTTATTTTGGAGCAAAATTGCAGAAATTCCCCTAATTGTGGGGCAAAAAGGCAGAAATTCCCTATATGTTAGCGCAAAAAGACAACAATTCTCCTTATTTTGGGGCAAAACTCTGAAATTCCACTTATTTTGGGGCAAAATTCCAGAAATTTCCCTTATTTTGGGTCAAAATTGCAGAAATTTTCACTTATTTTGGGGCAAAATTGCAGAAATTTCACTAATTTTGGGGCAAAATTGCAGAAATTTCACTTATTTCAGGGAAAATAGGCAGAAATTTTCCTTATTTTTGGGCAAAATGCAGAAATTCCTAATATTTTGTGACAAAAATGCAAAAATTCCCCTTATTTTGAGGTAGAAAGGCTGAAATTCCCCTTATTTGGGGGCAAAAAGGCAGAAATTCCCTATATGTTGGGGCAAAATTGCAGAAATTTCACTTATTTCAGAGTAATAAGTCAGAAATTTTCCTTATTTTGGGGCAAAATAGACAGAAATTCTTTTTGTTTTGGGGGAATAAGGCAGAAATTCCACTTATTTAGAGGCAAAAAAGCAGCAATTCCCCTTATTTTGGAGCAAAATTGCAGAAATTTCCCTTTTTTATGGCAAAAAGGTATGCATTCTTCTTATTTTCGGACAAAAGGCAGAAATTCCTCGTATTTAGGAGCAAAATTGCAGAAATTTCCCTAATTTTGGGGCAAAAAGGCAGAAATTCCCTATATGTTGGGGCAAAAAGACAGAAAGTCTCCTTATTTTGGGGCAAAACTCAGAAATGCCACTTATTTTGGAGCAAAATTGCAGAAATTTCACTTATTTCATGGAAAAAAGCAGAAATTTTCTTATTTTGGGGCAAAAGGCAGAAATTTCCCATATTTTGGCGCAAAATTGCAGAAATTTCACTTATTTAAGGGTAAAAAGTCAGAAATTTTCCTTATTTTGGGGCAAAAAAGACAGAAATTCCCTTTGTTTTGCGGGAAAAGGACAGAAATTTCCCTTATTTAGAGGCAAAAAAGCAGAAATTCCCCTTATTTTGGAGCAAAAATGAAGAAATTTCCCTTTTTTATGGCAAAAAGTTATGCATTCTTCTCATTTTCGGACAAAAAGGCAGAAATTCCCCGTATTTTAAAGCAAAATTGCTGAAATTCCCCTAATTGTTGGGCAAAAATGCAGAAATTCCCTATATGTTGGGGCAAAAAGACAGAAATTCTACTTATTTTGGGGCAAAACTCAGAAATTACACTTATTTTGGGGCAAAATTGCAGAAATTTCAATTATTTCAAAAAAAGCAGAAATTTTCTTATTTTGGGGCAAAAAGGCAGAATTTTTTTTTTATTTTTGTACAAAATTGCAGAAATTTTTCTTATTTTGGGGCCAAAAGGCAGAAATTTCCCATATTTTGGGGCTAAAATGCAGAAATTCCCTTTATTTTGAGGTAAAAAGGCTCAAATTCCCCTTATTTGGAGGCAAAAAGTCAGAAATTTCTCTTATTTTGGGGCAAAATTTCAGAAACTTCATCTATTTCAGGGTAATAAGTCAGAAATTTTCCTTATTTTGGGGCCAAAAAAAAGAAATTCTCTTTGTTTTGGGGGAAAAAGACAGAAATTCCACTTATTTAGAGGCAAAAAAGCAGAAATTCCCCTTATTTTGGAGCAAAAATGAAGAAATTTCCTTTTTTTATGGCAAAAAATTATGCATTCTTTTATTTTCGGGCAAAAAGGCAGAAATTCCTCGTATTTTGGAGCAAAATTTCAGAAATCCCCTAATTGTGGGGCAAAAAGGCAGAAATTCCCTATATGTTGGGGCAAAAAGACAGAAATTCTCCTATTTTGGGGCAAAACTCAGAAATTCCACTTATTTTGGGGCAAAATTCCAGAAATTTCCCTTATTGTGGGACAAAATAGCAGAAATTTCACTTATTTTGGAGCAAAATTGCAAAAATTTCACTTATTTCAGGGAAAAAAATGCAGAAATTTTCTTATTTTGAGGCAAAAAGGCAGAAATTTCTTTTATTTTGGTACAAAATTGCAGAAATTTTTCTTATTTTGGGCAAAAAGGCAGAAATTTACCATATTTTTGGGCAAAAATGCAGAAATTCCTTTTATTTTGAGGTAAAAAGGCTGAAATTCCTATTATTTGGGGGCAAAAAGTAAGAAATTCCCATTATTTTGGTGCCAAAAAACAGACATTTCCCTTATTTTCGGGAAAAATTTTAGAAATTTAACTTATTTCAGAGCAAAAAGTCAGATATTTTCCTTATTTTGGGGCAGAAATGTAGAAATTCCTAATATTTTGTGGCAAAAATGCTGAAATCCCCCTTATTTTGAGGTAAAAAGGCTGAAATTCCTCTTATTTGGGGGCAAAAAGGCAGAAATTTCCCTTATTTTGGGGCAAAATTGCAGAAATTTCACTTACTTCAAAGTAATAAGTCAGAAATTTTCCTTATTTTGGGGTAAAAAAGACAGAAATTCCTTTTGTTTTGGGGAAAAAGACAGAAATTCCACTTATTTAGAGGAAAAAAGCAGAAATTCCCCTTATTTTGGAGCAGAAATGAAGAAATTTCCCTTTTTATGGCAAAAAGGTATGCATTCTTCTTATTTTCGGGCAAAAAGGCCAAAATTCACCGTATTTTATAGCAAAATTGCAGAAATTCCCCTAATTGTGGGGGAAAAGGCAGAAATTCCCTATATGTTGGGTCAAAAAGACAGAAATTCTCTTTATTTTGGGGCAAAACTCAGAAATTCCACTTATTTTGGGCAAAATTCCAGAAATTTCCCTTCTTTTCGGGCAAAAAGGCAGAAATTCCTAATATTTTGTAGCAAAAATGCCGAAATTCTCCTTATTTTGAGGTAAAAAGGCGGAAATTCCCTTTATTTGGGGGCAAAAAAGGAGAAATTTCCATTATTTTGGGGCAAAATTGCAGAAATTTCACTTACTTCAAAGTAATAAATCAGAATTTTATATATTTTGGGGCAAAAAAGACAGAAATTCTTTTTGTTTTGGGGGAGAAAGACAGAAGTTCCACTTATTTAGAGGCAAAAAGCAGAAATTCCCCTTATTTGGAGCAAAAATGAAGAAATTTCCCTTTTTATGGCAAAAAGGTATGCATTCTTCTTATTTTCGGGCAAAAAGGCAGAAATTCCTCGTATTTTAGAGCAAAATTGCAGAAATTCCCCTAATTGTCGGGCAAAAAGGTAGAAATTCCCTATATGTTGGGGCAAAAAGGCAGAAATTCTCCAAATTATGGGGCAAAACTCAGAAATTCCACTTATTTTGGGGCAAAATACAGAAATTTCCCTTATTTTGGGGCAAAAATTCAGAAATTCCTAATATTTTGTGGCAAAAATGCAGAAATTCCCTTTATTTTGAGGTAAAAAGGCTGAAATTCCCCTTATTTGGGGGGCAAAAAGACCGAAATTTTCCTTATTTTAGGGCAAAACTTAGAAATTCCACTTATTTTGAGGCAAAATTCCAGAAATTTCCCTTATTTTGAAGCAAAATTGCAGAAATTTCACTTATTTTGGGGCAAAATTGCAGAAATTTCACTTATTTCATGGAAAAAAGCAGAAATTTTCTTATTTTGAGGCAAAAAGGCAGAAATTTCCCATATTTGGGGCAAAAATGCAGAAATTCCCCTTGTTTTGATTTAAAAAGGCTGAAATTCCCCGTATTTGAGGGCAAAAATGCAGAAATTCCCATTAACATGAGGTAAAAAGGCTGAAATTCCCCTTATTTGGGGGCAAAAAGGCAGAAATTTCCCTTATTTTGGGGCAAAATTTCAGAAATTTCACTTATTTCAGGGTAAAAGTCAGAAATTTTCTTTATTTGGGGCAAAAAAGACAGAAATTCCCTTAGTTTTTAGGGGAAAAAGACAGAAATTCCACATTTTTAGAGGCAAAAAAGCAGAAATTCCTTTTATTTTGGAGCAAAAAGAAGAAATTTCTCTTTTTTGTGGCAGAAGGTATACATTCCCCTTATTTTCAGGCTAAAAAGCAGATATTCCCTTTATTTTGGAGCAAAATTGCAGAAAATCCCCAAATTGTGGGGCAAAAAGGCAGAAATTCCCTATATGTTTGGGCAAAAATACAGAAATTCTCCTTATTTGGGGCAAAACTCTGAAATTCCACTTATTTTGGGGCAAAATTCCAGAAAATTCTCTTATTTTGGGGCAAAATTGCAGAAATTTCACTTATTTTGGGGCAAAATTGCAGAAATTTCACTTATTTCAGGGAAAAAAGCAGAAAATTTTTTTATTTTGGGGCAAAAAGCCAGAAATTCTTAATATTTTGTGGCAAAAATACAGAAATTCCCCTTATTTTGAGGTAAAAAGGATGAAATTCCCCTTATTTGGGGGCAAAAAGGCAGAAATTTCCCTTATTTTGGGGCAAAATTGCAGAAATTTCACTTATTACAGGGTAATACTTCAGAAATTTTCCTTATTTTGGGGCAAAAAATACAGAAATTCCCTCTGTTTTGGGGGAAAAAGATAGAAATTCCACTTATTTAGAGGCAAAAAAGAAGAAATTCCCCTTATTTTGGAGCAAAAATGAAGAAATTTGCCTTTTTTATGGCAAAAAGGTATGCATTCTTATTTTCGGGCAAAAAGGCAGAAATTCCCCGTATTTTGGAGCAAAATTGCAGAAATTCCTCTAATTGTGGGGAAAAAGGCAGAAATTCCCTATATGTTGGGGCAAAAAGACAGAAATTCTCCTTATTGTGGGGCAAAACTCAGAAATTTCACTTATTTTTGGGCAAAATTGCAGAAATTTCACTTATTTCAGTAAAAAAAAGCAGAAATTTTCTTATTTTGGGGCAAAAAGGCAGAAATTACTTTTATTTTAGTACAAAATTGCAGAAATTTTTCTTATTTTGGGGCAAAAAGGCAGAACTTTCCCATATTTTTGGGCAAAAATGCAGAAATTCCCCTTATTTTGAGGTAAAAAGGCTGAAATTCCCCTTATTTGAGGGCAAAAAAGCAGAAATTTCCCTTATTTTGAGGCAAAATTGCAGAAATTTCACTTATTTCAGGGTAATAAGTCAGAAATTTTTTTTATTTTGGGACAAAAAAGACAGAAATTCCCTTTGTTTTGGGGGGAAAAGAGAGTAATTCCACTTTTAGAGGCAAAAAAGCAGAAATTCACCTTATTTTGGAGCAAAATTGCAGAAATTTCCCTTTTTTGTGGCAAAAAGGTATGAATTCTTCTTATATTGAATAAAAAGGCAGAAGTTCCCTGTATTTTGGAGCAAAATTGCAGAAATTTCCCTAATTGTGGGGAAAAAAGGCAGAAATTCCCTATATGTTCGGGCAAAAAGACAGAAATTCTCCTTATTTTGGGGCAAAACTCAGAAATTCCACTTATTTTGGGGCAAAATTGCAAAAATTTCACTTATTTTGGGGCAAAAGTGCAGAAATTTCACTTATTTCAGGGAAAAAAAGCAGAAATTTTCTTATTTTGGGGCAAAAAGGCAGAAATTTCCCTTATTTTGGGGCAAAATTGCAGAAATTTCACTTATTTCAGGGTAATAAGTCAAAAATTTTTCTTATTTTGCGGCAAAAAAGACAGAAATTTTCTTTGTTTTGTGGGAAAAAGACAGAAATTTTACTTATTTAGAGGCAAAAAAGCAGAAATTCCTCTTATTTTGGAGCAAAAATGAGGAAATTTCCCTTTTTTATGGCAAAAAGTAATGCATTCTTCTTATTTTCAGGCAAAAAGGCAGAAATTCCCCGTATTTTGTGGCAAAATTCCAGAAATTTCCCTTATTTTGGGGCAAAATTGCAGAAATTTCAGTTATTTTTGGGCAAAATTGCAGAAATTTCACTTATTTCTGGGAAAAAAAGCAGAATTTGTCTCATTTTGGGGCAAAAGGCAGTAATTTCTCATATTTTGTGGCAAAAAAGCAGATATTCCCCTTATTTTGGAGCAAAAATAAAGAAATTTCCCTTTTTTATGCCAAAAAAATGCATTCTTCTTATTTTCGGGCAAAAAGGCAGAAAGTCACCGTATTTTATAGCAAAATTGCAGAAATTCCCCTAATTGTGGGGCAAAAAGGCAGAAATTCCCTATATGTTGGGTCAAAGAGACAAAAATTCTCCTTATTTTGGGGCAAAACTCAGAAATTTCACTTATTTTGGGGCAAAATTCCAGAAATTTCTCTTCTTTTGGGGCAAAAAGGCAGAAATTCCTAATATTTTGTAGCAAAAATGCCGAAATTCCCTTTATTTTGAGGTAAAAATGCTGACATTCCCCTTATTTGGGGGCAAAAAAGCAGAAATTTTCTCTCATTTTGGGGCAAAATTGCAGAAATTTCACTTATTTCAGGGTAATAATCAGAAATATTCCTTATTTTGGGGCAAAAAGGACAGATATTCCCTTTGTTTGGGGGAAAAAGATAGAAATTCTACTTATTTAGGAGCAAAAAAGCAGAAATTCCCCTTATTTTGGAGCAAAAATGAAAAAATTTCCCTTTTTTATGGCAAAAAGTTATGCATTCTTCTTATTTTCCAGCAAAAAGGCAGAAATTTTCCGTATTTTGGAGCAAAATTGCAGAAATTCCCCTAATTGTGGGGCAAAAAGGCAGAAATTCCCTATATGTTGGGGCAAAAAGACAGAAATACTCCTTATTTTGGGACAAAACTCAGAAATACCACTTATTTTGGGGCAAAATTCCAGAAATTTCCTTTATTTTGGGGCTAAATTGCAGAAATTTCACTTATTTCAGAAAAAAAAGCAGAAATTTTCTTATTTTGGGGCAAAAAGGCAGAAATTTCTTTTCTCTTGGTAGAAAATTGCAGACATTTTTCTTATTTTGGGGCAAAAAGGCAGAAATATCCCATATTTTGGGGCAAAAATGCAGAAATTATCATTATCTTGAGGTAAAAAGGCTGAAATTCCCCTTATTTGGGGGGAAAAAGGCAGAAATTTCCCTTATTTTGGGGCAAAATTTCAGAAATTTCACTTATTTCAGGGTAATAAGTCAGAAATTTTCTTAATTTTGGGGCAAAAAAGACAGAAATTCCCTTTGTTTTTAGGGGAAAAAGACAGAAATTCCACATTTTTGAAGGCAAAAAAGCAGAAATTTCTTTTATTTTGGAGCAAAAATGAAGAAATTTCCCTTTTTTGTGGCAAAAGGTATACATTCCCCTTATTTTCAGGCTAAAAAGCAGAAATTCCCTTTATTTTGGAGCAAAATTGCAGAAATTCCCCTAATTGTGGGGCAAAAAGGCAGAAATTCCCTATATGTTAGGGCAAAAATTCAGAAATTCTCCTTATTTTGGGGCAAAACTCTGAAATTCCACTTATTTTGGAGCAAAATTCCAGAAAATTCGCTTATTTTGGGGCAAAATTGCAGAAATTTCATTTATTTTGGGGCAAAATTGCAGAAATTTCACTTATTTCAGGGAAAAAAGGCAGAAATTTTTTTTTATTTTTGGGCAAAAAGCAGAAATTCCTAATATTTTGTGGCAAAAATGCAGAAATTCCTTTTATTTTGAGGTAAAAAAGGCTGAAATTCCCCTTATACGGGGGCAAAAACGCAGAAATTTCTCATATTTTGGGGCAAAATTGCAGAAATTTCACTTATTTCAGGGTAATAAGTCAGAAATTTTCCTTATTTTGGGGCAAAAAAGACAGAAATTCTCTTTGTTTTGGGGGAAAAAGACTGAAATTCCACTTATTTAGAGGCAAAAAAGCAGAAATTCCCCTTATTTTGGAGCAAAATTGCAGAAATTTCCCTTTTTTATTGCAAAAAGTTATGCATTCTTTTTATTTTCGGGCAAAAAGGCAGAAATTCCTCGTATTTTGGAGCAAAATTGCAGAAATTCCTCTAATTGTGGGGAAAAAGGCAGAAATTCCCTATATGTTGGGGCAAAAAGACAGAAATTCTCCTTATTGTGGGGCAAAACTCAGAAATTTCACTTATTTTTGGGCAAAATTGCAGAAATTTCACTTATTTCAGTAAAAAAAGCAGAAATTTTCTTATTTTGGGGCAAAAAGGCAGAAATTACTTTTATTTTAGTACAAAATTGCAGAAATTTTTCTTATTTTGGGGCAAAAAGGCAGAACTTTCCCATATTTTTGGGCAAAAATGCAGAAATTCCCCTTATTTTGAGGTAAAAAGGCTGAAATTCCCCTTATTTGGGGGCAAAAAAGCAGAAATTTCCCTTATTTTGAGGCAAAATTGCAGAAATTTCACTTATTTCAGGGTAATAAGTCAGAAATTTTTTTATTTTGGGACAAAAAAGACAGAAATTCCCTTTGTTTTGGGGGGAAAAGAGAGTAATTCCACTTTTAGAGGCAAAAAAGCAGAAATTCACATTATTTTGGAGCAAAATTGCAGAAATTTCCCTTTTTTGTGGCAAATAGGTATGAATTCTTCTTATTTTGAATAAAAAGGCAGAAGTTCCCTGTATTTTGGAGCAAAATTGCAGAAATTTCCCTAATTGTGGGGAAAAAAGGCAGAAATTCCCTATATGTTAGGGCAAAAAGACAGAAATTCTCCTTATTTTGGGGCAAAACTCAGAAATTCCACTTATTTTGGGGCAAAATTGCAAAAATTTCACTTATTTTGGGGTAAAAGTGCAGAAATTTCACTTATTTCAGGGAAAAAAAGCAGAAATTTTCTTATTTTGGGGCAAAAAGGCAGAAATTTCCCTTATTTTGGGGCAAAATTGCAGAAATTTCACTTATTTCATGGTAATAAGTCAAAAATTTTTCTTATTTTGCGGCAAAAAAGACAGAAATTTTCTTTGTTTTGTGGGAAAAAGACAGAAATTTTACTTATTTAGAGGCAAAAAAGCAGAAATTCCTCTTATTTTGGAGCAAAAATGAGGAAATTTCCCTTTTTTATGGCAAAAAGTAATGCATTCTTCTTATTTTCAGGCAAAAAGGCAGAAATTCCCCGTATTTTGTGGCAAAATTCCAGAAATTTCCCTTATTTTGGGGCAAAATTGCAGAAATTTCACTTATTTTGGGGCAAAATTGCAGAAATTTCACTTATTTCTGGGAAAAAAAGCAGAATTTGTCTCATTTTGGGGCAAAAAGGCAGTAATTTCTCATATTTTGTGGCAAAAAAGCAGATATTCCCCTTATTTTGGAGCAAAAATAAAGAAATTTCCCTTTTTTATGCCAAAAAAAATGCATTCTTCTTATTTTCGGGCAAAAAGGCAGAAAGTCACCGTATTTTATAGCAAAATTGCAGAAATTCCCCTAATTGTGGGGCAAAAAGGCAGAAATTCCCTATATGTTGGGTCAAAGAGACAGAAATTCTCCTTATTTTGGGGCAAAACTCAGAAATTTCACTTATTTTGGGGCAAAATTCCAGAAATTTCTCTTCTTTTGGGGCAAAAAGGCAGAAATTCCTAATATTTTGTAGCAAAAATGCCGAAATTCCCTTTATTTTGAGGTAAAAAGGCTGACATTCCCCTTATTTGGGGGCAAAAAAGCAGAAATTTTCTCTCATTTTGGGGCAAAATTGCAGAAATTTCACTTATTTCAGGGTAATAATCAGAAATATTCCTTATTTTGGGGCAAAAAGGACAGATATTCCCTTTGTTTGGGGGAAAAAGTTAGAAATTCTACTTATTTAGGAGCAAAAAAGCAGAAATTCCCCTTATTTTGGAGCAAAAATGAAAAAATTTCCTTTTTTTATGGCAAAAAGTTATGCATTCTTCTTATTTTCCAGCAAAAAGGCAGAAATTTTCCGTATTTTGGAGCAAAATTGCAGAAATTCCCCTAATTGTGGGGCAAAAAGGCAGAAATTCCCTATATGTTGGGGCAAAAAAACAGAAATACTCCTTATTTTGAGGCAAAACTCAGAAATTCCACTTATTTTGGGGCAAAATTCCAGAAATTTCCTTTATTTTGGGGCAAAAAGGCAGAAATTTCTTTTCTCTTGGTAGAAAATTGCAGACATTTTTCTTATTTTGGGGCAAAAAGGCAGAAATATCCCATATTTTGGGGCAAAAATGCAGAAATTATCATTATCTTGAGGTAAAAAGGCTGAAATTCCCCTTATTTGGGGGGAAAAAGGCAGAAATTTCCCTTATTTTGGGGCAAAATTTCAGAAATTTCACTTATTTCAGGGTAATAAGTCAGAAATTTTCTTAATTTTGGGGCAAAAAAGACAGAAATCCCCTTTGTTTTTAGGGGAAAAAGACAGAAATTCCACATTTTTGAAGGCAAAAAAGCAGAAATTTCTTTTATTTTGGAGCAAAAATGAAGAAATTTCCCTTTTTTGTGGCAAAAGGTATACATTCCCCTTATTTTCAGGCTAAAAAGCAGAAATTCCCTTTATTTTGGAGCAAAATTGCAGAAATTCCCCTAATTGTGGGGCAAAAAGGCAGAAATTCCCTATATGTTAGGGCAAAAAGTCAGAAATTCTCCTTATTTTGGGGCAAAACTCTGAAATTCCACTTATTTTGGAGCAAAATTCCAGAAATTTCGTTTATTTTCGGGCAAAATTGCAGAAATTTCATTTATTTTGGGGCAAAATTGCAGAAATTTCACTTATTTCAGGGAAAAAAGGCAGAAATTTTTTTTATTTTTGGGCAAAATGCAGAAATTCCTAATATTTTGTGGCAAAAATGCAGAAATTCCTTTTATTTTGAGGTAAAAAAGGCTGAAATTCCCCTTATTCGGGGGCAAAAAGGCAGAAATTTCTCATATTTTGGGGCAAAATTGCAGAAATTTCACTTATTTCAGGGTAATAAGTCAGAAATTTTCCATATTTTGGGGCAAAAAAGACAGAAATTCTCTTTGTTTTGGGGGAAAAAGACTGAAATTCCACTTATTTAGAGGCAAAAAAGCAGAAATTCCCCTTATTTTGGAACAAAATTGCAGAAATTTCCCTTTTTTATTGCAAAAAGTTATGCATTCTTTTTATTTTCGGGCAAAAAGGCAGAAATTCCACGTTATTTTGGAGCAAATATGCAGAAATTCCCCTAATTGTGGGGCAAAAAGGCAGAAATTCCCTATATGTTGGGGCAAAAAGACAGAAATTCTCCTTATTTTGGAGCAAAACTCAGAATTTCCACTTATTTTGGGGCAAAATTCCAGAAATTTCCCTTATTTTGGGGCAAAATTGCAGAAATTTCACTTATTTCAGAAAAAAAAAGCAGAAATTTTCTTATTTTGGGGCAAAAAGGCAGAAATTTCTTTCATCTTGGTACAAAATTGCAGAAATTTTTCTTATTTTGGGGCAAAAAGGCAGAAATATCCCATATTTTGGGGCAAAAATCCAGAAATTATCATTATCTTGAGGTAAAAAGGCTGAAATTCCCCTTATTTGGGGGCAAAAAGGCAGAAATTTCCCTTATTTTGGGGCAAAATTTCAGAAATTTCACTTATTTCAGGGTAATAAGTCAGAAATTTTCTTTATTTTGGGGCAAAAAGACAGAAATTCCCTTTGTTTTTAGGGGAAAAAGACAGAAATTCCACATTTTTGAAGGTAAAAAAGCAGAAATTCCTTTTATTTTAAAGCAAAAATGAAGAAATTTCCCTTTTTTGTGGCAAAAGGTATACATTCCCTGTATTTTCAGGCTAAAAAGCAGAAATTCCCTTTATTTTGGAGCAAAATTGCAGAAATTCCCCTAATTGTGTGGCAAAAAGGCAGAAATTCCCTATATGTTAGGGCAAAAAGACAGAAATTCTCCTTATTTTGGGGCAAAACAATGAAATTCCACTTATTTTAAGGAAAAATTCCAGAAGTTTCCCTTATTTTGGGGCAAAATTGCAGAAATTTCACTTATTTTGGGGCAAAATTGCAGAAATTTCACTTATTTCAGGGAAAAAAGGCAGAAATTTTTTTTATTTTTTGGCAAAATGCAGAAATTCCTAATATTTTGTGGCAAAAATGCAGAAAGTCCCTTTATTTTGAGGTAAAAAGGCTGAAATTCCCCTTATTCGGGGGCAAAAAGGCAGAAATTTCTCTTATTTTGGGGCAAAGTTGCAGAAATTTCACTTATTTCAGGGTAATAAGTCAGAAATTTTCCTTATTTTGGGGCAAAAAGACAGAAATTCTCCTTATTTTGGAGCAAAACTCAGAAATTCCAATTATTTTGGGGCAAAATTCCAGAAATTTCTTCTATTTTGTGGCAAAATTGCAGAAATTTCACTTATTTTTTGGCAAAATTGCAGAAATTTCACTTATTTCATGGAAAAAAGCAGATATTTTCTTATTTCGGGGCAAAAAGGCAGAAATTTCCCATATTTTGGGGCAAAAATGCAGAAATTCCCCTTATTTTGAGGTAAAAAGGCTTAAATTCCCCGTATTTGGGGGCATAAAGGCAGAAATTTTCCTTATTTTGGGGCAAAATTGCAGAAATTTCACTTATTTCAGAAAAAAAGCAGAAATTTTTTTATTTTGGGGCAAAAAGGCACAAATTTCTTTTATTTTTGTACAAAATTGCAGAAATTTTTCTTATTTTGGGGCAAAAAGGCAGAAATTTCCCATATTTTGGGGCAAAAATGCAGAAATTCCCCTTATTTTGAGGTAAAAAGGCTGAAATTCCCCTTATTTGGGGGCAAAAAGGAAGAAATTTTCCATATTTTGGGGCAAAAATGCAGAAATTTCCATTATTTTGGGCAAAAGGCAGAAATTTACCATATTTTGATGCAAAAATGCAGAAATTTCCATTATTTTGAGGTAAAAAGGCTGAAATTACCCTTATTTGGGGGCAAAAAGTAAGAAATTCCCTTTATTTTGGGGCGAAAAGCAGACATTTCCCATATTTTGGGGAAAAATTTTAGAAATTTAACTTATTTCAGGGCAAAAAGTCAGAAATTTTCCTTATTTTGTGGGAAAAAGGCAGAAATTCCTAATATTTTGTGGCAAAAATGCAGAAATTCCTATTATTTTGAGGTAAAAAGGCTGAAATTCCCCTTATTTGGGGGCAAAAAGGCAGAAATTTCCCTTATTTTGGGGCAAAATTGCAGAAATTTCACTTATTTCAGGGAAAAAAGGCAGAAATTTTTTTTATTTTTGGGCAAAATGCAGAAATTCCTAATATTTTGTGGCAAAAATGCAGAAATTCCTTTTATTTTGAGGTAAAAAAGGCTGAAATTCCCCTTATTCGGGGGCAAAAAGGCAGAAATTTCTCATATTTTGGGGCAAAATTGCAGAAATTTCACTTATTTCAGGGTAATAAGTCAGAAATTTTCCTTAGTTTGGGGCAAAAAAGACAGAAATTCTCTTTGTTTTTGGGGAAAAAGACTGAAATTCCACTTATTTAGAGGCAAAAAAGCAGAAATTCCCCTTATTTTGGAACAAAATTGCAGAAATTTCCCTTTTTTATTGCAAAAAGTTATGCATTCTTTTTATTTTCGGGCAAAAAGGCAGAAATTCCACGTTATTTTGGAGCAAATATGCAGAAATTCCCCTAATTGTGGGGCAAAAAGGCAGAAATTCCCTATATGTTGCGGCAAAAAGACAGAAATTCTCCTTCTTTTGGGGCAAAACTCAGAAATTCCACTTATTTTGGGGCAAAATTCCAGAAATTTCCCTTATTTTGGGGCAAAATTGCAGAAATTTCACTTATTTCAGAAAAAAAAGCAGAAATTTTCTTATTTTGGGGCAAAAAGGCAGAAATTTCTTTCATCTTGGTACAAAATTGCAGAAATTTTTCTTATTTTGGGGCAAAAAGGCAGAAATATCCCATATTTTGGGGCAAAAATGCAGAAATTATCATTATCTTGAGGTAAAAAGGCTGAAATTCCCCTTATTTGGGGGCAAAAAGGCAGAAATTTCCCTTATTTTGGGGCAAAATTTCAGAAATTTCACTTATTTCAGGGAAATAAGTCAGAAATTTTCTTTATTTTGGGGCAAAAAGACCGAAATTCCCTTTGTTTTTAGGGGAAAAAGCCAGAAATTCCACATTTTTGAAGGTAAAAAAGCAGAAATTCCTTTTATTTTAAAGCAAAAATGAAGAAATTTCCCTTTTTTGTGGCAAAAGGTATACATTCCCTGTATTTTCAGGCTAAAAAGCAGAAATTCCCTTTATTTTGGAGCAAAATTGCAGAAATTCCCCTAATTGTGTGGCAAAAAGGCAGAAATTCCCTATATGTTAGGGCAAAAAGACAGAAATTCTCCTTATTTTGGGGCAAAACAATGAAATTCCACTTATTTTAAGGAAAAATTCCAGAAGTTTCCCTTATTTTGGGGCAAAATTGCAGAAATTTCACTTATTTTGGGGCAAAATTGCAGAAATTTCACTTATTTCAGGGAAAAAAGGCAGAAATTTTTTTTATTTTTTGGCAAAATGCAGAAATTCCTAATATTTTGTGGCAAAAATGCAGAAAGTCCCTTTATTTTGAGGTAAAAAGGCTGAAATTCCCCTTATTCGGGGGCAAAAAGGCAGAAATTTCTCTTATTTTGGGGCAAAGTTGCAGAAATTTCACTTATTTCAGGGTAATAAGTCAGAAATTTTCCTTATTTTGGGGCAAAAAGACAGAAATTCTCCTTATTTTGGAGCAAAACTCAGAAATTCCAATTATTTTGGGGCAAAATTCCAGAAATTTCTTTTATTTTGTGGCAAAATTGCAGAAATTTCACTTATTTTTGGCAAAATTGCAGAAATTTCACTTATTTCATGGAAAAAAGCAGATATTTTCTTATTTTGGGGCAAAAAGGCAGAAATTTCCCATATTTTGGGGCAAAAATGCAGAAATTCCCCTTATTTTGAGGTAAAAAGGCTTAAATTCTCCGTATTTGGGGGCATAAAGGCAGAAATTTTCCTTATTTTGGGGCAAAATTGCAGAAATTTCACTTATTTCAGAAAAAAAGCAGAAATTTTTTTATTTTGGGGCAAAAAGGCACAAATTTCTTTTATTTTTGTACAAAATTGCAGAAATTTTTCTTATTTTGGGGCAAAAAGGCAGAAATTTCCCATATTTTGGGGCAAAAATGCAGAAATTCCCCTTATTTTGAGGTAAAAAGGCTGAAATTCCCCTTATTTGGGGGCAAAAAGGAAGAAATTTTCCATATTTTGGGGCAAAAATGCAGAAATTTCCATTATTTTGGGCAAAAGGCAGAAATTTACCATATTTTGATGCAAAAATGCAGAAATTTCCATTATTTTGAGGTAAAAAGGCTGAAATTACCCTTATTTGGGGGCAAAAAGTAAGAAATTCCCTTTATTTTGGGGCGAAAAGCAGACATTTCCCATATTTTGGGGAAAAATTTTAGAAATTTAACTTATTTCAGGGCAAAAAGTCAGAAATTTTCCTTATTTTGTGGGAAAAAGGCAGAAATTCCTAATATTTTGTGGCAAAAATGCAGAAATTCCTATTATTTTGAGGTAAAAAGGCTGAAATTCCCCTTATTTGGGGGCAAAAAGGCAGAAATTTCCCTTATTTTGGGGCAAAATTGAAGAAATTTCACTTATTTCAGGGTAATAAGTCAGAAATTTTTCTTATTTTGAAGCAAAAAGACAGAAATTCCCTTAGTTTTGTGGGAAAAAGACAGAAATTTTACTTATATAAAGGCAAAAAAGCAGAAATTCCCCTTATTTTGGAGCAAAATTGCAGAAATTTCTCTTTTTTGTGGCAAAAAGTTATGCATTCTTCTTATTTTGGACACAAAGGCAGAAATTTCCTGTATTTTGGAGCAAAATTGCAGAAATTCCCCTAATTGTGGGGCAAAAAGGCTGAAATTCCCTATATGTTGGGGCAAAAAGACAGAAATTCTTTTTATTTTGGGGCAAAACTCAGAAATTCCACTTATTTTGGGGCAAAATTGCAGAAATTTCCCTTATTTTGGGGGCAGAATTGCAAACATTTTACTTTTTTGGGGCAAAATTGCAGAAATTTCACGTATTTCAGGGAAAAAAAGCAGAAATTTTCATATTTTGGGGAAAAAGAGAAGAAATTTCTCATATTTTGTGGCAAAAATGCAGAAATTCCCCTTATTTTGAGGTAAAAAAGCTGAAATTCCCCTTATTTGGGTGCAAAAAGGCAGAATTTTCTTTTATTTTGGGAAAAAATTGCAGAAATTTCACTTATTTCAGGGTAATAAGTCAGAAATTTTCCTTATTTTGGGGCCAAAAAACAGAAAATCCCTTTGTTTTGGGGGGAAAAGACAGAAATTCCACTTATTTAGAGGCAAAAAAGCAGAAATTCTTCTTATTTTGGAACAAAAATGAAGAAATTTCACTTTTTTATGGCAAAAAGGTATGCATTCTTCTTATTTACGGACAAAAAGGAAGAAATTTCCTGTATTTTGCAGCAAAATTGCAGAAATTCCTCTAATTGTGGCTAGAAAACGCAGAAATTCCCTATATGTTGGGGCAAAAAGACAGAAATTCTCCTTACTTTGGGGCAAAACTAAGAACTTTCACTTATTTTGGGGCAAAATTGCAGAAATTTCACTTATTTCAGAAAAAAAGCAGAAATTTTCTTATTTTGGATCAAAAAGGCAGAAATTGCTTTTATTTTGGTACAAAATTGCAGAAATTTTTCTTATTTTGGGGCAAAAGGCAGAAATTCTTAATATTTTGTGGCAAAAATGCAGAAATTCCCCTTATTTTGAGGTAAAAAGGCTGAAATTCCCCTTATTTGGGGGCAAAAAGGCAGAAATATCTTTTATTTTGGTACAAAATTGCAAAAATTTTTCTTATTTTGGGCAAAATCAGAAATTTCCCATATTTTGGGGCAAAAATGCAGAAATTCCCCTTATTTTGAGGTAAAAAGGCTGAAATTCCCCTTATTTGGGGGCAAAAAGTAAGAAATTCCTCTTATTTTTGGGCAAAAAGCAGACATTTCACTTATTTTGGGGAAAATTTTAGAAATTTAACTTATTTCAGGGCAAAAAGTCAGAAATTATCCTCATTTTGGGGCAGAAAGGCAGAAATTCCTAATATTTTGTGGCAAAAATGCAGAAATTCCCCTTATTTTGAGGTAAAAAGGCTGAAATTCCCCTTATTTGGGGGCAAAAAGGCAGAAATTTCCCTTATTTTGAAGCAAAATTGCAGAAATTTAACTTATTTCAGGGTAATAAGTCAAAAATTTTTCTTTTTTTGCAGCAAAAACACAGAAATTCCCTTTGTTTTGTGGGAAAAAGACAGAAATTTTACTTATTTAGAGGCAAAAAAGCAGAAATTCTCCTTATTTTGAAGCAAAAATGAAGAAATTTTTCTTTTTTATGGAAAAAAAGGAATGCAATCTTCTTATTTTCAGGCAAAAAGGCAGAAATTCCCCGTATTTTGGAGCAAAATTGCAGAAATTCCCCTATTTGTGAGGCAAAAAGGCAGAAATTCCCTATATGTTGGGGCAAAAAGACAGAATTTCTTTTTATTTTGGGGCAAAACTCAGAAATTCCACTTATTTTTGGGCAAAATTCCAGAAATTTCCCTTATTTTGGGGCAAAATTGCAGAAATTTCCCTTATTTTGGGGCAAAATTGCAGAAATTTCCCTTATTTTGGGGCAAAATTGCAGAAATTTCACTTATTTTAGGGTAATAAGTAAGAAATTTTCCTTATTTTGGGGCATAAAAGACAGAAATTCCCTTTGTTTTGGGGGGAAAAGACAGAAATTTTACTTATTTAGATGCAAAAAAGCAGAAATTCCCCTTATTTTGGAGTAAAAATGAAGAAATTTCCGTTTTTTATGGCAAAAAGAAATGCATTCTTCTTATTTTCAGGCAAAAAGGTTGAAATTCCTCGTATTTTGGAGCAAAATTGCAGAAATTCCCCTATTTGTGGGGAAAAAAGGCAGAAATTTCCTATATATTGGGGCAAAATTACAGAAATTCACCTTATTTTGGGGCAAAACTCAGAAATTCCACTTATTTTGGGGCAAAATTTCAGAAATTTCCCTTATTTTGGGGCAAAATTGCAGAATGTTCACTTATTTTGGGGCAAAATTGCATAAATTTCACTTATTTCAGAAAAAAAAAGCAGAATTTATCTTATTTCGGGGCAAAATGGCAGAAATTTCTCATATTTTGTGGCAAAAAAGCAGAAATTCCCCTTATTTTGAAACAAAAATGAAGAAATTTCCCTTTTTTATTCCAAAAAGGAGTGCATTCTTCTTATTTTCAGGCAAAAAGGCAGAAATTCCCCGTATTTTGGAGCAAAATTGCAGAAATTCCCCTATTTGTGAGCCAAAAAGGCAGAAATTCCCTATATGTTGGGGCAAAAAGACAGAATTTCTTTTTATTTTGGGGCAAAACTCAGAAATTCCACTTATTTTTGGGCAAAATTCCAGAAATTTCCCTTATTTTGGGGCAAAATTGCAGAAATTTCACTTATTTCAGGGTAATAATCAGAAATATTCTTTATTATGGGGCAAAATGGACAGAAATTCCCTTTGTTTTGGGGGAAAAAGACAGAAATTCTGCTTATTTAGAAGCAAAAAAGCAGAAATTCCCATTATTTTGGAACAAAAATGAAGAAATTTACCTTTTTTATGGCAAAAAGTTATGCATTCTTCTTATTTTCCAGCCAAAAGGCAGAAATTTTCTGTATTTTGGAGCAAAATTGCAGTAATTCCCCTAATTGTGGGGCAAAAAGGCAGAAATTCCCTATATGTTGCGGCAAAAAGACAGAAATTCTCCTTCTTTGGGGGCAAAACTCAGAAATTCCACTTATTTTGGGGCAAAATTCCAGAAATTTCCCTTATTTTGGGGCAAAATTGCAGAAATTTCACTTATTTCAGAAAAAAAAGCAGAAATTTTCTTATTTTGGGGCAAAAAGGCAGAAATTTCTTTCATCTTGGTACAAAATTGCAGAAATTTTTCTTATTTTGGGGCAAAAAGGCAGAAATATCCCATATTTTGGGGCAAAAATGCAGAAATTATCATTATCTTGAGGTAAAAAGGCTGAAATTCCCCTTATTTGGGGGCAAAAAGGCAGAAATTTCCCTTATTTTGGGGCAAAATTTAAGAAATTTCACTTATTTCAGGGAAATAAGTCAGAAATTTTCTTTATTTTGGGGCAAAAAGACCGAAATTCCCTTTGTTTTTAGGGGAAAAAGCCAGAAATTCCACATTTTTGAAGGTAAAAAAGCAGAAATTCCTTTTATTTTAAAGCAAAAATGAAGAAATTTCCCTTTTTTGTGGCAAAAGGTATACATTCCCTGTATTTTCAGGCTAAAAAGCAGAAATTCCCTTTATTTTGGAGCAAAATTGCAGAAATTCCCCTAATTGTGTGGCAAAAAGGCAGAAATTCCCTATATGTTAGGGCAAAAAGACAGAAATTCTCCTTATTTTGGGGCAAAACAATGAAATTCCACTTATTTTAAGGAAAAATTCCAGAAGTTTCCCTTATTTTGGGGCAAAATTGCAGAAATTTCACTTATTTTGGGGCAAAATTGCAGAAATTTCACTTATTTCAGGGAAAAAAGGCAGAAATTTTTTTTATTTTTTGGCAAAATGCAGAAATTCCTAATATTTTGTGGCAAAAATGCAGAAAGTCCCTTTATTTTGAGGTAAAAAGGCTGAAATTCCCCTTATTCGGGGGCAAAAAGGCAGAAATTTCTCTTATTTTGGGGCAAAGTTGCAGAAATTTCACTTATTTCAGGGTAATAAGTCAGAAATTTTCCTTATTTTGGGGCAAAAAGACAGAAATTCTCCTTATTTTGGAGCAAAACTCAGAAATTCCAATTATTTTGGGGCAAAATTCCAGAAATTTCTTTTATTTTGTGGCAAAATTGCAGAAATTTCACTTATTTTTGGCAAAATTGCAGAAATTTCACTTATTTCATGGAAAAAAGCAGATATTTTCTTATTTTGGGGCAAAAAGGCAGAAATTTCCCATATTTTGGGGCAAAAATGCAGAAATTCCCCTTATTTTGAGGTAAAAAGGCTTAAATTCTCCGTATTTGGGGGCATAAAGGCAGAAATTTTCCTTATTTTGGGGCAAAATTGCAGAAATTTCACTTATTTCAGAAAAAAAGCAGAAATTTTTTTATTTTGGGGCAAAAAGGCACAAATTTCTTTTATTTTTGTACAAAATTGCAGAAATTTTTCTTATTTTGGGGCAAAAAGGCAGAAATTTCCCATATTTTGGGGCAAAAATGCAGAAATTCCCCTTATTTTGAGGTAAAAAGGCTGAAATTCCCCTTATTTGGGGGCAAAAAGGAAGAAATTTTCCATATTTTGGGGCAAAAATGCAGAAATTTCCATTATTTTGGGCAAAAGGCAGAAATTTACCATATTTTGATGCAAAAATGCAGAAATTTCCATTATTTTGAGGTAAAAAGGCTGAAATTACCCTTATTTGGGGGCAAAAAGTAAGAAATTCCCTTTATTTTGGGGCGAAAAGCAGACATTTCCCATATTTTGGGGAAAAATTTTAGAAATTTAACTTATTTCAGGGCAAAAAGTCAGAAATTTTCCTTATTTTGTGGGAAAAAGGCAGAAATTCCTAATATTTTGTGGCAAAAATGCAGAAATTCCTATTATTTTGAGGTAAAAAGGCTGAAATTCCCCTTATTTGGGGGCAAAAAGGCAGAAATTTCCCTTATTTTGGGGCAAAATTGAAGAAATTTCACTTATTTCAGGGTAATAAGTCAGAAATTTTTCTTATTTTGAAGCAAAAAGACAGAAATTCCCTTAGTTTTGTGGGAAAAAGACAGAAATTTTACTTATATAAAGGCAAAAAAGCAGAAATTCCCCTTATTTTGGAGCAAAATTGCAGAAATTTCTCTTTTTTGTGGCAAAAAGTTATGCATTCTTCTTATTTTGGACACAAAGGCAGAAATTTCCTGTATTTTGGAGCAAAATTGCAGAAATTCCCCTAATTGTGGGGCAAAAAGGCTGAAATTCCCTATATGTTGGGGCAAAAAGACAGAAATTCTTTTTATTTTGGGGCAAAACTCAGAAATTCCACTTATTTTGGGGCAAAATTGCAGAAATTTCCCTTATTTTGGGGGCAGAATTGCAAACATTTTACTTTTTTGGGGCAAAATTGCAGAAATTTCACGTATTTCAGGGAAAAAAAGCAGAAATTTTCTTATTTTGGGGCAAAAGAGAAGAAATTTCTCATATTTTGTGGCAAAAATGCAGAAATTCCCCTTATTTTGAGGTAAAAAAGCTGAAATTCCCCTTATTTGGGTGCAAAAAGGCAGAATTTTCTTTTATTTTGGGAAAAAATTGCAGAAATTTCACTTATTTCAGGGTAATAAGTCAGAAATTTTCCTTATTTTGGGGCCAAAAAACAGAAAATCCCTTTGTTTTGGGGGGAAAAGACAGAAATTCCACTTATTTAGAGGCAAAAAAGCAGAAATTCTTCTTATTTTGGAACAAAAATGAAGAAATTTCACTTTTTTATGGCAAAAACGTATGCATTCTTCTTATTTACGGACAAAAAGGAAGAAATTTCCTGTATTTTGCAGCAAAATTGCAGAAATTCCTCTAATTGTGGCTAGAAAACGCAGAAATTCCCTATATGTTGGGGCAAAAAGACAGAAATTCTCCTTACTTTGGGGCAAAACTAAGAACTTTCACTTATTTTGGGGCAAAATTGCAGAAATTTCACTTATTTCAGAAAAAAAGCAGAAATTTTCTTATTTTGGATCAAAAAGGCAGAAATTGCTTTTATTTTGGTACAAAATTGCAGAAATTTTTCTTATTTTGGGGCAAAAGGCAGAAATTCTTAATATTTTGTGGCAAAAATGCAGAAATTCCCCTTATTTTGAGGTAAAAAGGCTGAAATTCCCCTTATTTGGGGGCAAAAAGGCAGAAATATCTTTTATTTTGGTACAAAATTGCAAAAATTTTTTCTTATTTTGGGCAAAATCAGAAATTTCCCATATTTTGGGGCAAAAATGCAGAAATTCCCCTTATTTTGAGGTAAAAAGGCTGAAATTCCCCTTATTTGGGGGCAAAAAGTAAGAAATTCCTCTTATTTTTGGGCAAAAAGCAGACATTTCACTTATTTTGGGGAAAATTTTAGAAATTTAACTTATTTCAGGGCAAAAAGTCAGAAATTATCCTCATTTTGGGGCAGAAAGGCAGAAATTCCTAATATTTTGTGGCAAAAATGCAGAAATTCCCCTTATTTTGAGGTAAAAAGGCTGAAATTCCCATTATTTGGGGGCAAAAAGGCAGAAATTTCCCTTATTTTGAAGCAAAATTGCAGAAATTTAACTTATTTCAGGGTAATAAGTCAAAAATTTTTCTTTTTTTGCAGCAAAAACACAGAAATTCCCTTTGTTTTGTGGGAAAAAGACAGAAATTTTACTTATTTAGAGGCAAAAAAGCAGAAATTCTCCTTATTTTGAAGCAAAAATGAAGAAATTTTTCTTTTTTATGGAAAAAAAAGGAATGCATTCTTCTTATTTTCAGGCAAAAAGGCAGAAATTCCCCGTATTTTGGAGCAAAATTGCAGAAATTCCCCTATTTGTGAGCCAAAAAGGCAGAAATTCCCTATATGTTGGGGCAAAAAGACAGAATTTCTTTTTATTTTGTGGCAAAACTCAGAAATTCCACTTATTTTTGGGCAAAATTCCAGAAATTTCCCTTATTTTGGGGCAAAATTGCAGAAATTTCCCTTATTTTGGGGCAAAATTGCAGAAATTTCACTTATTTTAGGGTAATAAGTAAGAAATTTTCCTTATTTTGGGGCATAAAAGACAGAAATTCCCTTTGTTTTGGGGGGAAAAGACAGAAATTTTACTTATTTAGATGCAAAAAAGCAGAAATTCCCCTTATTTTGGAGTAAAAATGAAGAAATTTCCGTATTTTATGGCACAAAGAAATGCATTCTTCTTATTTTCAGGCAAAAAGGTTGAAATTCCTCGTATTTTGGAGCAAAATTGCAGAAATTCCCCTATTTGTGGGGAAAAAAGGCAGAAATTTCCTATATATTGGGGCAAAATTACAGAAATTCACCTTATTTTGGGGCAAAACTCAGAAATTCCACTTATTTTGGGGCAAAATTTCAGAAATTTCCCTTATTTTGGGGCAAAATTGCAGAATGTTCACTTATTTTGGGGCAAAATTGCATAAATTTCACTTATTTCAGAAAAAAAAAGCAGAATTTATCTTATTTCGGGGCAAAATGGCAGAAATTTCTCATATTTTGTGGCAAAAAAGCAGAAATTCCCCTTATTTTGAAACAAAAATGAAGAAATTTCCCTTTTTTATTCCAAAAAGGAGTGCATTCTTCTTATTTTCAGGCAAAAAGGCAGAAATTCCCCGTATTTTGGAGCAAAATTGCAGAAATTCCCCTATTTGTAAGCCAAAAAGGCAGAAATTCCCTATATGTTGGGGCAAAAAGACAGAATTTCTTTTTATTTTGGGGCAAAACTCAGAAATTCCACTTATTTTTGGGCAAAATTCCAGAAATTTCCCTTATTTTGGGGCAAAATTGCAGAAATTTCACTTATTTCAGGGTAATAATCAGAAATATTCTTTATTATGGGGCAAAATGGACAGAAATTCCCTTTGTTTTGGGGGAAAAAGACAGAAATTCTGCTTATTTAGAAGCAAAAAAGCAGAAATTCCCATTATTTTGGAACAAAAATGAAGAAATTTACCTTTTTTATGGCAAAAAGTTATGCATTCTTCTTATTTTCCAGCCAAAAGGCAGAAATTTTCTGTATTTTGGAGCAAAATTGCAGTAATTCCCCTAATTGTGGGGCAAAAAGGCAGAAATTCCCTATATGTTGCGGCAAAAAGACAGAAATTCTCCTTCTTTGGGGGCAAAACTCAGAAATTCCACTTATTTTGGGGCAAAATTCCAGAAATTTCCCTTATTTTGGGGCAAAATTGCAGAAATTTCACTTATTTCAGAAAAAAAAAGCAGAAATTTTCTTATTTTGGGGCAAAAAGGCAGAAATTTCTTTCATCTTGGTACAAAATTGCAGAAATTTTTCTTATTTTGGGGCAAAAAGGCAGAAATATCCCATATTTTGGGGCAAAAATGCAGAAATTATCATTATCTTGAGGTAAAAAGGCTGAAATTCCCCTTATTTGGGGGCAAAAAGGCAGAAATTTCCCTTATTTTGGGGCAAAATTTCAGAAATTTCACTTATTTCAGGGTAATAAGTCAGAAATTTTCTTTATTTTGGGGCAAAAAGACAGAAATTCCCTTTGTTTTTAGGGGAAAAAGCCAGAAATTCCACATTTTTGAAGGTAAAAAAGCAGAAATTCCTTTTATTTTAAAGCAAAAATGAAGAAATTTCCCTTTTTTGTGGCAAAAGGTATACATTCCCTGTATTTTCAGGCTAAAAAGCAGAAATTCCCTTTATTTTGGAGCAAAATTGCAGAAATTCCCCTAATTGTGTGGCAAAAAGGCAGAAATTCCCTATATGTTAGGGCAAAAAGACAGAAATTCTCCTTATTTTGGGGCAAAACAATGAAATTCCACTTATTTTAAGGAAAAATTCCAGAAGTTTCCCTTATTTTGGGGCAAAATTGCAGAAATTTCACTTATTTTGGGGCAAAATTGCAGAAATTTCACTTATTTCAGGGAAAAAAGGCAGAAATTTTTTTTATTTTTTGGCAAAATGCAGAAATTCCTAATATTTTGTGGCAAAAATGCAGAAAGTCCCTTTATTTTGAGGTAAAAAGGCTGAAATTCCCCTTATTCGGGGGCAAAAAGGCAGAAATTTCTCTTATTTGGGGGCAAAGTTGCAGAAATTTCACTTATTTCAGGGTAATAAGTCAGAAATTTTCCTTATTTTGGGGCAAAAAGACAGAAATTCTCCTTATTTTGGAGCAAAACTCAGAAATTCCAATTATTTTGGGGCAAAATTCCAGAAATTTCTTTTATTTTGTGGCAAAATTGCAGAAATTTCACTTATTTTTGGCAAAATTGCAGAAATTTCACTTATTTCATGGAAAAAAGCAGATATTTTCTTATTTTGGGGCAAAAAGGCAGAAATTTCCCATATTTTGGGGCAAAAATGCAGAAATTCCCCTTATTTTGAGGTAAAAAGGCTTAAATTCTCCGTATTTGGGAGCATAAAGGCAGAAATTTTCCTTATTTTGGGGCAAAATTGCAGAAATTTCACTTATTTCAGAAAAAAAGCAGAAATTTTTTTATTTTGGGGCAAAAAGGCACAAATTTCTTTTATTTTTGTACAAAATTGCAGAAATTTTTCTTATTTTGGGGCAAAAAGGCAGAAATTTCCCATATTTTGGGGCAAAAATGCAGAAATTCCCCTTATTTTGAGGTAAAAAGGCTGAAATTCCCCTTATTTGGGGGCAAAAAGGAAGAAATTTTCCATATTTTGGGGCAAAAATGCAGAAATTTCCATTATTTTGGGCAAAAGGCAGAAATTTACCATATTTTGATGCAAAAATGCAG
Source organism: Micromys minutus (assembly GCF_963924665.1). Classification (NCBI taxonomy): domain Eukaryota; kingdom Metazoa; phylum Chordata; class Mammalia; order Rodentia; family Muridae; genus Micromys; species Micromys minutus. The sequence goes on along the minus strand of NW_027667281.1, from coordinate 570,694 downwards.
AAATTTCCATTATTTTGAGGTAAAAAGGCTGAAATTACCCTTATTTGGGGGCAAAAAGTAAGAAATTCCCTTTATTTTGGGGCGAAAAGCAGACATTTCCCATATTTTGGGGAAAAATTTTAGAAATTTAACTTATTTCAGGGCAAAAAGTCAGAAATTTTCCTTATTTTGTGGGAAAAAGGCAGAAATTCCTAATATTTTGTGGCAAAAATGCAGAAATTCCTATTATTTTGAGGTAAAAAGGCTGAAATTCCCCTTATTTGGGGGCAAAAAGGCAGAAATTTCCCTTATTTTGGGGCAAAATTGAAGAAATTTCACTTATTTCAGGGTAATAAGTCAGAAATTTTTCTTATTTTGAAGCAAAAAGACAGAAATTCCCTTAGTTTTGTGGGAAAAAGACAGAAATTTTACTTATATAAAGGCAAAAAAGCAGAAATTCCCCTTATTTTGGAGCAAAATTGCAGAAATTTCTCTTTTTTGTGGCAAAAAGTTATGCATTCTTCTTATTTTGGACACAAAGGCAGAAATTTCCTGTATTTTGGAGCAAAATTGCAGAAATTCCCCTAATTGTGGGGCAAAAAGGCTGAAATTCCCTATATGTTGGGGCAAAAAGACAGAAATTCTTTTTATTTTGGGGCAAAACTCAGAAATTCCACTTATTTTGGGGCAAAATTGCAGAAATTTCCCTTATTTTGGGGGCAGAATTGCAAACATTTTACTTTTTTGGGGCAAAATTGCAGAAATTTCACGTATTTCAGGGAAAAAAAGCAGAAATTTTCTTATTTTGGGGCAAAAGAGAAGAAATTTCTCATATTTTGTGGCAAAAATGCAGAAATTCCCCTTATTTTGTGGTAAAAAAGCTGAAATTCCCCTTATTTGGGTGCAAAAAGGCAGAATTTTCTTTTATTTTGGGAAAAAATTGCAGAAATTTCACTTATTTCAGGGTAATAAGTCAGAAATTTTCCTTATTTTGGGGCCAAAAAACAGAAAATCCCTTTGTTTTGGGGGGAAAAGACAGAAATTCCACTTATTTAGAGGCAAAAAAGCAGAAATTCTTCTTATTTTGGAACAAAAATGAAGAAATTTCACTTTTTTATGGCAAAAAGGTATGCATTCTTCTTATTTACGGACAAAAAGGAAGAAATTTCCCGTATTTTGCAGCAAAATTGCAGAAATTCCTCTAATTGTGGCTAGAAAACGCAGAAATTCCCTATATGTTGGGGCAAAAAGACAGAAATTCTCCTTACTTTGGGGCAAAACTAAGAACTTTCACTTATTTTGGGGCAAAATTGCAGAAATTTCACTTATTTCAGAAAAAAAGCAGAAATTTTCTTATTTTGGATCAAAAAGGCAGAAATTACTTTTATTTTGGTACAAAATTGCAGAAATTTTTCTTATTTTGGGGCAAAAGGCAGAAATTCTTAATATTTTGTGGCAAAAATGCAGAAATTCCCCTTATTTTGAGGTAAAAAGGCTGAAATTCCCCTTATTTGGGGGCAAAAAGGCAGAAATTTCTTTTATTTTGGTACAAAATTGCAAAAATTTTTCTTATTTTGGGCAAAATCAGAAATTTCCCATATTTTGGGGCAAAAATGCAGAAATTCCCCTTATTTTGAGGTAAAAAGGCTGAAATTCCCCTTATTTGGGGGCAAAAAGTAAGAAATTCCTCTTATTTTTGGGCAAAAAGCAGACATTTCACTTATTTTGGGGAAAATTTTAGAAATTTAACTTATTTCAGGGCAAAAAGTCAGAAATTATCCTCATTTTGGGGCAGAAAGGCAGAAATTCCTAATATTTTGTGGCAAAAATGCAGAAATTCCCCTTATTTTGAGGTAAAAAGGCTGAAATTCCCATTATTTGGGGGCAAAAAGGCAGAAATTTCCCTTATTTTGAAGCAAAATTGCAGAAATTTAACTTATTTCAGGGTAATAAGTCAAAAATTTTTCTTTTTTTGCAGCAAAAACACAGAAATTCCCTTTGTTTTGTGGGAAAAAGACAGAAATTTTACTTATTTAGAGGCAAAAAAGCAGAAATTCTCCTTATTTTGAAGCAAAAATGAAGAAATTTTTCTTTTTTATGGAAAAAAAGGAATGCATTCTTCTTATTTTCAGGCAAAAAGGCAGAAATTCCCCGTATTTTGGAGCAAAATTGCAGAAATTCCCCTATTTGTGAGCCAAAAAGGCAGAAATTCCCTATATGTTGGGGCAAAAAGACAGAATTTCTTTTTATTTTGTGGCAAAACTCAGAAATTCCACTTATTTTTGGGCAAAATTCCAGAAATTTCCCTTATTTTGGGGCAAAATTGCAGAAATTTCCCTTATTTTGGGGCAAAATTGCAGAAATTTCACTTATTTTAGGGTAATAAGTAAGAAATTTTCCTTATTTTGGGGCATAAAAGACAGAAATTCCCTTTGTTTTGGGGGGAAAAGACAGAAATTTTACTTATTTAGATGCAAAAAAGCAGAAATTCCCCTTATTTTGGAGTAAAAATGAAGAAATTTCCCTTTTTTATGGCAAAAAGAAATGCATTCTTCTTATTTTCAGGCAAAAAGGTTGAAATTCCTCGTATTTTGGTGCAAAATTGCAGAAATTCCCCTATTTGTTGGGAAAAAAGGCAGAAATTTCCTATATATTGGGGCAAAATTACAGAAATTCACCTTATTTTGGGGCAAAACTCAGAAATTCCACTTATTTTGGGGCAAAATTTCAGAAATTTCCCTTATTTTGGGGCAAAATTGCAGAATGTTCACTTATTTTGGGGCAAAATTGCATAAATTTCACTTATTTCAGAAAAAAAAAAGCAGAATTTATCTTATTTCGGGGCAAAATGGCAGAAATTTCTCATATTTTGTGGCACAAAAGCAGAAATTCCCCTTATTTTGAAGCAAAAATGAAGAAATTTCTCTTTTTTATTCCAAAAAGGAGTGCATTCTTCTTATTTTCGGGCAAAAAGGCAGAAATTCACCGTATTTTATAGCAAAATTGCAGAAATTCCCCGAATTGTAGGGCAAAAATACAGAAATTCCCCGAATTGTGGGGCAAAAATGCAGAAATTCCCTATATGTTGGGTCAAAAAGACAGAAATTCTCTTTATTTTGGGGCAAAACTCAGAAATTCCACTTATTTTGTGGCAAAATTCCAGAAATTTCTTTTCTTTTGGGGCAAAAAGGCAGAAATTCCTAATATTTTGTAGCAAAAATGCCGAAATTCCCCTTATTTTGAGATAAAAATGCTGAAATTCCCTTTATTTGGGGGCAAAAAGTCAGAAATTTCCATTATTTTGGGGCAAAATTGCAGAAATTTCACTTACTTCAAAGTAATATGTCAGAAATTTTATTTATTTTGGGGCAAAAAAGACAGAAATTCTTTTTGTTTTGGGAGAGAAATACAGAAATTCCAATTATTTAGTGGCAAAAAGCAGAAATTCCCCATATTTTGGAGCAAAAATTAAGAAATTTCCCTTTTTATGGCAAAAAGGTATGCATTTTTCTTATTTTCGGGCAAAAAGGCAGAAATTCCTCGTATTTTAGAGCAAAATTGCAGAAATTCCCCTAATTGTGGGGCAAAAAGTCAGAAATTCCCTATATGTTGGGGCAAAAAGGCAGAAATTCTCCTTACTTTGGGGCAAAACTCAGAAATTCCACTTATTTTGGGGGCAAAATTCCAGAAATTTCCCTTTATTTTGGAGCAAAAAGGCAGAAATTCCTAATATTTTGTGGCAAAAATGCAGAAATTCCCCTTATTTTGAGGTAAAAAGGCTGAAATTCCCCTTATTTGGGGGAAAAAAGCAGAAATTTTCTCTTATTTTGGGGCAAAATTGCAGAAATTTCACTTATTTCAGGGTAATAATCAGAAATATTCTTTATTATGGGGAAAAATGGACAGAAATTCCCTTTGTTTTGGGGGAAAAAGACAGAAATTCTGCTTATTTAGAAGCAAAAAAGCAGAAATTCCCATTATTTTGGAACAAAAATGAAGAAATTTACCTTTTTTATGGCAAAAAGTTATGCATTCTTCTTATTTTCCAGCCAAAAGGCAGAAATTTTCTGTATTTTGGAGCAAAATTGCAGTAATTCCCCTAATTGTGGGGCAAAAAGGCAGAAATTCCCTATATGTTGCGGCAAAAAGACAGAAATTCTCCTTATTTTGGGGCAAAACTCAGAAATTCCACTTATTTTGGGGCAAAATTCCAGAAATTTCTTTTATTTTGTGGCAAAATTGCAGAAATTTCACTTATTTTGGGGCAAAATTGCAGAAATTTCACTTATTTCAGAAAAAAAAAGCAGAAATTTTCTTATTTTGGGGCAAAAAGGCAGAAATTTCTTTTATCTTGGTACAAAATTGCAGAAATTTTTCTTATTTTGGGTCAAAAAAGCAGAAATTTCTCATATTTTGGGGAAAAAATGCAGAATTTCCCATTATCTTGAGGTAAAAAGGCTGAAATTCCCCTTATTTGGGGGCAAAAAGGCAGAAATTTCCCTTATTTTGGGGCAAAATTTCAGAAATTTCACTTATTTCAGGGTAATTAGTCAGAAATTTTCCTTATTTTGGGGCAAAAAAGACAGAAATTCCCTTTGTTTTTAGGGGAAAAAGACAGAAATTCCACATTTTTGGAGGCAAAAAAGCAGAAATTCCTTTTATTTTGGAGCAAAAATGAATTTTTCTTTTTTGTGGCAAAAGGTATACATTCTCCTTATTTTCAGGCTAAAAAGCAGAAATTCCCTTTATTTTTGAGCAAAATTGCAGAAATTCCCTTAATTGTGGGGCAAAAAGGCAGAAATTGCCTATATGTTGGGGCAAAAAGACAGAAATTCTCCTTATTTTGGGGCAAAACTCAGAAATTGCACGTATTTTGGGGCAAAATTCCAGAAATTTCCCTAATTTTTGGGCAAAATTGCAGAAATTTCAGTTATTTTGGGGCAAAATTGCAGAAATTTCACTTATTTCAGAGAAAAAAAAACAGAAATTTTCCTTATTTTGTGCAAAATGCAGAAATTCCTAATATTTTGTGGCAAAAATGCAGAAATTCCCCTTATTTTGAGGTAAAAAGGCTGAAATTCCCCTTATTTGGGGGCAAAAAGGCAGAAATTTCTCTTATTTTGGGGCAAAATTGCAGAAATTTCACTTATTTCAGGGTAATAAGTCAGAAATTTTCCTTATTTTGGAGCAAAAAAGACAGAAATTCTCTTTGTTTTGCGGGAAAAAGACAGAAATTCCACTTATTTAGAGGCAAAAAAGCAGAAATTCCCCTTATTTTGGAGCAAAATTGCAGAAATTTCCCTTTTTTATGGCAAAAAGGTATGCATTCTTTTTATTTTTGGGCAAAAAGGCAGAAATTCCCTGTAATTTGGAGCAAAATTTCAGAATTTCCCATAATTGTGGGGCAAAAAGTCAGAAATTCCCTATATTTTGGGGCAAAAATCAGAAATTCTCTTTATTTTGGGTCAAAACTCAGAAATTCCACTTATTTTGGAACACAATTCCAGAAATTTCTTTTATTTTGTGGCAAAATTGCAGAAATTTCACTTATTTTGGGGCAAAATTGCAGAAATTTCACTTATTTCATGGAAAAAAGAAGAAATTTTCTTTTTTTTGAGGCAAAAAGTCAGAAATTTCCCATATTTTGGTGCAAAAATGCAGAAATTCCCCTTATTTTGAGGTAAAAAGGCTGAGATTCCCCGTATTTGGGGGCAAAAAGGCAGAAATTTCCCTTATATTGGGGCAAAATTACAGAAATTTCACTTATTTCAGAAAAAAAGCAGAAATTTTCTTATTTTGGGGCAAAAAGGCAGAAATTTTTTTATTTTGGTACAAAATTGCAGAAATTTTTCTTATTTTGGGGCCAAAAGGCAGAAATTTCCCATATTTTGGGGCAAAAATGCAGAAATTCCCCTTATTTTGAGGGAAATAGGCTAAAATTTCCCTTACTTGGAGGCAAAAAGGCAGAAATTTCTCTTATTTTGGGGCAAAATTGCAGAAACATCACTTATTTCAGGGTAATAATTCAGAAATTTTCCTTATTTTGAGGCAAAAAAGACAGAAATTCCCTTTGTTTTGGGGAAAAAAGACATAAATTCCACTTATTTAAAGGCAAAAAAGCAGAAATTGCCCTTATTTTGGAGCAAAATTTCAGAAATTTCCCTTTTTTATGGCAAAAAGGTATGCATTCTTTTTATTTTTGGGCAAAAAGGCAGAAATTACTCGTATTTTGGAGCAAAATTTCAGAAATTCCCCTAATTGTGGGGCAAAAAGGCAGAAATTCCCTATATGTTGGGGCAAAAAGACAGAAATTCTCATTATTTTGGGGCAAAACTCAGAAATTCCACTTATTTTGGGGCAAAATTCCAGAAATTTCCCTTATTTTGGGGCAAAATTGCAGAAATTTCATTTATTTTGGGGCAAATTGCAGAAATTTCACTTATTTCAAGGATAAAATGAAGAATTTTTCTTATTTGGAGGCAAAAACGTAGAAATTTCTTTTATTTTGGTACAAAATTGCAGAAATTTTTCTTATTTTGGGCAAAAAGGCAGAAATTTCCCATATTTTGGGGCAAAAATGCAGAAATTCCTTTTATTTTGAGGTAAAAAGGCTGAAATTCCTATTATTTGGGGGCAAAAAGTAAGAAATTTCCATTAATTTGGTGCCAAAAGCAGACATTTCCCTTGTTTTTGGGAAAAATTTTAGAAATTTAACTTATTTCAGGGCAAAAAGTCAGAAATTTTTCTTATTTTGGGGCAGAAAGGCAGAAATTCCTAATATTTTGTGGCAAAATGCAGAAATTCCCCTTATTTTGAGGTAAAAAGGCTGAAATTCCCCTTATTTGGGGGCAAAAAGTCAGAAATTTCTCTTATTTTGGGGCAAAATTGCAGAAATTTCACTTACTTCAAAGTAATAAGTCTGAAATTTTTTTTATTTTGGGGTAAAAAAGACAGAAATTCCTTTTGTTTTGGGGGAGAAAGAAATTCCACTTATTTAGAGGCAAAAAAGCAGAAATTCCCCTTATTTTGGGGCAAAAATGAAGAAATTTCCATTTTTTATGGCATAAAGGTATGCATTCTTATTATTTTCGGGCAAAAAGGCAGAAATTCCCCGTATTTTGGAGCAAAATTGCAGAAATTCCCCTAATTGTGGGGCAAAGAGGCAGAAATTTTCTATATGTTGTGGCAAAAAGACAGAAATTCTCCTTATTGTGGGGCAAAACTCAGAAATTTCACTTATTTTGGGGCAAAATTGCAGAAATTTCACTTATTTCAGAAAAAAAGCAGAAATTTTCTTATTTTCGGGCAAAAAGGCAGAAATTTCTTTCCTTTTGGTACAAAATTGCAGAAATTTTTCTTATTTTGGGGCAAAAAGGCAGAAATTTCCCATATTTTAGGGCAAAAATGCAGAAATTCCCCTTATTTTGAGGTAAAAAGGCTGAAATTGCCCTTATTTGGGGGCAAAAAGGCAGAGATTTCTATAATTTTGGTACAAAATTGCAGAAATTTTTCTTATTTTGGGCCAAAAAGCAGAAATTTCCCATATTTTGGGGCTAAAATGCAGAAATTCCCATTATTTTGAGGTAAAAAGGCTGAAATTCCCCTTATTTGGGGGCAAAAAGTAAGAAATTCCCCTTATTTTGGGGCAAAAAGCAGACATTTCCCATATTTTGGGGAAAAATTTTAGAAATTTAACTTATTTCAGGGCAAAAAGTCAGAAATTTTTCTTATTTTGGGGCACAAAGGCAGAAATTCCTAATATTTTGTGGCAAAAATGCAGAAATTCCTTTTATTTTGAGGTAAAAAGGCTGAAATTCCCCTTATTTGGGGGCAAAAAGGCAGAAATTTCCCTTATTTTGGGGCAAAATTGAAGAAATTTCACTAATTTCAGGGTAATAAGTCAGAAATTTTTCTTATTTTGAAGCAAAAAGACAAAAATTCCCTTTGTTTTGTGGGGAAAAGACAGAAATTTTACTTATTTAGAGGCAAAAATGCAGAAATTCCCCTTATTTTGGAGCAAAAATTAGGAGATTTCCCTTTTTTATGGCAAAAAGGTATGCATTCCTCTTATTTTCAGGCAAAAAGGCAGAAATTTCCCGTATTTTGGAGCAAAATTGAAGAAATTCCTCTAATTTTGGGGCAAAATGGCAGAAATTCCCTATATGTTGGGGCAAAAAGACAGAAATTCCCCTTATTTTGGAGCAAAAATGAAGAAATTTCCCTTTTTTATGGCAAAAAGGTATGCATTCCTCTTATTTTCAGGCAAAAAGGCAGAAATTCCCTGTATTTTGGAGCAAAATTGAAGAAATTCTCCTAATTGTGGGGCAAAAAGGCAGAAATTCCCTATATGTTGGGGCAAAAAGACAGAAATTCTCCTTATTTAGGAGAAAAACTCAGAAATTTCAATTATTTTGAGGCAAAATTGCAGAAATTTCACTTATTTCAGAAAAAAAGCAGAAATTTTCTTATTTTGGGGCAAAAAAGCAGAAATTTCTTTTATTTTGGTACAAAATTGCAGAAATTTTTCTTATTTTGGTGCAAAAAGGCAGAAATTTCCCATATTTTGGGGCAAAAATGCAGAAATTCCCTTTATGTTGAGGTAAAAATGCTGAAATTCTCCTTATTTGGGGGCAAAAAGGCAGAAATTTCTCTTATTTTGAGGCAAAATTGCAGAAATTTCACTTATTTCAGGGTAATAAGTCAGAAATTTTTTTTTTATTTTGGGACAAAAAAGACAGAAATTCCCTTTGATTTGGGGAGAAAAGAGAGTAATTCCACTTATTTAGAGGCAAAAAAGCAGAAATTCCCCTTATTGTGGAGCAAAATTGCAGAAATTTCCCTATTTTGTGTCAAAAAGGTATGCATTCTTCTTATTTTGGACACAAAGGCAGAAATTCCCTGTATTTTGGGGCAAAATTGCAGAAATTCCCCTAATTGTGGGGCAAAAAGGCAGAAATTCCCTATATGTTGGGGCAAAAAGACAGAAATTCTCATTATTTTGGGGCAAAACTCAGAAATTCCACTTATTTTGGGGCAAAATTCCAGAAATTTCCCTTATTTTGGGGCAAAATTGCAGAAATTTCACTTATTTTGGGGCAAATTGCAGAAATTTCACTTATTTCAAGGATAAAATGAAGAATTTTTCTTATTTGGAGGCAAAAACGTAGAAATTTCTTTTATTTTGGTACAAAATTGCAGAAATTTTTCTTATTTTGGGCAAAAAGGCAGAAATTTCCCATATTTTGGGGCAAAAATGCAGAAATTCCTTTTATTTTGAGGTAAAAAGGCTGAAATTCCTATTATTTGGGGGCAAAAAGTAAGAAATTCCCATTATTTTGTTGCCAAAAGTAGATATTTCTCTTGTTTTGGGGAAAAATTTTAGAAATTTAACTTATTTCAGGGCAAAAAGTCAGAAATTTTCCTTATTTTGGGGCAGAAAGGCAGAAATTCCTAATATTTTGTGGCAAAATGCAGAAATTCCCCTTATTTTGAGGTAAAAAGGCTGAAATTCCCCTTATTTGGGGGCAAAAAGTCAGAAATTTCCCTTATTTTGGGTCAAAATTGCAGAAATTTCACTTACTTCAAAGTAATAAGTCAGAAATTTTTCTTATTTTGGGGTAAAAAAGACAGAAATTCCTTTTGTTTTGGGGGAGAAAGACAGAAATTCCTCTTATTTAGAGGCAAAAATGCAGAAATTCCACTTATTTTGGAGCAAAAATGAAGAAATTTCCATTTTTTATGGCAAAAAGGTATGCATTCTTCTTATTTTCGGGCAAAAAGGCAGAAATTCCCCGTATTTTGGAGCAAAATTGCAGAAATTCCCCTAATTGTGGGGCAAAGAGGCAGAAATTTTCTATATGTTGGGGCAAAAAGACAGAAATTCTCCTTATTGTGGGGCAAAACTCAGAAATTTCACTTATTTTGGGGCAAAATTGCAGAAATTTCACTTATTTAAGAAAAAAGAAGAAATTTTCTTATTTTGGGTCAAAAAGGCAGAAATTTCTTTTATTTTGGTACAAAATTGCAGAAATTTTTCTTATTTTGGGGCAAAAAGGCAGAAATTTCCCATATTTTAGGGCAAAAATGCAGAAATTCCCCTTATTTTGAGGTAAAAAGGCTGAAATTCCCCTTATTTGGGGGCAAAAGCAGAAATTTCTTTTATTTTGGTACAAAATTGCAGAAATTTTTCTTATTTTGGGCAAAATGCAGAAATTTCCCATATTTTGGGTAAAAATGCAGAAATTCCCATTATTTTAAGGTAAAAAGGCTGAAATTCCCCTTATTTGGGGGCAAAAAGTAAGAAATTCCTTTTATTTTGTGGCAAAAAGCAGACATTTCCCTTATTTTGGGGAAAATTTTAGAAATTTATCTCATTTCAGGGCAAAAAGTCAGAAATTTTCCTTATTTTGAGGCAGAAAGGCAGAAATTTCTAATATTTTGTGGCAAAAATGCAGAAATTCCCCTTATTTTGAGGCAAAAAGGCTGAAATTCCCCTTATTTGGGGGAAAAAAGGCCGAAATTTCCTTTATTTTGGGACAAAATTGCAGAAATTTCACTTATTTCAGGATAATAAGTCAAAAATTTTTCTTATTTTGCGGCAAAAAAGACAGAAATTCCCATTGTTTTGTGGGAAAAAGACAGAAATTTTACTTATTTCGAGGCAATAAAGCAGAAATTCCCCATATTTTGGAGCAGAAATGAAGAATTTTATCTTTTTTATGGCAAAAAGGAATGCATTCTTCTTATTTTCAGGCAAAAAGGCAGAAATTCCCCGTATTTTGCAGCAAAATTGCAGATATTCCTCTAATTGTGGGGCAAAAATGCAGAAATTCCCTATATGTTTGGGCAAAAAGACAGAAATTCTCCTTATTTTGGGGTAAAACTCTAAAATTCCACTTATTTTGGGGCAAAATTCCAGAAATTTCCCTTATTTTGGGGCAAAATTGCAGAAATTTCACTTATATTGGGGCAAAATTGCAGAAATTTCACTTATTTCAGGGAAAAAAATTAGAATTTTTCTTATTGTGGGGCAAAAAGGCAGAAATTTCTCATATGTTGTGGCAAAAATGCAGAAATTCCCCTTATTTTGAGGTAAAAAGGCTTAAAATCCTCTTATTTGGGAGCAAAAATGCAGAAATTTCCCTTATTTTGGGGTAAAATTGCAGAAATTTCACTTATTTCAGGGTAATAAGTCAGAAATTTTTCTTGTTTTGGGGCAAAAAATACAGAAATTCCCTTTGTTTTGGGGGAAAAAGACAGAAATTCCACTTATTTTGAGGCAAAAAAGCAGAAATTCCCCTTATTTTGGAGCAAAAATGAAGAAATTTCCCTTTTTTATGGCAAAAAGGTATGCATTCTTCTTATTTTCGGACAAAAAGGAAGAAATTTCCTGTATTTTGGAGCAAAATTGCAGAAATTCCCCTAAATGTGGGGCCAAAAGGCAGAAATTCCCTATATGTTGGGGCAAAAAGACAGAATTTCTCCTTATTTTGGGGCAAAACTCAGAAATTTCACATATTTTGGGGCAAAATTCCAGAAATTATTCTTATTTTGGAGAAAAATTGCAGAAATTTCACTTATTTTGGGGCAAAATTGCAAAAATTTCTCTTATTTTGGGGCAAAATTGCAGAAATTTCACTTATTTCAGGGAAAAAAAGCAGAAATTTTCTTATTTTGGGGCAAAAAGGCAGAAATTTCTCATATTTTGTGGCAAAAATGCAGAAATTCCCCTTATTTTGAGGTAAAAAACCTGGAATTCCCCTTATTTGGGTGCAAAAAGGCAGAAATTTTTTTTTTTTTTGGAAAAAATTGCAGAAATTTCACTTATTTCAGGGTAATAAGTCAGAAATTTTTCTTATTTTGCGGCAAAAAAGACAGAAATTCTTTTTGTTTTGTGGGAAAAAGACAGAAATATTACTTATTTAGAGGCAATAAAGCAGAAATTCCCCTTATTTTGGAGCAAAAATGAAGAAATTTCCCTTTTTTATGGCAAAAAGGAATGCATTCTTCTTATTTTCAGGCAAAAAGGCAGAAATTTCCCGTATTTTGGAGCAAAATTGCAGAAATTCCCCTAAATGTGGGGCCAAAAGGCAGAAATTCCCTATATGTTGGGGCAAAAAGACAGAAATTCTTCTTATTATGGGGCAAAACTCAGAAATTTCACATATTTTGGGGCAAAATTCCAGAAATTTTTCTTTTTTTGGAGAAAAATTGCAGAAATTTCACTTATTTTGGGGCAAAATTGCAGAAATTTCACTTATTTTGGGGCAAAATTGCAGAAATTTCACTTATTTAAGAAAAAAGGCAGAAATTTTCCTTATTTTGGGAAAAAAGGCAGAAATTCCTAATGTTTTGTGACAAAAATGCAGAAATTCTTCTTTTTTTGAGGTAAAAAGGCTGAAATTCCCCTTATTTGGGGGCAAAAAGGCAGAAATTTCCCTAATTTTGAGGCAAAATTGCAGAAATTTCACTTATTTCAAGGAAAAAAAGCAGAAATTTTCTTATTTTGGGGCAAAAAGGCAGAAATTCCTAATATTTTGAGGCATAAATGCAGAAATTCCCCTTATTTTGAGGTAAAAAGGCTGAAATTCCCCTTATATGGGGGCAATAAGGCAAAAATTTCTTTTATTTTGGGGCAAAATTGCAGAAATTTCACTTATTTCAGGGTAATAAGTTAGAAATTTTCTTTATTTTGGGGCAAAAAAGACAGGAATTCTCTTTGTTTTGGGGGAAAAATACAGAAATTCCACTTATTTAGAGGCACAAAAGCAGAAATTCCCCTTATTTTGGAGCAAAAATGAAGAAATTTCCTTTTTATGGCAAAAATGTTTGCATTCTTCTTATTTTTGGGCAAAAAGGCAGAAATTCCCCATATTTTGGAGCAAAATTGAAGAAATTCCCCCAATTGTGGGGCAAAAACGCAGAAATTCTCTATATGTTGGGGCAAAAATACAGAAATTCTTCGTATTTTGGGGCAAAACTCAGAAATTCCACTTATTTTGGGGCAAAATGCAGAAATTTCACTTATTTTGGGGCAAAATGCAGAAATTTCACTTATTTCAGGAAAAAAAGGCAGAAATTTTCCTTATATTGAGGCAAAAAGGCAGAAATTCCTAATATTTTGTAGCAAAATGTAGAAATTCCCCTTATTTCGAGGTAAAAAGGCTGAAATTCCCTTTATTTGGTAGCAAAAAAGTAGAAATTTCCCTTATTTTGGGGCAAAATTGCAGAAATTTCACTTACTTCAGAGTAATAAGTAAGAATTTTTCCTTATTTTTGGGCAAAAAAGACAGGAATTCCCTTTGTTTTGGGGGAAAAAGACAGAAATTCCACTTATTTATAGGCAAAAAAGCAGAAATTCCCTTTATTTAGGAGCAAAAATGAAGAAATTTCCCTTTTTTTAAGGCAAAAAGGTATGCATTCTTTTTATTTTCGGGCAAAAAGGCAGAAATTCCATGTATTTTGGAGCAAAATTGCAGATATTCCCCTAATTGTGGGGCAAAAATGCAGAAAATCTCTATATGTTGGGGCAAAAAGACAGAAATTCTCTATATTTTGGGGCAAAACTCAGAAATTCCACTTATTTTGGGGCAAAATTCCAGAAATTTTCCTTATTTTGGGGCAAAATTGCAGAAAATTCACTTATTTTGGGGCAAATATGCAGAAATTTCACTTATTTTGGGGATAAATTGCAGAAATTTCACTTATTTCAGGGAAAAAATGCAGAAATTTCCCTTATTTTGGGACAAAATTGCCAAAATTTCACTTACTTCAGGGTAAAAAGTCAGAATTTTTCCTTATTTTGGGGCAAAAAGACAGAAATTCCACTTAATTAGAGGCAAAAAAGCAGAAATTCCCCTTATTTTGGAGCAAAAATGAAGAAATTCCCCTAATTGTGGGGCAAAAAGGCAGAAATTGCCTATATGTTGGGGCAAAAAGACAGAAATTCTCCTTATTTTGGCGCAAAACTCAGAAATTAAACTTATTTTTGGGCAAAATTCCAGAAATTTCCCTTATTTTGTGGCAAAATTGCAGACATTTCACTTATTTTGGGGCAAAATTGCAGAAATTTCACTTACTTCAGGGAATAAAAGCAGAAATTTTCTTATTTTAGGGTAAAACGGCAGAAATTCCTAATCTTTTGTGGCATAAATGCAGAAATTCCCCTTATTTTGAGGTAAAAAGGCTGAAATTCCTTTTATTTGGGGGCAATAAGGCAAAAATTTCCTTTATTTTGGGGCAAAATTGCAGAAATTTCACTTATTTAAGGGTAATAAGTCAGAAATTTTCTTTATTTTGGGGCAAAAAAGACAGGAATTCCCTTTGTTTTGGGGGAAAAAGACAGAAATTCCACTTATTTAGAGGCAAAAAAGCAGAAATTCCCCTTATTTTGGAGCAAAAATGAAGAAATTTACTTTTTATGGCAAAAAGGTATGCATTCTTCTTATTTTCGGGCAAAAAGGCAGAAATTCCCCGTATTTTGGAGCAAAATTGCAGAAATTCCCCTAATAGTGGGGCAAAAAGGCAGAAAATCTCTATATGTTGGGGAAAAAAAAGAAATTCTTTTTATTTTGGGGCAAAACTTAGAAATTCCACTTATTGAGAGGCAAAATTCCAGAAATTTCCCTTATTTTGGGACAAAATTGCAGAAATTTCACTTATTTTGGGGCAAAATTGCAGAAATTTCACTTATTTCAGGGAAAAAAGGAGAAATTTTCTTATTTTGGGGCAAAAAGGCAAAAATTCCTAATATTTTGTGGCAAAAATGCAGAAATTCACCTTATTTTGAGGTAAAAAGGCTGAAATTCCCCTTATTTGGGGGCAAAAAGGCAGAATTTTCCCTTATTTTGGGGCAAAATTGCAGAAATTTCACTTACTTCAGGGTAATAAGTCAGAATTTTTCCTTATTTTGGTGCAAAAATACAAAAAATCCCTTTGTTTTGGGGGAAAAAAACAGAAATTATACTTATTTAGAGGCAAAATGCAGAAATTCCTTTTTTTGGAGCAAAAATGAAGGAATTTCTTTTTTATGGCAAAAAGGTATGCATTCTTCTTATTTTCGGGCAAAAAGGCTGAAATTCCCCGTATTTTGGAGGAAAATTGCAGAAATTCCCCTAAATGTGGGGCCAAAAGGCAGAAATTCCCTATATGTTGGGGCAAAAAGACAGAATTTCTCCTTAGTTTGGGGCAAAACTCAGAAATTTCACATATTTTGGGGCAAAATTCCAGAAATTTTTCTTATTTTGGAGAAAAATTGCAGTAATTTCACTTATTTTGGGGCAAAATTGCAAAAATTTCTCTTATTTTGGGGCAAAATTGCAGAAATTTCACTTATTTCAGGGAAAAAAAGCAGAAATTTTCTTATTTTGGGGCAAAAAGCCAGAAATTTCTCATATTTTGTGGCAAAAATTCAGAAATTCCCCTTATTTTGAGGTAAAAAAGCTGGAATTCCCCTTATTTGGTTGCAAAAAGGCAGAAATTTCTTTTTTTTTTTGGGAAAAAAATGCAGAAATTTCACTTATTTCAGGGTAATAAGTCAGAAATTTTTCTTATTTTGCGGCAAAAAAGACAGAAATTCTTTTTGTTTTGTGGGAAAAAGAAAGAAATTTTACTTATTTAGAGGCAATAAAGCAGAAATTCCCCTTATTTTGGAGCAAAAATGAAGAAATTTCCCTTTTTTATGGCAAAAAGGAATGCATTCTTCTTATTTTCAGGCAAAAAGGCAGAAATTTCCCGTATTTTGGAGCAAAATTGCAGCAATTCCCTTAAATGTGGGGCCAAAAGGCAGAAATTCCCTATATGTTGGGGCAAAAGGACAGAAATTCTTCTTATTATGGGGCAAAACTCAGAAATTTCACATATTTTGGGGCAAAATTCCAGAAATTTTTCTTATTTTGGAGAAAAATTGCAGAAATTTCACTTATTTTAGGGCAAAATTGCAGAAATTTCACTTATTTCAGGGAAGAAAGGCAGAAATTTTCCTTATTTTGGGGCAAAAAGGCAGAAATTCCTAATATTTTGTGGCAAAAATTCAGAAATTCCCCTTATTTTGAGGTAAAAAGGCTGAAATTTCTCTTATTTAGGGGCAGAAAGGCAGAAATTTCTCTTATTTTGGGGCAAAATTGATGAAATTTCACTATTTTCAGTGTAATAAGTCAGAAATTTTGCTTATTTTGTTGCAAAAATGACAGAAATTTTCGTTGTTTTGAGGGAAAAAGACAGAAATTCCACTTATTTAGAGGCAAAAAAGCAGAAATTCCCCTTATTTTGGAGCAAAAATGAAGAAATTTACCTTTTTTGTGGCAAAAGGTATAAATTCCCCTTATTTTCGGGCTAAAAAGCAGAAATTCCCCGTATTTTGGAGCAAAATTGTAGAAATTCCCCTAATTGTGGTGCAAAAAGGCAGAAATTCCCTATATGTTAGGGCAAAGAGACAGAAATTCTCCTTATTTTGGGGCAAAACTCAGAAATTCCACTTATTTCGGGGCAAAATTCCAGAAATTTCTCTTATTTTGGGGCAAAATTGGAGAAATTTCCCTCATTTTGGGGCAAAATTTCAGAAATTTCACTTATTTCAGGGTAATAATTCAGAAATTTTCTTTATTTTGGGGCCAAAAGGCAGAAATTCCCTTTTTTGGGGGGGAAAAGAGAGAAATTTTACTTGTTTAGAGGCAAAAAAGCAGAAATTCCCCTTATTTTGGAGCAAAATTGCAGAAATTTCTCTTTTTTATGGCAAAAAGGTATGCATTCTTCTTATTTTCGGGCAAAAAGGCAGAAATTCCCTGAATTTTGAAGCAAAATTGCAGAAATTCCCCTAATTGTGGGGCAAAAAGGCAAAATTTCCCTATATGTTGGGGCAAAAAGACAGAAATTCTCCTTATTTTGGGGCAAAACTCAAAAATTCCACTTATTTTTGGGCAAAATTCCAGAAATTTCCCTTATTTTGGGGCAAAATTGCAGAAATTTCACTTATTTTGGGGCAAATTTGCAGAAATTTCACTTATTTTGGGGCAAAACTGCAGAAATTTCACTTATTTCAGTCAAAAAAGGCAGAAATTTTCCTTATTTTGGGGCAAAAGAGCAGAAATTCCTAATATTTTGTGGCAAAAATGCAGAAATTCCCCATATTTCGAGGTAAAAAGGCTGAAATTCCACTTATTTGGGGGCAAAAAGGCAGAAATTTTTCTTATTTTGGGGCAAAATTGCATAAATTTCACTTACTTCAGGGTAATAAGTCAGGATTTTTCTTTATTTTGGGGCAAAAAAGACAGAAATTTCTTTCGTTTTGGGGGAAAAATACAGAAATTCCACTTATTTAGAGGCAAAAAAGCAGAAATTACCCTTATTTTTGAGCAAAAATGAAATAATTTCCTTTTTATGGCAAAAAGATATGCATTCTTCTTACTTTCGGGCAAAAAGGCAGAAATTCCCTGTATTTTGGAGCAAAATTGCAGAAATTCCCCTAATTGTGGGGCAAAAAGGCAGAAATTCTTTATATGTTGGGGCCAAAAGAAAGAATTTCTCCTTATTTTGGGGCAAAACTCAGTAATTCCACTTAGTTTGGGTCAAAATTCCAGAAATTTCCCTTATTTTGGGACAAAATTGCAGAAATTTCACTTATTTTGGGGCAAAATTGCAGAAATTTCACTTATTTCAGGGAAAAAAAGCAGAAATTTTTTTATTTTGGGGCAAAAAGGCAGAAATTAATAATATTTTGTGGCAAAAATGCAGAAATTCTCTTTATTTTGAGGTAAAAAGGCTGAAATTCCCCTTATTTGTGGGCAAAAAGGCAGAAATTTCTCTTATTTTGAGGCAAAATTGCAGAAATTTCACTTACTTCAGGGTAATAAGTCAGAATTTTTCCGTATTTTGGTGCAAAAATACAAAAATTCCCTTTGTTTTGGGAAAAAAAGACAGAATTCCACTTATTTAGAGGCAAAAAAGCAGAAATTCCCCTTATTATGGAGCAAAAATGAAGAAATTTCCCTTTTTTATGGCAAAAAGTTATGCATTCTTTATATTTTCAGGCAAAAAGGCAGATATTCCCTGTATTTTGGAGCAAAATTGAAGAAATTCCCCTAATTTTTGGGCAAAAAGGCAGAAATTGCCTATATGTTGGGGCAAAAAGACAGAAATTTTCTTTATTTTGGGGCAAAACTCAGAAATTCCACTTATTTTGTGGCAAAATTCCAGAAATTTTCCTTATTTTGGGGCAAAATTGCAGAAATTTCACTTATTTTGGGGCAAAATTGCAGAAATTTCAATTATTTTGGGGCAAAATTGCAGAAATTTCATTTATTTCAGAGAAAAAAAGCAGAAATTTTCCTTATTTTGGGGCAAAAAGCAGATATTCCTAATATTTTGTGGCAAAAATGCAGAAATTCCCCTTATTTTGAGGTAAAAAGGCTGAAATTCGCATTATTTTGGGGCAAAAAGGCAGAAATTTCCCTAATTTTGGAGCAAAAGTACAGGAATTTCACTTACTTCAGGGTAATAAGTCAGAATTTTTCCTTATTTTGGGGCAAAAAAGACAGAAATTCCCTTTGTTTTGGGAGAAAAAGACAGAAATTCCACTTATTTAGAGGCAAAAAAGCAGAAATTCCCCTTATTTTGGAGCAAAAATGAAGAAATTTCTCTTTTTTATGGCAAATAGGTATGCATTCTTCCTTTTTTCGGGCAAAAAGGCAGAAATTCTCGGTATTTTGGAGCAAAATTGCAGAAATTCCCCTAATTGTGGGGCAAAAAGGCAGAAATTTCCTATATGATGGGGCAAAAAGACAGAAATTCTCCATTTTTTGGGGCAAAACTCAGAAATTCCACTTATTTTGTGGCAAAATTGCAGAAATTTCCCTTATTTTGGGGCAAAATTGCAGAAATTTCACTTATTTTGGGGCAAATTTGCAGAAATTTCACTTATTTTGGGGCAAAACTGCAGAAATTTCACTTATTTCAGTGAAAAAAGGCAGAAATTTTCCTTATTTTGGGGCAAAAAGGCAGAAATTCCTAATATATTGTGGCAAAAATGCAGAAATTCCCCATATTTCGAGGTAAAAAGGCTGAAATTCCACTTATTTGGGGGCAAAAAGGCAGAAATTTTTCTTATTTTGGGGCAAAATTGCAGAAATTTCACTTACTTCAGGGTAATAAGTCAGAATTTTTCTTTATTTTGGGGCAAAAAAGACAGAAATTTCTTTCGTTTTGGGGGAAAAATACAGAAATTCCACTTATTTAGAGGCAAAAAAGCAGAAATTACCTTTATTTTTGAGCAAAAATGAAGAAATTTCCTTTTTATGGCAAAAAGATATGCATTCTTCTTACTTTCGGGCAAAAAGGCAGAAATTCCCTGTATTTTGGAGCAAAATTGCAGAAATTCCCCTAATTGTGGGGCAAAAAGGCAGAAATTCTTTATATGTTGGGGCCAAAAGAAAGAATTTCTCCTTATTTTGGGGCAAAACTCAGTAATTCCACTTAGTTTGGGTCAAAATTCCAGAAATTTCCCTTATTTTGGGACAAAATTGCAGAAATTTCACTTATTTTGGGGCAAAATTGCAGAAATTTCACTTATTTCAGGAAAAAAAAGCAGAAATTTTTTTATTTTGGGGCAAAAAGGCAGAAATTAATAATATTTTGTGGCAAAAATGCAGAAATTCTCTTTATTTTGAGGTAAAAAGGCTGACATTCCCCTTATTTGTGGGCAAAAAGGCAGAAATTTCTCTTATTTTGAGGCAAAATTGCAGAAATTTCACTTCCTTCAGGGTAATAAGTCAGAATTTTTCCGTATTTTGGTGCAAAAATACAAAAATTCCCTTTGTTTTGAAAAAAAAAGACAGAATTCCACTTATTTACAGGCAAAAAAGCAGAAATTCCCCTTATTATGGAGCAAAAATGAAGAAATTTCCCTTTTTTATGGCAAAAAGTTATGCATTCTTTATATTTTCAGGCAAAAAGGCAGATATTCCCTGTATTTTGGAGGAAAATTGAAGAAATTCCCCTAATTTTTGGGCAAAAAGGCAGAAATTGCCTATATGTTGGGGCAAAAAGACAGAAATTTTCTTTATTTTGGGGCAAAACTCAGAAATTCCACTTATTTTGTGGCAAAATTCCAGAAATTTTCCTTATTTTGGGGCAAAATTGCAGAAATTTCACTTATTTTGGGGCAAAATTGCAGAAATTTCAATTATTTTGGGGCAAAATTGCAGAAATTTCACTTATTTCAGAGAAAAAAGGCAGAAATTTTCCTTATTTTGGGGCAAAAAGCAGATATTCCTAATATTTTGTGGCAAAAATGCAGAAATTCCCCTTATTTTGAGGTAAAAAGGCTGAAATTCGCATTATTTTGGGGCAAAAAGGCAGAAATTTCCCTAATTTTAGAGCAAAAGTACAGGAATTTCACTTACTTCAGGGTAATAAGTCAGAATTTTTCCTTATTTTGGGGCAAAAAAGACAGAAATTCCCTTTGTTTTGGGAGAAAAAGACAGAAATTCCACTTATTTAGAGGCAAAAAAGCAGAAATTCCCCTTATTTTGGAGCAAAAATGAAGAAATTTCTCTTTTTTATGGCAAATAGGTATGCATTCTTCCTTTTTTCGGGCAAAAAGGCAGAAATTCTTGGTATTTTGGAGCGAAATTGCAGAAATTCCCCTAATTGTGGGGCAAAAAGGCAGAAATTTCCTATATGTTGGGCTAAAAAGACAGAAATTCTCCATTTTTTGGGGCAAAACTCAGAAATTCCACTTATTTTGTTGCAAAATTGCAGAAATTTCCCTTATTTTGGGGCAAAATTGCAGAAATTTCACTTATTTTGGGCAAAAAGGCAGAAATTTCATTTATTTCAGGGAAAAAAGGCAAAAATTTTTTTATTTTGGGACAAAAAGTCATAAATTCCTAATATTTTGTGGTAAAAATGCAGAAATTCCCCTTATTTTGAGGTAAAAAGACTGAAATTCCCCTTATTTGGGGGCAAAAAGGCAGAAATTTCCCTTATTTTGGGGCAAAATTGAAGAAATTTCACTTACTACAGGGTAATAAGTCAGAATTTTTCCTTATTTTAGGGCAAAAAAGACAGAAATTCCCTTTGTTTTGAGGGAAAAAGACAGAAATTCCACTTATTTAGAGGCAAAAAAATAGAAAATCCCTTTATTTTGAAGCAAAATAGAAGAAATTACATTTTTGATGGCAAAAAGTTATGCATTCTTCTTATTTTCGGGCAAAAAGGCAGAAATTCCCCGTCTTTTGGAGCAAAATTGCTGAAATTCCCCTAATTGTGGGGCAAAAAGGCAGAAATTTCCTATATGTTGGGGCAAAAAGACAGAAATTCTCCTTATTTTGAAGCAAAACTCAGAAATTCCTCTTATTTTGAAGCAAAATTCCAGAAATTTCCCTTATTTTAGGAAAAAATTGCAGAAATTTCACTTATTTTGGGGCAAAATTGCAGAAATTTCAATTATTTCAGGGAAAAAAGCAGAAATTTTCTTATTTTGGGGCAAAAAGGCAGAAATTCCTAATATTTTGTGGCAAAAATGCGGAAATTCCCCTTATTTTGAGGTAAAAAGGCTGAAATTCACCTTATTTGGTGGCAAAAATGCAGAAATTCCCCTTATTTTGAGGTAAAAAGCTGAAATTTCCCTTATTTGCGGGCAAAAAGGTAGAAATTTCCCTTATTTTGGGGAAAAATTACAGAAATTTCACTTACTTCAGGGTAATAAGTCAGAATTTTTCCTTATTTTGGGGCAAAAAAGACAGAAA
This sequence comes from Micromys minutus, assembly GCF_963924665.1. NCBI lineage: Eukaryota > Metazoa > Chordata > Mammalia > Rodentia > Muridae > Micromys > Micromys minutus. The sequence continues at coordinate 548,972 of NW_027667281.1, read as the reverse complement.
TTCTCTTTATTTTGGGGGAAATAGACAGAAATTCCACTTATTTAGAGGCAAAAAGCAGAAATTCCTTTTATTTTGGAGCAAAAATGAAGAAATTTCCCATTTTTTGGCAAAAAGGTATTCATTCTTCTTATTTTCGGGCAAAAAGGCAGAAATTACCCGTATTTTGGAGCAAAATTACAGATATTTCCCTAATTGTGTAGCAAAAAACAGAAATTCTCTATATGTTGGGGCAAAAATACAGAAATTCTCTTTATTTTGGGGAAAAACACAAAAATTCCACTTATTTTGGGGCAAAATTCCAGAAATTTCCCTTATTTTGGTGCAAAATTGCAGAAATTTTACTTACTTCAGGTTAATAAGTCAGAATTTTTCCTTATTTTGGGGCAAAAAAGACAGAAATTCCCTTTGTTTTGGGGGAAAAAGACAGAAATTCCACTTATTTAGAGGCAAAAAAGCAGAAATTCCCCTTAATTTGGAGCAAAAATGAAGAAATTTCCCTTTTTTTATGGCAAAAAGGTATGCATTCCTCTTATTTTCGTGCAAAAAGGCAGAAATTCCACGTATTTTGGAGCAAAATTGAAGAAATTCCCCTAATTGTGGGGCAAAAAGGCAAAAATTGTGTATATGTTGGGGCAAAAAAACAGATTTCTCCTTATTTTGGGGCAAAACTCAGAAATTCCACTTATTTTGGGGAAAAATTCCAGAAATTTCCCTTATTTTGGGGCAAAATTGCAAAAATTTCACTTATTTTGGGGCAAAATTGCAAAATTTCACTTATTTCAGAGAAAAAAAAGCAGAAATTTTCTTATTTTGGGGCAAAAAGGCAGAAATTCCTAATATTTTGTGGCAAAAATGCAGAAATTCCCTTTATTTTGAGGTAAAAAGCCTGAAATTCCCTTTATTTGGGGGCAAAAAGGCAATAATTTTCTTTATTTTGGGGCAAAATTTCAGAAATTTCTCTTACTTCAGGGTAAAAAGTCCGAAAATTTCCTTATTTTGGGGAAAAAAAGACAGGAATTCCCTTTGTTTTGGAAGAAAAAGACAGAAATTCCACTTATTTAGAGGCAAAAAAGCAGAAATTCCCCTTATTTTGGAGCAAAAATGAAGAAATTTCCCCTTTTTATGGCAAAAAGTTATGCATTCTTCTTATTTTTGGGCAAAAAGGCAGAAATTCCCCGTATTTTGGAGCAAAATTGCAGAAATTTCTTTAATTGTGGGACAAAAATGCAGAAATTCTCTATATATTGGGGCAAAAAGACAGAAATTCTCCTTATTTTGTGTCAAAACTCAGAAATTCCACTTATTTTGGGGCAAAATTCCAGAAATTTCCTTTAATTTGGGGCAAAATTGCAGAAATTTCACTTATTTTTGGGCAAAATTGCAGAAATTTCACTTATTTTGGGGCAAAATTGCAGAAATTTCACTTATTTCAGAGAAAAAAGACAGAAATTTTTCTTATTTTGGGGCAAAAAGGCAGAAATTCCTAATATTTTGTGACAAAAATGCAGAAATTCTCCTTATTTTGAGGTAAAAAGGCTGAAATTCCCCTAATTTGGAGGCAAAAAGGCAGAAATTTCCCTAATTTTGGGGCAAAATTTCAGAAATTTCACTTACTTCAGGGTAATAAGTCAGAAAATTTCCTTATTTTGGGGCAAAAAAGACAGGAATTCCCTTTGTTTTGGGGGAAAAAGACAGAAATTCCACATATTTAGAGGCAAAAAAGCAGAAATTCCCCTTATTTTGGAGCAAAAATGAAGAAATTTCCCTTTTTTATGGCAAAAAGTTATGCATTCTTCTTATTTTCGGGCAAAAAGGCAGAAATTCCCCGTATTTTGGAGCAAAATTGCAGAAATTTCTTTAATTGTGGGACAAAAATGCAGAAATTCTCTATATTGGGGCAAAAAGACAGAAATTCTCCTTATTTTGTGTCAAAACTCAGAAATTCCACTTATTTTGGGGCAGAATTCCAGAAATTTCCTTTAATTTGGTGCAAAATTGCAGAAATTTCACTTATTTTTGGGCAAAATTGCAGAAATTTCACTTATTTTGGGGCAAAATTGCAGAAATTTCACTTATTTCAGAGAAAAAAGACAGAAATTTTTCTTATTTTGGGGCAAAAAGGCAGAAATTCCTAATATTTTGTGACAAAAATGCAGAAATTCTCCTTATTTTGAGGTAAAAAGGCTGAAATTCCCCTAATTTGGAGGCAAAAAGGCAGAAATTTCCCTAATTTTGGGGCAAAATTTCAGAAATTTCACTTACTTCAGGGTAATAAGTCAGAATTTTTCCTTATTTTGGGGCAAAAATGACAGAAATTCCCTTTGTCTTGGGGGAAAAGACAGAAATTCCACTTATTTAAAGGCCAAAATGCAGAAATTCCTCTTATTTTGGAGCAAAAATGAAGAAATTTCCCTTTTTTATGGCAAAAAGTTATGCATTCTTTTTATTTTCGGGCAAAAAGGCAGAAATTCCCCGTATTTTGGAGCATAATTGCAGAAATTCCCCTAATTGTGGGGCAAAAATGCAGAAAATCTCTTTATGTTGGGGCAAAAAGACAGAAATTCTCCTTATTTTAGGGTAAAACTAAGAAATTCCACTTATTTTGGGGCATAATTCCAGAAATTTTCCTTATTTTGGGGCAAAATTGCTGAAATTTCAATTATTTTGGGGCAAATATGAAGAAATTTTAATTATTTTGTGGCAAAATTGCAGAATTTTCACATATTTTAGGGAAAAAAGGCAGAAATTTTCTTTATTTTTGAGCAAAAAGGCAGAAATTCCTAATATTTTGTGGCAAAAATGCAGAAATTCCCCTTATTTTAAGGTAAAAAGACTGAAATTCCCCTTATTTGGGGGCAAAAAGGCAGAAATTTCCCTTATTTTGGGGCAAAATTGCAGAAATTTCACTTACTTCAGGGTAATAAGTCAGAATTTTTCCTTATTTTGGGGCAAAAAGACAGAAATTCCCTTTGTTTTGGGGGAAAAAACCAGAAATTCCACTTATTTAGAGGCAAAAAAGCAGAAATTCCCCTTTTTGGAGCAAAAATGAAGAAATTTCACTTTTTTATGGCAAAAAGGTATGCATTCTTCTTATTTTCGGGCAAAAGGCAGAAATTCCCCATATTTTGGAGCAAAATTGAAGAAATTCCCCTAATTGTGGGGCCAAAAGGCAGAAATTGCCTATGTGTTGGGGCAAAAAGACAGAAATTCTCCTTATTTTGGGGCAAAACTCAGAAATTCCACTTATTTTGGGGCAAAATTCCAGAAATTTCCCTTATTTTGGGGCACAATTGCAGACATTTCACTTATTTTAGGGCAAAATGGCAGAAATTTCACTTATTTAAGGAAAAAAAAGCAGAAATTTTCTTATTTTGGGGCTAAAAGGCAGAAATTCCTAATATTTTGAGGCATAAATGCAGAAATTCCCCTTATTTTGAGGTAAAAAGGCTGAAATTCCCCTTATTTGGGGGCAAAAAGGCAAAAATTTCCTTTATTTTCGTTCAAAATTTCAGAAATTTCACTTATTTAAGGGTTATAAGTCAGAAATTTTCTTTATTTTGGGACAAAAAAGACAGGAATTCCCTTTGCCTTGGGGGAAAAAGACAGAAATTCCACTTATTTAGAGGCAAAAAAGCAGAAATTCCCCTTATTTTGGAGCAAAAATGAAGAAATTTCCCTTTTTTATGGCAAAAGGGCATGAATTCTTCTTATTATCGGGCAAAAAAGCAAAAATTCCCCGTATTTTTGACCAAATTGCAGAAATTCCCCTAATTGTGGGGCAAAAATGCAGAAAATCTCTATATGTTGGGGCCAAAAGACCGAAATTCTCTTTATTTTGGGGCAAAACTCAGAAATTCCACTTATTTTGGGGAAAAATTACAGAAATTTTCCTTTTTTGGGGGCAAAATTGCAGAAATTTCACTTATTTTGGGGCAAATATGCAGAAATTTTACGTATTTTGTAACAAAATTGCAGAAATTTCACTTATTTCAGGGAAAAAATGCAGAAATTTTCCTTATTTTGGAGCAAAATGGCAGAAATTCCTAATATTTTGTGGCAAAAATGCAGAAATTCCCCTTATTTCGAGGTAAAAAGGCTGAAATTCCCCTTATTTGGGGGCAAAACGCAGAAATTTCCCTTTTTTTGGGCAAAATTGCAGAAATATCACTTACTTCAGGGTAATAAGTCAGAATTTTTCCTTATTTTGGGGCAAAAAACACAGAAATTCCCTTTGTTTTGAGGGAAAAAGAAAGAAATTCCACTTATTTAGAGGCAAAAAAGCAGAAATTCCCCTTTTTGGAGCAAAAATGAAGAAATTTTCTTTTTTTATGGCAAAAAGGTATGCATTCTTCTTATTTTCAAGCAAAAAGGCAGAAATTCCCCGTATTTTGGAGCAAAATTGCAGAAATTCCCCTAATTGTGGGGCAAAAAGGCAGAAATTGCCTATATGTTGGGGCAAAATACAGAAATTCTCCTTATTTTGGGGCAAAATCAGAAATTTCACTTATTTTGGGGCAAAATTCCAGAAATTTCCCTTATTTTGGGGCAAAATTGCAGAAATTTCACTTATTTTGGGGCAAATTTGCAGAAATTTCACTTATTTTGGGGCAAAACTGCAGAAATTTCACTTATTTCAGTGAAAAAAGGCAGAAATTTTTCTTATTTTGGGGCAAAAAGGCAGAAATTCCTAATATTTTGTGGCAAAAATGCAGAAATTCCCCATATTTCGAGGTAAAAAGGCTGAAATTCCACTTATTTGGGGGCAAAAAGGCAGAAATTTTTCTTATTTTGGGGCAAAATTGCAGAAATTTCACTTACTTCAGGGTAATAAGTCAGAACTTTTCTTTATTTTGGGGCAAAAAAGACAGAAATTTCCTTCGTTTTGGGGGAAAAATACAGAAATTCCACTTATTTAGAGGCAAAAAAGCAGAAATTACCCTTATTTTTGAGCAAAAATGAAGAAATTTCCTTTTTATGGCAAATAGATATGCATTCTCCTTACTTTCGGGCAAAAAGGCAGAAATTCCCTGTGTTTTGGAGCAAAATTGCAGAAATTCCCCTAATTGTGGTGCAAAAAGGCAGAAATTCTTTATATGTTGGGGCAAAAAGACAGAAATTCTCCTTATTTTGGGGCAAAACTCAGTAATTCCACTTAGTTTGGGTCAAAATTCCAGAAATTTCCCTTATTTTGGGGCAAAATTGCAGAAATTTCACTTATTTTGGGGCAAAATTGCAGAAATTTCACTTATTTCAGGGGAAAAAAGCAGAAATATTTTTTTTGGGGCAAAAAGGCAGAAATTAATAATATTTTGTAGCAAAAAAGCAGAAATTCCCCTTATTATGGAGCAAAAATGAAGAAATTTCCCTTTTTTATGGCAAAAAGTTATGCATTCTTCATATTTTCAGGCAAAAAGGCAGATATTCCCCGTATTTTGGAGCAAAATTGAAGAAATTCCCCTAATTTTTGGGCAAAAAGGCAGAAATTGCCTATATGTTGGGGCAAAAAGACAGAAATTTTCTTTATTTTGGGGCAAAACTCAGAAATTCCACTTATTTTGGGGCAAAATTCCAGAAATTTTCCTTATTTTGGGGCAAAATTGCAGAAATTTCACTTATTTTGGGGCAAAATTGCAGAAATTTCACTTATTTTGGGGCAAAATTGCAGAAATTTCACTTATTTCAGAGAAAAAAGGCAGAAATTTTCCTTATTTTGGGGCAAAAAGCAGATATTCCTAATATTTTGTGGCAAAAATGCAGAAATTCCCCTTATTTTGAGGTAAAAAGGCTGAAATTCGCATTATTTTGCGGCAAAAAGGCAGAAATTTCCCTAATTTTGGAGCAAAAGTACAGGAATTTCACTTACTTCAGGGTAATAAGTCAGAATTTTTCCTTATTTTGGGGCAAAAAAGACAGAAATTCCCTTTGTTTTGGGAGAAAAAGACAGAAATTCCACTTATTTAGAGGCAAAAAAGCAGAAATTCCCCTTATTTTGGAGCAAAAATGAAGAAATTTCTCTTTTTTATGGCAAATAGGTATGCATTCTTCTTATTTTCGGGCAAAAAGGCAGAAATTCTCGGTATTTTGGAGCAAAATTGCAGAAATTCCCCTAATTGTGGGGCAAAAAGGCAGAAATTTCCTATATGTTGGGGCAAAAAGACAGAAATTCTCCATTTTTTTTGGGCAAAACTCAGAAATTCCACTTATTTTGTGGCAAAATTGCCGAAATTTCCCTTATTTTGGGGCAAAATTGCAGAAATTTCACTTATTTTGGGCAAAAAGGCAGAAATTTCATTTATTTCAGGGAAAAAAGGCAAAAATTTTACTTATTTTGGGGCAAAAAGTCATAAATTCCTAATATTTTGTGGTAAAAATGCAGAAATTCCCCTTATTTTGAGGTAAAAAGACTGAAATTCCCCTTATTTGGGGGAAAAAATGCAGAAATTTCCTTTATTTTGGGGCAAAATTGAAGAAATTTCACTTACTACAGGGTAATAAGTCAGAATTTTTCCTTATTTTAGGGCAAAAAAGACAGAAATTCCCTTTGTTTTGAGGGAAAAAGACAGAAATTCCACTTATTTAGAGGCAAAAAAATAGAAATTCCCTTTATTTTGAAGCAAAATAGAAGAAATTACATTTTTGATGGCAAAAAGGTATGCATTCTTCTTATTTTCGGGCAAAAAGGCAGAAATTCCCCGTCTTTTGGAGCAAAATTGCTGAAATTCCCCTAATTGTGGGGCAAAAAGGCAGAAATTTCCTATATGTTGGGGCAAAAAGACAGAAATTCTCCTTATTTTGAAGCAAAACTCAGAAATTCCTCTTATTTTGAAGCAAAATTCAAGAAATTTCCCTTATTTTAGGACAAAATTGCAGAAATTTCACTTATTTTGGGGCAAAATTGCAGAAATTTCAATTATTTCAGGGAAAAAAAGCAGAAATTTTCATATTTTGGGGCAAAAAGGCAGAAATTCCTAATATTTTGTGGCAAAAATGCGGAAATTCCCCTTATTTTGAGGTAAAAAGGCTGAAATTCCCCTTATTTGGGGGCAAAAATGCAGAAATTCCCCTTATTTTGAGGTAAAAAGGCTGAAATTCCCCTTATTTGGGGGCAAAAAGGTAGAAATTTCCCTTATTTTGGGGAAAAATTACAGAAATTTTACTTACTTCAGGGTAATAAGTCAGAATTTTTCCTTATTTTGGGGCAAAAAAGACAGAAATTCTCTTTATTTTGGGGGAAATAGACAGAAATTCCACTTATTTAGAGGCAAAAAAGCACAAATTCCTTTTATTTTGGAGCAAAAATGAAGAAATTTCCCATTTTTTGGCAAAAAGGTATTCATTCTTCTTATTTTCGGGCAAAAAGGCAGAAATTACCCGTATTTTGGAGCAAAATTACAGATATTTCCCTAATTGTGTAGCAAAAAACAGAAATTCTCTATATGTTGGGGCAAAAATACAGAAATTCTCTTTATTTTGGGGAAAAACACAAAAATTCCACTTATTTTGGGGCAAAATTCCAGAAATTTCCCTTATTTTGGTGCAAAATTGCAGAAATTTTACTTACTTCAGGTTAATAAGTCAGAATTTTTCCTTATTTTGGGGCAAAAAAGACAGAAATTCCCTTTGTTTTGGGGGAAAAAGACAGAAATTCCACTTATTTAGAGGCAAAAAAGCAGAAATTCCCCTTAATTTGGAGCAAAAATGAAGAAATTTCCCTTTTTTTATGGCAAAAATGTATGCATTCCTCTTATTTTCGTGCAAAAAGGCAGAAATTCCACGTATTTTGGAGCAAAATTGAAGAAATTCCCCTAATTGTAGGGCAAAAAGGCAGAAATTGCCTATATGTTGGGGCAAAAAAACAGAAATTCTCCTTATTTTGGGGCAAAACTCAGAAATTCCACTTATTTTGGGGCAAAATTCCAGAAATTTCCCTTATTTTGGGGCAAAATTGCAGAAATTTCACTTATTTTGGGGCAAAATTGCAAAATTTCACTTATTTCAGAGAAAAAAAAGCAGAAATTTTCTTATTTTGGGGCAAAAAGGCAGAAATTCCTAATATTTTGTGGCAAAAATGCAGAAATTCCCTTTATTTTGAGGTAAAAAGGCTGAAATTCCCTTTATTTGGGGGCAAAAAGGCAAAAATTTCCTTTATTTTGGGGCAAAATTTCAGAAATTTCACTTATTTCAGGGTAATAAGTCAGAAAATTTCCTTATTTTGGGGCAAAAAAGACAGGAATTCCCTTTGTTTTGGGGGAAAAAGACAGAAATTCCACTTATTTAGAGGCAAAAAAGCAGAAATTCCCCTTATTTTGGAGCAAAAATGAAGAAATTTCCCTTTTTTATGGCAAAAAGCTATGCATTCTTCTTATTTTCGGGCAAAAAGGCAGAAATTCCCCGTATTTTGGAGCAAAATTGCAGAAATTTCTTTAATTGTGGGACAAAAATGCAGAAATTCTCTATATATTGGGGCAAAAAGACAGAAATTCTCCTTATTTTGTGTCAAAACTCAGAAATTCCACTTATTTTGGGGCAAAATTGCAGAAATTTCACTTATTTTGGGGCAAAATTGCAGAAATTTCACTTATTTCAGAGAAAAAAGACAGAAATTTTTCTTATTTTGGGGCAAAAAGGCAGAAATTCCTAATATTTTGTGACAAAAATGCAGAAATTCTCCTTATTTTGAGGTAAAAAGGCTGAAATTCCCCTAATTTGGAGGCAAAAAGGCAGAAATTTCCCTAATTTTGGGGCAAAATTGCAGAAATTTCACTTACTTCAGGGTAATAAGTCAGAATTTTTCCTTATTTTGGGGCAAAAATGACAGAAATTCCCTTTGTCTTGGGGGAAAAGACAGATATTCCACTAATTTAAAGGCCAAAATGCAGAAATTCCCCTTATATTGGAGCAAAAATGAAGAAATTTCCCTTTTTTATGGCAAAAAGTTATGCATTCTTTTTATTTTCGGGCAAAAAGGCAGAAATTCCCCGTATTTTGGAGCATAATTGCAGAAATTCCCCTAATTGTGGGGCAAAAATGCAGAAAATCTCTCAATGTTGGAGCAAAAAGACAGAAATTCTCCTTATTTTGGGGCAAACCTAAGAAATTCCACTTATTTTGGGGCAAAATTCCAGAAATTTTCCTTATTTTGGGGCAAAATTGCAGAAATTTCAATTATTTTGGGGCAAATATGAAGAAATTTTAATTATTTTGTGGCAAAATTGCAGAAATTTCACATATTTTAGGGAAAAAGGGCAGAAATTTTCTATATTTTTGGGCAAAAAGGCAGAAATTCCTAATATTTTTGGCAAAAATGCAGAAATTCCCCTTATTTCGAGGTAAAAAGGCTGAAATTCCCCTTATTTGGGGGCAAAAAGGCAGAAATTTCCCTTATTTTGGGGCAAAATTGCAGAAATATCACTTACTTCAGGGTAATAAGTCAGAATTTTTCCTTATTTTGGGGCAAAAAACACAGAAATTCCCTTTGTTTTGAGGGAAAAAGAAAGAAATTCCACTTATTTAGAGGCAAAAAAGCAGAAATTCCCCTTTTTGGAGCAAAAATGAAGAAATTTTCTTTTTTTATGGCAAAAAGGTATGCATTCTTCTTATTTTCAAGCAAAAAGGCAGAAATTCCCCGTATTTTGGAGCAAAATTGCAGAAATTCCCCTAATTGTGGGGCAAAAAGGCAGAAATTGCCTATATGTTGGGGCAAAAAAACAGAAATTCTCCTTATTTTGGGGCAAAACTCAGAAATTTCACTTATTTTGGGGCAAAATTCCAGAAATTTCCCTTATTTTGGGGCAAAATTGCAGAAATTTCACTTATTTTGGGGCAAATTTGCAGAAATTTCACTTATTTTGAGGCAAAACTGCAGAAATTTCACTTATTTTAGTGAAAAAAGGCAGAAATTTTTCTTATTTTGGGGAAAAAAGGCAGAAATTCCTAATATTTTGTGGCAAAAATGCAGAAATTCCCCATATTTCGAGGTAAAAAGGCTGAAATTCCACTTATTTGGGGGCAAAAAGGCAGAAATTTTTCTTATTTTGGGGCAAAATTGCAGAAATTTCACTTACTTCAGGGTAATAAGTCAGAACTTTTCTTTATTTTGGGGCAAGAAAGACAGAAATTTCCTTCGTTTTGGGGGAAAAATACAGAAATTCCACTTATTTAGAGGCAAAAAAGCAGAAATTACCCTTATTTTTGAGCAAAAATGAAGAAATTTCCTTTTTATGGCAAATAGATATGCATTCTCCTTACTTTCGGGCAAAAAGGCAGAAATTCCCTGTGTTTTGGAGCAAAATTGAAGAAATTCCCCTAATTGTGGTGCAAAAAGGCAGAAATTCTTTATATGTTGGGGCAAAAAGACAGAAATTCTCCTTATTTTGGGGCAAAACTCAGTAATTCCACTTAGTTTGGGTCAAAATTCCAGAAATTTCCCTTATTTTGGGGCAAAATTGCAGAAATTTCACTTATTTTGGGGCAAAATTGCAGAAATTTCACTTATTTCAGGGGAAAAAAGCAGAATTTTTTTTTATTTTGGGGCAAAAAGGCAGAAATTAATAATATTTTGTAGCAAAAATGCAGAAATTCTCTTTATTTTGAGGTAAAAAGGCTGAAATTCCCCTTATTTGTGGGCAAAAAGGCAGAAATTTCTCTTATTTTGAGGCAAAATTGCAGAAATTTCACTTACTTCAGGGTAATAAGTCAGAATTTTTCCGTATTTTGGTGCAAAAATACAAAAATTCCCTTTGTTTTGGGAAAAAAAGACAGAAATTCCACTTATTTAGAGGCAAAAAAGCAGAAATTCCCCTTATTATGGAGCAAAAATGAAGAAATTTCCCTTTTTTATGGCAAAAAGTTATGCATTCTTTATATTTTCAGGCAAAAAGGCAGATATTCCCCGTATTTTGGAGCAAAATTGAAGAAATTCACCTAATTTTTGGGCAAAAAGGCAGAAATTGCCTATATGTTGGGGCAAAAAGACAGAAATTTTCTTTATTTTGGGGCAAAACTCAGAAATTCCACTTATTTTGGGGCAAAATTTCAGAAATTTTCCTTATTTTGGGGCAAAATTGCAGAAATTTCACTTATTTTGGGGCAAAATTGCAGAAATTTCACTTATTTTGGGGCAAAATTGCAGAAATTTCACTCATTTCAGAGAAAAAAGGCAGAAATTTTCCTTATTTTGGGGCAAAAAGCAGATATTCCTAATATTTTGTGGCAAAAATGGAAAAATTCCCTATTATTTTGAGGTAAAAAGGCTGAAATTCGCATTATTTTGCGGCAAAAAGGCAGAAATTTCCCTAATTTTGGAGCAAAAGTACAGGAATTTCACTTACTTCAGGGTAATAAGTCAGAATTTTTCCTTATTTTGGGGCAAAAAAGACAGAAATTCCCTTTGTTTTGGGAGAAAAAGACAGAAATTCCACTTATTTAGAGGCAAAAAAGCAGAAATTACCCTTATTTTTAAGCAAAAATGAAGAAATTTCCTTTTTATGGCAAATAGATATGCATTCTCCTTACTTTCGGGCAAAAAGGCAGAAATTCCCTGTATTTTGGAGCAAAATTGCAGAAATTCCCCTAATTGTGGTGCAAAAAGGCAGAAATTCTTTATATGTTGGGGCAAAAAGACAGAAATTCTCCTTATTTTGGGGCAAAACTCAGTAATTCCACTTAGTTTGGGTCAAAATTCCAGAAATTTCCCTTATTTTGGGGCAAAATTGCAGAAATTTCACTTATTTTGGGGCAAAATTGCAGAAATTTCACTTATTTCAGGGGAAAAAAGCAGAAATTTTTTTATTTTGGGGCAAAAAGGCAGAAATTAATAATATTTTGTAGCAAAAATGCAGAAATTCTCTTTATTTTGAGGTAAAAAGGCTGAAATTCCCCTTATTTGTGGGCAAAAAGGCAGAAATTTCTCTTATATTGAGGCAAAATTGCAGAAATTTCACTTACTTCAGGGTAATAAGTCAGAATTTTTCCGTATTTTAGTGCAAAAATACAAAAATTCCCTTTGTTTTGGGAAAAAAAGACAGAAATTCCACTTATTTAGAGGCAAAAAAGCAGAAATTCCCCTTATTATGGAGCAAAAATGAAGAAATTTCCCTTTTTTATGGCAAAAAGTTATGCATTCTTTATATTTTCAGGCAAAAAGGCAGATATTCCCCGTATTTTGGAGCAAAATTGAAGAAATTCCCTTAATTTTTGGGCAAAAAGGCAGAAATTGCCTATATGTTGGGGCAAAAAGACAGAAATTTTCTTTATTTTGGGGCAAAACTCAGAAATTCCACTTATTTTGGGGCAAAATTTCAGAAATTTTCCTTATTTTGGGGCAAAATTGCAGAAATTTCACTTATTTTGGGGCAAAATTGCAGAAATTTCACTTATTTTGGGGCAAAATTGCAGAAATTTCACTTATTTCAGAGAAAAAATGCAGAAATTTTCCTTATTTTGGGGCAAAAAGCAGATATTCCTAATATTTTGTGGCAAAAATGCAGAAATTCCCCTTATTTTGAGGTAAAAAGGATGAAATTCGCATTATTTTGCGGCAAAAAGGCAGAAATTTCCCTAATTTTGGAGCAAAAGTACAGGAATTTCACTTACTTCAGGGTAATAAGTCAGAATTTTTCCTTATTTTGGGGCAAAAAAGACAGAAATTCCCTTTGTTTTGGGAGAAAAAGACAGAAATTCCACTTATTTAGAGGCAAAAAAGCAGAAATTCCCCTTATTTTGGAGCAAAAATGAAGATATTTCTCTTTTTTATGGCAAATAGGTATGCATTCTTCTTATTTTCGGGCAAAAAGGCAGAAATTCTCGGTATTTTGGAGCAAAATTGCAGAAATTCCCCTAATTGTGGGGCAAAAAGGCAGAAATTTCCTATATGTTGGGGCAAAAAGACAGAAATTCTCCATTTTTTGGGGCAAAACTCAGAAATTCCACTTATTTTGTGGCAAAATTGCAGAAATTTCCCTTATTTTGGGGCAAAATTGCAGAAATTTCACTTATTTTGGGCAAAAAGGCAGAAATTTCATTTATTTCAGGGAAAAAAGGCAAAAATTTTACTTATTTTGGGGCAAAAAGTCATAAATTCCTAATATTTTGTGGTAAAAATGCAGAAATTCCCCTTATTTTGAGGTAAAAAGACTGAAATTCCCCTTATTTGGGGGCAAAAAGGCAGAAATTTCCCTTATTTTGGGGCAAAATTGAAGAAATTTCACTTACTACAGGGTAATAAGTCAGAATTTTTCCTTATTTTAGGGCAAAAAAGACAGAAATTCCCTTTGTTTTGAGGGAAAAAGACAGAAATTCCACTTATTTAGAGGCAAAAATATAGAAATTCCCTTTATTTTGAAGCAAAATAGAAGAAATTACATTTTTGATGGCAAAAAGGTATGCATTCTTCTTATTTTCGGGCAAAAAGGCAGAAATTCCCCGTCTTTTGGAGCAAAATTGCTGAAATTCCCCTAATTGTGGGGCAAAAAGGCAGAAATTTCCTATATGTTGGGGCAAAAAGACAGAAATTCTCCTTATTTTGAAGCAAAACTCAGAAATTCCTCTTATTTTGAAGCAAAATTCAAGAAATTTCCCTTATTTTAGGACAAAATTGCAGAAATTTCACTTATTTTGGGGCAAAATTGCAGAAATTTCAATTATTTCAGGGAAAAAAAGCAGAAATTTTCTTATTTTGGGGCAAAAAGGCAGAAATTCCTAATATTTTGTGGCAAAAATGCGGAAATTCCCCTTATTTTGAGGTAAAAAGGCTGAAATTCCCCTTATTTGGGGGCAAAAATGCAGAAATTCCCCTTATTTTGAGGTAAAAAGGCTGAAATTCCCCTTATATGGGGGCAAAAAGGTAGAAATTTCCCTTATTTTGGGGAAAAATTACAGAAATTTTACTTACTTCAGGGTAATAAGTCAGAATTTTTCCTTATTTTGGGGCAAAAAAGACAGAAATTCTCTTTATTTTGGGGGAAATAGACAGAAATTCCACTTATTTAGAGGCAAAAAAGCAGAAATTCCTTTTATTTTGGAGCAAAAATGAAGAAATTTCCCATTTTTTGGCAAAAAGGTATTCATTCTTCTTATTTTCGGGCAAAAAGGCAGAAATTACCCGTATTTTGGAGCAAAATTACAGATATTTCCCTAATTGTGTAGCAAAAAACAGAAATTCTCTATATGTTGGGGCAAAAATACAGAAATTCTCTTTATTTTGGGGAAAAACACAAAAATTCCACTTATTTTGGGGCAAAATTCCAGAAATTTCCCTTATTTTGGTGCAAAATTGCAGAAATTTTACTTACTTCAGGTTAATAAGTCCGAATTTTTCCTTAATTTGGGGCAAAAAAGACAGAAATTCCCTTTGTTTTGGGGGAAAAAGACAGAAATTCCACTTATTTAGAGGCAAAAAAGCAGAAATTCCCCTTAATTTGGAGCAAAAATGAAGAAATTTCCCTTTTTTTATGGCAAAAAGGTATGCATTTCTATTATTTTCGTGCAAAAAGGCAGAAATTCCACGTATTTTGGAGCAAAATTGAAGAAATTCCCCTAATTGTGGGGCAAAAAGGCAGAAATTGCCTATATGTTGGGGCAAAAAAACAGAAATTCTCCTTATTTTGGGGCAAAACTCAGAAATTCCACTTATTTTGGGGAAAAATTCCAGAAATTTCCCTTATTTTGGGGCAAAATTGCAGAAATTTCACTTATTTTGGGGCAAAATTGCAAAATTTCACTTATTTCAGAGAAAAAAAAGCAGAAATTTTCTTATTTTGGGGCAAAAATGCAGAAATTCCTAATATTTTGTGGCAAAAATGCAGAAATTCCCTTTATTTTGAGGTAAAAAGGCCGAAATTCCCTTTATTTGGGGGCAAAAAGGCAAAAATTTCCTTTATTTTGGGGCAAAATTTCAGAAATTTCTCTTACTTCAGGGTAATAAGTCAGAAAATTTCCTTATTTTGGGGCAAAAAAGACAGGAATTCCCTTTGTTTTGGGGGAAAAAGACAGAAATTCCCCTTATTTAGAGGCAAAAAAGCAGAAATTCCCCTTATTTTGGAGCAAAAATGAAGAAATTTCCCTTTTTTATGGCAAAAAGTTATGCATTCCTCTTATTTTCGTGCAAAAAGGCAGAAATTCCACGTATTTTGGAGCAAAATTGAAGAAATTCCCCTAATTGTGGGGCAAAAAGGCAGAAATTGCCTATATGTTGGGGCAAAAAAACAGAAATTCTCCTTATTTTGGGGCAAAACTCAGAAATTCCACTTATTTTGGGGAAAAATTCCAGAAATTTCCCTTATTTTGGGGCAAAATTGCAGAAATTCCCCGTATTTTGGAGCAAAATTGCAGAAATTTCTTTAATTGTGGGACAAAAATGCAGAAATTCTCTATATATTGGGGCAAAAAGACAGAAATTCTCCTTATTTTCTGTCAAAACTCAGAAATTCCACTTATTTTGGGGCAAAATTCCAGAAATTTCCTTTAATTTGGGGCAAAATTGCAGAAATTTCACTTATTTTTGGGCAAAATTGCAGAAATTTCACTTATTTTGGGGCAAAATTGCAGAAATTTCACTTATTTCAGAGAAAAAAGACAGAAATTTTCCTTATTTTGGGGCAAAAAGGCAGAAATTCCTAATATTTTGTGACAAAAATGCAGAAATTCTCCTTATTTTGAGGTAAAAAGGCTGAAATTCCCCTAATTTGGAGGCAAAAAGGCAGAAATTTCCCTAATTTTGGGGCAAAATTGCAGAAATTTCACTTACTTCAGGGTAATAAGTCAGAATTTTTCCTTATTTTGGGGCAAAAATGACAGAAATTCCCTTTGTCTTGGAGGAAAAGACAGATATTCCACTAATTTAAAGGCCAAAATGCAGAAATTCCCCTTATTTTGGAGCAAAAATGAAGAAATTTCCCTTTTTTATGGCAAAAAGTTATGCATTCTTTTTATTTTCGGGCAAAAAGGCAGAAATTCCCCGTATTTTGGAGCATAATTGCAGAAATTCCCCTAATTGTGGGGCAAAAATGCAGAAAATCTCTCTATGTTGGGGCAAAAAGACAGAAATTCTCCTTATTTTGGGGCAAAACTAAGAAATTCCACTTATTTTGGGGCAAAATTCCAGAAATTTCCCTTATTTTGGGGCACAATTGCAGACATTTCACTTATTTTAGGGCAAAATTGCAGAAATTTCACTTATTTAAGGAAAAAAAAGCAGAAATTTTCTTATTTTGGGGCAAAAAGGCAGAAATTCCTAATATTTTGAGGCATAAATGCAGAAATTCCCCTTATTTTGAGGTAAAAAGGCTGAAATTCCCCTTATTTGGGGGCAAAAAGGCAAAAATTTCCTTTATTTTCGTTCAAAATTTCAGAAATTTCACTTATTTAAGGGTTATAAGTCAGAAATTTTCTTTATTTTGGGACAAAAAAGACAGGAATTCCCTTTGCCTTGGGGGAAAAAGACAGAAATTCCACTTATTTAAAGGCCAAAATGCAGAAATTCCCCTTATTTTGGAGCAAAAATGAAGAAATTTCCCTTTTTTATGGCAAAAAGTTATGCATTCTTTTTATTTTCGGGCAAAAAGGCAGAAATTCCCCGTATTTTTGAGCATAATTGCAGAAATTCCCCTAATTGTGGGGCAAAAATGCAGAAAATCTCTCTATGTTGGGGCAAAAAGACAGAAATTCTCCTTATTTTGTGGCAAAACTAAGAAATTCCACATATTTTGGGGCAAAATTCCAGAAATTTTCCTTATTTTGGGGCAAAATTGCAGAAATTTCAATTATTTTGGGGCAAATATGAAGAAATTTTAATTATTTTGTTGCAAAATTGCAGAAATTTCACATATTTTAGGGAAAAAAGGCAGAAATTTTCTTTATTTTTGGGCAAAAAGGCAGAAATTCCTAATATTTTGTGGCAAAAATGCAGAAATTCCCCTTATTTCGAGGTAAAAAGGCTGAAATTCCCCTTATTTGGGGGCAAAAAGGCAGAAATTTCCCTTATTTTGGGGCAAAATTGCAGAAATTTCACTTACTTCAGGGTAATAAGTCAGAATTTTTCCTTATTTTGGGGAAAAAAGACAGAAATTCCCTTTGTTTTGGGGGAAAAAAACAGAAATTCCACTTATTTAGAGGCAAAAAAGCAGAAATTCCCCTTTTTGGAGCAAAAATGAAGAAATTTCCCTTTTTTATGGCAAAAAGGTATGCATTCTTCTTATTTTCGGGCAAAAGGCAGAAATTCCCTATATTTTGGAGCAAAATTGAAGAAATTCCCCTAATTGTGGGGCCAAAAGGCAGAAATTGCCTATGTGTTGGGGCAAAAAGACAGAAATTCTCCTTATTTTGTGTCAAAACTCAGAAATTCCACTTATTTTGGGGCAAAATTCCAGAAATTTCCCTTATTTTGGGGCACAATTGCAGACATTTCACTTATTTTAGGGCAAAATTGCAGAAATTTCACTTATTTAAGGAAAAAAAAGGAGAAATTTTCTTATTTTGGGGCAAAAAGGCAGAAATTCCTAATATTTTGAGGCATAAATGCAGAAATTCCCCTTATTTTGAGGTAAAAAGGCTGAAATTCCCCTTATTTGGGGGCAAAAAGGCAAAAATTTCCTTTATGTTCGTTCAAAATTTCAGAAATTTCACTTATTTAAGGGTTATAAGTTAGAAATTTTCTTTATTTTGGGACAAAAAAGACAGGAATTCCCTTTGCCTTGGGGGAAAAAGACAGAAATTTCACTTATTTAGAAGCAAAAAAGCAGAAATTCCCCTTATTTTGGAGCAAAAATGAAGAAATTTCCCTTTTTTATGGCAAAAAGGTATGCATTCTTCTTATTATCGGGCAAAAAAGCAAAAATTCCCCGTATTTTTGAGCAAAATTGCAGAAATTCCCCTAATTGTGGGGAAAAAATGCAGAAAATCTCTATATATTGGGGCCAAAAGACCGAAATTCTCTTTATTTTGGGGCAAAACTCAGAAATTCCACTTATTTTGGGGCAAAATTACAGAAATTTTCCTTTTTTTGGGGCAAAATTGCACAAATTTCACTTATTTTGGGGCAAATATGCAGAAATTTTACATATTTTGTAACAAAATTGCAGAAATTTCACTTATTTCAGGGAAAAAATGCAGAAATTTTCCTTATTTTGGAGCAAAATGGCAGAAATTCCTAATATTTTGTGGCAAAAATGCAGAAATTCCCCTTATTTCGAGGTAAAAAGGCTGAAATTCCCCTTATTTGGGGGCATTAAGGCAAAAATTTCCTTTATTTTCGTTCAAAATTGCAGAAATTTCACTTATTTAAGGGTAATAAGTCAGAAATTTTCTTTATTTTGGGGCAAAAAAGACAGGAATTCCCTTTGTTTTGGGGGATAAAGACAGAAATTCCACTTATTTAGAGGCAAAAAAGCAAAAATTCCCCTTTATTTTAGAGCAAAAATGAAGAAATTTCTTTTTTATGGCAAAAATGTATGCATTCTTTTTATTTTCGGACAAAAATGCAGAAATTCCCCGTATTTTGGAGCAAAATTGCAGAAATTCCTCTAATTGTGGGGCAAAAAGGCAGAAATTCTCTATATGTTGGGGCAAAAAGACAGAAATTCTTCTTATTTTGAGGAAATACTCAGAAATTCCACTTATTTGGGGGCAAAATTCCAGAAATTTCCCTTATTTTGGGAAAAAATTGCAGAAATTTAACATATTTTGGGGCAAAATTGCAGAAATTTCACTTTTTTCACAAAAAAAAATGAGAAATTTTCTTATTTTGGGGCAAAAAGGCAGAAATTCCTAATGTTTTGTGGCAATAATGCAGAAATTCCCCTTATTTTGAGATATAAAGGCTGAAATTCCCCTTATTTGGGGGCAAAAATGCATAAATTCAACATATTTTGAGGTAAAAAGGCTGAAATTCCCCTTATTTGGAGGCAAAAAGGCAGAAATTTCCCTTATTTTTTGGCAAAATTGCAGAAATTTCACTTACTTCAGGGTAATAAGTCAGAATTTTTCCTTATTTTGGTGCAAAAATACAAAAATTCCCTTTGTTTTGGGGGAAAAAGACAGAAATTCCACTTATTTAGAGGCAAAAAAGCAGAAATTCCTTTTATTTTGGAGCAAAAATAAAGAAATTTCCTTTTTATGGCAAAAACGTATGCATTCTTCTTATTTTCAGGCAAAAAGGCAGAAATTCCCCGTATTTTGGAGCAAAATTGCAGAAATTCCCGTAATTGTGGGGCAAAAAGGCAGAAATTCTCTATATGCTGGGGCAAAAAAACAGAAATTCTCCTTATTTTGGGGCAAAACTCAGAAATTTCACTTATTTTGGGGCAAAATTGCAGAAATTTCACTTATTTCAGAAAAAAAAGACAGAAATTTTCCTTATTTTGGGGCAAAAAGGCAGAAATTCCTAATATTTTGTGACAAAAATGCAGAAATTCCCCTTATTTTGAGGTAAAAAGGCTAAAATTCTCCTTATTTGGGGGCAAAAAGGCACTAATTTCCCTAATTTTGGGGCAAGATTGCAGAAATTTCACTTACTTCAGGGTAATAAGTCAGAATTTTTTTCTTATTTTGGGGCAAAAAAGGCAGAAATTCCCTTTGTTTTGGGGAAAAAAGACTGAAATTCCACTTATTTAGAGGCAAAAAAGCAGAAATTCCCCTTATTTTGGAGCAAAAATGAAGAAATTTTTCTTTTTTATGGCAAAAAAGTATGCATTCTTCTTATTTTCTTGCAAAAAGGCAGAAATTCTCCGTATTTTGGAGCAAAATTGCAGAAATTCCTCTAATTGTGGGGCAAAAAGGCAGAAATTGCCTATATGTTGGGCTAAAAAGACAGAAATTCTCCTTATTTTGCGGCAAAACTCAGAAATTCCACTTATTTTGGGGCAAAATTCCAGAAATTTCCCTTATTTTGGGGCAAAATTGCAGAAATTGCACTTACTTCAGGGTAATAAGTCAGAATTTTTCCATATTTTGGTGCAAAAATACAAAAATTCCCTTTGTTTTGAGGGAAAAAGACAGAAATTCCACTTATTTAGAGGCAAAAAAGCAGAAATTCCCCTTATTATGGAGTAAAAATGAACTAATTTCCTTTTTTTATGGCAAAAAGTTATGCATTCTTCTTATTTTCAGGCAAAAAGGCAGATATTCCCCGTATTTTGCAGCAAAATTGAAGAAATTCCCCTAAATGTTGGGCAAAGAGGCAGAAATTGCCTATATGTTTGGGGAAAAAGACAGAAATTCTCCTTATTCTGGGGCAAAATTCCAGAAATTTTCCTTATTTTGGGGCAAAATTGCAGAAATTTCACTTATTTTGGGGCAAAATTGCAGAAATTTCACTTATTTTGGGGCAAAATTGCAGAAATTTCACTTATTTCAGAGAAAAAAGGCAGAAATTTTCCTTATTTTGGGGCAAAAAGCAGATATTCCTAATATTTTGTGGCAAAAATGCAGAAATTCTTCTTATTTTGAGGTAAAAAGGCTGAAATTCGCATTATTTTCGGGCAAAAAGGCAGAAATTTTCGGTATTTTGGAGCAAAATTGCAGAAATTCCCCTAATTGTGGGGCAAAAAGGCAGAAATTCCCTATATGTTGGGGCAAAAAGACAGAAATTCTCTTTTTTGGGGGCAAAACTCAGAAATTCCACTTATTTTGTGGCAAAATTGCAGAAATTTCCCTTATTTTGGGGCAAAATTGCAGAAATTTCACTTATTTTGGGGCAAAAAGGCAGAAATTTCACTTATTTCAGAGAAAAAAGGCAGAAATTTTCCTTATTTTGGGGCAAAAAGGCAGAAATTCCTAATATTTTGTAGTAAAAATGGAGAAATTAACCTTATTTTGAGGTAAAAAGACTGAAATTCCCCTTATTTGGGGGCAAAAAGGCAGAAATTTCCCTTATTTTGGGGCAAAATCTAAGAAATTTCACTTACTACAGGGTAATAAGTCAGAATTTTTCCATATTTTGGTGCAAAAATACAAAAATTCCCTTTGTTTTGAGGGAAAAAGACAGAAATTCCA
The DNA here is from genome assembly GCF_963924665.1 of Micromys minutus. Lineage (NCBI taxonomy): Eukaryota > Metazoa > Chordata > Mammalia > Rodentia > Muridae > Micromys > Micromys minutus. Next base: position 527,984 of record NW_027667281.1, on the reverse strand, counting down.
CTTATTTAGAGGCAAAAAAGCAGAAATTCCCCTTATTATGGAGTAAAAATGAACTAATTTCCTTTTTTTATGGCAAAAAGTTATGCATTCTTCTTATTTTCAGGCAAAAAGGCAGATATTCCCCGTATTTTGCAGCAAAATTGAAGAAATTCCCCTAAATGTTGGGCAAAGAGGCAGAAATTGCCTATATGTTTGGGGAAAAAGACAGAAATTCTCCTTATTCTGGGGCAAAATTCCAGAAATTTTCCTTATTTTGGGGCAAAATTGCAGAAATTTCACTTATTTTGGGGCAAAATTGCAGAAATTTCACTTATTTTGGGGCAAAATTGCAGAAATTTCACTTATTTCAGAGAAAAAAGGCAGAAATTTTCCTTATTTTGGGGCAAAAAGCAGATATTCCTAATATTTTGTGGCAAAAATGCAGAAATTCCCCTTATTTTGAGGTAAAAAGGCTGAAATTCGCATTATTTTCGGGCAAAAAGGCAGAAATTTTCGGTATTTTGGAGCAAAATTGCAGAAATTCCCCTAATTGTGGGGCAAAAAGGCAGAAATTCCCTATATGTTGGGGCAAAAAGACAGAAATTCTCTTTTTTTGGGGCAAAACTCAGAAATTCCACTTATTTTGTGGCAAAATTGCAGAAATTTCCCTTATTTTGGGGCAAAATTGCAGAAATTTCACTTATTTTGGGGCAAAAAGGCAGAAATTTCACTTATTTCAGAGAAAAAAGGCAGAAATTTTCCTTATTTTGGGGCAAAAAGGCAGAAATTCCTAATATTTTGTAGTAAAAATGGAGAAATTAACCTTATTTTGAGGTAAAAAGACTGAAATTCCCCTTATTTGGGGGCAAAAAGGCAGAAATTTCCCTTATTTTGGGGCAAAATCTAAGAAATTTCACTTACTACAGGGTAATAAGTCAGAATTTTTCCATATTTTGGTGCAAAAATACAAAAATTCCCTTTGTTTTGAGGGAAAAAGACAGAAATTCCACTTATTTAGAGGCAAAAAAGCAGAAATTCCCCTTATTATGGAGTAAAAATGAACTAATTTCCTTTTTTTATGGCAAAAAGTTATGCATTCTTCTTATTTTCAGGCAAAAAGGCAGATATTCCCCGTATTTTGCAGCAAAATTGAAGAAATTCCCCTAAATGTTGGGCAAAGAGGCAGAAATTGCCTATATGTTTGGGGAAAAAGACAGAAATTCTCCTTATTCTGGGGCAAAATTCCAGAAATTTTCCTTATTTTGGGGCAAAATTGCAGAAATTTCACTTATTTTGGGGCAAAATTGCAGAAATTTCACTTATTTTGGGGCAAAATTGCAGAAATTTCACTTATTTCAGAGAAAAAAGGCAGAAATTTTCCTTATTTTGGGGCAAAAAGCAGATATTCCTAATATTTTGTGGCAAAAATGCAGAAATTCCCCTTATTTTGAGGTAAAAAGGCTGAAATTCGCATTATTTTCGGGCAAAAAGGCAGAAATTTTCGGTATTTTGGAGCAAAATTGCAGAAATTCCCCTAATTGTGGGGCAAAAAGGCAGAAATTCCCTATATGTTGGGGCAAAAAGACAGAAATTCTCTTTTTTTGGGGCAAAACTCAGAAATTCCACTTATTTTGTGGCAAAATTGCAGAAATTTCCCTTATTTTGGGGCAAAATTGCAGAAATTTCACTTATTTTGGGGCAAAAAGGCAGAAATTTCACTTATTTCAGAGAAAAAAGGCAGAAATTTTCCTTATTTTGGGGCAAAAAGGCAGAAATTCCTAATATTTTGTAGTAAAAATGGAGAAATTAACCTTATTTTGAGGTAAAAAGACTGAAATTCCCCTTATTTGGGGGCAAAAAGGCAGAAATTTCCCTTATTTTGGGGCAAAATCTAAGAAATTTCACTTACTACAGGGTAATAAGTCAGAATTTTTCCTTATTTTAGGGCAAAAAAGACAGAAATTCCCTTTGTTTTGAGGGAAAAAGACAGAAATTCCACTTATTTAGAGGCAAAAAAATAGAAATTCCCTTTATTTTGAAGCAAAATAGAAGAAATTACATTTTTGATGGCAAAAAGGTATGCATTCTTCTTATGTTCGGGCAAAAAGGCAGAAATTTCCCGTCTTTTGGACCAAAATTGCTGAAATTCCCCTAATTGTGGGGCAAAAAGGCAGAAATTTCCTATATGTTGGGGCAAAAAGACAGAAATTCTCCTTATTTTGAAGCAAAACTCAGAAATTCCTCTTATTTTGAAGCAAAATTCCAGAAATTTCCCTTATTTTAGGACCAAATTGCAGAAATTTCTCTTATTTTGGGGCAAAATTGCAGAAATTTCAATTATTTCAGGGAAAAAAAGCAGAAATTTTCTTATTTTGGGGCACAAAGGAAGATATTCCTAATATTTTGTGGCAAAAATGCGGAAATCCCCCTTATTTTGAGGTAAAAAGGCTGAAATTCCCCTTATTTGGGGGCAAAAATGCAGAAATTCCCCTTATTTTGAGGTAAAAAGGCTGAAATTCCCCTTATTTGGGGGCAAAAAGGCAGAAATTTCCCTTATTTTGGGGCAAAATTGCAGAAATTTCACTTACTTCAGGGTAATAAGTCAGAATTTTTCCTTATTTTGGGCCAAAAAAGACAGATATTCTCTTTATTTTGGGGGAAATAGACAGAAATTCCACTTATTTAGAGGCAAAAAAGCAGAAATTCCTTTTATTTTGGAGCAAAAATGAAGAAATTTCCCATTTTTTGGCAAAAAGGTATTCATTCTTCTTATTTTTGGGCAAAAAGGCAGAAATTACCCGTATTTTGGAGCAAAATTACAGAAATTTCTCTAATTGTGTGGCAAAAATACAGAAATTCTCTATATGTTTGGGCAAAAATACAGAAATTCTCTTTATTTTGGGGAAAAACACAAAAATTCCACTAATTTTGGGGCAAAAAGGCAGAAAGTTCCCTTATTTTGGGGCAAAATTTCAGAAATTTCACTTACTTCAGGGTAATAAGTCAGAATTTTTCCTTATTTTGGGGCAAAAAAGACAGAAATTCCCTTTGTTTTTGGGAAAAAGACAAAAATTCCACTTATTTAGAGGCAAAAAAGCAGAAATTCCCCTTAATTTGGAGCAAAAATGAAGAAATTTCCCTTTTTTATGGCAAAAAGGTATGCATTCTTCTTATTTTCGTGCAAAAAGGCAGAAATTCCACGTATTTTGGAGCAAAATTGCAGAAATTCCCCTAATTGTGGGGCAAAAAGGCAGAATTTGCCTATATGTTGGGGCAAAAAAAACAGAAATTCTCCTTATTTTGGGGCAAAACTCAGAAATTCCACTTATTTTGGGGCAAAATTCCAGAAATTTCCCTTATTTTGGGGCAAAGTTGCAGAAATTTCACTTATTTTGGGGCAAAATTGCAAAATTTCAATTATTTCAGAGAAAAAAAGCAGAAATTTTCTTATTTTGGGGCAAACAGGCAGAAATTCCTAATATTTTTTGGCAAAAATGCAGAAATTCCCCTTATTTTGAGGTAAAAAGGCTGAAACTCCCTTTATTTGAAGGCAAAAGGCAAAAATTTCCTTTATTTTGGGGCAAAATTGCAGAAATTTCACATATTTCAGGGTAATAAGTCAGAAATTTTCCTTATTTTGGGGCAAAAAAGACAGGAATTCCCTTTGTTTTGGGGGAAAAAGACAGAAATTCCACTTATTTAGAGGCAAAAAAGCAGAAATTCCCCTTATTTTGGAGCAAAAATGAAGAAATTTCCCTTTTTTATGGCAAAAAGTTATGCATTCTTCTTATTTTCGGGCAAAAAGGCAGAAATTCCCCGTATTTTGCAGCAAAATTGAAGAAATTCCCCTAAATGTTGGGCAAAGAGGCAGAAATTGCCTATATCTTGGGGCAAAAAGACAGAAATTCTCCTTCTTTTGGGGCAAAATTCCAGAAATTTTCCTTATTTTGGGGCAAAATTGCAGAAATTTCACTTATTTTGGGGCAAAATTTCAGAAATTTCACTTATTTTGGGGCAAAATTGCAGAAATTTCACTTATTTCAGAGAAAAAAGGCAGAAATTTTCCTTATTTTGGGGCAAAAAGCAGATATTCCTAAGATTTTGTGGCAAAAATGCAGAAATTCCCCTTATTTTGAGGTAAAAAGGCTGAAATTCGCATTATTTTCGGGCAAAAAGGCAGAAATTCTCGGTATTTTGGAGCAAAATTGCAGAAATTCCCCTAATTGTTCGGCAAAAAGGCAGAAATTCCCTATATGTTGGGGCAAAAAGACAGAAATTCTCTTTTTTTAGGGCAAAACTCAGAAATTCCACTTATTTTGTGGCAAAATTGCAGAAATTTCCCTTATTTTGGGGCAAAATTGCAGAAATTTCACTTATTTTGGGGCAAAAAGGCAGAAATTTCACTTATTTCAGGGAAAAAAGGCAGAAATTTTCCTTATTTTGGGGCAAAAAGGCAGAAATTCCTAATATTTTGTAGTAAAAATGCAGAAATTCCCCTTATTTTGAGGTAAAAAGACTGAAATTCCCCTTATTTGGGGGCAAAAAGGCAGAAATTTCCCTTATTTTGGGGCAAAATTGAAGAAATTTCACTTACTACAGGGTAATAAGTCAGAATTTTTCCTTATTTTAGGGCAAAAAAGACAGAAATTCCCTTTGTTTTGAGGGAAAAAGACAGAAATTCCACTTATTTAGAGGCAAAAAAATAGAAATTCCCTTTATTTTGAAGCAAAATTGAAGAAATTACATTTTTGATGGCAAAAAGGTATGCATTCTTCTTATTTTCAGGCAAAAAGGCAGAAATTCCCCGTCTTTTGGAGCAAAATTGCTGAAATTCCCCTAATTGTGGGGCAAAAAGGCAGAAATTTCCTATATGTTGGGGCAAAAAGACAGAAATTCTCCTTATTTTGAAGCAAAACTCAGAAATTCCTCTTATTTTGAAACAAAATTCCAGAAATTTCCCTTATTTTAGGACAAAATTGCAGAAATTTCACTTATTTTGGGGCAAAATTGCAGAAATTTCAATTATTTCAGGGAAAAAAAGCAGAAATTTTCTTATTTTGTGGTAAAAAGGCAGAAATTCCTAATATTTTGTGGCAAAAATGCGGAAATTCCCCTTATTTTGAGGTAAAAAGGCTGAAATTACCCTTATTTGGGGGCAAAAATGCAGAAATTCCCCTTATTTTGAGGTAAAAAGGCTGAAATTCCCCTTATTTGGGGGCAAAAAGGCAGAAATTTCCCTTATTTTGGGGCAAAATTGCAGAAATTTCACTTACTTCAGGGTAATAAGTCAGAATTTTTCCTTATTTTGGGCCAAAAAAGACAGATATTCTCTTTATTTTGGGGGAAATAGACAGAAATTCCACTTATTTAGAGGCAAAAAAGCAGAAATTCCTTTTATTTTGGAGCAAAAATAAAGAAATTTCCCATTTTTTGGCAAAAAGGTATTCATTCTTCTTATTTTCGGGCAAAAAGGCAGAAATTACTCGTATTTTGGAGCAAAATTACAGAAATTTCCCTAATTGTGTGGCTAAAATACAGAAATTCTCTATATGTTTGGGCAAAAATACAGAAATTTTCATTATTTTGGGGCAAAATTGCAGAAATTTCCCTTATTTTGGGCAAATATGAAGAAATTTTACTTATTTTGTGGCAAAATTGCAGAAATTTCACATATTTTAGGGAAAAAAGGCAGAAATTTTCTTTATTTTGGGGCAAAAAGGCAGAAATTCTTAATATTTTGTGGCAAAAATGCAGAAATTCCCCTTATTTTGAGGTAAAAAGGCTGAAATTCCCCTTATATTGGAGCAAAAAGGCAGAAATTTCCCTTATTTTGGGGCAAAATTGCAGAAATTTCACTTACTTCAGGGTAATAAGTCAGAATTTTTCTTTATTTTGGGGCAAAAAGACAGAAATTCCCTTTGTTTTGGGGGAAAAAAAACGGAAATTCCACTTATTTAGAGGCAAAAAAGTAGAAATTCCCCTTTTTGGAGCAAAAATTAAGAAATTTCCCTATTTTATGGCAAAAAGGAATGCATTCTTCTTATTTTCGGGCAAAAGGCAGAAATTCCCCGTATTTTGGAGCAAAATTGAAGAAATTCCCCTAATTGTGGGGCCAAAAGGCAGAAATTGCCTATATGTTGGGGCAAAAAGACAGAAATTCTCCTTATTTTGGGGCAAAACTCAGAAATTCCACTTATTTTGGGGCAAAATTCGAGAAATTTCCCTTATTTTGGGGCAAAATTGCAGACATTTCACTTATTTTGGGGCAAAATTGCAGAAATTTCACTTATTTAAGGGTTATAAGTCAGAAATTTTCTTTATTTTGGGACAAAAAAGACAGGAATTCCCTTTGCCTTGGGGGAAAAAGACAGAAATTCCACTTATTCAGAGGCAAAAAAGCAGAAATTCCCCTTATTTTGGAGCAAAAATGAAGAAATTTCCCTTTTTTATGGCAAAAAGGTATGCATTCTTCTTATTATCGGGCAAAAAAGCAGAAATTCCCCGTATTTTTGAGAAAAATTGCAGAAATTCCCCTAATTGTGGGGCAAAAATGCAGAAAATCTCTATATGTTGGGGCAAAAAGACCGAAATTCTCTTAATTTTGGGGCAAAACTCAGAAATTCCACTTATTTTGGGGCAAAATTACAGAAATTTTCCTTTTTTTGGGGCAAAATTGCAGAAATTTCACTTATTTTGGGTCAAATATGCAGAAATTTTACATATTTTGTAACAAAATTGAAGAAATTTCACTTATTTCAGGAAAAAAAGGCAGAAATTTTCCTTATTTTGGGGCAAAAAGGCAGAAATTCCTAATATTTTGTGGCAAAAATGCAGAAATTCCCCTTATTTTGAGGTAAAAAGGCTGAAATTCCCCTTATTTGGGGGCAAAAGGCAGAAATTTCCCTCATTTTGGGGGAAAATTGCAGAAATATCACTTACTTCAGTGTAATAAGCCAGAATTTTTCCTTATTTTGGGGCAAAAAAGACAGAAATTCCCTTTGTTTTGAGGGAAAAAGAAAGAAATTCCACTTATTTAGAGGCAAAAAAGCAGAAATTCTCCTTTTTGGAGCAAAAATGAAGAAATTTTCTTTTTTATGGCTAAAAGGTATGCATTCTTCTTATTTTCAAGCAAAAAGGCAGAAATTCCCCGTATTTTGGAGCAAAATTGCAGAAAATCCCCTAATTGTGGGGCAAAAAGGCAGAAATTGCCTATATGTTGGGGCAAAAAAACAGAAATTCTCCTTATTTTGGGGCAAAACTCAGAAATTCCACTTATTTTGGGGCAAAATTCCAGGAATTTCCCTTATTTTGGGGCAAAATTGCAGATATTTCACATATTTTGGGGCAAAATTGCAGAAATTTCACTTATTTCAGGGAAAAAACGCAGAAATTTTCTTATTTTGGGCCAAAAAGGCAGAAATTCCTAATATTTTGTGGCAAAAATGCAGAAATTCCCCTTATTTTAAGGTAAAAAGGCTGAAATTCCCCTTATTTGGGGGCAATAAGGCAAAAATTTCCTTTATTTTCAGGCAAAATTGCAGAAATTTCACTTATTTCAGGGAAAAAAAGCAGAAATTTTCTTATTTTGGGCCAAAAAGGAAGAAATTCCTAATATTTTGTGGCAAAAATGCAGAAATTCCCCTTATTTTAAGGTAAAAAGGCTGAAATTCCCCTTATTTGGGGGCAATAAGGCAAAAATTTCCTTTATTTTCAGGCAAAATTGCAGAAATTTCACTTATTTAAGGGTATTAAGTCAGAAATTTTCTTTATTTTGGGGCAAAAAAGACAGGAATTCCCTTTGTTTTGGGGGATAAAGACAGAAATTCCACTTATTTAGAGGAAAAAACCAGAAATTTCCCTTATTTTAGAGCAAAAATGAAGAAATTTCTTTTTTATGGCAAAAATGTATGCATTCTTCTTATTTTCGGACAAAAAGGCAGAAATTCCCCGTATTTTGAAGCAAAATTGCAGAAATTCCGCTAATTGTGGGGCAAAAAGGCAGAAATTCTCTATATGTTGGGGCAAAAAGACAGAAATTCTTCTTATTTTGGGAAATACTCAGAAATTCCACTTATTTGGGGGCAAAATTCCAGAAATTTCCCTTATTTTGGGACAAAATTGCAGAAATTTAACATATTTTGGGGCAAAATTGCAGAAATTTCACTTTTTCAGGGAAAAAATGAGAAATTTTCTTATTTTGGGGCAACAAGGCAGAAATTCCAATGTTTTGTGGCAATAATGCAGAAATTCCCCTTATTTTGAGATATAAAGGCTGAAATTCCCCTTATTTGGGGGCAAAAATGCAGAAATTCACCATATTTTGAGGTAAAAAGGCTGAAATTCCCCTTATTTGGAGGCAACAAGGCAGAAATTTCCCTTATTTTTTGGCAAAATTGCAGAAATTTCACTTACTTCAGGGTAATAAGTCAGAATTTTTCCTTATTTTGGTGCAAAAATACAAAAATTCCCTTTGTTTTGGGGGAAAAAGACAGAAATTCCACTTATTTAGAGGCAAATAAGCAGAAATTCCTTTTATTTTGGAGCAAAAATAAAGAAATTTCCTTTTTATGGCAAAAAGGTATGCATTCTTCTTATTTTCGTGCAAAAAGGCAGAAATTCCCCGTATTTTGTAGCAAAATTTCAGAAATTCCCGTAATTGTGGGGCAAAAAGGCAGAAATTCTCGATATGCTGGGGCAAAAAACAGAAGTTCTCCTTATTTTGGGGCAAAACTCAGAAATTTCACTTATTTTGGGGTAAAATTGCTGAAATTTCACTTATTTCAGAGAAAAAAGACAGAAATTTTCCTTATTTTGGGGCAAAAAGGCAGAAATTCCTAATATTTTGTGACAAAAATGCAGAAATTCCCCTTATTTTGAGGTAAAAGTCTAAAATTCTCTTTATTTGGAGGCAAAAAGGCACTAATTTCCCTAATTTTGGGGCAAGATTGCAGAAATTTCACTTACTTCAGGGTAATAAGTCAGAATTTTTTCTTATTTTGGGGCAAAAAAGACAGAAATTCCCTTTGTTTTGGGGAAAAAAGACAGAAATTCCACTTGTTTAGAGGCAAAAAAGCAGAAATTCCCCTTATTTTGGAGCAAAAATGAAGAAATTTCCCTTTTTTATGGCAAAAAAGTATGCATTCTTTTTATTTTCATGCAAAAAGGCAGAAATTTTCCGTATTTTGAAGAAAAATTGCAGAAATTCCTCTAATTGTGGGGCAAAAAGGCAGAAATTGCCTATATGTTGGGCTAAAAAGACAGAAATTCTCCTTATTTTGAGGCAAAACTCAGAAATTCCACTTATTTTGGGGCAACATTCCAGAAATTTCCTTTATTTTGAGGCAAAATTGCAGAAATTTCACTTATTTTGGGGCAAAACTGGAGAAATTTCACGTATTTCAGGGTAATAAGTCAGAAATTTTCCTTATTTTGGGGCAAAAAAGACAGGAATTTTCTTTGTTTTGGGGGAAAACGACAGAAATTCCACTTATTTAGAGGCAAAAAAGCAGAAATTCCCCTTATTTTGGAGCAAAAATGAAGAAATTTCACTTTTTTATGGCACAAAGGTATGCATTCTTCTTATTTTTGGGCAAAAAGGCAGAAATTCCCCGTATTTTGGAGCAAAATTGCAGAAATTTCTTTAATTGTGGGACAAAAATGCAGAAATTCTCTATATATTGGGGCAAAAAGACAGAAATTCTCCTTATTTTGTGTCAAAACTCAGAAATTCCACTTATTTTGGGGCAAAATTCCAGAAATTTCCTTTAATTTGGGGCAAAATTGCAGAAATTTCACTTATTTTTGGGCAAAATTGCAGAAATTTCACTTATTTTTGGGCAAAATTGCAGAAATTTCACTTATTTTGGGGCAAAATTGCAGAAATTTCACTTATTTCAGAGAAAAAAGACAGAAATTTTTCTTATTTTGGGGCAAAAAGGCAGAAATTCCTAATATTTTGTGACAAAAATGCAGAAATTCTCCTTATTTTGAGGTAAAAAGGCTGAAATTCCCCTAATTTGGAGGCAAAAAGGCAGAAATTTCCCTAATTTTGGGGCAAAATTTCAGAAATTTCACTTACTTCAGGGTGATAAGTCAGAATTTTTCCTTATTTTGGGGCAAAAAAGACAGGAATTCCCTTTGTTTTGGGGGAAAAAGACAGAAATTCCACTTATTTAGAGGCAAAAAAGCAGAAATTCCCCTTATTTTGGAGCAAAAATGAAGAAATTTCCCTTTTTTATGGAAAAGGGTATGCATTCTTCTTATTATCGGGCAAAAAAGCAAAAATTCCCCGTATTTTTGAGCAAAATTGCAGAAATTCCCCTAATTGTGGGGCAAAAATGCAGAAAATATCTATATGTTGGGGCCAAAAGACCGAAATTCTCTTTATTTTGGGGCAAAACTCAGAAATTCCACTTATTTTGGGGAAAAATTACAGAAATTTTCCTTTTTTTGGGGCAAAATTGCAGAAATTTCAATTATTTTGGGGCAAATATGAAGAAATTTTAATTATTTTGTGGCAAAATTGCAGAAATTTCACATATTTTAGGGAAAAAAGGCAGAAATTTTCTTTATTTTTGGGCAAAAACGCAGAAATTCCTAATATTTTTGGCAAAAATACAGAAATTCCCCTTATTTCGAGGTAAAAAGGCTGAAATTCCCCTTATTTGGGGGCAAAAAGGCAGAAATTTCCCTTATTTTGGGGCAAAATTGAAGAAATTTCACTTACTTCAGGGTAATAAGTCAGAATTTTTCCTTATTTTGGGGCAAAAACACAGAAATTCCCTTTGTTTTGAGGGAAAAAGAAAGAAATTCCAATTATTTAGAGGCAAAAAAGCAGAAATTCCCCTTTTTGGAGCAAAAATGAAGAAATTTTTTTTTTATGGCAAAAAAGTATGCATTCTTCTTATTTTCAAGCAAAAAGGCAGAAATTCCCCGTATTTTGGAGCAAAATTGCAGAAATTCCCCTAATTGTGGGGCAAAAAGGCAGAAATTGCCTATATGTTGGGGAAAAAAAAACAGAAATTATCCTTATTTTGGGGCAAAACTCAGAAATTCCACTTATTTTGGGGCAAAATTCCAGAAATTTCCCTTATTTTGGGGCAAAATTGAAGAAATTTCACTTATTTTGAGGCAAATTTGCAGAAATTTCACTTATTTTGGGGCAAAACTGCAGAAATTTCACTTATTTCAGTGAAAAAAGGCAGAAATTTTCCTTATTTTGGGGCAAAAAGGCAGAAATTCCTAATATATTGTGGCAAAAATGCAGAAATTCCCCATATTTCGAGGTAAAAAGGCTGAAATTCCACTTATTTGGGGGCAAAAAGGCAGAAATTTTTCTTATTTTGGGGCAAAATTGCAGAAATTTCACTTACTTCAGGGTAATAAGTCAGAATTTTTCTTTATTTTGGGGCAAAAAAGACAGAAATTTCCTTCGTTTTGGGGGAAAAATACAGAAATTCCACTTATTTAGGGGCAAAAAAGCAGAAATTACCCTTATTTTTGAGCAAAAATGAAGAAATTTCCTTTTTATGGCAAAAAGATATGCATTCTCCTTACTTTCGGGCAAAAAGGCAGAAATTCCCTGTATTTTGGAGCAAAATTGCAGAAATTCCCCTAATTGTGGGGCCAAAAGGCAGAAATTCTTTATATGTTGGGGCAAAAAGACAGAAATTCTCCTTATTTTGGGGCAAAACTCAGTAATTCCACTTAGTTTGGGTCAAAATTCCAGAAATTTCCCTAATTTTGGGGCAAAATTGCAGAAATTTCACTTATTTTGGGGCAAAATTGCAGAAATTTCACTTATTTCAGGGAAAAAAAGCAGAAATTTTTTTATTTTGGGGCAAAAAGGCAGAAATTAATAATATTTTGTGGCAAAAATGCAGAAATTCTCTTTATTTTGAGGTAAAAAGGCTGAAATTCCCCTTATTTGTGGGCAAAAAGGCAGAAATTTCTCTTATTTTGAGGCAAAATTGCAGAAATTTCACTTACTTCAGGGTAATAAGTCAGAATTTTTCCGTATTTTGGTGCAAAAATACAAAAATTCCCTTTGTTTTGGGAAAAAAAGACAGAAATTCCACTTATTTAGAGGCAAAAAAGCAGAAATTCCCCTTATTATGGAGCAAAAATGAAGAAATTTCCCTTTTTTATGGCAAAAAGTTATGCATTCTTTATATTTTCAGGCAAAAAGGCAGATATTCCCCGTATTTTGGAGCAAAATTGAAGAAATTCCCCTAATTTTTGGGCAAAAAGGCAGAAATTGCCTATATGTTGGGGCAAAAAGACAGAAATTTTCTTTATTTTGGGGCAAAACTCAGAAATTCCACTTATTTTGGGGCAAAATTCCAGAAATTTTCCTTATTTTGGGGCAAAATTGCAGAAATTTCACTTATTTTGGGGCAAAATTGCAGAAATTTCACTTATTTTGGGGCAAAATTGCTAAATTTCACTTATTTCAGAGAAAAAAGACAGAAATTTTCCTTATTTTGGGGCAAAAAGGCAGAAATTCCTAATATGTTGTGACAAAAATGCAGAAATTCCTCTTATTTTGAGGTAAAAAGGCTAAAATTCTCCTTATTTGGGAGCAAAAAGGCACTAATTTCCCTAATTTTGTGCCAAGATTGCAGAAATTTCACTTACTTCAGGGTAATAAGTCAGATTTTTTTCTTATTTTGGGGCAAAAAAGGCAGAAATTTTTTTTGTTTTGGGGAAAAAAGACAGAAATTCCACTTATTTAGAGGCAAAAAAGCAGAAATTCCCCTTATTTTGGAGCAAAAATGAAGAAATTTCCCTTTTTTTTTGCAAAAAAGTATGCATTCTTCTTATTTTCGTGCAAAAAGGCAGAAATTCTCCGTATTTTGGAGCAAAATTGCAGAAATTCCTCTAATTGTGGGGCAAAAAGGCAGAAATTGCCTATATGTTGGGCTAAAAAGACAGAAATTCTCCTTATTTTGCGGCAAAACTCAGAAATTCCACTTATTTTGGGGCAACATTCCAGAAATTTCCTTTATTTTGGGGCAAAATTGCAGAAATTTCACTTATTTTGGGGCAAAATTTGAGAAATTTCACTTATTTCAGGGTAATAAGTCAGAAATTTTCCTTATTTTGGGGCAAAAAAGACAGGAATTTTCTTTGTTTTGGGGGAAAACGACAGAAATTCCACTTATTTAGAGGCAAAAAAGCAGAAATTCCACTTATTTTGGAGCAAAAATGAAGAAATTTCACTTTTTTATGGCAAAAAGGTATGCATTCTTCTTATTTTCGGGCAAAAAGGCAGAAATTCCCCGTATTTTGGAGCAAAATTTAAGAAATTCCCCTAATTGTGGGGCAAAAAGGCAGAAATTCCCTTTAGTTAGGGCAAAAAGACAGAAATTCTCCTTATTTTGGGGCAAATCTCAGAAATTCCACTTATTTTGTGGCAAAATTGCAGAAATTTCCCTTATTTTCGGGCAAAAAGGCAGAAATTCCTAATATTTTGTGACAAAAATGCAGAAATTCTCCTTATTTTGAGGTAAAAAGGCTGAAATTGCCCTTATTTGTAGGCAAAAAGTCAGAAATTTCCCTAATTTTGGGGAAAAATTGCAGAAATTTCACTTACTTCAGGGTAATAAGTCAGAATTTTTCCTTTTTTTGGGGCAAAAAAGACAGAAATTCCCTTTGTCTTGGGGGAAAAAGACAGAAATTCCACTTATTTAAAGGCCAAAAAGCAGAAATTCCCCTTATTTTGGAGCAAAAATGAAGAAATTTCCATTTCTTATGGCAAAAATTTATGCATTCTTCTTATTTTCGGGGAAAAAGGCAGAAATTCCCCGTATTTTCGAACAAAATTGCAGAAATTCCCCTAATTTTGGGGCAAAAATGCAGAAAAAAAGCTATATGTTGGGGCAAAAAGACAGAAATTCTCCTTATTTTGGGGCAAAACTAAGAAATTCCACTTATTTTGGGGCAAAATTCCAGAAATTTTCATTATTTTGGGGCAAAATTGCAGAAATTTCACTTATTTTGGGGCAAATATGAAGAAATTTTACTTATTTTGTGGCAAAATTGCAGAAATTTCACATATTTTAGGGAAAAAAGGCAGAAATTTTCTTTATTTTGGGGCAAAATGGCAGAAATTCCTACTATTTTGTGGCAAAAATGCAGAAATTCCCCTTATTTCGAGGTAAAAAGGCTGAAAATCCCCTAATTTTGGGGCAAAAAGGCAGAAATTTGCCTTATTTTGGGGCAAAATTGCAGACATTTCACTTACTTCAGGGTAATAAGTCAGAATTTTTATTTATTTTGGGGCAAAAAGACAGAAATTCCCTTTGTTTTCGGGGAAAAAAAACAGAAATTCCACTTATTTAGAGGCAAAAAAGCAGAAATTCTCTTTTTTGGATCAAAAATTAAGAAATTTCCCTTTTTTATGGCAAAAAGGTATGCATTCTTCTTATTTTCGGGCAAAAGGCAGAAATTCCCCGTATTTTGGAGCAAAATTAAAGAAATTCCCCTAATTGTGGGGCCAAAAGGCAGAAATTGCCTATATGTTAGAGCAAAAAGACAGAAATTCTCTTTATTTTGGGGCAAAACTCAGAAATTCCACTTATTTTGGGGCAAAATTCCAGAAATTTCCCTTATTTTGGGGCAAAATTGCAGACATTTCACTTATTTTGGGGCAAAATTGCAGAAATTTCACTTATTTAAGGAAAAAAAAGCAGAAATTTTCTTATTTTGGGGCAAAAAGGCAGAAATTCCTAATATTTTTGTGGCATAAATGCAGAAATTGCCTTTATTTTGAGGTAAAAAGGCTGAAATTCCCCTTATTTGGGGGCAATAAGGCAAAAATTTCCTTTATTTTGGGGCAAAATTGCAGAAATTTCACTTATTTAAGGGTTATAATTCAGAAATTTTCTTTATTTTGGGACAAAAAAGACAGGAATTCCCTTTGCCTTGGGGGAAAAAGACAGAAATTCCACTTATTCAGAGGCAAAAAAGCAGAAATTCCCCTTATTTTGGAGCAAAAATGAAGAAATTTCCCTTTTTTTGGCAAAAAGGTATGCATTCTTCTTATTTTCGGGCAAAAAAGCAGAAATTCCCCGTATTTTTGAGCAAAATTGCAGAAATTCCCCTAATTGTGGGGCAAAAATGCAGAAAATCTCTATATGTTGTGGCAAAAAGACTGAAATTCTCTTTATTTTGGGGCAAAACTCAGAAATTCCACTTATTTAGGGGAAAAATTACAGAAATTTTCCTTTTTTGGGGGCAAAATTGCAGAAATTTCACTTATTTTGGGGCAAATATGCAGAAATTTTACATATTTTGTAACAAAATTGCAGAAATTTCACTTATTTCAGGAAAAAAAGGCAGAAATTTTCCTTATTTTGGGGCAAAAAGGCAGAAATTCCTAATATTTTGTGGCAAAAATTCAGAAATTCCCCTTATTTTGAGGTAAAAAGGCTGAAATTCCCCTTATTTGGGGGCAAAAGGCAGAAATTTCCCTTATTTTGGGGCTAAATTGCAGAAATATCACTTACTTCAGTGTAATAAGTCAGAATTTTTCCTTATTTTGGGGAAAAAAGACAGAAATTCCCTTTGTTTTGAGGGAAAAAGAAAGAAATTCCACTTATTTAGAGGCAAAAAAGCAGAAATTCCCCTTATATTGGAGCAAAATTGCAGAAATTTTCCTTTTTTGTGGCAAAAAGTTATGCATTGTTTTTATTTTCGGGCAAAAAAGCAGAAATTCCCCGTATTTTGGAGCAAAATTGAAGAAAATCCCCTAATTGTGGGGCCAAAAGGCAGAAATTGCCTATATGTTAGGGCAAATAGACAGAAATTCTCCTTATTTTGGGGCAAAACTCAGAAATTCCTCTTATTTTGGGGCAAAATTCCAGAAATTTCCCTTATTTTGGGGCAAAATTGCAGACATTTCACTTATTTTGGGGCAAATTTGCAGAAATTTCACTTATTTAAGGAAAAAAAAGCAGAAATTTTCTTATTTTGGGGCAAAAAGGCAGAAATTCCTAATATTTTGTGGCATAAATGCAGAAATTCCCTTTATTTTGAGGTAAAAAGGCTGAAATTCGCATTATTTTGGGGCAAAAAGGCAGAAATTTCCCTAATTTTGGGGCAAAATTGCAGAAATTTCACTTACTTCAGGGTAATAAGTCAGAATTTTTTTTTATTTTGGGGCAAAAAAGACAGAAATTCCCTTTGTTTTGGGAGAAAAAGACAGAAATTCCACTTATTTAGAGGCAAAAAAGCAGAAATTCCCCTTATTTTGGAGCAAAAATGAAGAAATTTCTCTTTTTTATGGCAAATAGGTATGCATTCTTCTTATTTTCGGGCAAAAAGGCAGAAATTCTCGGTATTTTGGAGCAAAATTGCAGAAATTCCCCTAATTGTGGGGCAAAAAGGCAGAAATTTCCTATATGTTGGGGCAAAAAGACAGAAATTCTCCATTTTTTGGGGCAAAACTCAGAAATTCCACTTATTTTGGGGCAAAATTCCAGAAATTTCCCTTATTTTGGGGCAAAATTGCAGAAATTTCACTTATTTTTGGCAAAAAGGCAGAAATTTCATTTATTTCAGGGAAAAAAGGCAAAAATTTTCCTTATTTTGGGGCAAAAAGTCATAAATTCCTAATATTTTGTGGTAAAAATGCAGAAATTCCCCTTATTTTGAGGTAAAAAAACTGAAATTCCCCTTATTTGGGGGCAAAAAGGCAGAAATTTCCCTTATTTTGGGGCAAAATTGAAGAAATTTCACTTACTACAGTGTAATAAGTCAGAATTTTTCCTTATTTTAGGGCAAAAAAGACAGAAATTCCCTTTGTTTTGAGGGAAAAAGACAGAAATTCCACTTATTTAGAGGCAAAAAATTAGAAATTCCCTTTATTTTGAAGCAAAATAGAAGAAATTACATTTTTGATGGCAAAAAGGTATGCATTCTTCTTATTTTCGGGCAAAAAGGCAGAAATTCCCCGTCTTTTGGAGCAAAATTGCTGAAATTTTCCTAATTGTGGGGCAAAAAGGCAGAAATTTCCTATATGTTGGGGCAAAAAGACAGAAATTCTCCTTATTTTGAAGCAAAACTCAGAAATTCCTCTTATTTTGAAGCAAAATTCCAGAAATTTCCCTTATTTTAGGACAAAATTGCAGAAATTTCACTTATTTTGGAGCAAAATTGCAGAAATTTCAATTATTTCAGGGAAAAAAAGCAGAAATTTTCTTATTTTGGGGCAAAAAGGCAGAAATTCCTAATATTTTGTGGCAAAAATGCGGAAATTCCCCTTATTTTGAGGTAAAAAGGCTGAAATTCCCCTTATTTGGGGGCAAAAATGCAGAAATTCCCCTTATTTTGAGGTAAAAAGGCTGAAATTCCCCTTATTTGGGGGCAAAAATGCAGAAATTCCCCTTATTGTGAGGTAAAAAGGCTGAAATTTTCCTTATTTGCGGGCAAAAAGGTAGATAGAAATTTCCCTTATTTTGGGGAAAAATTACAGAAATTTCACTTACTTCAGGGTAATAAGTCAGAATTTTTCCTTATTTTGGGGCAAAAAAGACAGAAATTCTCTTTATTTTGGGGGAAATAGACAGAAATTCCACTTATTTAGAGGCAAAAAAGCAGAAATTCCTTTTATTTTGGAGCAAAAATGAAGAAATTTCCCATTTTTTGGCAAAAAGGTATTCATTCTTCTTATTTTCGGGCAAAAAGGCAGAAATTACCCGTATTTTGGAGCAAAATTACAGATATTTCCCTAATTGTGTAGCAAAAAACAGAAATTCTCTATATGTTGGGGCAAAAATACAGAAATTCTCTTTATTTTGGGGAAAAACACAAAAATTCCACTTATTTTGGGGCAAAATTCCAGAAATTTCCCTTATTTTGGTGCAAAATTGCAGAAATTTTACTTACTTCAGGTTAATAAGTCAGAATTGTTCCTTATTTTGGGGCAAAAAAGACAGAAATTCCCTTTGTTTTGGGGGAAAAAGACAGAAATTCCACTTATTTAGATGCAAAAAAGCAGAAATTCCCCTTAATTTGGAGCAAAAATGAAGAAATTTCCCTTTTTTTATGGCAAAAAGGTATGCATTCCTCTTATTTTCGTGCAAAAAGGCAGAAATTCCCCGTATTTTGGAGCAAAATTGAAGAAATTCCCTTAATTGTAGGGCAAAAAGGCAGAAATTGCCTATATGTTGAGGCAAAAAAACAGAAATTCTCCTTATTTTGGGGCAAAACTCAGAAATTCCACTTATTTTGGGGCAAAATTCCAGAAATTTCCCTTATTTTGGGGCAAAATTGCAGAAATTTCACTTATTTTGGGGCAAAATTGCAAAATTTCACTTATTTCAGAGAAAAAAAAGCAGAAATTTTCTTATTTTGGGGCAAAAAGGCAGAAATTCCTAATATTTTGTGGCAAAAATGCAGAAATTCCCTTTATTTTGAGGTAAAAAGGCTGAAATTCCCTTTATTTGGGGCCAAAAGGCAAAAATTTCCTTTATTTTGGGGCAAAATTGCAGAAATTTCACTTATTTCAGGGTAATAAGTCAGAAAATTTCCTTATTTTGGGGCAAAAAAGACAGGAATTCCCTTTGTTTTGGGGGAAAAAGACAGAAATTCCACTTATTTAGAGGCAAAAAAGCAGAAATTCCCCTTATTTTGGAGCAAAAATGAAGAAATTTCCCTTTTTTATGGCAAAAAGTTATGCATTCTTCTTATTTTCGGGCAAAAAGGCAGAAATTCCCCGTATTTTGGAGCAAAATTGCAGAAATTTCTTTAATTGTGGGACAAAAATGCAGAAATTCTCTATATATTGGGGCAAAAAGACAGAAATTCTCCTTATTTTGTGTCAAAACTCAGAAATTCCACTTATTTTGGGGCAAAATTCCAGAAATTTCCTTTAATTTGGGGCAAAATTGCAGAAATTTCACTTATTTTTGGGCAAAATTGCAGAAATTTCACTTATTTTGGGGCAAAATTGCAGAAATTTCACTTATTTCAGAGAAAAAAGACAGAAATTTTTCTTATTTTGGGGCAAAAAGGCAGAAATTCCTAATATTTTGTGACAAAAATGCAGAAATTCTCCTTATTTTGAGGTAAAAAGGCTGAAATTCCCCTAATTTGGAGGCAAAAAGGCAGAAATTTCCCTAATTTTGGGGCAAATTTGCAGAAATTTCACTTACTTCAGGGTAATAAGTCAGAATTTTTCTTTATTTTGGGGCAAAAATGACAGAAATTCCCTTTGTCTTGGGGGAAAAGACAGAAATTCCACTTATTTAAAGGCCAAAATGCAGAAATTCCCCTTATTTTGGAGCAAAAATGAAGAAATTTCCCTTTTTTATGGCAAAAAGTTATGCATTCTTTTTATTTTCGGGCAAAAAGGCAGAAATTCCCCGTATTTTGGAGCATAATTGCAGAAATTCCCCTAATTGTGGGGCAAAAATGCAGAAAATCTCTCTATGTTGGGGCAAAAAGACAGAAATTCTCCTTATTTTGGGGCAAAACTAAGAAATTCCACTTATTTTGGGGCAAAATTCCAGAAATTTTCCTTATTTTGGGGCAAAATTGCAGAAATTTCAATTATTTTGGGGCAAATATGAAGAAATTTTAATTATTTTGTTGCAAAATTGCAGAAATTTCACATATTTTAGGGAAAAAAGGCAGAAATTTTCTTTATTTTTGGGCAAAAAGGCAGAAATTCCTAATATTTTTGGCAAAAATGCAGAAATTCCCCTTATTTCGAGGTAAAAAGGCTGAAATTCCCCTTATTTGGGGGCAAAAAGGCAGAAATTTCCCTTATTTTGGGGCAAAATTGAAGAAATTTCACTTACTTCAGGGTAATAAGTCAGAATTTTTCCTTATTTTGGGGCAAAAAGACAGAAATTCCCTTTGTTTTGGGGGAAAAAAACAGAAATTCCACTTATTTAGAGGCAAAAAAGCAGAAATTCCCCTTTTTGGAGCAAAAATGAAGAAATTTCCCTTTTTTATGGCAAAAAGGTATGCATTCTTCTTATTTTCGGGCAAAAGGCAGAAATTCCCCATATTTTGGAGCAAAATTGAAGAAATTCCCCTAATTGTGGGGCCAAAAGGCAGAAATTGCCTATGTGTTGGGGCAAAGAGACAGAAATTCTCCTTATTTTGGGGCAAAACTCAGAAATTCCACTTATTTTGGGGCAAAATTCCAGAAATTTCCCTTATTTTGGGGCACAATTGCAGACATTTCACTTATTTTAGGGCAAAATTGCAGAAATTTCACTTATTTAAGGAAAAAAAAGCAGAAATTTTCTTATTTTGGGGCAAAAAGGCAGAAATTCCTAATATTTTGAGGCATAAATGCAGAAATTCCCCTTATTTTGAGGTAAAAACGCTGAAATTCCCCTTATTTGGGGGCAAAAAGGCAAAAATTTCCTTTATTTTCGTTCAAAATTTCAGAAATTTCACTTATTTAAGGGTTATAAGTCAGAAATTTTCTTTATTTTGGGACAAAAAAGACAGGAATTCCCTTTGCCTTGGGGGAAAAAGACAGAAATTCCACTTATTTAGAGGCAAAAAAGCAGAAATTCCCCTTATTTTGGAGCAAAAATGAAGAAATTTCCCTTTTTTATGGCAAAAGGGTATGCATTCTTCTTATTATCGGGCAAAAAAGCAAAAATTCCCCGTATTTTTGTGCAAAATTGCAGAAATTCCACTAATTGTGGGGCAAAAATGCAGAAAATCTCTATATGTTGGGGCCAAAAGACCGAAATTCACTTTATTTTGGGGCAAAACTCAGAAATTCCACTTATTTTGGGGCAAAATTACAGAAATTTTCCTTTTTTGGGGGCAAAATTGCAGAAATTTCACTTATTTTGGGGCAAATATGCAGAAATTTTACATATTTTGTAACAAAATTGCAGAAATTTCACTTATTTCAGGGAAAAAATGCAGAAATTTTCCTTATTTTGGAGCAAAATGGCAGAAATTCCTAATATTTTGTGGCAAAAATGCAGAAATTCCCCTTATTTCGAGGTAAAAAGGCTGAAATTCCCCTTATTTGGGGGCAAAAGGCAGAAATTTCCCTTTTTTTGGGGCAAAATTGCAGAAATATCACTTACTTCAGGGTAATAAGTCAGAATTTTAGATTATTTTAAGGCAAAAAACACAGAAATTCCCTTTGTTTTGAGTGAAAAAGAAAGAAATTCCACTTAATTAGAGGCAAAAAAGCAGAAATTCCCCTTTTTGGAGCAAAAATGAAGAAATTTTCTTTTTTTATGGCAAAAAGGTATGCATTCTTCTTATTTTCAAGCAAAAAGGTAGAAATTCCCCGTATTTTGGAGCAAAATTGCAGAAATTCCCCTAATTGTGGGGCAAAAAGGCAGAAATTGCCTATATTTTGGGGCAAAAAAACAGAAATTCTCCTTATTTTGGGGCAAAACTCAGAAATTCCACTTATTTTGGGGCAAAATTCCAGAAATTTCCCTTATTTTGGGGCAAAATTGCAGAAATTTCACTTATTTTGGGGCAAATTTGAAGAAATTTCACTTATTTTTGGGCAAAATTGCAGAAATTTCACTTATTTCAGAGAAAAAAGACAGAATTTTTACTTATTTTGGGGCAAAAAGGCAGAAATTCCTAATATTTTGTGACAAAAATGCAGAAATTCTCCTTATTTTGAGGTAAAAAGGCTGAAATTCCCCTTATTTGGAGGCAAAAAGTCAGAAATTTCCTAAATTTTGGGGAAAAATTGCAGAAATTTCACTTACTTCAGAGTAATAAGTCAGAATTTTTCATTATTTTGGGGCAAAAAAGACAGAAATTCCCTTTGTCTTGGGGGAAAAAGACAGAAATTCCACTTATATAAAGGCCAAAAAGCTGAAATTCCCCTTATTTTGGAGCCAAAATGAAGAAATTTCCCTTTTTTATGGCAAAAAGTTATGCATTCTTCTTATTTTCGGGCAAAAAGGCAGAAATTCCCCGTATTTTGGAGCATAATTGCAGAAATTCCCCTAATTGTGGGGCAAAAATGCAGAAAATCTCTATATGTTGGTGCAAAAAAAAAGAAAAAATTCTCTTTATTTTGGGGCAAAACTAAGAAATTCCACTTATTTTGGGGCAAAATTGCAGAAATTTCACTTATTTTGGGGCAAATATGAAGAAATTTTACTTATTTTGTGGCAAAATTGCAGAAATTTCACATATTTTAGGGAAAAAAGGCAGAAATTTTCTTTATTTTGGGGCAAAAAGGCAGAAATTCCTAATATTTTGTGGCAAAAATGCAGAAATTCCCCTTATTTCGAGGTAAAAAGGCTGAAATTCCCCTTATTTGGGGGCAAAAAGGCAGAAATTTTCCTTATTTTGGGGCAAAATTGCAGAAATTTCACTTACTTCAGGGTAATAAGTCAAAATTTTTTCTTATTTTGGGGCAAAAAGTCAGAAATTCCCTTTGTTTTGGGGGATAAAAACAGAAATTCCACTTATTTAGAGGCAAAAAAGCAGAAATGCCCCTTTTTGGAGCAAAATTGAAGAAATTTCCCTTTTTTATGGCAAAAAGGTATGCATTCTTCTTATTTTCGGGCAAAAGGCAGAAATTCCCCGTATTTTGGAGCAAAATTGAAGAAATTCCCCTAATTGTGGGGCCAAAAGGCAGAAATTGCCTATATGTTGGGGCAAAAAGACAGAAATTCTCCTTATTTTGGGGCAAAACTCAGAAATTCCACTTATTTTGGGGCAAAATTCCAGAAATTTCCCTTATTTTGGGGCAAAATTGCAGACATTTCACTTATTTTGGGGCAAAATTGCAGAAATTTCACTTATTTAAGGAAAAAAAAGCAGAAATTTTCTTACGTTGGGGCAAAAAGGCAGAAATTCCTAATATTTTGTGGCATAAATGCAGAAATTCCCTTTATTTTGAGGTAAAAACGCTGAAATTCCTCTTATTTGGGGGCAATAAGGCAAAAATTTCCTTTATTTTGGGGCAAAATTGCAGAAAATTCACTTATTTAAGGGTTATAAGTTAGAAATTTTCTTTATTTTGGGACAAAAAAGACAGGAATTCCCTTTGCCTTGGGGGAAAAAGACAGAAATTCCACTTATTTAGAGGCAAAAAAGCAGAAATTCCCCTTATTTTGGAGCAAAAATGAAGAAATTTCCCTTTTTTATGGCAAAAAGGTATGCATTCTTCTTATTATAGGGCAAAAAAGCAGAAATTCCCCGTATTTTTGAGCAAAATTGCAGAAATTCCCCTAATTGTGGGGCAAAAATGCAGAAAATCTCTATATGTTGGGGCCAAAAGACCGAAATTCTCTTTATTTTGGGTCAAAACTCAGAAATTCCACTTATTTTGGGGCAACATTACAGAAATTTTCCTTTTTTTGGGGCAAAATTGCAGAAATTTCACTTATTTTGGGGCAAATATGCAGAAATTTTACATATTTTGTAACAAAATTGCAGAAATTTCACTTATTTCAGGGAAAAAAGGCAGAAATTTTCCTTATTTTGGGGCAAAATGGCAGAAATTCCTAATATTTTGTGGCAAAAATGCAGAAATCCCCCTTATTTCGAGGTAAAAAGGCTGAAATTCCCCTTATTTGGGGGCAAAAGGCAGAAATTTCCCTTATTTTGGGGCAAAATTGCAGAAATATCACTTACTTCAGGGTAATAAGTCAGAATTTTTCCTTATTTTGGGGCAAAAAAGACAGAAATTCCATTTGTTTTGAGGGAAATAGAAAGAAATTCCACTATTTAGAGGCAAAAAAGCAGAAATTCCCCTTTTTGAAGCAAAAATGAAGAAATTTTCTTTTTTTATGGCAAAAAGGTATGCATTCTTCTTATTTTCAAGCAAAAAGGCAGAAATTCCCCGTATTTTGGAGCAAAATTGCAGAAATTCCCCTAATTGTGGGGCAAAAAGACAGAAATTGCCTATATGTTGGGGCAAAAAAACAGAAATTCTCCTTACTTTGGGGCAAAACTCAGAAATTCCACTTATTTTGGGGCAAAATTCCAGAAATTTCCCTTATTTTGGGGCAAAATTGCAGACATTTAACTTATTTTGGGGCAAAATTGCAGAAATTTCACTTATTTCAGGAAAAAAAAGCAGAAATTTTCTTTTTTGGGGCAAAAAGGCAGAAATTTCTAAGATTTTGTGGCAAAACTGCAGAAATTCCCATTATTTTAAGGTAAAAAGGCTGAAATTCCCGTTATTTGGGGGCAATAAGGCAAAAATTTTCTTTATTTTCGGGCAAAATTGCAGAAATTTCACTTATTTAAGGGTAATAAGTCAGAAATTTTCTTTATTTTTGGGGCAAAAAAGACAGGAATTCCCTTTGTTTTGGGGGATAAAGACGAAATTCCACTTATTTAGAGGCAAAAAAGCAGAAATTCCCCTTATTTTAGAGCAAAAATGAAGAAATTTCTTTCTTATGGCAAAAATGTATGCATTCTTATTATTTTCGGACAAAAAGGCAGAAATTCCCCGTATTTTGGAGCAAAATTGCAGAAATTCCCCTAATTATGGGGCAAAAAGGCAGATATTCTCTATAAGTTGGGGCAAAAAGACAGAAATTCTTCTTATTTTGGAAAAATACTCAGAAATTCCACTTATTTGGGGGCAAAATTCCAGAAATTTCCCTTATTTTGGAAAAAAATTGCAGAAATTTAACATATTTTGGGGCAAAATTGCAGAAATTTCACTTTTTTCAGGGAAAAAATGAGAAATTTTCTTATTTTGTTGCAACAAGGCAGAAATTCCTAATGTTTTGTGGCAATAATGCAGAAATTCCCCTTATTTTGAGATATAAAGGCTGAAATTCCCATTATTTGGGGGCAAAAATGCAGAAATTCACCATATTTTGAGGTATAAAGGCTGAAATTCCCCTTATTTGGAGGCAAAAAGGCAGAAATTTCCCTTATTTTTTTGCAAAATTGCAGAAATTTCACTTACTTCAGGGGAATAAGTCAGAATTTTTCCTTATTTTGGTGCAAAAATACAAAAATTCCCTTTGTTTTGGGGGAAAAAGACAGAAATTCCACTTATTTAGAGGCAAAAAAGCAGAAATTCCTTTTATTTTGGAGCAAAAATAAAGAAATTTCCTTTTTATGGCAAAAAGGTATGCATTCTTCTTATTTTCGGGCAAAAAGGCAGAAATTCCCCGTATTTTGGAGCAAAATTGCAGAAATTCCCGTAATTGTGGGGCAAAAAGGCAGAAATTCTCTATATGCTGGGGCAAAAAACAGAAATTCTCCTTATTTTGGGGCAAAACTCAGAAATTTCACTTATTTTGGGGCAAAATTGCAGAAATTTCACTTATTTCAGAGAAAAAAGACAGAAATTTTCCTTATTTTGGGGCAAAAAGGCAGAAATTCCTAATATTTTGTGACAAAAATGCAGAAATTCCTCTTATTTTGAGGTAAAAAGGCTAAAATTCTCCTTATTTGGGAGCAAAAAGGCACTAATTTCCCTAATTTTGGGGCAAGATTGCAGAAATTTCACTTACTTCAGGGTAATAAGTCAGAATTTTTTCTTATTTTGGGGCAAAAAAGGCAGAAATTTTCTTTGTTTTGGGGAAAAAAGACAGAAATTCCACTTATTTAGAGGCAAAAAAGCAGAAATTCCCCTTATTTTGGAGCAAAAATGAAGAAATTTCCCTTTTTTGGCAAAAAAGTATGCATTCTTCTTATTTTCGTGCAAAAAGGCAGAAATTCTCCGTATTTTGGAGCAAAATTGCAGAAATTCCTCTAATTGTGGGGCAAAAAGGCAGAAATTGCCTATATGTTGGGCTAAAAAGACAGAAATTCTCCTTATTTTGCGGCAAAACTCAGAAATTCCACTTATTTTGGGGCAAAATTCCAGAAATTTCCCTTATTTTGGGGCAAAATTGCAGACATTTCACTTATTTTGGGGCAAAATTTGAGAAATTTCACTTATTTCAGGGTAATAAGTCAGAAATTTTCCTTATTTTGGGGCAAAAAAGACAGGAATTTTCTTTGTTTTGGGGGAAAACGACAGAAATTTTACTTATTTAGAGGCAAAAAAGCAGAAATTCCCCTTATTTTGGAGCAAAAATGAAGAAATTTCACTTTTTTATGGCAAAAAGGTATGCATTCTTCTTATTTTCGGGCAAAAAGGCAGAAATTCCCCGTATTTTGGAGCAAAATTTAAGAAATTCCCCTAATTGTGGGGCAAAAAGGCAGAAATTCCCTTTAGTTAGGGCAAAAAGACAGAAATTCTCCTTATTTTGGGGCAAATCTCAGAAATTCCAATTATTTTGTGGCAAAATTGCAGAAATTTCCCTTATTTTCGGGCAAAAAGGCAGAAATTCCTAATATTTTGTGACAAAAATGCAGAAATTCTCCTTATTTTGAGGTAAAAAGGCTGAAATTGCCCTTATTTGTAGGCAAAAAGTCAGAAATTTCCCTAATTTTGGGGAAAAATTGCAGAAATTTCACTTACTTCAGGGTAATAAGTCAGAATTTTTCCTTTTTTTGGGGCAAAAAAGACAGAAATTCCCTTTGTCTTGGGGGAAAAAGACAGAAATTCCACTTATTTAAAGGCCAAAAAGCAGAAATTCCCCTTATTTTGGAGCAAAAATGAAGAAATTTCCATTTCTTATGGCAAAAATTTATGCATTCTTCTTATTTTCGGGGAAAAAGGCAGAAATTCCCCGTATTTTGGAACAAAATTGCAGAAATTCCCCTAATTTTGGGGCAAAAATGCAGAAAAAAAGCTATATGTTGGGGCAAAAATCAGAAATTCTCCTTATTTTGGGGCAAAACTAAGAAATTCCACTTATTTTGGGGCAAAATTCCAGAAATTTTCATTATTTTGGGGCAAAATTGCAGAAATTTCACTTATTTTGGGGCAAATATGAAGAAATTTTACTTATTTTGTGGCAAAATTGCAGAAATTTCACATATTTTAGGGAAAAAAGGCAGAAATTTTCTTTATTTTGGGGCAAAATGGCAGAAATTCCTAATATTTTGTGGCAAAAATGCAGAAATTCCCCTTATTTCGAGGTAAAAAGGCTGAAAATCCCCTTATTTTGGGGCAAAAAGGCAGAAATTTGCCTTATTTTGGGGCAAAATTGCAGACATTTCACTTACTTCAGGGTAATAAGTCAGAATTTTTATTTATTTTGGGGCAAAAAGACAGAAATTCCCTTTGTTTTCGGGGAAAAAAAACAGAAATTCCACTTATTTAGAGGCAAAAAAGCAGAAATTCTCTTTTTTGGATCAAATATTAAGAAATTTCCCTTTTTTATGGCAAAAAGGTATGCATTCTTCTTATTTTCGGGCAAAAGGCAGAAATTCCCCGTATTTTGGAGCAAAATTAAAGAAATTCCCCTAATTGTGGGGCCAAAAGGCAGAAATTGCCTATATGTTAGAGCAAAAAGACAGAAATTCTCTTTATTTTGGGGCAAAACTCAGAAATTCCACTTATTTTGGGGCAAAATTCCAGAAATTTCCCTTATTTTGGGGCAAAATTGCAGACATTTCACTTATTTTGGGGCAAAATTGCAGAAATTTCACTTATTTAAGGAAAAAAAGGCAGAAATTTTCTTATTTTGGGGCAAAAAGGCAGAAATTCCTAATATTTTGTGGCATAAATGCAGAAATTCCCTTTATTTTGAGGTAAAAAGGCTGAAATTCCCCTTATTTGGGGGCAATAAGGCAAAAATTTCCTTTATTTTGGGGCAAAATTGCAGAAATTTCACTTATTTAAGGGTTATAAGTCAGAAATTTTCTTTATTTTGGGACAAAAAAGACAGGAATTCCCTTTGCCTTGGGGGAAAAAGACAGAAATTCCACTTATTCAGAGGCAAAAAAGCAGAAATTCCCCTTATTTTGGAGCAAAAATGAAGAAATTTCCCTTTTTTTGGCAAAAAGGTATGCATTCTTCTTATTTTCGGGCAAAAAAGCAGAAATTCCCCGTATTTTTGAGCAAAATTGCAGAAATTCCCCTAATTGTGGGGCAAAAATGCAGAAAATCTCTATATGTTGTGGCAAAAAGACCGAAATTCTCTTTATTTTGGGGCAAAACTCAGAAATTCCACTTATTTTGGGGAAAAATTACAGAAATTTTCCTTTTTTGGGGGCAAAATTGCAGAAATTTCACTTATTTTGGGGCAAATATGCAGAAATTTTACATATTTTGTAACAAAATTGCAGAAATTTCACTTATTTCAGGAAAAAAAGGCAGAAATTTTCCTTATTTTGGGGCAAAAAGGCAGAAATTCCTAATATTTTGTGGCAAAAATTCAGAAATTCCCCTTATTTTGAGGTAAAAAGGCTGAAATTCCCCTTATTTGGGGGCAAAAGGCAGAAATTTCCCTTATTTTGGGGCTAAATTGCAGAAATATCACTTACTTCAGTGTAATAAGTCAGAATTTTTCCTTATTTTGGGGCAAAAAAGACAGAAATTCCCTTTGTTTTGAGGGAAAAAGAAAGAAATTCCACTTATTTAGAGGCAAAAAAGCAGAAATTCCCCTTATATTGGAGCAAAATTGCAGAAATTTTCCTTTTTTGTGGCAAAAAGTTATGCATTGTTTTTATTTTCGGGCAAAAAGGCAGAAATTCCCCGTATTTTGGAGCAAAATTGAAGAAATTCCCCTAATTGTGGGGCCAAAAGGCAGAAATTGCCTATATGTTGGGGCAAATAGACAGAAATTCTCCTTATTTTGGGGCAAAACTCAGAAATTCCTCTTATTTTGGGGCAAAATTCCAGAAATTTCCCTTATTTTGGGGCAAAATTGCAGACATTTCACTTATTTTGGGGCAAATTTGCAGAAATTTCACTTATTTAAGGAAAAAAAAGCAGAAATTTTCTTATTTTGGGGCAAAAAGGCAGAAATTCCTAATATTTTGTGGCATAAATGCAGAAATTCCCTTTATTTTGAGGTAAAAAGGCTGAAATTCCCTTTATTTGGGGGCAATAAGGCAAAAATTTCCTTTATTTTGGGGCAAAATTGCAGAAATTTTACTTATTTAAGGGTTATAAGTCAGAAATTTTCTTTATTTTGGGACAAAAAAGACAGGAATTCTCTTTGCCTTGGGGGTAAAAGACAGAAATTCCACTTATTTAGAGGCAAAAAAGCAGAAATTCCCCTTATTTTGGAGCAAAAATGAAGAAATTTCCCTTTTTTATGGCAAAAAGGTATGCATTGTTCTTATTATCGGGCAAAAAAGCAGAAATTCCCCGTATTTTTGAGCAAAATTCCAGAAATTCCCCTAATTGTGGGGCAAAAATGCAGAAAATCTCTATATGTTGGGGCCAAAAGACCGAAATTCTCTTTATTTTGGGGCAAAACTCAGAAATTCCACTTATTTTGGGGCAAAATTACAGAAATTTTCCTTTTTTGGGGGCAAAATTGCAGAAATTTCACTTATTTTGGGGCAAATATGCAGAAATTTTACATATTTTGTAACAAAATTGCAGAAATTTCACTTATTTCAGGGGAAAAAGGCAGAAATTTTCCTTATTTTGGAGCAAAATGGCAGAAATTCCTAATATTTTGTGGCAAAAATGCAGAAATTCCCTTTATTTCGAGGTAAAAAGGCTGAAATTCCCCTTATTTGGGGGCAAAAGGCAGAAATTTCCCTTATTTTGGGGCAAAATTGCAGAAATATCACTTACTTCAGGGTAATAAGTCAGAATTTTTCCTTATTTTGGGGCAAAAAACACAGAAATTCCCTTTGTTTTGAGGGAAAAAGAAAGAAATTCCACTTATTTAGAGGCAAAAAAGCAGAAATTCCCATTTTTGGAGCAAAAATGAAGAAATTTTCTTTTTTCATGGCAAAAAGGTATGCATTCTTCTTATTTTCAAGCAAAAAGGCAGAAATTCCCCGTATTTTGGAGCAAAATTGCAGAAATTCCCCTAATTGTGGGGCAAAAAGGCAGAAATTGCCTATATGTTGGGGCAAAAAAACAGAAATTCCTAATATTTTGTGGCAAAAATGCAGAAATTCCCCTTATTTTAAGGTAAAAAGGCTGAAATTCCCCTTATTTGGGGGCAATAAGGCAAAAATTTCCTTCATTTTCAGGCAAAATTCCAGAAATTTCACTTATTTAAGGGTATTAAGACAGAAATTTTCTTTATTTTGGGGCAAAAAAGACAGGAATTCCCTTTGTTTTGGGGGATAAAGAGAGAAATTCCACTTATTTAGAGGCAAAAAAGCAGAAATTCCTCTTATTTTAGAGCAAAAATGAAGAAATTTCTTTTTTATGGCAAAAATGTATGCATTCTTCTTATTTTCGGACAAAAAGGCAAAAATTCCCCGTATTTTGAAGCAAAATTGCAGAAATTCCCCTAATTTTGGGGCAAAAAGCAGAAATTCTCTATATGTTGGGGCAAAAAGACAGAAATTCTTCTTATTTTGGGGAAATACTCAGAAATTCCACTTATTTGGGGGCAAAATTCCAGAAATTTCCCTTATTTTGGGACAAAATTGCAGAAATTTAACATATTTTGGGGCAAAATTGCAGAAATTTCACTTTTTTCAGGGAAAAAAATGAGAAATTTTCTTATTTTGGGGCAAAAATGCAGAAATTCCTAATGTTTTGTGGCAATAATGCAGAAATTCTCCTTATTTTGATATATAAAGGCTGAAATTCCCCTTATTTGGGGGCAAAAATGCAGAAATTCACCATATATTGAGGTAAAAAGGCTGAAATTCCCCTTATTTGGAGGCAAAAAGGCAGAAATTTCCCTTATTTTTTGGCAAAATTGCAGAAATTTCACTTACTTCAGGGTAATAAGTCAGAATTTTTCCTTATTTTGGTGCAAAAATACAAAAATTCCCTTTGTTTTGGGGGAAAAAGACAGAAATTCCACTTATTTAGAGGCAAAAAAGCAGAAATTCCTTTTATTTTTGAGCAAAAATAAAGAAATTTTCTTTTATGGCAAAAAGGTATGCATTCTTCTTATTTTCGGGCAAAAAGACAGAAATTCCCCGTATTTTGGAGCAAAATTGCAGAAATTCCCGTAATTGTGGGGTAAAAAGGCAGAAATTCTCGATATGCTGGGGCAAAAAACAGAAAATCTCCTTATTTTGGGGCAAAACTCAGAAATTTCACTTATTTTGAGGCAAAATTGCAGAAATTTCACTTATTTCAGAGAAAAAAGACAGAAATTTTCCTTATTTTGGGGCAAAAAGGCAGAAATTCCTAATATTTTGTGACAAAAATGCAGAAATTCCCCTTATTTTGAGGTAAAAAGGCTAAAATTCTCCTTATTTGGGGGCAAAAAGGCACTAATTTCCCTAATTTTGGGGCAAGATTGCAGAAATTTCACTTACTTCAGGGTAATAAGTCAGAATTTTTTTTTATTTTGTGGCAAAAAAGACAGAAATTCCCTTTGTTTTGGGGAAAAAAGACAGAAATTCCACTTATTTAGAGGCCAAAAAGCAGAAATTCCCCTTATTTTGGAGCAATAATGAAGAAATTTCCCTTTTTTATGGCAAAAAAGTATGCATTCTTCTTATTTTCGTGCAAAAAGGCAGAAATTCTCTGTATTTTGGAGAAAAATTGCAGAAATTCCTCTAATTGTGGGGCAAAAATGCAGAAATTGCCTATATGTTGGGCTAAAAAGACAGAAATTCTCTTTATTTTGCGGCAAAACTCAGAAATTCCATTTATTTTGGGGCAACATTCCAGAAATTTCCTTTATTTTGGGGCAAAATTGCAGAAATTTCACTTATTTTGGGGCAAAATTGGAGAAATTTCACTTATTTCAGGGTAATAAGTCAGAAATTTTCCTTATTTTGGGGCAAAAAAGACAGGAATTTTCTTTGTATTGGGGGAAAACGACAGAAATTCCACTTATTTAGAGGCAAAAAAGCAGAAATTCCCCTTATTTTGGAGCAAAAATGAAGAAATTTCACTTTTTTATGGCAAAAAGGTATGCATTCTTCTTATTTTCGGGCAAAAAGGCAGAAATTCCCCGTATTTTGGAGCAAAATTTCAGAAATTCCCCTAATTGTGGGGCAAAAAGGCAGAAATTCCCTTTAGTTAGGGCAAAAAGACAGAAATTCTCCTTATTTTGGGGCAAAACTCAGAAATTCCACTTATTTTGTGGCAAAATTGCAGAAATTTCCCTTATTTTGGGGCAAAATTGCAGAAATTTCACTTATATTGGGGCAAAAAGGCAGAAATTTCACTTATTTCAGGGAAAAAAAGCAGAAATTTTTTTTTATTTTGGGGCAAAAAGGCAGAAATTAATAATATTTTGTGGCAAAAATGCAGAAATTCTCCTTATTTTGAGGTAAAAAGGCTGAAATTCCCCTTATTTGGGGGCAAAAAGGCAGAAAGTTCCCTTATTTTGGGGCAAAATTTCAGAAATTTCACTTACTTCAGGGTAATAAGTCAGAATTTTTCCTTATTTTGGGGAAAAAAGACAGAAATTCTCTTTGTTTTGGGGGAAAAAAACAGAAATTCCACTTATTTAGAGGCAAAAAAGCAGAAATTCCTCTTATTTTGGAGCAAAAATGAAGAAATTTCCCATTTTTATGGCAAAAAGGTATGCATTCTTCTTATTTTCGGGCAAAAAGGCAGAAATTCCCTGTATTTTGGAGCAAAATTGCAGAAAATCCCCTAATTGTGTGGCAGAAAGGCAGAAATTGCC
The DNA here is from genome assembly GCF_963924665.1 of Micromys minutus. Taxonomy (NCBI): domain Eukaryota; kingdom Metazoa; phylum Chordata; class Mammalia; order Rodentia; family Muridae; genus Micromys; species Micromys minutus. The sequence goes on along the minus strand of NW_027667281.1, from coordinate 495,438 downwards.
TATATGTTGGGGAAAAAACAGAAATTCTCCTTATTTTGGGGAAAAACTCAGAAATTCCACTTATTTTGGGGCAAAATTCCAGAAATTTCCTTTATGTGGGGCAAAATTGCAGAAATTTCACTTATTTTGGGGCAAAATTTCAGCATTTCACTTATTTCAGGGAAAAAAAGCAGAAATTTTCTTATTTTGGGGCAAAAAGGCAGAAATTCCCCTTATTTTGAGGTAAAAAGGCTTAAATTCCCCTTATTTTGGGGCAAAATTGCAGAAATTTCACTTATTTCAGGGTAATAAGTCAGAAATTTTCCTTATTTTGGGGAAAAAAATACAGGAATTACCTATGTTTTGGGGGTAAAATAACAGAAATTTCATTTATTTAAAGGTAAAAAAGCAGACATTCCCCTTATTTTAGAGCAAAAATGAGGAAATTTCCCTTTTTTATGGCAATAAGTTATGCATTCTTCTTATTTTCGGGCAAAAAGGCAAAAATTCCCCGTATTTTGGAGCAAAATTGCAGAAATTCCCCTAATTATGGGGCAAAAATGCAGAAATTCTTTATATGTTGGGGCAAAAAGAGAGAAATTCTCCTTATTTTGGGGCAAAACTCAGAAATTCCACTTATTTTGGGGCAAAATTCCAGAAATTTCCCTTAATTTGGGGCAAAATTGCAGAAATTTCACTTATTTTGGGCTAAAATTGCAGAACTTTCACTTATCTTGTGGCAAAATTTCAGAAATTTCACTTATTTCAGAGAAAAACGGCAGAAATTTTCCTTATTTTGGGGCAAAAATGCAGAAATTACTAATATTTTGTGGCAAAAATTCAGAAATTCCTCTTATTTTAGGTAAAAAGGTTGAAATTCCCCTTATTTGTGGGCAAAAAGTCAGAATTTTCCCTTATTTTGGGGCAAAATTGCAGAAATTTTACTTAGTTCAGGGTAATAAGACAGAATTTTTCCTTATTTTGGGGCAAAAAAGACAGTAATTCCATTTGTTTTGGGAAAAAAGACAGAAATTCCACTTATTTATAGGCAAAAAAGCAGAAATTCTCCTTATTTTGGAGCAAAAATGAAGAAATTTCCCTTTTTTATGGCAAAAAGGTATGCATTCTTCTTATTTTTGGGCAAAAAGGCAGAAATTCTCCGTATTTTGGAGCAAAATTGCAGAAATTCCCCTAATTGTGAGGCAAAAAGGCAGAAATTGCCTATATGTTGGGGCAAAAAGACAGAAATTCTCCTTATTTTGGGGCAAAACTCAGAAATTCCAATTATTTTGGGGAAAAATTTCAGAAATTTCCCTTATTTTGGGGCAAAATTGCAGAAATTTCACTTATTTTGGGGCAAAATTGCAAAATTTCACTTATTTCAGAGAAAAAAAGCAGAAATTTTCTTATTTTGGGGCAAAAAGACAGAAATTCCTAATATTTTGTGGCAAAAATGTAGAAATTCCCCTTATTTTGAGGTAAAAATGCTGAAATTCCCTTTATTTGGGGGCAAAAAGGCAAAAATTTCCTTTAATTTGGGGCAAAATTGCAGAAATTTCATTTATTTCAGGGTAATAAGTAAGAAATTTTCTTTATTTTGGGGCAAAAAAGAAAAAAATTCCCTTTGTTTTGGGAGAAAAAGACAGAAATTCCACTTATTTAGAGGCAAAAAATCAGAAATTCCCCTTATTTTGAAGCAAAAATGAAGAAATTTCCCTTTTTTATGGCAAAAAGTTATGCATTCTTCTTATTTTCGGGCAAAAAGGCAGAAATTCCCCGTATTTTGGAGCAAAATTGCAGAAATTCTTTTAATTGTGGGACAAAAATTCAGAAATTCACTATATATTGGGGCAAAAAGACAGAAATTCTCCTTATTTTGTGTCAAAACACAGAAATTCCACTTATTTTGGGGCAAAATCCAGAAATTTCCCTTAATTTGGGGCAAAATTGCAGAAATTTCACTTATTTTTGGGCAAAATTGCAGAAATTTCACTTATTTTCTGGCAAAATTGCAGAAATTTCACTTATTTCAGAGAAAAAAGACAGAAATTTTTCTTATTTTGGGGCAAAAAGGCAGAAATTCCTAATATTTTGTGACAAAAATGCAGAAATTCTCCTTATTTTGAGGTAAAAAGGCTGAAATTCCCCTTATTTGGAGGCAAAAAGGCAGAAATTTCCCTAATTTTGGGGCAAAATTGCAGAAATTTCACTTACTTCAGGGTAATAAGTCAGAATTTTTCCTTATTTTGGGGCAAAAAAGACAGAAATTCCCTTTGTCTTGGGGGATAAAAGACAGAAATTCCTCTTATTTAAAGGCCAAAAAGCAGAAATTCCCCTTATTTTGGAGCAAAAATGAAGAAATTTCCCTTTTTTATGGCAAAAAGTTATGCATTCTTCTTATTTTCGGGCAAAAAGGCAGAAATTCCCCGTATTTTGGAGCATAATTGCAGAAATTCCCCTAATTGTGGGGCAAAAATGCAGAAAATCTCTATATGTTGGGGCAAAAAGCCAGAAATTCTCCTTATTTTGGGGCAAAACTAAGAAATTCCACTTATTTTGGGGCAAAATTCCAGAAATTTTCCTTATTTTAGGGCAAAATTGCAGAAATTTCACTTATTTTGGGGCAAATATGAAGAAATTTTACTTATTTTGTGGCAAAATTGAAGAAATTTCACATATTGTAGGGAAAAAAGGCAGAAATTTTCTTTATTTTGGGGCAAAAAGGCAGAAATCCTAATATTTTGTGGCAAAAATGCAGAAATTCCCCTTATTTCGAGGTAAAAAGTCTGAAATTCCCCTTATTTGGGGGCAAAAAGGCAGAAATTTCCCTTATTTTGGGGCAAAATTGCAGAAATTTCACTTACTTCAGGGTAATAAGTCAGAATTTTTCCTTTTTTGGTGCAAAAATACAAAAATTCCATTTGTTTTGGGGGAAAAAGACAGAAATTCCACTTATTTAGAGGCAAAAAAGCAGAAATTCCCCTTATTTGGAGCAAAAATGAAGAAATTTCCCTTTTTTATGGCAAAAAGTTATGCATTCTTTTTATTTTCGGGCAAAAAGGCAGAAATTCCCCGTATTTTGGAGCAAAATTGCAGAAATTCCCCTAATTGTGGGGCAAAGAGGCAGAAATTGCCTATATGTTGGGGCAAAAAGACAGAAATTCTCCTTATTTTGGGGCAAAACTCAGAAATTCCACTTATTTTGGGGCAAAATTCGAGAAATTTCCCTTATTTTGGGGCAAAATTGCAGAAATTTCACTTATTTTGGGGCAAAATTGCAGAAATTTCACTTATTTCAGGGAAAAAAACAGAAATTTTCTTATTTTGGGGCAAAAAGGCAGAAATTCCTAATATTTTGTGGCAAAAATGCAGAAATTCCCCTTATTTTAAGGTAAAAAGGCTGAAATTCCCCTTATTTGGGGGCAATAAGGCAAAAATTTCCTTTATTTTCGGGCAAAATTGCAGAAATTTCACTTATTTAAGGGTAATAAATCAGAAATTTTCTTTATTTTGGGGCAAAAAAGACAGGAATTCCCTTTGTTTTGGGGGATAAACACAGAAATTCCACATATTTAGAGGCAAAAAAGCAGAAATTCCCCTTATTTTAGAGCAAAAATGAAGAAATTTCTTTTTTATGGCAAAAATGTATGCATTCTTCTTATTTTCGGACAAAAAGGCAGAAATTTTCCGTATTTTGGAGCAAAATTGCAGAAATTCCCCTAATTGTGGGGCAAAAAGGCAGAAATTCTCTATATGTTGGGGCAAAAAGACAGAAATTCTTCTTATTTTGGGGAAATACTCAGAAATTCCACTTATTTGGGGGCAAAATTCCAGAAATTTCCCTTATTTTGGGACAAAATTGCAGAAATTTAACATATTTTGGGGCAAAATTGCAGAAATTTCACTTTTTTCAGGGAAAAAAATGAGAAATTTTTATATTTTGGGGCAAAAAGGCAGAAATTCCTAACGTTTTGTTGCAATAATGCAGAAATTCCCCTTATTTTGAGTTATAAAGGCTGAAATTCCCCTTATTTGGGGGCAAAAATGCAGAAATTCACCATATTTTGAGGTAAAAAGGCTGAAATTCCCCTTATATGGAGGCAAAAAGGCAGAAATTTCCCTTATTTTTTGGCAAAATTGCAGAAATTTCACTTACTTCAGGGTAATAAGTCAGAATTTTTCCTTATTTTGGTGCAAAAATACAAAAATTCCCTTTGTTTTGGGGGAAAAAGACAGAAATTCCACTTATTTAGAGGCAAAAAAGCAGAAATTCCTTTTATTTTGGAGCAAAAATAAAGAAATTTCCTTTTTATGGCAAAAAGGTATGCATTCTTCTTATTTTCGGGCAAAAAGGCAGAAATTCCCCGTATTTTGGAGCAAAATTGCAAAAATTCCCGTAACTGTGGGGCAAAAAGGCAGAAATTCTCTATATGCTGGGGCAAAAAACAGAAATTCTCCTTATTTTGGGCCAAACTCAGAAATTTCACTTATTTTGGGGCAAAATTGCAGAAATTTCACTTATTTCAGAGAAAAAAGATAGAAATTTTCCTTATTTTGGGGCAAAAAGGCAGAAATTCCTAATATTTTGTGACAAAAATGCAGAAATTCCCCTTATTTTGAGGTAAAAATGCTAAAATTCTCCTTATATGGGGGCAAAAAGGCACTAATTTCCCTAATATTGGGGCAAGATTGCAGAAATTTCACTTACTTCAGGGTAATAAGTCAGAATTTTTTCTTATTTTGGGGCAAAAAAGACAGAAATTCCCTTTGTTTTGGGGAAAAAAGACAGAAATTCCACTTATTTAGAGGCAAAAAAGCAGAAATTCCCCTTATTTTGGAGCAAAAATGAAGAAATTTCCCTTTTTTATGGCAAAAAAGTATGCATTCTTCTTATTTTCGTGCAAAAAGGCAGAAATTCTCCGTATTTTTGAGCAAAATTGCAGAAATTCCTCTAATTGTGGGGCAAAAAGGCAGAAATTGCCTATATGTTGGGCTAAAAAGACAGAAATTCTCCTTATTTTGCGGCAAAACTCAGAAATTCCACTTATTTTGGAGCAAAATTCCAGAAATTTCCCTTATTTTGGGGCAAAATTGCAGAAATTTCACTTACTTCAGGGTAATAAGTCAGAATTTTTCTTTATTTTGGTGCAAAAATACAAAAATTCCCTTTGTTTTGGGGGAAAAAGACAGAAATTCCACTTATTTAGAGGCAAAAATGCAGAAATTCCCCTTATTATGGAGCAAAAATGAAGAAATTTCCCTTTTTTATGGCAAAAAGTTATGCATTCTTCTTATTTTCAGGCAAAAAGGCAGATATCCCCGTATTTTGGAGCAAAATTGAAGAAATTCCCCTAAATGTTGGGCAAAGAGGCAGAAATTGCCTATATGTTGGGGCAAAAAGACAGAAATTCTCCTTATTTTGGGGCAAAATTCCAGAAATTACCTTATTTTGGGGCAAAATTGCAGAAATTTCACTTATTTTGGGGAAAATTGCAGAAATTTCACATTTTTTGGGGCAAAATTGCAGAAATTTCACTTCTTTCAGAGAAAAAAGGCAGAAATTTTCCTTATTTTGGGGCAAAAAGCAGATATTCCTAATATTTTGTGGCAAAAATGCAGAAATTCCCCTTATTTTGAGGTAAAAAGGCTGAAATTCGCATTATTTTGGGGCAAAAAGGCAGAAATTTCCCTAATTTTGGAGCAAAAGTGCAGGAATTTCACTTACTTCAGGGTAATAAGTCAGAATTTTTCCTTATTTTGGGGCAAAGAAGACAGAAATTCCCTTTGTTTTGGGAGAAAAAGACAAAAATTCCACTTATTTAGAGGCAAAAAAGCAGAAATTCCCCTTATTTGGGAGCAAAAATGAAGAAATTTCCCTTTTTTATGGCAAAAAGGTATGCATTCTTCTTATTTTCGGGCAAAAAGGCAGAAATTCTCCGTATTTTGGAGCAAAATTGCAGAAATTCCCCTAATTGTGGTGCAAAAATGCAGAAAATCTCTATATGTTGGGGCAAAATGACAGAAATTCTTTTTTTTGGGGGACAAAACTCAGAAATTCCACTTATTTTGTGGCAAAATTGCAGAAATTTCCCTTATTTTGGGGCAAAATTGCAGAAATTTCACTTATTTTGGGGCAAAAAGGCAGAAATTTCACTTAATTCAGGGAAAAAAGGCAGAAATTTTTTTATTTTGTGCAAAAAGTCAGAAATTCCTAATATTTTGTGGTAAAAATTCAGAAATTCCCCTTATTTTGAGGTAAAAAGACTGAATTTCCCCTTATTTGGGGGCAAAAAGGCAGAATTATCCCTTATTTTGGGGCAAAATTGAAGAAATTTCACTTACTGCAGAGTAAGAAGTCAGAATTTTTCCTTATTTTAGGGCAAAAAAGACAGAAATTCCCTTTGTTTTGAGGGAAAAAACAGAAATTCCACTTATTTAGAGGCAAAAAAATAGAAATTCCCTTTATTTTGAAGCAAAATAGAAGAAATTACATTTTTGATGGCAAAAAGGTATGCATTCTTCTTATTTTCGGGCAAAAAAGCAGAAATTCCCCGTCTTTTGGAGCAAAATTGCTGAAATTCCCCTAATTGTGGGGCAAAAGGCAAAAATTTCCTATAAGTTGGGGCAAAAAGACAGAAATTCTCCTTATTTTGAAGGAAAACTCAGAAATTCCTCTTATTTTGAAGCAAAATTGCAGAAATTTCCCTTATTTTAGGACAAAATTGCAGAAATTTCACTTATTTTGGGGCAAAATTGCAGAAATTTCAATTGTTTCAGGAAAAAAAAGCAGAAATTTTCTTATTTTGGGGCAAAAAGGCAGAAATTCCTAATATTTTGTGACAAAAATGCGGAAATTCCCCTTATTTTGAGGTAAAAAGGCTGAAATTCCCCTTATTTGGGGGCAAAAATGCAGAAATTCCCCTTATTTTGAGGTAAAAAGGCTGAAATTCCCCTTATTTGGGGGCAAAAAGGCAGAAATTTCCCTTATTTTGGGGCAAAATTGCAGAAATTTCACTTACTTCAGGGTAATAAGTCAGAATTTTTCCTTATTTTGGGCAAAAAAGACAGAAATTCTCTTTATTTTGGGGGAAATAGACAGAAATTCCACTTATTTAGAGGCAAAAAAGCAGAAATTCCTTTGATTTTGGAGCAAAAATGAAGAAATTTCCCATTTTTTGGCAAAAAGGTATCCATTCTTCTTATTTTCGGGCAAAAAGGCAGAAATTACCCGTATTTTGGAGCAAAATTAAAAAAATTTCCCTAATTGTGTGGCAAAAAACCAGAAATTCTCTATATGTTTGGGCAAAAATACAGAAATTCTCTTTATTTTGGGGAAAAACACAAAAATTCCACTTATTTTGGGGCAAAATTCCAGAAATTTCCCTTATTTTGGTGCAAAATTGCAGAAATTTTACTTACTTCAGGTTAATAAGTCAGAATTTTTCCTTATTTTGGGGCAAAAAAGACAGAAATTCCCTTTGTTTTGGGGGGAAAAGACAAATATTCCACTTATTTAGAGGCAAAAAAGCAGAAATTCCCCTTAATTCGGAGCAAAAATGAAGAAATTTCCCTTTTTTATGGCAAAAAGTTATGCATTCTTCTTATTTTCGTGCAAAAAGGGAGAAATTCCACGTATTTTGGAGCAAAATTGCAGAAATTCCCCTAATTGTGGGGCAAAAAGGCAGAAATTGCCTATATGTTGGGGCAAAAAAACAGAAATTCTCCTTATTTTGGGGCAAAACTCAGAAATTCCACTTATTTTGGGGCAAAATTCCAGAAATTTCCCTTATTTGGGGGCAAAATTGCAGAAATTTCACTTATTTTGGGGCAAAATTGCAAAATTTCACTTATTTCAGAGTAAAAAAGCAGAAATTTTCTTATTTTGGGGCAAAAAGGCAGAAATTCCTAATATTTTGTGGCAAAAATGCAGAAATTCCCCTTATTTTGAGGTAAAAAGGCTGAAATTCCCCTTATTTGGAGGCAAAAAGGCAGAAATTTCCCTTATTTTGGGGCAAAATTGCAGAAATTTCACTTATTTCAGGGTAATAAGTCAGAAATTTTCCTTATTTTGGGGCAAAAAAAACAGGAATTCCCTTTGTTTTGGGGGAAAAAGACAGAAATTCCACTTATTTAGAGGCAAAAAAGCAGAAATTCCCCTGATTTTGGAGCAAAAATGAAGAAATTTCCCTTTTTTATGGCAAAAAGTTATGCATTCTTCTTATTTTCGGGCAAAAAGGCAGAAATTCCCTGTATTTTGGAGCAAAATTGCAGAAATTCCCTTAATTGTGGGACAAAAATGCAGAAATTCTCTATATTTTGGGGCAAAAAGACAGAAATTCTATTTATTTTGTGTCAAAACTCAGAAATTCCACTTATTTTGGAGCAAAATTCCAGAAATTTCCCTTATTTTGGAGCAAAATTGCAGAAATTTCACTTATTTTTGGGCAAAATTGCAGAAATTTAACTTATTTTGGGGCAAAATTGCAGGAATTTCACTTATTTCAGAGAAAAAAGACAGAAATTTTCCTTATTTTGGGGCAAAAAGGCAGAAATTCCTAATATTTTGTGACAAAAATGCAGAAATTCTCCTTGTTTTGAGGTAAAAATGCTGAAATTCCCCTTATTTGGAGGCAAAAAGGCAGAAATTTCCCTAATTTTGATGAAAAATTGCAGAAATTTCACTTACTTCAGGGTAATAAGTCAGAATTTTTCTTTATTTTGGGGCAAAAAAGACAGAAATTCCCTTTGTCTTGGGGGAAAAAGACAGAAATTCCACTTATTTAAAGGCCAAAAAGCAGAAATTCCCCTTATTTTGGAGCAAAAATGAAGAAATTTACATTTTTTATGGCAAAAAGTTATGCATTCTTCTTATTTTCGGGGAAAAAGGCAGAAATTCCCCATATTTTGGAGCAAAATTGCAGAAATTCCCCTAAATGTGGGGCAAAAATGCAGAAAATCTCTATATGTTGGGGCAAAAAAACAGAAATTTTCCCTATTTTGGGGCAAAACTAAGAAATTCCCCTTATTTTGGGGCAAAATTCCAGAAATTTTCCTTATTTTGGGGCAAAATTGCAGAAATTTCACTTATTTTGGGGCAAATATGAAGAAATTTTACTTATTTTGTGGCAAAATTGCAGAAATTTCACATATTTTAGGGAAAAAAAGGCAGAAATTTTCTTTATTTTGGGGCAAAGAGGCAGAAATTCCTAATATATTGTGGCAAAAATGCAGAAATTCCCCTTATTTCGAGGTAAAAAGGCTGAAATTCCCCTTATTTTGGGGCAAAAAGGCAGAAATTTCCCTTATTTTGGGGCAAAATTGCAGAAATTTCACTTACTTCTGGGTAATAAGTCAGAATTTTTCCTTATTTTGGGGCAAAAAGACAGAAATTCCCTTTGTTTTGGGGGAAAAAACAGAAATTCCACTTATTTAGTGGCAAAAAAGCAGAAATTCCCCTTTTTGGAGCAAAAATTAAGAAATTTCCCTTTTTTATGTCAAAAAGGTATGCATTCTTCTTATTTTCGGGCAAAAGGCAGAAATTCCCCGTATTTTGGAGCAAAATTGAAGAAATTCCCCTAATTGTGGGGCCAAAAGGCAGAAATTGCCTATATGTTGGGGCAAAAAGACAGAAATTCTCCTTATATTGGGGCAAAACTCAGAAATTCCACTTATTTTGGGGCAAAATTCCAGAAATTTCCCTTATTTTGGGGCAAAATTGCAGACATTTCACTTATTTTGGGGCAAAATTGCAGAAATTTCACTTATTTAAGGAAAAAAAGGCAGAAATTTTCTTATTTTGGGGCAAAAAGGCAGAAATTCCTAATATTTTGTGGCATAAATGCAGAAATTCCCTTTATTTTGAGGTAAAAACGCTGAAATTCCCCTTATTTGGGGCAATAAGGCAAAAATTTCCTTTATTTTTGGGGCAAAATTGCATTAATTTCACTTATTTAAGGGTTATAAGTCAGAAATTTCCTTTATTTTGGGACAAAAAAGACAGGAATTCCCTTTGCCTTGGGGGAAAAAGACAGAAATTCCACTTATTCAGAGGCAAAAAAGCAGAAATTCCCCTTATTTTGGAGCAAAAATGAAGAAATTTTCCTTTTTTATGGCAAAAAGGTATGCATTCTTCTTATTATCGGGCAAAAAAGCAGAAATTCCCCGTGTTTTTGAGCAAAATTGCAGAAATTCCCCTAATTGTGGGGCAAAAATGCAGAAAATCTCTATATGTTGGGGCAAAAAGACCGAAATTCTCTTTATTTTGGGGCAAAACTCAGAAATTCCACTTATTTTGGGGCACAATTACAGAAATTTTCCTTTTTTGGGGGCAAAATTGCAGAAATTTCACTTATTTTGGGGCAAATATGCAGAAATTTTACATATTTTGTAACAAAATTGCAGAAATTTCACTTATTTCAGGGAAAAATGCAGAAATTTTCCTTATTTGGGGGCAAAAAGGCAGAAATTCCTAATATTTTGTGGCAAGAATGCAGAAATTCCCCTTATTTCGAGTTAAAAAGGCTGAAATTCCCCTTATTTGGGGGCAAAAGGCAGAAATTTCCCTTATTTTGGGGCAAAATTGCAGAAATATCACTTACTTCAGGGTAATAAGTCAGAATTTTTCCTTATTTTGGGGCAAAAAACACAGAAATTCCCTTTGTTTTGAGGGAAAAAGAAAGAAATTCCACTTATTTAGAGGCAAAAAAGCAGAAATTCCCGTGACTTTGGAGCAAAAATGAAGAAATTTTCTTTTTTTATGGCAAAAAGGTATGCATTCTTTTTATTTTCAAGCAAAAAGGCAGAAATTCCCCGTATTTTGGAGCAAAATTGGAGAAATTCCCCTAATTGTGGGGCAAAAAGGCAGAAATTGCCTATATGTTGGGGCAAAAAAACAGAAATTTTCCTTATTTTGGGGCAAAACTAAGAAATTCCACTTATTTTGGGGCAAAATTCCAGAAATTTTCCTTATTTTGGGGCAAAATTGCGGAAATTTCACTTATTTTGGGGCAAATATGAAGAAATTTTACTTATTTTGTGGCAAAATTGCAGAAATTTCACATATTTTAGGGAAAAAAAGGCAGAAATTTTCTTTATTTTGGGGCAAAGAGGCAGAAATTCCTAATATATTGTGGCAAAAATGCAGAAATTCCCCTTATTTCGAGGTAAAAAGGCTGAAATTCCCCTTATTTTGGGGCAAAAATGCAGAAATTTCCCTTATTTTGGGGCAAAATTGCAGAAATTTCACTTACTTCTGGGTAATAAGTCAGAATTTTTCCTTATTTTGGGGCAAAAAGACAGAAATTCCCTTTGTTTTGGGGGAAAAAACAGAAATTCCACTTATTTAGTGGCAAAAAAGCAGAAATTCCCCTTTTTGGAGCAAAAATTAAGAAATTTCCCTTTTTTATGTCAAAAAGGTATGCATTCTTCTTATTTTCGGGCAAAAGGCAGAAATTCCCCGTATTTTGGAGCAAAATTGAAGAAATTCCCCTAATTGTGGGGCCAAAAGGCAGAAATTGCCTATATGTTGGGGCAAAAAGACAGAAATTCTCCTTATTTTGGGGCAAAACTCAGAAATTCCACTTATTTTGGGGCAAAATTCCAGAAATTTCCCTTATTTTGGGGCAAAATTGCAGACATTTCACTTATTTTGGGGCAAAATTGCAGAAATTTCACTTATTTAAGGAAAAAAAAGCAGAAATTTTCTTATTTTGGGGCAAAAAGGCAGAAATTCCTAATATTTTGTGGCATAAATGCAGAAATTCCCTTTATTTTGAGGTAAAAAGGCTGAAATTCCCCTTATTTGGGGCAATAAGGCAAAAATTTCCTTTATTTTTGGTGCAAAATTGCATTAATTTCACTTATTTAAGGGTTATAAGTCAGAAATTTCCTTTATTTTGGGACAAAAAAGACAGGAATTCCCTAGCCTTGGGGGAAAAAGACAGAAATTCCACTTATTCAGAGGCAAAAAAGCAGAAATTCCCCTTATTTTGAAGCAAAAATGAAGAAATTTTCCTTTTTTATGGCAAAAAGGTATGCATTCTTCTTATTATCGGGCAAAAAAGCAGAAATTCCCCGTGTTTTTGAGCAAAATTGCAGAAATTCCCCTAATTGTGGGGCAAAAATGCAGAAAATCTCTATATGTTGGGGCAAAAAGACTGAAATTCTCTTTATTTTGGGGCAAAACTCAGAAATTCCACTTATTTTGGGGCAAAATTACAGAAATTTTTCTTTTTTGGGGGCAAAATTGCAGAAATTTCACTTATTTTGGGGCAAATATGCAGAAATTTTACATATTTTGTAACAAAATTGCAGAAATTTCACTTATTTCAGGGAAAAATGCAGAAATTTTCCTTATTTTGGGGCAAAAAGGCAGAAATTCCTAATATTTTGTGGCAAAAATGCAGAAATTCCCCTTATTTCGAGTTAAAAAGGCTGAAATTCCCCTTATTTGGGGGCAAAAGGCAGAAATTTCCCTTATTTTGGGGCAAAATTGCAGAAATATCACTTACTTCAGGGTAATAAGTCAGAATTTTTCCTTATTTTGGGGCAAAAAAGACAGAAATTCCCTTTGTTTTGAGGGAAAAAGAAAGAAATTCCACTTATTTAGAGGCAAAAAAGCAGAAATTCCCCTTATTTTGGAGCAAAAATGAAGAAATTTTCTTTTTTTATGGCAAAAAGGTATGCATTCTTTTTATTTTCAAGCAAAAAGGCAGAAATTCCCCGTATTTTGGAGCAAAATTGGAGAAATTCCCCTAATTGTGGGGCAAAAAGGCAGAAATTGCCTATATGTTGGGGCAAAAAAACAGAAATTCTCCTTATTTTGGGGCAAAACTCAGAAATTCCAAATATTTTGGGGCAAAATTCCAGAAATTTCCCTTATTTTGGGGCAAAATTGCAGACATTTCACTTATTTTGGGGCAAATTTGCAGAAATTTCACTTATTTAAGGAAAAAAAAGCAAAAATTTTCTTATTTTGGGGCAAAAAGGCAGAAATTCCTAATATTTTGTGGCATAAATGCAGAAATTCCCTTTATTTTGAGGTAAAAAGGCTGAAATTCCCTTTATTTGGGGGCAATTAGGCAAAAATTTCCTTTATTTTGGGGCAAAATTGCAGAAATTTTACTTATTTAAGGGTTATAAGTCAGAAATTTTCTTTATTTTGGGACAAAAAAGACAGGAATTCTTTTTGCCTTGGGGGAAAATGACAGAAATTCCACTTATTCAGAGGCAAAAAAGCAGAAATTCCCCTTATTTTGGAGCAAAAATGAAGAAATTTCCCTTTTTTATGGCAAAAAGGTATGCATTCTTCTTATTATCGGGCAAAAAAGCAGAAATTCCCCGTATTTTTGAGCAAAATTCCAGAAATTCCCCTAATTGTGGGGCAAAAATGCAGAAAATCTCTATATGTTGGGGCCAAAAGACCGAAATTCTCTTTATTTTGGGGCAAAACTCAGAAATTCCACTTATTTTGGGGCAAAATTACAGAAATTTTCCTTTTTTGGGGGCAAAATTGCAGAAATTTCACTTATTTTGGGGCAAATATGCAGAAATTTTACATATTTTGTAACAAAATTGCAGAAATTTCCTTTATTTCAGGGGAAAAAGGCAGAAATTTTCCTTATTTTGGAGCAAAATGGCAGAAATTCCTAATATTTTGTGGCAAAAATGCAGAAATTCCCTTTATTTCGAGGTAAAAAGGCTGAAATTCCCCTTATTTGGGGGCAAAAGGCAGAAATTTCCCTTATTTTGGGGCAAAATTGCAGAAATATCACTTACTTCAGGGTAATAAGTCAGAATTTTTCCTTATTTTGGGGCAAAAAACAGAGAAATTCCCTTTGTTTTGGGGAAAAAAAAACAGAAATTCCACTTATTTAGAGGCAAAAATGCAGAAATTCCCCTTTTTGGAGCAAAAATGAAGAAATTTTCTTTTTTCATGGCAAAAAGGTATGCATTCTTCTTATTTTCAAGCAAAAAGGCAGAAATTCCCCGTATTTTGGAGCAAAATTGCAGAAATTCCCCTAATTGTGGGGCAAAAAGGCAGAAATTGCCTATATGTTGGGGCAAAAAAACAAAAATTCTCCTTATTTTGGGGCAAAACTCAGAAATTCCACTTATTTTGGGGCAAAATTCCAGAAATTTCCCTTATTTTGGGGCAAAATTGCAGACATTTCACTTATTTTGGGGCAAAATTGCAGAAATTTCACTTATTTCAGGGAAAAAAAGCAGAAATTTTCTTATTTTGGGGCAAAAAGGCAGAAATTCCTAATATTTTGTGGCAAAAATGCAGAAATTCCCCTTATTTTAAGGTAAAAAGACTGAAATTCCCCTTATTTGGGGGGAAAAAGGCAGAAATTTCCCTTATTTTGGGGCAAAATTGAAGAAATTTCACTTACTACAGGGTAATAAGTCAGAATTTTTCCTTATTTTAGGGCAAAAAAGACAGAAATTCCCTTTGTTTTGAGGGAAAAAGACAGAAATTCCACTTATTTAGAGGCAAAAAAATAGAAATTCCCTTTATTTTGAAGCAAAATAGAAGAAATTACATTTTTGATGGCAAAAAGGTATGCATTCTTCTTATTTTCGGGCAAAAAGGCAGAAATTCCCCGTCTTTTGGAGCAAAATTGCTGAAATTCCCCTAATTGTGGGGCAAAAAGGCAGAAATTTCCTATATGTTGGGGCAAAAAGACAGAAATTCTCCTTATTTTGAAGCAAAACTCAGAAATTCCTCTTATTTTGAAGCAAAATTCCAGAAATTTCCCTTATTTTAGGACAAAATTGCAGAAATTTCATTTATTTTGGGGCAAAATTGCAGAAATTTCAATTATTTCAGGGAAAAAAAGCAGAAATTTTCTTATTTTGGGGCAAAAAGGAAGAAATTCCTAATATTTTGTGGCAAAAATGTGGAAATTCCCCTTATTTTGAGGTAAAAAGGCTGAAATTCCCCTTATTTGGGGGCAAAAATGCAGAAATTCCCCTTATTTTGAGGTAAAAAGGCTGAAATTCCCCTTATTTGGGGGCAAAAAGGCAGAAATTTCCCTTATTTTGGGGCAAAATTGCAGAAATTTCACTTACTTCAGGGTAATAAGTCAGAATTTTTCCTTATTTTGGGCCAAAAAAGACAGATATTCTCTTTATTTTGGGGGAAATAGACAGAAATTCCACTTATTTAGAGGCAAAAAAGCAGAAATTCCTTTTATTTTGGAGCAAAAATGAAGAAATTTCCCATTTTTTGGCAAAAAGGTATTCATTCTTCTTATTTTCGGGCAAAAAGGCAGAAATTACCCGTATTTTGGAGCAAAATTACAGAAATTTCCCTAATTGTGTGGCAAAAAAACAGAAATTCTCTATATGTTTGGGCAAAAATACAGAAATTCTCTTTATTTTGGGGAAAAACACAGAAATTCCACTTATTTTGGGGCAAAATTCCAGAAATTTCCCTTATTTTGGTGCAAAATTGCAGAAATTTTACTTACTTCAGGTTAATAAGTCAGAATTTTTCCTTATTTTGGGGCAAAAAAGACAGAAATTCCCTTTGTTTTGGGGGAAAAAGACAAAAATTCCACTTATTTAGAGGCAAAAAAGCAGAAATTCCCCTTAATTTGGAGCAAAAATGAAGAAATTTCCCTTTTTTTTGGCAAAAAGGTATGCATTCTTCTTATTTTCGTGCAAAAAGGGAGAAATTCCACGTATTTTGGAGCAAAATTGCAGAAATTACCCTAATTGTGGGGCAAAAAGGCAGAAATTGCCTATATTTTGGGGCAAAAAAACAGAAATTCTCCTTATTTTGGGGCAAAACTCAGAAATTCCACTTATTTTGGGGCAAAATTCCAGAAATTTCCATTATTTTGGAGCAAAATTCCAGAAATTTCACTTATTTTGGGGCAAAATTGCAAAATTTCACTTATTTCAGAGTAAAAAAGCAGAAATTTTCTTATTTTGGGGCAAAAAGGCAGAAATTCCTAATATTTTGTGGCAAAAATGCAGAAATTCCCCTTATTTTGAGGTAAAAAGGCTGAAATTCCCTTTATTTGAGGGCAAAAGGCAAAAATTTCCTTTATTTTGGGGCAAAATTGCCGAAATTTCACTTATTTCAGGGTAATAAGTCAGAAATTTTCCTTATTTTGGGGCAAAAAAGACAGGAATTCCCTTTGTTTTGGGGGAAAAATACAGAAATTCCACTTATTTAGAGGCAAAAAAGCAGAAATTCCCCTTTTTGGAGCAAAAATGAAGAAATTTTCTTTTTTCATGGCAAAAAGGTATGCATTCTTCTTATTTTCAAGCAAAAAGGCAGAAATTCCCCGTATTTTGGAGCAAAATTGCAGAAATTCCCCTAATTGTGGGGCAAAAAGGCAGAAATTGCCTATATGTTGGGGCAAAAAAACAGAAATTCTCCTTATTTTGGGGCAAAACTCAGAAATTCCACTTATTTTGGGGCAAAATTCCAGAAATTTCCCTTATTTTGGGGCAAAATTGCAGACATTTCACTTATTTTGGGGCAAAATTGCAGAAATTTCACTTATTTCAGGGAAAAAAAGCAGAAATTTTCTTATTTTGGGGCAAAAAGGCAGAAATTCCTAATATTTTGTGGCAAAAATGCAGAAATTCCCCTTATTTTAAGGTAAAAAGACTGAAATTCCCCTTATTTGGGGGCAAAAAGGCAGAAATTTCCCTTATTTTGGGGCAAAATTGAAGAAATTTCACTTACTACAGGGTAATAAGTCAGAATTTTTCCTTATTTTAGGGCAAAAAAGACAGAAATTCCCTTTGTTTTGAGGGAAAAAGACAGAAATTCCACTTATTTAGAGGCAAAAAAATAGAAATTCCCTTTATTTTGAAGCAAAATAGAAGAAATTACATTTTTGATGGCAAAAAGGTATGCATTCTTCTTATTTTCGGGCAAAAAGGCAGAAATTCCCCGTCTTTTGGAGCAAAATTGCTGAAATTCCCCTAATTGTGGGGCAAAAAGGCAGAAATTTCCTATATGTTGGGGCAAAAAGACAGAAATTCTCCTTATTTTGAAGCAAAACTCAGAAATTCCTCTTATTTTGAAGCAAAATTCCAGAAATTTCCCTTTTTTAGGACAAAATTGCAGAAATTTCACTTATTTTGGGGCAAAATTGCAGAAATTTCAATTATTTCAGGGAAAAAAAGCAGAAATTTTCTTATTTTGGGGCAAAAAGGAAGAAATTCCTAATATTTTGTGGCAAAAATGCGGAAATTCCCCTTATTTTGAGGTAAAAAGGCTGAAATTCCCCTTATTTGGGGGCAAAAATGCAGAAATTCCCCTTATTTTGAGGTAAAAAGGCTGAAATTCCCCTTATTTGGGGGCAAAAAGGCAGAAATTTCCCTAATTTTGGGGCAAAATTGCAGAAATTTCACTTACTTCAGGGTAATAAGTCAGAATTTTTCCTTATTTTGGGGCAAAAAAAGACAGATATTCTCTTTATTTTGGGGGAAATAGACAGAAATTCCACTTATTTAGAGGCAAAAAAGCAGAAATTCCTTTTATTTTGGAGCAAAAATGAAGAAATTTCCCATTTTTTGGCAAAAAGGTATTCATTCTTCTTATTTTCGGGCAAAAAGGCAGAAATTACCCGTATTTTGGAGCAAAATTACAGAAATTTCCCTAATTGTGTGGCAAAAAAACAGAAATTCTCTATATGTTTGGGCAAAAATACAGAAATTCTCTTTATTTTGGAGAAAAACACAAAAATTCCACTTATTTTGGGGCAAAATTCCAGAAATTTCCCTTATTTTGGTGCAAAATTGCAGAAATTTTACTTACTTCAGGTTAATAAGTCAGAATTTTTCCTTATTTTGGGGCAAAAAAGACAGAAATTCCCTTTGTTTTGGGGGAAAAAGACAAAAATTCCACTTATTTAGAGGCAAAAAAGCAGAAATTCCCCTTAATTTGGAGCAAAAATGAAGAAATTTCCCTTTTTTATGGCAAAAAGGTATGCATTCTTCTTATTTTCGTGCAAAAAGGGAGAAATTCCACGTATTTTGGAGCAAAATTGCAGAAATTACCCTAATTGTGGGGCAAAAAGGCAGAAATTGCCTATATGTTGGGGCAAAAAAACAGAAATTCTCCTTATTTTGGGGCAAAACTCAGAAATTCCACTTATTTTGGGGCAAAATTCCAGAAATTTCCATTATTTTGGAGCAAAATTGCAGAAATTTCACTTATTTTGGGGCAAAATTGCAAAATTTCACTTATTTCAGAGTAAAAAAGCAGAAATTTTCTTATTTTGGGGCAAAAAGGCAGAAATTCCTAATATTTTGTGGCAAAAATGCAGAAATTCCCCTTATTTTGAGGTAAAAAGGCTGAAATTCCCTTTATTTGAGGGCAAAAGGGAAAAATTTCCTTTATTTTGGGGCAAAATTGCCGAAATTTCACTTATTTCAGGGTAATAAGTCAGAAATTTTCCTTATTTTGGGGCAAAAAAGACAGGAATTCCCTTTGTTTTGGGGGAAAAATACAGAAATTCCACTTATTTAGAGGCAAAAAAGCAGAAATTCCCCTTTTTGGAGCAAAAATGAAGAAATTTTCTTTTTTCATGGCAAAAAGGTATGCATTCTTCTTATTTTCAAGCAAAAAGGCAGAAATTCCCCGTATTTTGGAGCAAAATTGCAGAAATTCCCCTAATTGTGGGGCAAAAAGGCAGAAATTGCCTATATGTTGGGGCAAAAAAACAGAAATTCTCCTTATTTTGGGGCAAAACTCAGAAATTCCACTTATTTTGGGGCAAAATTCCAGAAATTTCCCTTATTTTGGGGCAAAATTGCAGACATTTCACTTATTTTGGGGCAAAATTGCAGAAATTTCACTTATTTCAGGGAAAAAAAGCAGAAATTTTCTTATTTTGGGGCAAAAAGGCAGAAATTCCTAATATTTTGTGGCAAAAATGCAGAAATTCCCCTTATTTTAAGGTAAAAAGACTGAAATTCCCCTTATTTGGGGGCAAAAAGGCAGAAATTTCCCTTATTTTGGGGCAAAATTGAAGAAATTTCACTTACTACAGGGTAATAAGTCAGAATTTTTCCTTATTTTAGGGCAAAAAAGACAGAAATTCCCTTTGTTTTGAGGGAAAAAGACAGAAATTCCACTTATTTAGAGGCAAAAAAATAGAAATTCCCTTTATTTTGAAGCAAAATAGAAGAAATTACATTTTTGATGGCAAAAAGGTATGCATTCTTCTTATTTTCGGGCAAAAAGGCAGAAATTCCCCGTCTTTTGGAGCAAAATTGCTGAAATTCCCCTAATTGTGGGGCAAAAAGGCAGAAATTTCCTATATGTTGGGGCAAAAAGACAGAAATTCTCCTTATTTTGAAGCAAAACTCAGAAATTCCTCTTATTTTGAAGCAAAATTCCAGAAATTTCCCTTATTTTAGGACAAAATTGCAGAAATTTCACTTATTTTGGGGCAAAATTGCAGAAATTTCAATTATTTCAGGGAAAAAAAGCAGAAATTTTCTTATTTTGGGGCAAAAAGGAAGAAATTCCTAATATTTTGTGGCAAAAATGCGGAAATTCCCCTTATTTTGAGGTAAAAAGTCTGAAATTCCCCTTATTTGGGGGCAAAAATGCAGAAATTCCCCTTATTTTGAGGTAAAAAGGCTGAAATTCCCCTTATTTGGGGGCAAAAAGGCAGAAATTTCCCTTATTTTGGGGCAAAATTGCAGAAATTTCACTTACTTCAGGGTAATAAGTCAGAATTTTTCCTTATTTTGGGCCAAAAAAGACAGATATTCTCTTTATTTTGGGGGAAATAGACAGAAATTCCACTTATTTAGAGGCAAAAAAGCAGAAATTCCTTTTATTTTGGAGCAAAAATGAAGAAATTTCCCATTTTTTGGCAAAAAGGTATTCATTCTTCTTATTTTCGGGCAAAAAGGCAGAAATTACCCGTATTTTGGAGCAAAATTACAGAAATTTCCCTAATTGTGTGGCAAAAAAACAGAAATTCTCTATATGTTTGGGCAAAAATACAGAAATTCTCTTTATTTTGGGGAAAAACACAAAAATTCCACTTATTTTGGGGCAAAATTCTAGAAATTTCCCTTATTTTGGTGCAAAATTGCAGAAATTTTACTTACTTCAGGTTAATAAGTCAGAATTTTTCCTTATTTTGGGGCAAAAAAGACAGAAATTCCCTTTGTTTTGGGGGAAAAAGACAAAAATTCCACTTATTTAGAAGCAAAAAAGCAGAAATTCCCCTTAATTTGGAGCAAAAATGAAGAAATTTCTCTTTTTATGGCAAAAAGGTATGCATTCTTCTTATTTTCGTGCAATAAGGGAGAAATTCCACGTATTTTGGAGCAAAATTGCAGAAATTACCCTAATTGTGGGGCAAAAAGGCAGAAATTGCCTATATGTTGGGGCAAAAAAACAGAAATTCTCCTTATTTTGGGGCAAAACTCAGAAATTCCACTTATTTTGGGGCAAAATTCCAGAAATTTCCGTTATTTTGGAGCAAAATTGCAGAAATTTCACTTATTTTGGGGAAAAATTGCAAAATTTCACTTATTTCAGAGTAAAAAAGCAGAAATTTTTTTATTTTGGGGCAAAAAGGCAGAAATTCCTAATATTTTGTGGCAAAAATGCAGAAATTCCCCTTATTTTGAGGTAAAAAGGCTGAAATTCCCTTTATTTGAAGGCAAAAGGCAAAAATTTCCTTTATTTTTGGGCAAAATTGCAGAAATTTCACTTATTTCAGGGTAATAAGTCAGAAATTTTCCTTATTTTGGGGTAAAAAAGACAGGAATTCCCTTTGTTTTGGGGGAAAAAGACAGAAATTCCACTTATTTAGAGGCAAAAAAGCAGAAATTCCCCTGATTTTGGAGCAAAAATGAAGAAATTTCCCTTTTTTATGGCAAAAAGTTATGCATTCTTCTTATTTTCGGGCAAAAAGGCAGAAATTCCCTGTATTTTGAAGCAAAATTGCAGAAATTCCCTTAATTGTAGGACAAAAATGCAGAAATTCTCTATATATTGGGGCAAAAAGACAGAAATTCTCTTTATTTTGTGTCAAAACTCAGAAATTCCACTTATTTTGGGGCAAAATTCCAGAAATTTCCCTTAATTTGGGGCAAAATTGCAGAAATTTCACTTATTTTTGGGCAAAATTGCAGAAATTTCACTTATTTTGTGGCAAAATTGCAGAAATTTCACTTATTTCAGAGAAAAAAGACAGAAATTTTCCTTATATGGGGCAAAAAGGCAGAAATTCCTAATTTTTTGTGACAAAAATGCAGAAATTCTCCTTGTTTTGAGGTAAAAAGGCTGAAATTCCCCTTATTTGGAGGCAAAAAGGCAGAAATTTTCCTAATTTTGGGGAAAAATTGCAGAAATTTCACTTACTTCAGGGTAATAAGTCAGAATTTTTCCTTATTTTGAGGCAAAAAAGACAGAAATTCCCTTTGTCTTGGGGGAAAAAGACAGAAATTCCACTTATTTAAAGGCCAAAAAGCAGAAATTCCCCTTATTTTGGAGCAAAAATGAAGAAATTTCCATTTTTTATGGCAAAAAGTTATGCATTCTTCTTATTATCGGGGAAAAAGGCAGAAATTCCCCGTATTTTGGAGCAAAATTGCAGAATTTCTCCTAATTGTGGGGCAAAAATGCAGAAAATCTCTATATGTTGGGGCAAAAAGAAAGAAATTCTCCTTATTTTGGGGCAAAACTAAGAAATTCCACTTATTTTGGGGCAAAATTCCAGAAATTTTCCTTATTTTGGGGCAAAATTGCAGAAATTTCACTTATTTTGGGGCAAATATGAAGAAATTTTATTTATTTTGTGGCAAAATTGCAGAAATTTCACATACTTTAGGGAAAAAAGGCAGAAATTTTCTTTATTTTGGGGCAAAAAGGCAGAAATTCCTAATATTTTGTGGCAAAAATGCAGAAATTCCCCTTATTTCGAGGTAAAAAGGCTGAAATTCCCCTTATTTGGGGGCAAAAAGGCAGAAATTTCCCTTATTTTGGGGCAAATTTGCAGAAATTTCACTTACTTCAGGGTAATAAGTCAGAATTTTTCCTTATTTTGGGGCAAAAAGACAGAAATTCCCTTTGTTTTGGGAAAAAAAAAACAGAAATTCCACTTATTTAGAGGCAAAAAAGCAGAAATTCCCCTTTTTGGAGCAAAAATGAAGCAATTTTCTTTTTTCATGGCAAAAAGGTAGGCATTCTTCTTATTTTCAAGCAAAAAGGCAGAAATTCCACGTATTTTGGAGCAAAATTGCAGAAATTCCCCTAATTGTGGGGCAAAAAGGAAGAAATTGCCTATATCTTA
This sequence comes from Micromys minutus, assembly GCF_963924665.1. Taxonomy (NCBI): domain Eukaryota; kingdom Metazoa; phylum Chordata; class Mammalia; order Rodentia; family Muridae; genus Micromys; species Micromys minutus. The sequence goes on along the minus strand of NW_027667281.1, from coordinate 473,167 downwards.
GGGCAAAAAAACAGAAATTCTCCTTATTTTGGGGCAAAGCTCAGAAATTCCACTTATTTTGGGGCAAAATTCCAGAAATTTCCCTTATTTTGGGGCAAAATTGCAGACATTTCACTTATTTTGGGGCAAAATTGCAGAAATTTCACTTATTTCTGGGAAAAAAAGCAGAAATTTTCTTATTTTGGGGCAAAAAGGCAGAAATTCCTAATATTTTGTGGCAAAAATGCAGAAATTCCCCTTATTTTAAGGTAAAAAGACTGAAATTCCCCTTATTTGGGGGCAAAAAGGCAGAAATTTCCCTTATTTTGGGGCAAAATTGAAGAAATTTCACTTACTACAGGGTAATAAGTCAGAATTTTTCCTTATTTTAGGGCAAAAAAGACAGAAATTCCCTTTGTTTTGAGGGAAAAAGACAGAAATTCCACTTATTTAGAGGCAAAAAAATAGAAATTCCCTTTATTTTGAAGCAAAATAGAAGAAATTACATTTTTGATGGCAAAAAGGTATGCATTCTTCTTATTTTCGGGCAAAAAGGCAGAAATTCCCCGTCTTTTGGAGCAAAATTGCTGAAATTCCCCTAATTGTGGGGCAAAAAGGCAGAAATTTCCTATATGTTGGGGCAAAAAGACAGAAATTCTCCTTATTTTGAAGCAAAACTCAGAAATTCCTCTTATTTTGAAGCAAAATTCCAGAAATTTCCCTTATTTTAGGACAAAATTGCAGAAATTTCATTTATTTTGGGGCAAAATTGCAGAAATTTCAATTATTTCAAGGAAAAAAAGCAGAAATTTTCTTATTTTGGGGCACAAAGGAAGAAATTCCTAATATTTTGTGGCAAAAATGCGGAAATTCCCCTTATTTTGAGGTAAAAAGGCTGAAATTCCCCTTATTTGGGGGCAAAAATGCAGAAATTCCCCTTATTTTGTGGTAAAAAGGCTGAAATTCCCCTTATTTGGGGGCAAAAAGGCAGAAATTTCCCTTATTTTGGGGCAAAATTGCAGAAATTTCACTTACTTCAGGGTAATAAGTCAGAATTTTTCCATATTTTGGGCCAAAAAAGACAGATATTCTCTTTATTTTGGGGGAAATAGACAGAAATTCCACTTATTTAGAGGCAAAAAAGCAGAAATTCCTTTTATTTTGGAGCAAAAATGAAGAAATTTCCCATTTTTTGGCAAAAAGGTATTCATTCTTCTTATTTTCGGGCAAAAAGGCAGAAATTACCCGTATTTTGGAGCAAAATTACAGAAATTTCCCTAATTGTGTGGCAAAAAAACAGAAATTCTCTATATGTTTGGGCAAAAATACAGAAATTCTCTTTATTTTGGGGAAAAAAACAAAAATTCCACTTATTTTGGGGCAAAATTCCAGAAATTTCCCTTATTTTGGTGCAAAATTGCAGAAATTTTACTTACTTCAGGTTAATAAGTCAGAATTTTTCCTTATTTTGGGGCAAAAAAGACAGAAATTCCCTTTGTTTTGGGGGAAAAAGACAAAAATTCCACTTATTTAGAGGAAAAATGCAGAAATTCCCCTTAATTTGGAGCAAAAATGAAGAAATTTCCCTTTTTTATGGCAAAAAGGTATGCATTCTTCTTATTTTCGTGCAAAAAGGGAGAAATTCCACGTATTTTGGAGCAAAATTGCAGAAATTACCCTAATTGTGGGGCAAAAAGGCAGAAATTGCCTATATGTTGGGGCAAAAAAACAGAAATTCTCCTTATTTTGGGGCAAAACTCAGAAATTCCACTTATTTTGGGGCAAAATTCCAGAAATTTCCCTTATTTTGGAGCAAAATTGCAGAAATTTCACTTATTTTGGGGCAAAATTGCAAAATTTCACTTATTTCAGAGTAAAAAAGCAGAAATTTTCTTATTTTGGGGCAAAAAGGCAGAAATTCCTAATATTTTGTGGCAAAAATGCAGAAATTCCCCTTATTTTGAGGTAAAAATGCTTAAATTCCCTTTATTTGAGGGCAAAAGGCAAAAATTTCCTTTATTTTGGGGCAAAATTGCCGAAATTTCACTTATTTCAGGGTAATAAGTCAGAAATTTTCCTTATTTTGGGGCAAAAAAGACAGGAAGTCCCTTTGTTTTGGGGGAAAAAGACAGAAATTCCACTTATTTAGAGGCAAAAAAGCAGAAATTCCCCTGATTTTGGAGCAAAAATGAATAAATTTCCCTTTTTTATGGCAAAAAGTTATGCATTCTTCTTATTTTCAGGCAAAAAGGCAGAAATTCCCTGTATTTTGGAGCAAAATTGAAGAAATTCCCTTAATTGTGGGACAAAAATGCAGAAATTCTCTATATATTGGGGCAAAAAGACAGAAATTCTCCTTATTTTGTGTCAAAACTCAGAAATTCCACTTATTTTGGGGCAAAATTCCAGAAATTTCCCTTAATTTGGGGCAAAATTGCAGAAATTTCACTTATTTTTGGGCAAAATTGCAGAAATTTCACTTATTTTGGGGCAAAATTGCAGAAATTTCACTTATTTTGGGGCAAAATTGCAAAATTTCACTTATTTCAGAGTAAAAAAGCAGAAATTTTCTTATTTTGGGGCAAAAAGGCAGAAATTCCTAATTTTTTGTGACAAAAATGCAGAAATTCTCCTTGTTTTGAGGTAAAAAGGCTGAAATTCCCCTTATTTGGAGGCAAAAAGGCAGAAATTTCCCTAATTTTTGGGCAAATTTGCAGAAATTTCACTTACTTCAGGGTAATAAGTCAGAATTTTTCCTTATTTTGGGGCAAAAAGACAGAAATTCCCTTTGTTTTGGGGAAAAAAACCAGAAATTCCACTTATTTAGAGGCAAAAAAGCAGAAATTCCCCTTTTTGGAGCAAAAACTAAGAAATTTCCCTTTTTTATGCCAAAAGGTATGCATTCTTCTTATTTTCGGGCAAAAAGCAGAAATTCCCCGTATTTTGGAGCAAAATTGAAGAAATTCCCCTAATTGTGGAACCAAAAGGCAGAAATTGCCTATATGTTGGGGCAAAAAGACAGAAATTCTCCTTATTTTGGGGCAAAACTCAGAAATTCCACTTATTTTGGGGCAAAATTCCAGAAATTTACCTTATTTTGGGGCAAAATTGCAGACATTTCACTTATTTTGGGGCAAAATTGCAGAAATTTCACTTATTTCAGGGAAAAAAAGCAGAAATTTTCTTATTTTGGGGCAAAAAGGCAGAAATTCCTAATATTTTGTGGCATAAATGCAGAAATTCCCTTTATTTTGAGGTAAAAAGGCTGAAATTCCCCTTATTTGGGGGCAATAAGGCAAAAATTTCCTTTATTTTGGGGCAAAATTGCAGAAATTTTACTTATTTAAGGGTTATAAGTCAGAAATTTTCTTTATTTTGGGACAAAAAAGACAGGAATTCCCTTTGCCTTGGGGGAAAAAGACAGAAATTCCACTTATTCAGAGGCAAAAAAGCAGAAATTCCCCTTATTTTGGAGCAAAAGTGAAGAAATTTCCCTTTTTTATGGCAAAAAGGTATGCATTCTTCTTATTATCGGGCAAAAAAGCAGAAATTCCCCGTATTTTTGAGCAAAATTGCAGAAATTCCCCTAATTGTGGGGCAAAAATGCAGAAAATCTCTATATGTTGGGGCCAAAAGACCGAAATTCTCTTTATTTTGGGGCAAAACTCAGAAATTCCACTTATTTTGGGGCAAAATTACAGAAATTTTCCTTTTTTGGGGGCAAAATTGCAGAAATTTCACTTATTTTGGGGCAAAATTGCAGACATTTCACTTATTTTGGGGCAAAATTGCAGAAATTTCACTTATTTCAGGGGAAAAAGGCAGAAATTTTCCTTATTTTGGAGCAAAATGGCAGAAATTCCTAATATTTTGTGGCAAAAATGCAGAAATTCCCTTTATTTCGAGGTAAAAATGCTGAAATTCCCCTTATTTGGGGGCAAAAGGCAGAAATTTCCCTTATTTTGGGGCAAAATTGCAGAAATATCACTTACTTCAGGGTAGTAAGTCAGAATTTTTCCTTATTTTGGGGCAAAAAACACAGAAATTCCCTTTGTTTTGAGGGAAAAAGAAAGAAATTCCACTTATTTAGAGGCAAAAAAGCAGAAATTCCCCTTTTTGGAGCAAAAATGAAGAAATTTTCTTTTTCCATGGCAAAAAGGTATGCATTCTTCTTATTTTCAAGCAAAAAGGCAGAAATTCCCCGTATTTTGGAGCAAAATTGCAGAAATTCCCCTAATTGTGGGGCAAAAAGGCAGAAATTGCCTATATGTTGGGGCAAAAAAACAGAAATTCTCCTTATTATGGGGCAAAACTCAGAAATTCCACTTATTTTGGGGCAAAATTCCAGAAATTTCCCTTATTTTGGGGCAAAATTGCAGACATTTCACTTATTTTGGGGCAAAATTGCAGAAATTTCACTTATTTCTGGGAAAAAAAGCAGAAATTTTCTTATTTTGGGGCAAAAAGGCAGAAATTCCTAATATTTTGTGGCAAAAATGCAGAAATTCCCCTTATTTTAAGGTAAAAAGACTGAAATTCCCCTTATTTGGGGGCAAAAAGGCAGAAATTTCCCTTATTTTGGGGCAAAATTGAAGAAATTTCACTTACTACAGGGTAATAAGTCAGAATTTTTCCATATTTTAGGGCAAAAAAGACAGAAATTCCCTTTGTTTTGAGGGAAAAAGACAGAAATTCCACTTATTTAGAGGCAAAAAAATAGAAATTCCCTTTATTTTGAAGCAAAATAGAAGAAATTACATTTTTGATGGCAAAAAGGTATGCATTCTTCTTATTTTCGGGCAAAAAGACAGAAATTCCCCGTCTTTTGGAGCAAAATTGCTGAAATTCCCCTAATTGTGGGGCAAAAAGGCAGAAATTTCCTATATGTTGGGGCAAAAAGACAGAAATTCTCCTTATTTTGAAGCAAAACTCAGAAATTCCTCTTCTTTTGAAGCAAAATTCCAGAAATTTCCCTTATTTTAGGACAAAATTGCAGAAATTTCACTTATTTTGGGGCAAAATTGCAGAAATTTCAATTATTTCATGGAAAAAAAGCAGAAATTTTCTTATTTTGGGGCAAAAAGGAAGAAATTCCTAATATTTTGTGGCAAAAATGCGGAAATTCCCCTTATTTTGAGGTAAAAAGTCTGAAATTCCCCTTATTTGGGGGCAAAAATGCAGAAATTCCCCTTATTTTGAGGTAAAAAGGCTGAAATTCCCCTTATTTGGGGGCAAAAAGGCAGAAATTTCCCTTATTTTGGGGCAAAATTGCAGAAATTTCACTTACTTCAGGGTAATAAGTCAGAATTTTTCCTTATTTTGGGGCAAAAAAGACAGATATTCTCTTTATTTTGGGGGAAATAGACAGAAATTCCACTTATTTAGAGGCAAAAATGCAGAAATTCCTTTTATTTTGGAGCAAAAATGAAGAAATTTCCCATTTTTTGGCAAAAAGGTATTCATTCTTCTTATTTTCGGGCAAAAAGGCAATAATTACCCGTATTTTGGAGCAAAATTACAGAAATTTCCTTAATTGTGTGGCAAAAAAACAGAAATTCTCTATATGTTTGGGCAAAAATACAGAAATTCTCTTTATTTTGGGGAAAAACACAAAAATTCCACTTATTTTGGGGCAAAATTCCAGAAATTTCCCTTATTTTGGTGCAAAATTGCAGAAATTTTACTTACTTCAGGTTAATAAGTCAGAATTTTTCCTTATTTTGGGGCAAAAAAGACAGAAATTTTGTTTGTTTTGGGGAAAAAAGACAAAAATTCCACTTATTTAGAGGCAAAAAAGCAGAAATTCCCCTTAATTTGGAGCAAAAATGAAGAAATTTCCCTTTTTTATGGCAAAAAGGTATGCATTCTTCTTATTTTCGTGCAAAAAGGGAGAAATTCCACGGATTTTGGAGCAAAATTGCAGAAATTACCCTAATTGTGGGGCAAAAAGGCAGAAATTGCCTATATGTTGGGGCAAAAAAACAGAAATTCTCCTTATTTTGGGGCAAAACTCAGAAATTCCACTTATTTTGGGGCAAAATTGCAGAAATTTCAGTTATTTTGGGGCAAAGTTGCAAAATTTCACTTATTTCAGAGTAAAAAAGCAGAAATTTTCTTATTTTGGGGCAAAAAGACAGAAATTCCTAATATTTTGTGGCAAAAATGCAGAAATTCCCCTTATTTTGAGGTAAAAAGGCTGAAATTCCCTTTATTTGAGGGCAAAAGGCAAAAATTTCCTTTATTTTGGGGCAAAATTGCAGAAATTTCACTTATTTCAGGGTAATAAGTCAGAAATTTTCCTTATTTTGGGGCAAAAAAGACAGGAATTCCCTTTGTTTTGGGGGAAAAAGACAGAAATTCCACTTATTTAGAGGCAAAAAAGCAGAAATTCCCCTGATTTTGGAGCAAAAATGAAGAAATTTCCCTTTTTTATGGCAAAAAGTTATGCATTCTTCTTATTTTCGGGCAAAAAGGCAGAAATTCCCTGTATTTTGGAGCAAAATTGCAGAAATTCCCTTAATTGTAGGACAAAAATGCAGAAATTCTCTATATATTGGGGCAAAAAGACAGAAATTCTCCTTATTTTGTGTCAAAACTCAGAAATTCCACTTATTTTGGGGCAAAATTCCAGAAATTTCCCTTATTTTGGGGCAAAATTGCAGAAATTTCACTTATTTTTGGGCAAAATTGCAGAAATTTCACTTATTTTGGGGCAAAATTGCAGAAATTTCACTTATTTCAGAGAAAAAAGACAGAAATTTTCCTTATATGGGGCAAAAAGGCAGAAATTCCTAATTTTTTTTGTGACAAAAATGCAGAAATTCTCCTTGTTTTGAGGTAAAAAGGCTGAAATTCCCCTTATTTGGAGGCAAAAAGCAGAAATTTTCCTAATTTTGGGAAAAAATTGCAGAAATTTCACTTACTTCATGGTAATAAGTCAGAATTTTTCCTTATTTTGAGGCAAAAAAGACAGAAATTCCCTTTGTCTTGGGGGAAAAAGACAGAAATTCCACTTATTTAAAGGCCAAAAAGCAGAAATTCCCCTTATTTTGGAGCAAAAAATGAAGAAATTTCCATTTTTTATGGCAAAAAGTTATGCATTCTTCTTATTATCGGGGAAAAAGGCAGAAATTCCCCGTATTTTGGAGCAAAATTGCAGAATTTCTCCTAATTGTGGGGCAAAAATGCAGAAAATCTCTATATGTTGGGGCAAAAAGAAAGAAATTCTCCTTATTTTGGGGCAAAACTAAGAAATTCCACTTATTTTGGGGCAAAATTCCAGAAATTTTCCTTATTTTGGGGCAAAATTGTAGAAATTTCACTTATTTTGGGGCAAATATGAAGAAATTTTACTTATTTTGTGGCAAAATTGCAGAAATTTCACATACTTTAGGGAAAAAAGGCAGAAATTTTCTTTATTTTGGGGCAAAAAGGCAGAAATTCCTAATATTTTGTGGCAAAAATGCAGAAATTCCCCTTATTTCGAGGTAAAAAGGCTGAAATTCCCCTTATTTGGGGGCAAAAAGGCAGAAATTTCCCTTATTTTGGGGCAAATTTGCAGAAATTTCACTTACTTCAGGGTAATAAGTCAGAAATTTTCCTTACTTTGGGGCAAAAAGACAGAAATTCCCTTTGTTTTGGGGAAAAAAAACAGAAATTCCACTTATTTAGAGGCAAAAAAGCAGAAATTCCCCTTTTTGGAGCAAAAATGAAGCAATTTTCTTTTTTCATGGCAAAAAGGTATGCATTCTTCTTATTTTCAAGCAAAAAGGCAGAAATTCCCCGTATTATGGAGCAAAATTGCAGAAATTCCCCTAATTGTGGGGCAAAAAGGCAGAAATTGCCTATATGTTGGGGCAAAAAAACAGAAATTCTCCTTATTATGTGGCAAAACTCAGAAATTCCACTTATTTTGGGGCAAAATTCCAGAAATTTCCCTTATTTTGGGGCAAAATTGCAGACATTTCACTTATTTTCGAGCAAAATTGCAGAAATTTCACTTATTTCAGGGAAAAAAAGCAGAAATTTTCTTATTTTGGGGCAAAAAGGCAGAAATTCCTAATATTTTGTGGCAAAAATGCAGAAATTCCCCTTATTTTAAGGTAAAAAGACTGAAATTCCCCTTATTTGGGGGCAAAAAGGCAGAAATTTCCCTTATTTTGGGGCAAAATTGAAGAAATTTCACTTACTACAGGGTAATAAGTCAGAATTTTTCCTTATTTTAGGGCAAAAAAGACAGAAATTCCCTTTGTTTTGAGGGAAAAAGACAGAAATTCCACTTATTTAGAGGCAAAAAAATAGAAATTCCCTTTATTTTGAAGCAAAATAGAAGAAATTACATTTTTGATGGCAAAAAGGTATGCATTCTTCTTATTTTCGGGCAAAAAGGCAGAAATTCCCCGTCTTTTGGAGCAAAATTGCCGAAATTCCCCTAATTGTGGGGCAAAAAGGCAGAAATTTCCTATATGTTGGGGCAAAAAGACAGAAATTCTCCTTATTTTGAAGCAAAACTCAGAAATTCCTCTTATTTTGAAGCAAAATTCCAGAAATTTCCCTTATTTTAGGAAAAAATTGCAGAAATTTCACTTATTTTGGGGCAAAATTGCAGAAATTTCAATTATTTCAGGGAAAAAAAGCAGAAATTTTCTTATTTTGGGGCAAAAAGGAAGAAATTCCTAATATTTTGTGGCAAAAATGCGGAAATTCCCCTTATTTTGAGGTAAAAAGTCTGAAATTCCCCTTATTTGGGGGCAAAAATGCAGAAATTCCCCTTATTTTGAGGTAAAAAGGCTGAAATTCCCCTTATTTGGGGGCAAAAAGGCAGAAATTTCCCTTATTTTGGGGCAAAATTGCAGAAATTTCACTTACTTCAGGGTAATAAGTCAGAATTTTTCCTTATTTTGGGGCAAAAAAGACAGATATTCTCTTTATTTTGGGGGAAATAGACAGAAATTCCACTTATTTAGAGGCAAAAAAGCAGAAATTCCTTTTATTTTGGAGCAAAAATGAAGAAATTTCCCATTTTTTGGCAAAAAGGTATTCATTCTTCTTATTTTCGGGCAAAAAGGCAGAAATTACCCGTATTTTGGAGCAAAATTACAGAAATTTCCCTAATTGTGTGGCAAAAAAAAAGAAATTCTCTATATGTTTGGGCAAAAATACAGAAATTCTCTTTATTTTGGGGAAAAACACAAAAATTCCACTTATTTTGGGGCAAAATTCCAGAAATTTCCCTTATTTTGGTGCAAAATTGCAGAAATTTTACTTACTTCAGGTTAATAAGTCAGAATTTTTCCTTATTTTGGGGCAAAAAAGACAGAAATTCCCTTTGTTTTGGGGGAAAAAGACAAAAATTCCACTTATTTAGAGGCAAAAAAGCAGAAATTCCCCTTAATTTGGAGCAAAAATGAAGAAATTTCCCTTTTTTATGGCAAAAAGGTATGCATTCTTCTTATTTTCGTGCAAAAAGGGAGAAATTCCACGGATTTTGGAGCAAAATTGCAGAAATTACCCTAATTGTGGGGCAAAAAGGCAGAAATTGCCTATATGTTGGGGCAAAAAAACAGAAATTCTCCTTATTTTGGGGCAAAACTCAGAAATTCCACTTATTTTGGGGCAAAATTCCAGAAATTTCCCTTATTTTGGAGCAAAATTGCAGAAATTTCACTTATTTTGGGGCAAAATTGCAAAATTTCACTTATTTCAGAGTAAAAAAGCAGAAATTTTTTTATTTTGGGGCAAAAAGGCAGAAATTCCTAATATTTTGTGGCAAAAATGCAGAAATTCCCCTCATTTTGAGGTAAAAAAGGCTGAAATTCCCTTTATTTGAGGGCAAAAGGCAAAAATTTCCTTTATTTTGGGGCAAAATTGCCGAAATTTCACTTATTTCAGGGTAATAAGTCAGAAATTTTCCTTACTTTGGGGCAAAAAAGACAGGAATTCCCTTTGTTTTTGGGGAAAAATACAGAAATTCCACTTATTTAGAGGCAAAAAAGCAGAAATTCCCCTTTTTGGAGCAAAAATGAAGAAATTTTCTTTTTTCATGGCAAAAAGGTATGCATTCTTCTTATTTTCAAGCAAAAAGGCAGAAATTCCCCGTATTTTGGAGCAAAATTGCAGAAATTCCCCTAATTGTGGGGCAAAAAGGCAGAAATTGCCTATATCTTAGGGCAAAAAAACAGAAATTCTCCTTATTTTGGGGCAAAACTAAGAAATTCCACTTATTTTGGGGCAAAATTCCAGAATTTTCCCTTATTTTGGGGCAAAATTGCAGACATTTCACTTATTTTGGGGCAAAATTGCAGAAATTTCACTTATTTCAGGGAAAAAAAGCAGAAATTTTCTTATTTTGGGGCAAAAAGGCAGAAATTCCTAATATTTTGTGGCAAAAATGCAGAAATTCCCCTTATTTTAAGGTAAAAAGACTGAAATTCCCCTTATTTGGGGGCAAAAAGGCAGAAATTTCCCTTATTTTGGGGCAAAATTGAAGAAATTTCACTTACTACAGGGTAATAAGTCAGAATTTTTCCTTATTTTAGGGCAAAAAAGACAGAAATTCCCTTTGTTTTGAGGGAAAAAGACAGAAATTCCACTTATTTAGAGGCAAAAAAATAGAAATTCCCTTTATTTTGAAGCAAAATAGAAGAAATTACATTTTTGATGGCAAAAAGGTATGCATTCTTCTTATTTTCGGGCAAAAAGGCAGAAATTCCCCGTCTTTTGGAGCAAAATTGCTGAAATTCCCCTAATTGTGGGGCAAAAAGGCAGAAATTTCCTATATGTTGGGGCAAAAAGACAGAAATTCTCCTTATTTTGAAGCAAAACTCAGAAATTCCTCTTATTTTGAAGCAAAATTCCAGAAATTTCCCTTATTTTAGGACCAAATTGCAGAAATTTCACTTATTTTGGGGCAAAATTGCAGAAATTTCAATTATTTCAGGGAAAAAAAGCAGAAATTTTCTTATTTTGGGGCAAAAAGGAAGAAATTCCTAATATTTTGTAGCAAAAATGCGGAAATTCCCCTTATTTTGAGGTAAAAAGGCTGAAATTCCCCTTATTTGGGGGCAAAAATGCAGAAATTCCCCTTATTTTGAGGTAAAAAGGCTGAAATTCCCCTTATTTGGGGGCAAAAAGGCAGAAATTTCCCTTATTTTGGGGCAAAATTGCAGAAATTTCACTTACTTCAGGGTAATAAGTCAGAATTTTTCCTTATTTTGGGCCAAAAAAGACAGATATTCTCTTTATTTTGGGGGAAATAGACAGAAATTCCACTTATTTAGAGGCAAAAAAGCAGAAATTCCTTTTATTTTGGAGCAAAAATGAAGAAATTTCCCATTTTTTGGCAAAAAGGTATTCATTCTTCTTATTTTCGGGCAAAAAGGCAGAAATTACCCGTATTTTGGAGCAAAATTACAGAAATTTCCCTAATTGTGTGGCAAAAAAACAGAAATTCTCCTTATTTTGGGGCAAAACTCAGAAATTCCACTTATTTTGGGGCAAAATTCCAGAAATTTCCCTTATTTTGGAGCAAAATTGCAGAAATTTCACTTATTTTGGGGCAAAATTGCAAAATTTCACTTATTTCAGAGTAAAAAAGCAGAAATTTTTTTATTTTGGGGCAAAAAGGCAGAAATTCCTAATATTTTGTGGCAAAAATGCAGAAATTCCCCTTATTTTGAGGTAAAAAAGGCTGAAATTCCCTTTATTTGAGGGCAAAAGGCAAAAATTTCCTTTATTTTGGGGCAAAATTGCCGAAATTTCACTTATTTCAGGGTAATAAGTCAGAAATTTTCCTTATTTTGGGGCAAAAAAGACAGGAATTCCCTTTGTTTTGGGGGAAAAATACAGAAATTCCACTTATTTAGAGGCAAAAAAGCAGAAATTCCCCTTTTTGGAGCAAAAATGAAGAAATTTTCTTTTTTCATGGCAAAAAGGTATGCATTCTTCTTATTTTCAAGCAAAAAGGCAGAAATTCCCCGTATTTTGGAGCAAAATTGCAGAAATTCCCCTAATTGTGGGGCAAAAAGGCAGAAATTGCCTATATGTTGGGGCAAAAAAACAGAAATTCTCCTTATTATGGGGCAAAACTCAGAAATTCCACTTATTTTGGGGCAAAATTCCAGAAATTTCCCTTATTTTGGGGCAAAATTGCAGACATTTCACTTATTTTGGGGCAAAATTGCAGAAATTTCACTTATTTCAGGGAAAAAAAGCAGAAATTTTCTTATTTTGGGGCAAAAAGGCAGAAATTCCTAATATTTTGTGGCAAAAATGCAGAAATTCCCCTTATTTTAAGGTAAAAAGACTGAAATTCCCCTTATTTGGGGGCAAAAAGGCAGAAATTTCCCTTATTTTGGGGCAAAATTGAAGAAATTTCACTTACTACAGGGTAATAAGTCAGAATTTTTCCTTATTTTAGGGCAAAAAAGACAGAAATTCCCTTTGTTTTGAGGGAAAAAGACAGAAATTCCACTTATTTAGAGGCAAAAAATAGAAATTCCCTTTATTTTGAAGCAAAATAGAAGAAATTACATTTTTGATGGCAAAAAGGTATGCATTCTTCTTATTTTCGGGCAAAAAGGCAGAAATTCCCCGTCTTTTGGAGCAAAATTGCTGAAATTCCCCTAATTGTGGGGCAAAAAGGCAGAAATTTCCTATATGTTGGGGCAAAAAGACAGAAATTCTCCTTATTTTGAAGCAAAACTCAGAAATTCCTCTTATTTTGAAGCAAAATTCCAGAAATTTCCCTTATTTTAGGACAAAATTGCAGAAATTTCACTTATTTTGGGGCAAAATTGCAGAAATTTCAATTATTTCAGGGAAAAAAAGCAGAAATTTTCTTATTTTGGGGCAAAAAGGAAGAAATTCCTAATATTTTGTGGCAAAAATGCGGAAATTCCCCTTATTTTGAGGTAAAAAGGCTGAAATTCCCCTTATTTGGGGGCAAAAATGCAGAAATTCCCCTTATTTTGAGGTAAAAAGGCTGAAATTCCCCTTATTTGGGGGCAAAAAGGCAGAAATTTCCCTTATTTTGGGGCAAAATTGCAGAAATTTCACTTACTTCAGGGTAATAAGTCAGAATGTTTCCTTATTTTGGGCCAAAAAAGACAGATATTCTCTTTATTTTGGGGGAAATAGACAGAAATTCCACTTATTTAGAGGCAAAAAAGCAGAAATTCCTTTTATTTTGGAGCAAAAATGAAGAAATTTCCCATTTTTTGGCAAAAAGGTATTCATTCTTCTTATTTTCGGGCAAAAAGGCAGAAATTACCCGTATTTTGGAGCAAAATTACAGAAATTTCCCTAATTGTGTGGCAAAAAAACAGAAATTCTCTATATGTTTGGGCAAAAATACAGAAATTCTCTTTATTTTGGGGAAAAACACAAAAATTCCACTTATTTTGGGGCAAAATTCCAGAAATTTACCTTATTTTGGTGCAAAATTGCAGAAATTTTACTTACTTCAGGTTAATAAGTCAGAATTTTTCCTTATTTTGGGGCAAAAAAAGACAGAAATTCCCTTTGTTTTGGGGGAAAAAGACAAAAATTCCACTTATTTAGAGGCAAAAAAGCAGAAATTCCCCTTAATTTGGAGCAAAAATGAAGAAATTTCCCTTTTTTATGGCAAAAAGGTATGCATTCTTCTTATTTTTGTGCAAAAAGGGAGAAATTCCACGGATTTTGGAGCAAAATTGCAGAAATTACCCTAATTGTGGGGCAAAAAGGCAGAAATTGCCTATATGTTGGGGCAAAAAAACAGAAATTCTCCTTATTTTGGGGCAAAACTCAGAAATTCCACTTATTTTGGGGCAAAATTCCAGAAATTTCCCTTATTTTGGGGCAAAATTGCAGAAATTTCACTTATTTTGGGGCAAAGTTGCAAAATTTCACTTATTTCAGAGTAAAAAAGCAGAAATTTTCTTATTTTGGGTCAAAAAGGCAGAAATTCCTAATATTTTGTGGCAAAAATGCAGAAATTCCCCTTATTTTGAGGTAAAAAGGCTGAAATTCCCTTTATTTGAAGGCAAAAGGCAAAAATTTCCTTTATTTTGGGGCAAAATTGCAGAAATTTCACTTATTTCAGGGTAATAATTCAGAAATTTTCCTTATTTTGGGGCAAAAAAGACAGGAATTCCCTTTGTTTTGGGGGAAAAAGACAGAAATTCCACTTATTTAGAGGCAAAAAAGCACAAATTTTTCTGATTTTGGAGCAAAAATGAAGAAATTTCCCTTTTTTATGGCAAAAAGTTATGCATTCTTCTTATTTTCGGGCAAAAAGGCAGAAATTCCCTGTATTTTGGAGGAAAATTGCAGAAATTCCCTTAATTGTAGGACAAAAATGCAGAAATTCTCTATATATTGGGGCAAAAAGACAGAAATTCTCCTTATTTTGTGTCAAAACTCAGAAATTCCACTTATTTTGGGGCAAAATTCCAGAAATTTCCCTTAATTTGGGGCAAAATTGCAGAAATTTCACTTATTTTTGGGCAAAATTGCAGAAATTTCACTTATTTTGGGGCAAAATTGCAGAAATTTCACTTATTTCAGAGAAAAAAGACAGAAATTTTCCTTATATGGGGCAAAAAGGCAGAAATTCCTAATTTTTTGTGACAAAAATGCAGAAATTCTCCTTGTTTTGAGGTAAAAAGGCTGAAATTCCCCTTATTTGGAGGCAAAAAGGCAGAAATTTTCCTAATTTTGGGGAAAAATTGCAGAAATTTCACTTACTTCAGGGTAATAAGTCAGAATTTTTCCTTATTTTGAGGCAAAAAAGACAGAAATTCCCTTTGTCTTGGGGGAAAAAGACAGAAATTCCACTTATTTAAAGGCCAAAAAGCAGAAATTCCCCTTATTTTAGAGCAAAAATGAAGAAATTTCCATTTTTTATGGCAAAAAGTTATGCATTCTTCTTATTATCAGGGAAAAAGGCAGAAATTCCCCGTATTTTGGAGCAAAATTGCAGAATTTCTCCTAATTGTGGGGCAAAAATGCAGAAAATCTCTATATGTTGGGGCAAAAAGAAAGAAATTCTCCTTATTTTGGGGCAAAACTAAGAAATTCCACTTATTTGGGGCAAAATTCCAGAAATTTTCCTTATTTTGGGGCAAAATTGCAGAAATTTCACTTATTTTGGGGCAAATATGAAGAAATTTTACTTATTTTGTGGCAAAATTGCAGAAATTTCACATATTTTAGGGAAAAAAGGCAGAAATTTTCTTTATTTTGGGGCAAAAAGGCAGAAATTCCTAATATTTTGTGGCAAAAATGCAGAAATTCCCCTTATTTCGAGGTAAAAAGGCTGAAATTCCCCTTATTTGGGGGCAAAAAGGCAGAAATTTCCCTTATTTTGGGGCAAATTTGCAGAAATTTCACTTACTTCAGGGTAATAAGTCAGAATTTTTCCTTATTTTGGGGCAAAAAGACAGAAATTCCCTTTGTTTTGGGGAAAAAAAACAGAAATTCCACTTATTTAGAGGCAAAAAAGCAGAAATTCCCCTTTTTGGAGCAAAAATGAAGCAATTTTCTTTTTTCATGGCAAAAAGGTATGCATTCTTCTTATTTTCAAGCAAAAAGGCAGAAATTCCCCGTATTTTGGAGCAAAATTGCAGAAATTCCCCTAATTGTGGGGCAGAAAGGAAGAAATTGCCTATATCTTAGGGCAAAAAAACAGAAATTCTCTTTATTTTGGGGCAAAACTCAGAAATTCCACTTATTTTGGGGCAAAATTCCAGAAATTTCCCTTATTTTGGGGCAAAATTGCAGACATTTCACTTATTTTGGGGCAAAATTGCAGAAATTTCACTTATTTCAGGGAAAAAATGCAGAAATTTTCTTATTTTGGGGCAAAAAGGCAGAAATTCCTAATATTTTGTGGCAAAAATGCAGAAATTCCCCTTATTTTAAGGTAAAAAGACTGAAATTCCCCTTATTTGGGGGCAAAAAGGCAGAAATTTCCCTTATTTTGGGGCAAAATTGAAGAAATTTCACTTACTACAGGGTAATAAGTCAGAATTTTTCCTTATTTTAGGGCAAAAAAGACAGAAATTCCCTTTGTTTTGAGGGAAAAAGACAGAAATTCCACTTATTTAGAGGCAAAAAAATAGAAATTCCCTTTATTTTGAAGCAAAATAGAAGAAATTACATTTTTGATGGCAAAAAGGTATGCATTCTTCTTATTTTCGGGCAAAAAGGCAGAAATTCCCCGTCTTTTGGAGCAAAATTGCTGAAATTCCCCTAATTGTGGGGCAAAAAGGCAGAAATTTCCTATATGTTGGGGCAAAAAGACAGAAATTCTCCTTATTTTGAAGCAAAACTCAGAAATTCCTCTTATTTTGAAGCAAAATTCCAGAAATTTCCCTTATTTTAGGACAAAATTGCAGAAATTTCACTTATTTTGGGGCAAAATTGCAGAAATTTCAATTATTTCAGGGAAAAAAAGCAGAAATTTTCTTATTTTGGGGCAAAAAGGAAGAAATTCCTAATATTTTGTGGCAAAAATGCGGAAATTCCCCTTATTTTGAGGTAAAAAGGCTGAAATTCCCCTTATTTGGGGGCAAAAATGCAGAAATTCCCCTTATTTTGAGGTAAAAAGGCTGAAATTCCCCTTATTTGGGGGCAAAAAGGCAGAAATTTCCCTTATTTTGGGGCAAAATTGCAGAAATTTCACTTACTTCAGGGTAATAAGTCAGAATTTTTCCTTATTTTGGGCCAAAAAAGACAGATATTCTCTTTATTTTGGGGGAAATAGACAGAAATTCCACTTATTTAGAGGCAAAAAAGCAGAAATTCCTTTTATTTTGGAGCAAAAATGAAGAAATTTCCCATTTTTTGGCAAAAAGGTATTCATTCTTCTTATTTTCGGGCAAAAAGGCAGAAATTACCCGTATTTTGGAGCAAAATTACAGAAATTTCCCTAATTGTGTGGCAAAAAAACAGAAATTCTCTATATGTTTGGGCAAAAATACAGAAATTCTCTTTATTTTGGGGAAAAACACAAAAATTCCACTTATTTTGGGGCAAAATTCCAGAAATTTCCCTTATTTTGGTGCAAAATTGCAGAAATTTTACTTACTTCAGGTTAATAAGTCAGAATTTTTCCTTATTTTGGGGCAAAAAAGACAGAAATTCCCTTTGTTTTGGGGGAAAAAGACAAAAATTCCACTTATTTAGAGGCAAAAAAGCAGAAATTCCCCTTAATTTGGAGCAAAAATGAAGAAATTTCCCTTTTTTATGGCAAAAAGGTATGCATTCTTCTTATTTTCGTGCAAAAAGGGAGAAATTCCACGTATTTTGGAGCAAAATTGCAGAAATTACCCTAATTGTGGGGCAAAAAGGCAGAAATTGCCTATATGTTGGGGCAAAAAAACAGAAATTCTCCTTATTTTGGGGCAAAACTCAGAAATTCCACTTATTTTGGGGCAAAATTCCAGAAATTTCCCTTATTTTGGAGCAAAATTGCAGAAATTTCACTTATTTTGGGGCAAAATTGCAAAATTTCACTTATTTCAGAGTAAAAAAGCAGAAATTTTCTTATTTTGGGGCAAAAAGGCAGAAATTCCTAATATTTTGTGGCAAAAATGCAGAAATTCCCCTTATTTTGAGGTAAAAAGGCTGAAATTCCCTTTATTTGAGGGCAAAAGGCAAAAATTTCCTTTATTTTGGGGCAAAATTGCCGAAATTTCACTTATTTCAGGGTAATAAGTCAGAAATTTTCTTTATTTTGGGGCAAAAAAGACAGGAATTCCCTTTGTTTTTGGGGAAAAAGACAGAAATTCCACTTATTTAGAGGCAAAAAAGCAGAAATTCCCCTGATTTTGGAGCAAAAATGAAGAAATTTCCCTTTTTTATGGCAAAAAGTTATGCATTCTTCTTATTTTCGGGCAAAAAGGCAGAAATTCCCTGTATTTTGGAGCAAAATTGAAGAAATTCCCTTAATTGTGGGACAAAAATGCAGAAATTCTCTATATATTGGGGCAAAAAGACAGAAATTCTCCTTATTTTGTGTCAAAACTCAGAAATTCCACTTATTTTGGGGCAAAATTCCAGAAATTTCCCTTAATTTGGGGCAAAATTGCAGAAATTTCACTTATTTTTGGGCAAAATTGCAGAAATTTCACTTATTTTGGGGCAAAATTGCAGAAATTTCACTTATTTCAGAGAAAAAAGACAGAAATTTTCCTTATATGGGGCAAAAAGGCAGAAATTCCTAATTTTTTGTGACAAAAATGCAGAAATTCTCCTTGTTTTGAGGTAAAAAGGCTGAAATTCCCCTTATTTGGAGGCAAAAAGGCAGAAATTTTCCTAATTTTGGGGAAAAATTGCAGAAATTTCACTTACTTCAGGGTAATAAGTCAGAATTTTTCCTTATTTTGAGGCAAAAAAGACAGAAATTCCCTTTGTCTTGGGGGAAAAAGACAGAAATTCCACTTATTTAAAGGCCAAAAAGCAGAATTTCCCCTTATTTTGGGGCAAAAATGAAGAAATTTCCATTTTTTATGGCAAAAAGTTATGCATTCTTCTTATTATCGGGGAAAAAGGCAGAAATTCCCCGTATTTTGGAGCAAAATTGCAGAATTTCTCCTAATTGTGGGGCAAAAATGCAGAAAATCTCTATATGTTGGGGCAAAAAGACAGAAATTCTCCTTATTTTGGGGCAAAACTAAGAAATTCCACTTATTTTGGGGCAAAATTCCAGAAATTTTCCTTATTTTGGGGCAAAATTGCAGAAATTTCACTTATTTTGGGGCAAATATGAAGAAATTTTACTTATTTTGTGGCAAAATTGCAGAAATTTCACATACTTTAGGGAAAAAAGGCAGAAATTTTCTTTATTTTGGGGCAAAAATGCAGAAATTCCTAATATTTTGTGGCAAAAATGCAGAAATTCCCCTTATTTCGAGGTAAAAAGGCTGAAATTCCCCTTATGTGGGGGCAAAAAGGCAGAAATTTCCCTTATTTTGGGGCAAATTTGCAGAAATTTCACTTACTTCAGGGTAATAAGTCAGAATTTTTCCTTATTTTGGGGCAAAAAGACAGAAATTCCCTTTGTTTTGGGGAAAAAAAACAGAAATTCCACTTATTTAGAGGCAAAAAAGCAGAAATTCCCCTTTTTGGAGCAAAAACTAAGAAATTTCCCTTTTTTATGGCAAAAGGTATGCATTCTTCTTATTTTCGGGCAAAAGGCAGAAATTCCCCGTATTTTGGAGCAAAATTGAAGAAATTCCCCTAATTGTGGAGCCAAAAGGCAGAAATTGCCTATAGGTTGGGGCAAAAAGACAGAAATTCTCCTTATTTTGGGGCAAAACTCAGAAATTCCACTTATTTTGGGGCAAAATTCCAGAAATTTACCTTATTTTGGGGCAAAATTGCAGACATTTCACTTATTTGAGGGAAAAAAAGCAGAAATTTTCTTATTTTGGGGCAAAAAGGCAGAAATTCCTAATATTTTGTGGCAAAAATGCAGAAATTCCCCTTATTTTGAGGTAAAAAGGCTGAAATTCCCTTTATTTGAGGGCAAAAGGCAAAAATTTGCTTTATTTTGGGGCAAAATTGCAGAAATTTCACTTATTTCAGGGTAATAAGTCAGAAATTTTTCTTATTTTGGGGCAAAAAAGACAGGAATTCCCTTTGTTTTGGGGGAAAAAGACAGAAATTCCACTTATTTAGAGGCAAAAAAGCAGAAATTCCCCTGATTTTGGAGCAAAAATGAAGAAATTTCCCTTTTTTATGGCAAAAAGTTATGCATTCTTCTTATTTTCGGGCAAAAAGGCAGAAATTCCCTGTATTTTGGAGGAAAATTGCAGAAATTCCCTTAATTGTAGGACAAAAATGCAGAAATTCTCTATATATTGGGGCAAAAAGACAGAAATTCTCCTTATTTTGTGTCAAAACTCAGAAATTCCACTTATTTTGGGGCAAAATTCCAGAAATTTCCCTTAATTTGGGGCAAAATTGCAGAAATTTCACTTATTTTTGGGCAAAATTGCAGAAATTTCACTTATTTTGGGGCAAAATTGCAGAAATTTCACTTATTTCAGAGAAAAAAAGACAGAAATTTTCCTTATATGGGGCAAAAAGGCAGAAATTCCTAATTTTTTGTGACAAAAATGCAGAAATTCTCCTTGTTTTGAGGTAAAAAGGCTGAAATTCCCCTTATTTGGAGGAAAAAAGGCAGAAATTTCCCTAATTTTGGGGAAAAATTGCAGAAATTTCACTTACTTCAGGGTAATAAGTCAGAATTTTTCCTTATTTTGAGGCAAAAAAGACAGAAATTCCCTTTGTCTTGGGGGAAAAAGACAGAAATTCCACTTATTTAAAGGCCAAAAAGCAGAAATTCCCCTTATTTTGGAGCAAAAATGAAGAAATTTCCATTTTTTATGGCAAAAAGTTATGCATTCTTCTTATTTTCGGGGAAAAAGGCAGAAATTCCCCGTATTTTGGAGCAAAATTGCAGAATTTCCCCTAATTGTGGGGCAAAAATGCAGAAAATCTCTATATGTTGGGGCAAAAAGACAGAAATTCTCCTTATTTTGGGGCAAAACTCAGAAATTCCACTTATTTTGGGGCAAAATTCCAGAAATTTTCCTTATTTTGGGGCAAAATTGCAGAAATTTCACTTATTTTGGGGCAAATATGAAGAAATTTTACTTATTTTGTGGCAAAATTGCAGAAATTTCACATACTTTAGGGAAAAAAGGCAGAAATTTTCTTTATTTTGGGGCAAAAAGGCAGAAATTCCTAATATTTTGTGGCAAAAATGCAGAAATTCCCCTTATTTCGAGGTAAAAAGGCTGAAATTCCCCTTATTTGGGGGCAAAAGGCAGAAATTTCCCTTATTTTGGGGCAAATTTGCAGAAATTTCACTTACTTCAGGGTAATAAGTCAGAATTTTTCCTTATTTTGGGGCAAAAAGACAGAAATTCCCTTTGTTTTGGGGAAAAAAAACAGAAATTCCACTTATTTAGAGGCAAAAAAGCAGAAATTCCCCTTTTTGGAGCAAAAACTAAGAAATTTCCCTTTTTTATGGCAAAAGGTATGCATTCTTCTTATTTTCGGGCAAAAGGCAGAAATTCCCCGTATTTTGGAGCAAAATTGAAGAAATTCCCCTAATTGTGGAACCAAAAGGCAGAAATTGCCTATATGTTGGGGCAAAAAGACAGAAATTCTCCTTATTTTGGGGCAAAACTCAGAAATTCCACTTATTTTGGGGCAAAATTCCAGAAATTTACCTTATTTTGGGGCAAAATTGCAGACATTTCACTTATTTTGGGGCAAAATTGCAGAAATTTCACTTATTTCAGGGAAAAAAAGCAGAAATTTTCTTATTTTGGGGCAAAAAGGCAGAAATTCCTAATATTTTGTGGCATAAATGCAGAAATTCCCTTTATTTTGAGGTAAAAAGGCTGAAATTCCCCTTATTTGGGGGCAATAAGGCAAAAATTTCCTTTATTTTGGGGCAAAATTGCAGAAATTTTACTTATTTAAGGGTTATAAGTCAGAAATTTTCTTTATTTTGGGACAAAAAAGACAGGAATTCCCTTTGCCTTGGGGGAAAAAGACAGAAATTCCACTTATTCAGAGGCAAAAAAGCAGAAATTCCCCTTATTTTGGAGCAAAAATGAAGAAATTTCTTTTTTTTATGGCAAAAAGGTATGCATTCTTCTTATTATCGGGCCAAAAAGCAGAAATTCCCCGTATTTTTGAGCAAAATTGCAGAAATTCCCCTAATTGTGGGGCAAAAATGCAGAAAATCTCTATATGTTGGGGCCAAAAGACCGAAATTCTCTTTATTTTGGGGCAAAACTCAGAAATTCCACTTATTTTGGGGCAAAATTACAGAAATTTTCCTTTTTTGGGGGCAAAATTGCAGAAATTTCACTTATTTTCGGGCAAATATGCAGAAATTTTACATACTTTTGTAACAAAATTGCAGAAATTTCACTTATTTCAGGGGAAAAAGGCAGAAATTTTCCTTATTTTGGAGCAAAATGGCAGAAATTCCTAATATTTTGTGGCAAAAATGCAGAAATTCCCTTTATTTCGAGGTAAAAAGGCTGAAATTCCCCTTATTTGGGGGCAAAAGGCAGAAATTTCCCTTATTTTGGGGCAAAATTGCAGAAATATCACTTACTTCAGGGTAATAAGTCAGAATTTTTCCTTATTTTGGGGCAAAAAACACAGAAATTCCCTTTGTTTTGAGGGAAAAAGAAAGAAATTCCATTTATTTAGAGGCAAAAAAGCAGAAATTCCCCTTTTGGGAGCAAAAATGAAGAAATTTTCTTTTTTCATGGCAAAAAGGTATGCATTCTTCTTATTTTCAAGCAAAAAGGCAGAAATTCCCCGTATTTTGGAGCAAAATTGCAGAAATTCCCCTAATTGTGGGGCAAAAAGGCAGAAATTGCCTATATGTTGGGGCAAAAAAACAGAAATTCTCCTTATTATGGGGCAAAACTCAGAAATTCCACTTATTTTGGGGCAAAATTCCAGAAATTTCCCTTATTTTGGGGCAAAATTGCAGACATTTCACTTATTTTGGGGCAAAATTGCAGAAATTTCACTTATTTCAGGGAAAAAAAGCAGAAATTTTCTTATTTTGGGGCAAAAAGGCAGAAATTCCTAATATTTTGTGGCAAAAATGCAGAAATTCCCCTTATTTTAAGGTAAAAAGACTGAAATTCCCCTTATTTGGGGGCAAAAAGGCAGAAATTTCCCTTATTTTGGGGCAAAATTGAAGAAATTTCACTTACTACAGGGTAATAAGTCAGAATTTTTCCTTATTTTAGGGCAAAAAAGACAGAAATTCCCTTTGTTTTGAGGGAAAAAGACAGAAATTCCACTTATTTAGAGGCAAAAAAATAGAAATTCCCTTTATTTTGAAGCAAAATAGAAGAAATTACATTTTTAATGGCAAAAAGGTATGCATTCTTCTTATTTTCGGGCAAAAAGGCAGAAATTCCCCGTGTTTTGGAGCAAAATTGCTGAAATTCCCCTAATTGTGGGGCAAAAAGGCAGAAATTTCCTATATGTTGGGGCAAAAAGACAGAAATTCTCCTTATTTTGAAGCAAAACTCAGAAATTCCTCTTATTTTGAAGCAAAATTCCAGAAATTTCCCTTATTTTAGGACAAAATTGCAGAAATTTCACTTATTTTGGGGCAAAATTGCAGAAATTTCAATTATTTCATGGAAAAAAAGCAGAAATTTTCTTTTTTTGGGGCAAAAAGGAAGAAATTCCTAATATTTTGTGGCAAAAATGCGGAAATTCCCCTTATTTTGAGGTAAAAAGGCTGAAATTTTCCTTATTTGGGGGCAAAAATGCAGAAATTCCCCTTATTTTGAGGTAAAAAGGCTGAAATTCCCCTTATTTGGGGGCAAAAAGGCAGAAATTTCCCTTATTTTGGGGCAAAATTGCAGAAATTTCACTTACTTCAGGGTAATAAGTCAGAATTTTTCCTTATTTTGGGCCAAAAAAGACAGATATTCTCTTTATTTTGGGGGAAATAGACAGAAATTCCACTTATTTAGAGGCAAAAAAGCAGAAATTCCTTTTATTTTGGAGCAAAAATGAAGAAATTTCCCATTTTTTGTCAAAAAGTTATTCATTCTTCTTATTTTCGGGCAAAAAGGCAGAAATTACCCGTATTTTGGAGCAAAATTACAGAAATTTCCTTAATTGTGTGGCAAAAAAACAGAAATTCTCTATAAGTTTGGGCAAAAATACAGAAATTCTCTTTATTTTGGGGAAAAACACAAAAATTCCACTTATTTTGGGGCAAAATTCCAGAAATTTACCTTATTTTGGTGCAAAATTGCAGAAATTTTACTTACTTCAGGTTAATAAGTCAGAATTTTTCCTTATTTTTGGGGCAAAAAAGACAGAAATTCCCTTTGTTTTGGGGGAAAAAGACAAAAATTCCACTTATTTAGAGGCAAAAAATCAGAAATTCCCCTTAATTTGGAGCAAAAATGAAGAAATTTCCCTTTTTTATGGCAAAAAGGTATGCATTCTTCTTATTTTCGTGCAAAAAGGGAGAAATTCCACGGATTTTGGAGCAAAATTGCAGAAATTACCCTAATTGTGGGGCAAAAAGGCAGAAATTGCCTATATGTTGGGGCAAAAAAACAGAAATTCTCCTTATTTTGGAGCAAAAATCAGAAATTCCACTTATTTTGGGGCAAAATTCCAGAAATTTCCCTTATTTTGGGGCAAAATTGCAGAAATTTCACTTATTTCAGAGTAAAAAAGCAGAAATTTTCATATTTTGGGACAAAAAGGCAGAAATTCCTATTATTTTGTGGCAAAAATGCAGAAATTCCCCTTATTTTGAGGTAAAAAGGCTGAAATTCCCTTTATTTGAGGGCAAAAGGCAAAAATTTCCTTTATTTTGGGGCAAAATTGCAGAAATTTCACTTATTTCAGGGTAATAAGTCAGAAATTTTCCTTATTTTGGGGCAAAAAAGACAGGAATTCCCTTTGTTTTGGGGGAAGAAGACAGAAATTCCACTTATTTAGAGGCAAAAAAGCAGAAATTCCCCTGATTTTGGAGAAAAAATGAAGAAATTTCCATTTTTTATGGCAAAAAGTTATGCATTCTTCTTATTTTCGGGCAAAAAGGCAGAAATTCCCTGTATTTTGGAGGAAAATTGCAGAAATTCCCTTAATTGTAGGACAAAAATGCAGAAATTCTCTATATATTGGGGCAAAAAGACAGAAATTCTCCTTATTTTGTGTCAAAACTCAGAAATTCCACTTATTTTGGGGCAAAATTCCAGAAATTTCCCTTAATTTGGGGCAAAATTGCAGAAATTTCACTTATTTTTGGGCAAAATTGCAGAAATTTCACTTATTTTGGGGCAAAATTGCAGAAATTTCACTTATTTCAGAGAAAAAAGACAGAAATTTTCCTTATATGGGGCAAAAAGGCAGAAATTCCTAATTTTTTGTGACAAAAATGCAGAAATTCTCCTTGTTTTGAGGTAAAAAGGCTGAAATTCCCCTTATTTGGAGGCAAAAAGGCAGAAATTTTCCTAATTTTGGGGAAAAATTGCAGAAATTTCACTTACTTCAGGTTAATAAGTCAGAATTTTTCCTTATTTTGAGGCAAAAAAGACAGAAATTCCCTTTGTCTTGGGGGAAAAAGACAGAAATTCCACTTATTTAAAGGCCAAAAAGCAGAAATTCCCCTTATTTTGGAGCAAAAATGAAGAAATTTCCATTTTTTATGGCAAAAAGTTATGCATTCTTCTTATTTTCGGGGAAAAAGGCAGAAATTCCCCGTATTTTGCAGCAAAATTGCCGAATTTCCCCTAATTGTGGGGCAAAAATGCAGAAAATCTCTATATGTAGGGGCAAAAAGACAGAAATTCTCCTTATTTTGGGGCAAAACTAAGAAATTCCACTTATTTTGGGGCAAAATTCCAGAAATTTTCCTTATTTTGGGGCAAAATTGCAGAAATTTCACTTATTTTGGGGCAAATATGAAGAAATTTTACTTATTTTGTGGCAAAATTGCAGAAATTTCACATACTTTAGGGAAAAAAAGGCAGAAATTTTCTTTATTTTGGGGCAAAAAGGCAGAAATTCCTAATATTTTGTGGCAAAAATGCAGAAATTCCCCTTATTTCGAGGTAAAAAGGCTGAAATTCCCCTTATTTTGGGGCAAAAAGGCAGAAATTCCTAATATTTTGTGGCAAAAATGCAGAAATTCCCCTTATTTCGAGGTAAAAAGGCTGAAATTCCCCTTATTTGGGGGCAAAAAGACAGAAATTCCCTTTGTTTTGGGGAAAATAAACAGAAATTCCACTTATTTAGAGGCAAAAAAGCAGAAATTCCCCTTTTTGGAGCAAAAACTAAGAAATTTCCCTTTTTTATGGCAAAAGGTATGCATTCTTCTTATTTTCAGGCAAAAGGCAGAAATTCCCCGTATTTTGGAGCAAAATTGAAGAAATTCCCCTAATTGTGGAGCCAAAAGGCAGAAATTGCCTATATGTTGGGGCAAAAAGACAGAAATTCTCCTTATTTTGGGGCAAAACTCAGAAATTCCACTTATTTTGGGGCAAAATTCCAGAAATTTACCTTATTTTGGGGCAAAATTGCAGACATTTCACTTATTTTGGGGCAAAATTGCAGAAATTTCACTTATTTCAGGGAAAAAAAGCAGAAATTTTCTTATTTTGGGGCAAAAAGGCAGAAATTCCTAATATTTTGTGGCAAAAATGCAGAATTTCCCCTTATTTTAAGGTAAAAAGACTGAAATTCCCCTTATTTTGGGGCAAAAAGGCAGAAATTTCCCTTATTTTGGGGCAAAATTGAAGAAATTTCACTTACTACAGGGTAATAAGTCAGAATTTTTCCTTATTTTAGGGCAAAAAAGACAGAAATTCCCTTTGTTTTGAGGGAAAAAGACAGAAATTCCACTTATTTAGAGGCAAAAAAATAGAAATTCCCTTTATTTTGAAGCAAAATAGAAGAAATTACATTTTTGATGGCAAAAAGGTATGCATTCTTCTTATTTTCGGGCAAAAAGGCAGAAATTCCCCGTCTTTTGGAGCAAAATTGCTGAAATTCCCCTAATTGTGGGGCAAAAAGGCAGAAATTTCCTATATGTTGGGGCAAAAAGACAGAAATTCTCATTATTTTGAAGCAAAACTCAGAAATTCCTCTTATTTTGAAGCAAAATTCCAGAAATTTCACTTATTTTAGGACAAAATTGCAGAAATTTCACTTATTTTGGGGCAAAATTGCAGAAATTTCAATTATTTCATGGAAAAAAAGCAGAAATTTTCTTATTTTGGGGCAAAAAGGAAGAAATTCCTAATATTTTGTGGCAAAAATGCGGAAATTCCCCTTATTTTGAGGTAAAAAGGCTGAAATTCCCCTTATTTGGGGGCAAAAATGCAGAAATTCCCCTTATTTTGAGGTAAAAAGGCTGAAATTCCCCTTATTTGGGGGCAAAAAGGCAGAAATTTCCCTTATTTTGGGGCAAAATTGCAGAAATTTCACTTACTTCAGGGTAATAAGTCAGAATTTTTCCTTATTTTGGGGCAAAAAAGACAGATATTCTCTTTATTTTGGGGGAAATAGACAGAAATTCCACTTATTTAGAGGCAAAAAAGCAGAAATTCCTTTTATTTTGGAGCAAAAATGAAGAAATTTCCCATTTTTTGGCAAAAAGGTATTCATTCTTCTTATTTTCGGGCAAAAAGGCAGAAATTACCCGTATTTTGGAGCAAAATTACAGAAATTTCCTTAATTGTGTGGCAAAAAAACAGAAATTCTCTATATGTTTGGGCAAAAATACAGAAATTCTCTTTATTTTGGGGAAAAACACAAAAATTCCACTTATTTTGGGGCAAAATTCCAGAAATTTACCTTATTTTGGTGCAAAATTGCAGAAATTTTACTTACTTCAGGTTAATAAGTCAGAATTTTTCCTTATTTTTGGGGCAAAAAAGACAGAAATTCCCTTTGTTTTGGGGGAAAAAGACAAAAATTCCACTTATTTAGAGGCAAAAAAGCAGAAATTCCCCTTAATTTGGAGCAAAAATGAAGAAATTTCCCTTTTTTATGGCAAAAAGGTATGCATTCTTCTTATTTTCGTGCAAAAAGGGAGAAATTCCACGGATTTTGGAGCAAAATTGCAGAAATTACCCTAATTGTGGGGCAAAAATGCAGAAATTGCCTATATGTTGGGGCAAAAAAACAGATATTCTCCTTATTTTGGGGCAAAACTCAGAAATTCCACTTATTTTGGGGCAAAATTCCAGAAATTTCCCTTATTTTGGGGCAAAATTGCAGAAATTTCACTTATTTTGGGGCAAAGTTCCAAAATTTCACTTATTTCAGAGTAAAAAAGCAGAAATTTTCTTATTTTGGGGCAAAAAGGCAGAAATTCCTAATATTTTGTGGCAAAAATGCAGAAATTCCCCTTATTTTGAGGTAAAAAGGCTGAAATTCCCTTTATTTGAGGGCAAAAGGCAAAAATTTCCTTTATTTTGGGGCAAAATTGCAGAAATTTCACTTATTTCAGGGTAATAAGTCAGAAATTTTCCTTATTTTGGGGCAAAAAAGACAGGAATTCCCTTTGTTTTGGGGGAAAAAGACAGAAATTCCACTTGTTTAGAGGCAAAAAAGCAGAAATTCCCCTGATTTTGGAGCAAAAATGAAGAAATTTCCCTTTTTTATGGC
Organism: Micromys minutus; assembly: GCF_963924665.1. Lineage (NCBI taxonomy): Eukaryota > Metazoa > Chordata > Mammalia > Rodentia > Muridae > Micromys > Micromys minutus. Next base: position 445,003 of record NW_027667281.1, on the reverse strand, counting down.
AAAAAGTTATGCATTCTTCTTATTTTCGGGCAAAAAGGCAGAAATTCCCTGTATTTTGGAGCAAAATTGCAGAAATTCCCTTAATTGTAGGACAAAAATGCAGAAATTCTCTATATATTGGGGCAAAAAGACAGAAATTCTCCTTATTTTGTGTCAAAACTCAGAAATTCCACTTATTTTGGGGCAAAATTCCAGAAATTTCCCTTAATTTGGGGCAAAATTGCAGAAATTTCACTTATTTTTGGGCAAAATTGCAGAAATTTCACTTATTTTGGGGCAAAATTGCAGAAATTTCACTTATTTCAGAGAAAAAAGACAGAAATTTTCCTTATATGGGGCAAAAAGGCAGAAATTCCTAATTTTTTGTGACAAAAATGCAGAAATTCTCCTTGTTTTGAGGTAAAAAGGCTGAAATTAACCTTATTTGGAGGCAAAAAGGCAGAAATTTTCCTAATTTTGGGGAAAAATTGCAGAAATTTCACTTACTTCAGGGTAATAAGTCAGAATTTTTCCTTATTTTGAGGCAAAAAAGACAGAAATTCCCTTTGTCTTGGGGGAAAAAGACAGAAATTCCACTTATTTAAAAGCCAAAAAGCAGAAATTCCCCTTATTTTGGAGCAAAAATGAAGAAATTTCCATTTTTTATGGCAAAAAGTTATGCATTCTTCTTATTATCGGGGAAAAAGGCAGAAATTCCCCGTATTTTGGAGCAAAATTGCAGAATTTCCCCTAATTGTGGGGCAAAAATGCAGAAAATCTCTATATGTTGGGGCAAAAAGAAAGAAATTCTCCTTATTTTGGGGCAAAACTAAGAAATTCCACTTATTTTGGGGCAAAATTCCAGAAATTTTTTTTATTTTGGGGCAAAATTGCAGAAATTTCACTTATTTTGGGGCAAATATGAAGAAATTTTACTTATTTTGTGGCAAAATTGCAGAAATTTCACATATTTTAGGGAAAAAAGGCAGAAATTTTCTTTATTTTGGGGCAAAAAGGCAGAAATTCCTAATATTTTGTGGCAAAAATGCAGAAATTCCCCTTATTTCGAGGTAAAAAGGCTGAAATTCCCCTTATTTGGGGGCAAAAAGGCAGAAATTTCCCTTATTTTGGGGCAAATTTGCAGAAATTTCACTTACTTCAGGGTAATAAGTCAGAATTTTTCCTTATTTTGGGGCAAAAAGACAGAAATTCCCTTTGTTTTGGGGAAAAAAACAGAAATTCCACTTATTTAGAGGCAAAAAAGCAGAAATTCCCCTTTTTGGAGCAAAAATGAAGCAATTTTCTTTTTTCATGGCAAAAAGGTATGCATTCTTCTTATTTTCAAGCAAAAAGGCAGAAATTCCCCGTATTTTGGAGCAAAATTGCAGAAATTCCCCTAATTGTGGGGCAACAAGTCAGAAATTGCCTATATCTTGGGGCAAAAAAACAGAAATTCTCTTTATTTTGGGGCAAAACTCAGAAATTCCACTTATTTTGGGTCAAAATTCCAGAAATTTACATTATTTTGGGGCAAAATTGCAGACATTTCACTTATTTTGGGGCAAAATTGCAGAAATTTCACTTATTTCAGGGAAAAAAAGCAGAAATTTTCTTATTTTGGGGCAAAAAGGCAGAAATTCCTAATATTTTGTGGCATAAATGCAGAAATTCCCTTTATTTTGAGGTAAAAAGGCTGAAATTCTCCTTATTTGGGGGCAATAAGGCAAAAATTTCCTTTATTTTGGGGCAAAATTGCAGAAATTTTACTTATTTAAGGGTTATAAGTCAGAAATTTTCTTTATTTTGGGACAAAAAAGACAGGAATTCCCTTTGCCTTGGGGGAAAAAGACAGAAATTCCACTTATTCAGAGGCAAAAAAGCAGAAATTCCCCTTATTTTGGAGCAAAAATGAAGAAATTTCCCTTTTTTATGGCAAAAAGGTATGCATTCTTCTTATTATCGGGCAAAAAAGCATTAATTCCCCGTATTTTTGAGCAAAATTGCAGAAATTCCCCTAATTGTGGGGCAAAAATGCAGAAAATCTCTATATGTTGGGGCCAAAAGACCGAAATTCTCTTTATTTTGGGGCAAAACTCAGAAATTCCACTTATTTTGGGGCAAAATTACAGAAATTTTCCTTTTTTGGGGGCAAAATTGCAGAAATTTCACTTATTTTGGGGCAAATATGCAGAAATTTTACATATTTTGTAACAAAATTGCAGAAATTTCACTTATTTCAGGGGAAAAAGGCAGAAATTTTCCTTATTTTGGAGCAAAATGGCAGAAATTCCTAATATTTTGTGGCAAAAATGCAGAAATTCCCTTTATTTCGAGGTAAAAAGGCTGAAATTCCCCTTATTTGGGGGCAAAATGCAGAAATTTCCCTTATTTTGGGGCAAAATTGCAGAAATATCACTTACTTTAGGGTAATAAGTCAGAAATTTTCCTTATTTTGGGGCAAAAAAGACAGGAATTCCCTTTGTTTTGGGGGAAAAATACAGAAATTCCACTTATTTAGAGGCAAAAAAGCAGAAATTCCCCTTTTTGGAGCAAAAATGGAGAAATTTTCTTTTTTCATGGCAAAAAGGTATGCATTCTTCTTATTTTCAAGCAAAAAGGCAGAAATTCCCCGTATTTTGGAGCAAAATTGCAGAAATTCCCCTAATTGTGGGGCAAAAAGGCAGAAATTGCCTATATGTTGGGGCAAAAAAACAGAAATTCTCCTTATTTTGGGGCAAAACTCAGAAATTCCACTTATTTTGGGGCAAAATTCCAGAAATTTCCCTTATTTTGGGGCAAAATTGCAGACATTTCACTTATTTTGGGGCAAAATTGCAGAAATTTCACTTATTTCAGGGAAAAAAAGCAGAAATTTTCTTATTTTGGGGCAAAAAGGCAGAAATTCCTAATATTTTGTGGCAAAAATGCAGAAATTCCCCTTATTTTAAGGTAAAAAGACTGAAATTCCCCTTATTTGGGGGCAAAAAGGCAGAAATTTCCCTTATTTTGGGGCAAAATTGAAGAAATTTCACTTACTACAGGGTAATAAGTCAGAATTTTTCCTTATTTTAGGGCAAAAAAGACAGAAATTCCCTTTGTTTTGAGGGAAAAAGACAGAAATTCCACTTATTTAGAGGCAAAAAAGCAGAAATTCCCCTGATTTTGGAGCAAAAATGAATAAATTTCCCTTTTTTATGGCAAAAAGGTATGCATTCTTCTTATTTTCGGGCAAAAAGGCAGAAATTCCCCGTCTTTTGGAGCAAAATTGCTGAAATTCCCCTAATTGTGGGGCAAAAAGGCAGAAATTTCCTATATGTTGGGGCAAAAAGACAGAAATTCTCCTTATTTTGAAGCAAAACTCAGAAATTCCTCTTATTTTGAAGCAAAATTCCAGAAATTTCCCTTATTTTAGGACAAAATTGCAGAAATTTCACTTATTTTGGGGCAAAATTGCAGAAATTTCAATTATTTCAGGGAAAAAAAGCAGAAATTTTCTTATTTTGGGGCAAAAAGGAAGAAATTCCTAATATTTTGTGGCAAAAATGCGGAAATTCCCCTTATTTTGAGGTAAAAAGTCTGAAATTCCCCTTATTTGGGGGCAAAAATGCAGAAATTCCCCTTATTTTGAGGTAAAAAGGCTGAAATTCCCCTTATTTGGGGGCAAAAAGGCAGAAATTTCCCTTATTTTGGGGCAAAATTGCAGAAATTTCACTTACTTCAGGGTAATAAGTCAGAATTTTTCCTTATTTTGGGCCAAAAAAGACAGATATTCTCTTTATTTTGGGGGAAATAGACAGAAATTCCACTTATTTAGAGGCAAAAAAGCAGAAATTCCTTTTATTTTGGAGCAAAAATGAAGAAATTTCCCATTTTTTGGCAAAAAGGTATTCATTCTTCTTATTTTCGGGCAAAAAGGCAGAAATTACCCGTATTTTGGAGCAAAATTACAGAAATTTCCCTAATTGTGTGGCAAAAAAACAGAAATTCTCTAAATGTTTGGGCAAAAATACAGAAATTCTCTTTATTTTGGGGAAAAACACAAAAATTCCACTTATTTTGGGGCAAAATTCTAGAAATTTCCCTTATTTTGGTGCAAAATTGCAGAAATTTTACTTACTTCAGGTTAATAAGTCAGAATTTTTCCTTATTTTGGGGCAAAAAAGACAGAAATTCCCTTTGTTTTGGGGGAAAAAGACAAAAATTCCACTTATTTAGAAGCAAAAAAGCAGAAATTCCCCTTAATTTGGAGCAAAAATGAAGAAATTTCCCTTTTTATGGCAAAAAGGTATGCATTCTTCTTATTTTCGTGCAATAAGGGAGAAATTCCACGTATTTTGGAGCAAAATTGCAGAAATTACCCTAATTGTGGGGCAAAAAGGCAGAAATTGCCTATATGTTGGGGCAAAAAAAACAGAAATTCTCCTTATTTTGGGGCAAAACTCAGAAATTCCACTTATTTTGGGGCAAAATTCCAGAAATTTCCGTTATTTTGGAGCAAAATTGCAGAAATTTCACTTATTTTGGGGAAAAATTGCAAAATTTCACTTATTTCAGAGTAAAAAAGCAGAAATTTTTTTATTTTGGGGCAAAAAGGCAGAAATTCCTAATATTTTGTGGCAAAAATGCAGAAATTCCCCTTATTTTGAGGTAAAAAGGCTGAAATTCCCTTTATTTGAAGGCAAAAGGCAAAAATTTCCTTTATTTTTGGGCAAAATTGCAGAAATTTCACTTATTTCAGGGTAATAAGTCAGAAATTTTCCTTATTTTGTGGTAAAAAAGACAGGAATTCCCTTTGTTTTGGGGGAAAAAGACAGAAATTCCACTTATTTAGAGGCAAAAAAGCAGAAATTCTCCTGATTTTGGAGCAAAAATGAAGAAATTTCCCTTTTTTATGGCAAAAAGTTATGCATTCTTCTTATTTTCGGGCAAAAAGGCAGAAATTCCCTGTATTTTGAAGCAAAATTGCAGAAATTCCCTTAATTGTAGGACAAAAATGCAGAAATTCTCTATATATTGGGGCAAAAAGACAGAAATTCTCTTTATTTTGTGTCAAAACTCAGAAATTCCACTTATTTTGGGGCAAAATTCCAGAAATTTCCCTTAATTTGGGGCAAAATTGCAGAAATTTCACTTATTTTTGGGCAAAATTGCAGAAATTTCACTTATTTTGTGGCAAAATTGCAGAAATTTCACTTATTTCAGAGAAAAAAGACAGAAATTTTCCTTATATGGGGCAAAAAGGCAGAAATTCCTAATTTTTTGTGACAAAAATGCAGAAATTCTCCTTGTTTTGAGGTAAAAAGGCTGAAATTCCCCTTATTTGGAGGCAAAAAGGCAGAAATTTTCCTAATTTTGGGGAAAAATTGCAGAAATTTCACTTACTTCAGGGTAATAAGTCAGAATTTTTCCTTATTTTGAGGCAAAAAAGACAGAAATTCCCTTTGTCTTGGGGGAAAAAGACAGAAATTCCACTTATTTAAAGGCCAAAAAGCAGAAATTCCCCTTATTTTGGAGCAAAAATGAAGAAATTTCCATTTTTTTATGGCAAAAAGTTATGCATTCTTCTTATTATCGGGGAAAAAGGCAGAAATTCCCCGTATTTTGGAGCAAAATTGCAGAATTTCTCCTAATTGTGGGGCAAAAATGCAGAAAATCTCTATATGTTGGGGCAAAAAGAAAGAAATTCTCCTTATTTTGGGGCAAAACTAAGAAATTCCACTTATTTTGGGGCAAAATTCCAGAAATTTTCCTTATTTTGGGGCAAAATTGCAGAAATTTCACTTATTTTGGGGCAAATATGAAGAAATTTTATTTATTTTGTGGCAAAATTGCAGAAATTTCACATACTTTAGGGAAAAAAGGCAGAAATTTTCTTTATTTTGGGGCAAAAAGGCAGAAATTCCTAATATTTTGTGGCAAAAATGCAGAAATTCCCCTTATTTCGAGGTAAAAAGGCTGAAATTCCCCTTATTTGGGGGCAAAAAGGCAGAAATTTCCCTTATTTTGGGGCAAATTTGCAGAAATTTCACTTACTTCAGGGTAATAAGTCAGAATTTTTCCTTATTTTGGGGCAAAAAGACAGAAATTCCCTTTGTTTTGGGAAAAAAAAACAGAAATTCCACTTATTTAGAGGCAAAAAAGCAGAAATTCCCCTTTTTGGAGTAAAAATGAAGCAATTTTCTTTTTTCATGGCAAAAAGGTAGGCATTCTTCTTATTTTCAAGCAAAAAGGCAGAAATTCCACGTATTTTGGAGCAAAATTGCAGAAATTACCCTAATTGTGGGGCAAAAATGCAGAAATTGCCTATATGTTGGGGCAAAAAAACAGATATTCTCCTTATTTTGGGGCAAAACTCAGAAATTCCACTTATTTTGGGGCAAAATTCCAGAAATTTCCCTTATTTTGGGGCAAAATTGCAGAAATTTCACTTATTTTGGGGCAAAGTTCCAAAATTTCACTTATTTCAGAGTAAAAAAGCAGAAATTTTCTTATTTTGGGGCAAAAAGGCAGAAATTCCTAATATTTTGTGGCAAAAATGCAGAAATTCCCCTTATTTTGAGGTAAAAAGGCTGAAATTCCCTTTATTTGAGGGCAAAAGGCAAAAATTTCCTTTATTTTGGGGCAAAATTGCAGAAATTTCACTTATTTCAGGGTAATAAGTCAGAAATTTTCCTTATTTTGGGGCAAAAAAGACAGGAATTCCCTTTGTTTTGGGGGAAAAAGACAGAAATTCCACTTGTTTAGAGGCAAAAAAGCAGAAATTCCCCTGATTTTGGAGCAAAAATGAAGAAATTTCCCTTTTTTATGGCAAAAAGTTATGCATTCTTCTTATTTTCGGGCAAAAAGGCAGAAATTCCCTGTATTTTGGAGCAAAATTGCAGAAATTCCCTTAATTGTAGGACAAAAATGCAGAAATTCTCTATATATTGGGGCAAAAAGACAGAAATTCTCCTTATTTTGTGTCAAAACTCAGAAATTCCACTTATTTTGGGGCAAAATTCCAGAAATTTCCCTTAATTTGGGGCAAAATTGCAGAAATTTCACTTATTTTTGGGCAAAATTGCAGAAATTTCACTTATTTTGGGGCAAAATTGCAGAAATTTCACTTATTTCAGAGAAAAAAGACAGAAATTTTCCTTATATGGGGCAAAAAGGCAGAAATTCCTAATTTTTTGTGACAAAAATGCAGAAATTCTCCTTGTTTTGAGGTAAAAAGGCTGAAATTAACCTTATTTGGAGGCAAAAAGGCAGAAATTTTCCTAATTTTGGGGAAAAATTGCAGAAATTTCACTTACTTCAGGGTAATAAGTCAGAATTTTTCCTTATTTTGAGGCAAAAAAGACAGAAATTCCCTTTGTCTTGGGGGAAAAAGACAGAAATTCCACTTATTTAAAAGCCAAAAAGCAGAAATTCCCCTTATTTTGGAGCAAAAATGAAGAAATTTCCATTTTTTATGGCAAAAAGTTATGCATTCTTCTTATTATCGGGGAAAAAGGCAGAAATTCCCCGTATTTTGGAGCAAAATTGCAGAATTTCCCCTAATTGTGGGGCAAAAATGCAGAAAATCTCTATATGTTGGGGCAAAAAGAAAGAAATTCTCCTTATTTTGGGGCAAAACTAAGAAATTCCACTTATTTTGGGGCAAAATTCCAGAAATTTTTTTTATTTTGGGGCAAAATTGCAGAAATTTCACTTATTTTGGGGCAAATATGAAGAAATTTTACTTATTTTGTGGCAAAATTGCAGAAATTTCACATATTTTAGGGAAAAAAGGCAGAAATTTTCTTTATTTTGGGGCAAAAAGGCAGAAATTCCTAATATTTTGTGGCAAAAATGCAGAAATTCCCCTTATTTCGAGGTAAAAAGGCTGAAATTCCCCTTATTTGGGGGCAAAAAGGCAGAAATTTCCCTTATTTTGGGGCAAATTTGCAGAAATTTCACTTACTTCAGGGTAATAAGTCAGAATTTTTCCTTATTTTGGGGCAAAAAGACAGAAATTCCCTTTGTTTTGGGGAAAAAAACAGAAATTCCACTTATTTAGAGGCAAAAAAGCAGAAATTCCCCTTTTTGGAGCAAAAATGAAGCAATTTTCTTTTTTCATGGCAAAAAGGTATGCATTCTTCTTATTTTCAAGCAAAAAGGCAGAAATTCCCCGTATTTTGGAGCAAAATTGCAGAAATTCCCCTAATTGTGGGGCAACAAGTCAGAAATTGCCTATATCTTGGGGCAAAAAAACAGAAATTCTCTTTATTTTGGGGCAAAACTCAGAAATTCCACTTATTTTGGGTCAAAATTCCAGAAATTTACATTATTTTGGGGCAAAATTGCAGACATTTCACTTATTTTGGGGCAAAATTGCAGAAATTTCACTTATTTCAGGGAAAAAAAGCAGAAATTTTCTTATTTTGGGGCAAAAAGGCAGAAATTCCTAATATTTTGTGGCATAAATGCAGAAATTCCCTTTATTTTGAGGTAAAAAGGCTGAAATTCTCCTTATTTGGGGGCAATAAGGCAAAAATTTCCTTTATTTTGGGGCAAAATTGCAGAAATTTTACTTATTTAAGGGTTATAAGTCAGAAATTTTCTTTATTTTGGGACAAAAAAGACAGGAATTCCCTTTGCCTTGGGGGAAAAAGACAGAAATTCCACTTATTCAGAGGCAAAAAAGCAGAAATTCCCCTTATTTTGGAGCAAAAATGAAGAAATTTCCCTTTTTTATGGCAAAAAGGTATGCATTCTTCTTATTATCGGGCAAAAAAGCATTAATTCCCCGTATTTTTGAGCAAAATTGCAGAAATTCCCCTAATTGTGGGGCAAAAATGCAGAAAATCTCTATATGTTGGGGCCAAAAGACCGAAATTCTCTTTATTTTGGGGCAAAACTCAGAAATTCCACTTATTTTGGGGCAAAATTACAGAAATTTTCCTTTTTTGGGGGCAAAATTGCAGAAATTTCACTTATTTTGGGGCAAATATGCAGAAATTTTACATATTTTGTAACAAAATTGCAGAAATTTCACTTATTTCAGGGGAAAAAGGCAGAAATTTTCCTTATTTTGGAGCAAAATGGCAGAAATTCCTAATATTTTGTGGCAAAAATGCAGAAATTCCCTTTATTTCGAGGTAAAAAGGCTGAAATTCCCCTTATTTGGGGGCAAAATGCAGAAATTTCCCTTATTTTGGGGCAAAATTGCAGAAATATCACTTACTTTAGGGTAATAAGTCAGAAATTTTCCTTATTTTGGGGCAAAAAAGACAGGAATTCCCTTTGTTTTGGGGGAAAAATACAGAAATTCCACTTATTTAGAGGCAAAAAAGCAGAAATTCCCCTTTTTGGAGCAAAAATGGAGAAATTTTCTTTTTTCATGGCAAAAAGGTATGCATTCTTCTTATTTTCAAGCAAAAAGGCAGAAATTCCCCGTATTTTGGAGCAAAATTGCAGAAATTCCCCTAATTGTGGGGCAAAAAGGCAGAAATTGCCTATATGTTGGGGCAAAAAAACAGAAATTCTCCTTATTTTGGGGCAAAACTCAGAAATTCCACTTATTTTGGGGCAAAATTCCAGAAATTTCCCTTATTTTGGGGCAAAATTGCAGACATTTCACTTATTTTGGGGCAAAATTGCAGAAATTTCACTTATTTCAGGGAAAAAAAGCAGAAATTTTCTTATTTTGGGGCAAAAAGGCAGAAATTCCTAATATTTTGTGGCAAAAATGCAGAAATTCCCCTTATTTTAAGGTAAAAAGACTGAAATTCCCCTTATTTGGGGGCAAAAAGGCAGAAATTTCCCTTATTTTGGGGCAAAATTGAAGAAATTTCACTTACTACAGGGTAATAAGTCAGAATTTTTCCTTATTTTAGGGCAAAAAAGACAGAAATTCCCTTTGTTTTGAGGGAAAAAGACAGAAATTCCACTTATTTAGAGGCAAAAAAGCAGAAATTCCCCTGATTTTGGAGCAAAAATGAATAAATTTCCCTTTTTTATGGCAAAAAGGTATGCATTCTTCTTATTTTCGGGCAAAAAGGCAGAAATTCCCCGTCTTTTGGAGCAAAATTGCTGAAATTCCCCTAATTGTGGGGCAAAAAGGCAGAAATTTCCTATATGTTGGGGCAAAAAGACAGAAATTCTCCTTATTTTGAAGCAAAACTCAGAAATTCCTCTTATTTTGAAGCAAAATTCCAGAAATTTCCCTTATTTTAGGACAAAATTGCAGAAATTTCACTTATTTTGGGGCAAAATTGCAGAAATTTCAATTATTTCAGGGAAAAAAAGCAGAAATTTTCTTATTTTGGGGCAAAAAGGAAGAAATTCCTAATATTTTGTGGCAAAAATGCGGAAATTCCCCTTATTTTGAGGTAAAAAGTCTGAAATTCCCCTTATTTGGGGGCAAAAATGCAGAAATTCCCCTTATTTTGAGGTAAAAAGGCTGAAATTCCCCTTATTTGGGGGCAAAAAGGCAGAAATTTCCCTTATTTTGGGGCAAAATTGCAGAAATTTCACTTACTTCAGGGTAATAAGTCAGAATTTTTCCTTATTTTGGGCCAAAAAAGACAGATATTCTCTTTATTTTGGGGGAAATAGACAGAAATTCCACTTATTTAGAGGCAAAAAAGCAGAAATTCCTTTTATTTTGGAGCAAAAATGAAGAAATTTCCCATTTTTTGGCAAAAAGGTATTCATTCTTCTTATTTTCGGGCAAAAAGGCAGAAATTACCCGTATTTTGGAGCAAAATTACAGAAATTTCCCTAATTGTGTGGCAAAAAAACAGAAATTCTCTAAATGTTTGGGCAAAAATACAGAAATTCTCTTTATTTTGGGGAAAAACACAAAAATTCCACTTATTTTGGGGCAAAATTCTAGAAATTTCCCTTATTTTGGTGCAAAATTGCAGAAATTTTACTTACTTCAGGTTAATAAGTCAGAATTTTTCCTTATTTTGGGGCAAAAAAGACAGAAATTCCCTTTGTTTTGGGGGAAAAAGACAAAAATTCCACTTATTTAGAAGCAAAAAAGCAGAAATTCCCCTTAATTTGGAGCAAAAATGAAGAAATTTCCCTTTTTATGGCAAAAAGGTATGCATTCTTCTTATTTTCGTGCAATAAGGGAGAAATTCCACGTATTTTGGAGCAAAATTGCAGAAATTACCCTAATTGTGGGGCAAAAAGGCAGAAATTGCCTATATGTTGGGGCAAAAAAAACAGAAATTCTCCTTATTTTGGGGCAAAACTCAGAAATTCCACTTATTTTGGGGCAAAATTCCAGAAATTTCCGTTATTTTGGAGCAAAATTGCAGAAATTTCACTTATTTTGGGGAAAAATTGCAAAATTTCACTTATTTCAGAGTAAAAAAGCAGAAATTTTTTTATTTTGGGGCAAAAAGGCAGAAATTCCTAATATTTTGTGGCAAAAATGCAGAAATTCCCCTTATTTTGAGGTAAAAAGGCTGAAATTCCCTTTATTTGAAGGCAAAAGGCAAAAATTTCCTTTATTTTTGGGCAAAATTGCAGAAATTTCACTTATTTCAGGGTAATAAGTCAGAAATTTTCCTTATTTTGTGGTAAAAAAGACAGGAATTCCCTTTGTTTTGGGGGAAAAAGACAGAAATTCCACTTATTTAGAGGCAAAAAAGCAGAAATTCTCCTGATTTTGGAGCAAAAATGAAGAAATTTCCCTTTTTTATGGCAAAAAGTTATGCATTCTTCTTATTTTCGGGCAAAAAGGCAGAAATTCCCTGTATTTTGAAGCAAAATTGCAGAAATTCCCTTAATTGTAGGACAAAAATGCAGAAATTCTCTATATATTGGGGCAAAAAGACAGAAATTCTCTTTATTTTGTGTCAAAACTCAGAAATTCCACTTATTTTGGGGCAAAATTCCAGAAATTTCCCTTAATTTGGGGCAAAATTGCAGAAATTTCACTTATTTTTGGGCAAAATTGCAGAAATTTCACTTATTTTGTGGCAAAATTGCAGAAATTTCACTTATTTCAGAGAAAAAAGACAGAAATTTTCCTTATATGGGGCAAAAAGGCAGAAATTCCTAATTTTTTGTGACAAAAATGCAGAAATTCTCCTTGTTTTGAGGTAAAAAGGCTGAAATTCCCCTTATTTGGAGGCAAAAAGGCAGAAATTTTCCTAATTTTGGGGAAAAATTGCAGAAATTTCACTTACTTCAGGGTAATAAGTCAGAATTTTTCCTTATTTTGAGGCAAAAAAGACAGAAATTCCCTTTGTCTTGGGGGAAAAAGACAGAAATTCCACTTATTTAAAGGCCAAAAAGCAGAAATTCCCCTTATTTTGGAGCAAAAATGAAGAAATTTCCATTTTTTTATGGCAAAAAGTTATGCATTCTTCTTATTATCGGGGAAAAAGGCAGAAATTCCCCGTATTTTGGAGCAAAATTGCAGAATTTCTCCTAATTGTGGGGCAAAAATGCAGAAAATCTCTATATGTTGGGGCAAAAAGAAAGAAATTCTCCTTATTTTGGGGCAAAACTAAGAAATTCCACTTATTTTGGGGCAAAATTCCAGAAATTTTCCTTATTTTGGGGCAAAATTGCAGAAATTTCACTTATTTTGGGGCAAATATGAAGAAATTTTATTTATTTTGTGGCAAAATTGCAGAAATTTCACATACTTTAGGGAAAAAAGGCAGAAATTTTCTTTATTTTGGGGCAAAAAGGCAGAAATTCCTAATATTTTGTGGCAAAAATGCAGAAATTCCCCTTATTTCGAGGTAAAAAGGCTGAAATTCCCCTTATTTGGGGGCAAAAAGGCAGAAATTTCCCTTATTTTGGGGCAAATTTGCAGAAATTTCACTTACTTCAGGGTAATAAGTCAGAATTTTTCCTTATTTTGGGGCAAAAAGACAGAAATTCCCTTTGTTTTGGGAAAAAAAAACAGAAATTCCACTTATTTAGAGGCAAAAAAGCAGAAATTCCCCTTTTTGGAGTAAAAATGAAGCAATTTTCTTTTTTCATGGCAAAAAGGTAGGCATTCTTCTTATTTTCAAGCAAAAAGGCAGAAATTCCACGTATTTTGGAGCAAAATTGCAGAAATTCCCCTAATTGTGGGGCAAAAAGGCAGAAATTGCCTATATCTTAGGGCAAAAAAACAGAAATTCTCCTTATTTTGGGGCAAAGCTCAGAAATTCCACTTATTTTGGGGCAAAATTCCAGAAATTTCCCTTATTTTGGGGCAAAATTGCAGACATTTCACTTATTTTGGGGCAAAATTGCAGAAATTTCACTTATTTCTGGGAAAAAAAGCAGAAATTTTCTTATTTTGGGGCAAAAAGGCAGAAATTCCTAATATTTTGTGGCAAAAATGCAGAAATTCCCCTTATTTTAAGGTAAAAAGACTGAAATTCCCCTTATTTGGGGGCAAAAAGGCAGAAATTTCCCTTATTTTGGGGCAAAATTGAAGAAATTTCACTTACTACAGGGTAATAAGTCAGAATTTTTCCTTATTTTAGGGCAAAAAAGACAGAAATTCCCTTTGTTTTGAGGGAAAAAGACAGAAATTCCACTTATTTAGAGGCAAAAAAATAGAAATTCCCTTTATTTTGAAGCAAAATAGAAGAAATTACATTTTTGATGGCAAAAAGGTATGCATTCTTCTTATTTTCGGGCAAAAAGGCAGAAATTCCCCGTCTTTTGGAGCAAAATTGCTGAAATTCCCCTAATTGTGGGGCAAAAAGGCAGAAATTTCCTATATGTTGGGGCAAAAAGACAGAAATTCTCCTTATTTTGAAGCAAAACTCAGAAATTCCTCTTATTTTGAAGCAAAATTCCAGAAATTTCCCTTATTTTAGGACAAAATTGCAGAAATTTCATTTATTTTGGGGCAAAATTGCAGAAATTTCAATTATTTCAAGGAAAAAAAGCAGAAATTTTCTTATTTTGGGGCACAAAGGAAGAAATTCCTAATATTTTGTGGCAAAAATGCGGAAATTCCCCTTATTTTGAGGTAAAAAGGCTGAAATTCCCCTTATTTGGGGGCAAAAATGCAGAAATTCCCCTTATTTTGTGGTAAAAAGGCTGAAATTCCCCTTATTTGGGGGCAAAAAGGCAGAAATTTCCCTTATTTTGGGGCAAAATTGCAGAAATTTCACTTACTTCAGGGTAATAAGTCAGAATTTTTCCATATTTTGGGCCAAAAAAGACAGATATTCTCTTTATTTTGGGGGAAATAGACAGAAATTCCACTTATTTAGAGGCAAAAAAGCAGAAATTCCTTTTATTTTGGAGCAAAAATGAAGAAATTTCCCATTTTTTGGCAAAAAGGTATTCATTCTTCTTATTTTCGGGCAAAAAGGCAGAAATTACCCGTATTTTGGAGCAAAATTACAGAAATTTCCCTAATTGTGTGGCAAAAAAACAGAAATTCTCTATATGTTTGGGCAAAAATACAGAAATTCTCTTTATTTTGGGGAAAAAAACAAAAATTCCACTTATTTTGGGGCAAAATTCCAGAAATTTCCCTTATTTTGGTGCAAAATTGCAGAAATTTTACTTACTTCAGGTTAATAAGTCAGAATTTTTCCTTATTTTGGGGCAAAAAAGACAGAAATTCCCTTTGTTTTGGGGGAAAAAGACAAAAATTCCACTTATTTAGAGGCAAAAAAGCAGAAATTCCCCTTAATTTGGAGCAAAAATGAAGAAATTTCCCTTTTTTATGGCAAAAAGGTATGCATTCTTCTTATTTTCGTGCAAAAAGGGAGAAATTCCACGTATTTTGGAGCAAAATTGCAGAAATTACCCTAATTGTGGGGCAAAAAGGCAGAAATTGCCTATATGTTGGGGCAAAAAAACAGAAATTCTCCTTATTTTGGGGCAAAACTCAGAAATTCCACTTATTTTGGGGCAAAATTCCAGAAATTTCCCTTATTTTGGAGCAAAATTGCAGAAATTTCACTTATTTTGGGGCAAAATTGCAAAATTTCACTTATTTCAGAGTAAAAAAGCAGAAATTTTCTTATTTTGGGGCAAAAAGGCAGAAATTCCTAATATTTTGTGGCAAAAATGCAGAAATTCCCCTTATTTTGAGGTAAAAATGCTTAAATTCCCTTTATTTGAGGGCAAAAGGCAAAAATTTCCTTTATTTTGGGGCAAAATTGCCGAAATTTCACTTATTTCAGGGTAATAAGTCAGAAATTTTCCTTATTTTGGGGCAAAAAAGACAGGAAGTCCCTTTGTTTTGGGGGAAAAAGACAGAAATTCCACTTATTTAGAGGCAAAAAAGCAGAAATTCCCCTGATTTTGGAGCAAAAATGAATAAATTTCTCTTTTTTATGGCAAAAAGTTATGCATTCTTCTTATTTTCGGGCAAAAAGGCAGAAATTCCCTGTATTTTGGAGCAAAATTGAAGAAATTCCCTTAATTGTGGGACAAAAATGCAGAAATTCTCTATATATTGGGGCAAAAAGACAGAAATTCTCCTTATTTTGTGTCAAAACTCAGAAATTCCACTTATTTTGGGGCAAAATTCCAGAAATTTCCCTTAATTTGGGGCAAAATTGCAGAAATTTCACTTATTTTTGGGCAAAATTGCAGAAATTTCACTTATTTTGGGGCAAAATTGCAGAAATTTCACTTATTTTGGGGCAAAATTGCAAAATTTCACTTATTTCAGAGTAAAAAAGCAGAAATTTTCTTATTTTGGGGCAAAAAGGCAGAAATTCCTAATTTTTTGTGACAAAAATGCAGAAATTCTCCTTGTTTTGAGGTAAAAAGGCTGAAATTCCCCTTATTTGGAGGCAAAAAGGCAGAAATTTCCCTAATTTTTGGGCAAATTTGCAGAAATTTCACTTACTTCAGGGTAATAAGTCAGAATTTTTCCTTATTTTGGGGCAAAAAGACAGAAATTCCCTTTGTTTTGGGGAAAAAAAACAGAAATTCCACTTATTTAGAGGCAAAAAAGCAGAAATTCCCCTTTTTGGAGCAAAAACTAAGAAATTTCCCTTTTTTATGCCAAAAGGTATGCATTCTTCTTATTTTCGGGCAAAAGGCAGAAATTCCCCGTATTTTGGAGCAAAATTGAAGAAATTCCCCTAATTGTGGAACCAAAAGGCAGAAATTGCCTATATGTTGGGGCAAAAAGACAGAAATTCTCCTTATTTTGGGGCAAAACTCAGAAATTCCACTTATTTTGGGGCAAAATTCCAGAAATTTACCTTATTTTGGGGCAAAATTGCAGACATTTCACTTATTTTGGGGCAAAATTGCAGAAATTTCACTTATTTCAGGGAAAAAAAGCAGAAATTTTCTTATTTTGGGGCAAAAAGGCAGAAATTCCTAATATTTTGTGGCATAAATGCAGAAATTCCCTTTATTTTGAGGTAAAAAGGCTGAAATTCCCCTTATTTGGGGGCAATAAGGCAAAAATTTCCTTTATTTTGGGGCAAAATTGCAGAAATTTTACTTATTTAAGGGTTATAAGTCAGAAATTTTCTTTATTTTGGGACAAAAAAGACAGGAATTCCCTTTGCCTTGGGGGAAAAAGACAGAAATTCCACTTATTCAGAGGCAAAAAAGCAGAAATTCCCCTTATTTTGGAGCAAAAGTGAAGAAATTTCCCTAATTGTGGGGCAAAAATGCAGAAAATCTCTATATGTTGGGGCCAAAAGACCGAAATTCTCTTTATTTTGGGGCAAAACTCAGAAATTCCACTTATTTTGGGGCAAAATTACAGAAATTTTCCTTTTTTGGGGGCAAAATTGCAGAAATTTCACTTATTTTGGGGCAAATATGCAGAAATTTTACATATTTTGTAACAAAATTGCAGAAATTTCACTTATTTCAGGGGAAAAAGGCAGAAATTTTCCTTATTTTGGAGCAAAATGGCAGAAATTCCTAATATTTTGTGGCAAAAATGCAGAAATTCCGTTTATTTCGAGGTAAAAATGCTGAAATTCCCCTTATTTGGGGGCAAAAGGCAGAAATTTCCCTTATTTTGGGGCAAAATTGCAGAAATATCACTTACTTCAGGGTAGTAAGTCAGAATTTTTCCTTATTTTGGGGCAAAAAACACAGAAATTCCCTTTGTTTTGAGGGAAAAAGAAAGAAATTCCACTTATTTAGAGGCAAAAAAGCAGAAATTCCCCTTTTTGGAGCAAAAATGAAGAAATTTTCTTTTTTCATGGCAAAAAGGTATGCATTCTTCTTATTTTCAAGCAAAAAGGCAGAAATTCCCCGTATTTTGGAGCAAAATTGCAGAAATTCCCCTAATTGTGGGGCAAAAAGGCAGAAATTGCCTATATGTTGGGGCAAAAAAACAGAAATTCTCCTTATTATGGGGCAAAACTCAGAAATTCCACTTATTTTGGGGCAAAATTCCAGAAATTTCCCTTATTTTGGGGCAAAATTGCAGACATTTCACTTATTTTGGGGCAAAATTGCAGAAATTTCACTTATTTCTGGGAAAAAAAGCAGAAATTTTCTTATTTTGGGGCAAAAAGGCAGAAATTCCTAATATTTTGTGGCAAAAATGCAGAAATTCCCCTTATTTTAAGGTAAAAAGACTGAAATTCCCCTTATTTGGGGGCAAAAAGGCAGAAATTTCCCTTATTTTGGGGCAAAATTGAAGAAATTTCACTTACTACAGGGTAATAAGTCAGAATTTTTCCATATTTTAGGGCAAAAAAGACAGAAATTCCCTTTGTTTTGAGGGAAAAAGACAGAAATTCCACTTATTTAGAGGCAAAAAAATAGAAATTCCCTTTATTTTGAAGCAAAATAGAAGAAATTACATTTTTGATGGCAAAAAGGTATGCATTCTTCTTATTTTCGGGCAAAAAGACAGAAATTCCCCGTCTTTTGGAGCAAAATTGCTGAAATTCCCCTAATTGTGGGGCAAAAAGGCAGAAATTTCCTATATGTTGGGGCAAAAAGACAGAAATTCTCCTTATTTTGAAGCAAAACTCAGAAATTCCTCTTCTTTTGAAGCAAAATTCCAGAAATTTCCCTTATTTTAGGACAAAATTGCAGAAATTTCACTTATTTTGGGGCAAAATTGCAGAAATTTCAATTATTTCATGGAAAAAAAGCAGAAATTTTCTTATTTTGGGGCAAAAAGGAAGAAATTCCTAATATTTTGTGGCAAAAATGCGGAAATTCCCCTTATTTTGAGGTAAAAAGGCTGAAATTCCCCTTATTTGGGGGCAAAAATGCAGAAATTCCCCTTATTTTGAGGTAAAAAGGCTGAAATTCCCCTTATTTGGGGGCAAAAAGGCAGAAATTTCCCTTATTTTGGGGCAAAATTGCAGAAATTTCACTTACTTCAGGGTAATAAGTCAGAATTTTTCCTTATTTTGGGGCAAAAAAGACAGATATTCTCTTTATTTTGGGGGAAATAGACAGAAATTCCACTTATTTAGAGGCAAAAATGCAGAAATTCCTTTTATTTTGGAGCAAAAATGAAGAAATTTCCCATTTTTTGGCAAAAAGGTATTCATTCTTCTTATTTTCGGGCAAAAAGGCAATAATTACCCGTATTTTGGAGCAAAATTACAGAAATTTCCTTAATTGTGTGGCAAAAAAACAGAAATTCTCTATATGTTTGGGCAAAAATACAGAAATTCTCTTTATTTTGGGGAAAAACACAAAAATTCCACTTATTTTGGGGCAAAATTCCAGAAATTTCCCTTATTTTGGTGCAAAATTGCAGAAATTTTACTTACTTCAGGTTAATAAGTCAGAATTTTTCCTTATTTTGGGGCAAAAAAGACAGAAATTCCGTTTGTTTTGGGGAAAAAAGACAAAAATTCCACTTATTTAGAGGCAAAAAAGCAGAAATTCCCCTTAATTTGGAGCAAAAATGAAGAAATTTCCCTTTTTTATGGCAAAAAGGTATGCATTCTTCTTATTTTCGTGCAAAAAGGGAGAAATTCCACGGATTTTGGAGCAAAATTGCAGAAATTACCCTAATTGTGGGGCAAAAAGGCAGAAATTGCCTATATGTTGGGGCAAAAAAACAGAAATTCTCCTTATTTTGGGGCAAAACTCAGAAATTCCACTTATTTTGGGGCAAAATTGCAGAAATTTCACTTATTTTGGGGCAAAGTTGCAAAATTTCACTTATTTCAGAGTAAAAAAGCAGAAATTTTCTTATTTTGGGGCAAAAAGACAGAAATTCCTAATATTTTGTGGCAAAAATGCAGAAATTCCCCTTATTTTGAGGTAAAAAGGCTGAAATTCCCTTTATTTGAGGGCAAAAGGCAAAAATTTCCTTTATTTTGGGGCAAAATTGCAGAAATTTCACTTATTTCAGGGTAATAAGTCAGAAATTTTCCTTATTTTGGGGCAAAAAAGACAGGAATTCCCTTTGTTTTGGGGGAAAAAGACAGAAATTCCACTTATTTAGAGGCAAAAAAGCAGAAATTCCCCTGATTTTGGAGCAAAAATGAAGAAATTTCCCTTTTTTATGGCAAAAAGTTATGCATTCTTCTTATTTTCGGGCAAAAAGGCAGAAATTCCCTGTATTTTGGAGCAAAATTGCAGAAATTCCCTTAATTGTAGGACAAAAATGCAGAAATTCTCTATATAATGGGGGAAAAAGACAGAAATTCTCCTTATTTTGTGTCAAAACTCAGAAATTCCACTTATTTTGGGGCAAAATTCCAGAAATTTCCCTTATTTTGGGGCAAAATTGCAGAAATTTCACTTATTTTTGGGCAAAATTGCAGAAATTTCACTTATTTTGGGGCAAAATTGCAGAAATTTCACTTATTTCAGAGAAAAAAGACAGAAATTTTCCTTATATGGGGCAAAAAGGCAGAAATTCCTAATTTTTTTTGTGACAAAAATGCAGAAATTCTCCTTGTTTTGAGGTAAAAAGGCTGAAATTCCCCTTATTTGGAGGCAAAAAGGCAGAAATTTTCCTAATTTTGGGAAAAAATTGCAGAAATTTCACTTACTTCATGGTAATAAGTCAGAATTTTTCCTTATTTTGAGGCAAAAAAGACAGAAATTCCCTTTGTCTTGGGGGAAAAAGACAGAAATTCCACTTATTTAAAGGCCAAAAAGCAGAAATTCCCCTTATTTTGGAGCAAAAAATGAAGAAATTTCCATTTTTTATGGCAAAAAGTTATGCATTCTTCTTATTATCGGGGAAAAAGGCAGAAATTCCCCGTATTTTGGAGCAAAATTGCAGAATTTCTCCTAATTGTGGGGCAAAAATGCAGAAAATCTCTATATGTTGGGGCAAAAAGAAAGAAATTCTCCTTATTTTGGGGCAAAACTAAGAAATTCCACTTATTTTGGGGCAAAATTCCAGAAATTTTCCTTATTTTGGGGCAAAATTGTAGAAATTTCACTTATTTTGGGGCAAATATGAAGAAATTTTACTTATTTTGTGGCAAAATTGCAGAAATTTCACATACTTTAGGGAAAAAAGGCAGAAATTTTCTTTATTTTGGGGCAAAAAGGCAGAAATTCCTAATATTTTGTGGCAAAAATGCAGAAATTCCCCTTATTTTGAGGTAAAAAGGCTGAAATTCCCCTTATTTGGGGGCAAAAAGGCAGAAATTTCCCTTATTTTGGGGCAAATTTGCAGAAATTTCACTTACTTCAGGGTAATAAGTCAGAATTTTTCCTTATTTTGGGGCAAAAAGACAGAAATTCCCTTTGTTTTGGGGAAAAAAAACAGAAATTCCACTTATTTAGAGGCAAAAAAGCAGAAATTCCCCTTTTTGGAGCAAAAATGAAGCAATTTTCTTTTTTCATGGCAAAAAGGTATGCATTCTTCTTATTTTCAAGCAAAAAGGCAGAAATTCCCCGTATTATGGAGCAAAATTGCAGAAATTCCCCTAATTGTGGGGCAAAAAGGCAGAAATTGCCTATATCTTAGGGCAAAAAAACAGAAATTCTCCTTATTTTGGGGCAAAACTAAGAAATTCCACTTATTTTGGGGCAAAATTCCAGAATTTTCCCTTATTTTGGGGCAAAATTGCAGACATTTCACTTATTTTGGGGCAAAATTGCAGAAATTTCACTTATTTCAGGGAAAAAAAGCAGAAATTTTCTTATTTTGGGGCAAAAAGGCAGAAATTCCTAATATTTTGTGGCAAAAATGCAGAAATTCCCCTTATTTTAAGGTAAAAAGACTGAAATTCCCCTTATTTGGGGGCAAAAAGGCAGAAATTTCCCTTATTTTGGGGCAAAATTGAAGAAATTTCACTTACTACAGGGTAATAAGTCAGAATTTTTCCTTATTTTAGGGCAAAAAAGACAGAAATTCCCTTTGTTTTGAGGGAAAAAGACAGAAATTCCACTTATTTAGAGGCAAAAAAATAGAAATTCCCTTTATTTTGAAGCAAAATAGAAGAAATTACATTTTTGATGGCAAAAAGGTATGCATTCTTCTTATGTTCGGGCAAAAAGGCAGAAATTTCCCGTCTTTTGGACCAAAATTGCTGAAATTCCCCTAATTGTGGGGCAAAAAGGCAGAAATTTCCTATATGTTGGGGCAAAAAGACAGAAATTCTCCTTATTTTGAAGCAAAACTCAGAAATTCCTCTTATTTTGAAGCAAAATTCCAGAAATTTCCCTTATTTTAGGACCAAATTGCAGAAATTTCTCTTATTTTGGGGCAAAATTGCAGAAATTTCAATTATTTCAGGGAAAAAAAGCAGAAATTTTCTTATTTTGGGGCAAAAAGGAAGAAATTCCTAATATTTTGTGGCAAAAATGTGGAAATTCCCCTTATTTTGAGGTAAAAAGGCTGAAATTCCCCTTATTTGGGGGCAAAAATGCAGAAATTCCCCTTATTTTGAGGTAAAAAGGCTGAAATTCCCCTTATTTGGGGGCAAAAAGGCAGAAATTTCCCTTATTTTGGGGCAAAATTGCAGAAATTTCACTTACTTCAGGGTAATAAGTCAGAATTTTTTCTTATTTTGGGCCAAAAAAGACAGATATTTTCTTTATTTTGGGGGAAATAGACAGAAATTCCACTTATTTAGAGGCAAAAAAGCAGAAATTCCTTTTATTTTGGAGCAAAAATGAAGAAATTTCCCATTTTTTGGCAAAAAGGTATTCATTCTTCTTATTTTCGGGCAAAAAGGCAGAAATTACCCGTATTTTGGAGCAAAATTACAGAAATTTCCCTAATTGTGTGGCAAAAAAACAGAAATTCTCTATATGTTTGGGCAAAAATACAGAAATTCTCTTTATTTTTTGGAAAAACACAAAAATTCCACTTATTTTGGGGCAAAATTCCAGAAATTTCCCTTATTTTGGTGCAAAATTGCAGAAATTTTACTTACTTCAGGTTAATAAGTCAGAATTTTTCCTTATTTTGGGGCAAAAAAGACAGAAATTCCCTTTGTTTTGGGGGAAAAAGACAAAAATTCCACTTATTTAGAGGCAAAAAAGCAGAAATTCCCCTTAATTTGGAGCAAAAATGAAGAAATTTCCCTTTTTTATGGCAAAAAGGTATGCATTCTTCTTATTTTCGTGCAAAAAGGGAGAAATTCCACGTATTTTGGAGCAAAATTGCAGAAATTACCCTAATTGTGGGGCAAAAAGGCAGAAATTGCCTATATGTTGGGGCAAAAAAACAGAAATTCTCCTTATTTTGGGGCAAAACTCAGAAATTCCACTTATTTTGGGGCAAAATTCCAGAAATTTCCCTTATTTTGGAGCAAAATTGCAGAAATTTCACTTATTTTGGGGCAAAATTGCAAAATTTCACTTATTTCAGAGTAAAAAAGCAGAAATTTTTTTATTTTGGGGCAAAAAGGCAGAAATTCCTAATATTTTGTGGCAAAAATGCAGAAATTCCCCTTATTTTGAGGTAAAAAAGGCTGAAATTCCCTTTATTTGAGGGCAAAAGGCAAAAATTTCCTTTATTTTGGGGCAAAATTGCCGAAATTTCACTTATTTCAGGGTAATAAGTCAGAAATTTTCCTTACTTTGGGGCAAAAAAGACAGGAATTCCCTTTGTTTTTGGGGAAAAATACAGAAATTCCACTTATTTAGAGGCAAAAAAGCAGAAATTCCCCTTTTTGGAGCAAAAATGAAGAAATTTTCTTTTTTCATGGCAAAAAGGTATGCATTCTTCTTATTTTCAAGCAAAAAGGCAGAAATTCCCCGTATTTTGGAGCAAAATTGCAGAAATTCCCCTAATTGTGGGGCAAAAAGGCAGAAATTGCCTATATGTTGGGGCAAAAAAACAGAAATTCTCCTTATTATGTGGCAAAACTCAGAAATTCCACTTATTTTGGGGCAAAATTCCAGAAATTTCCCTTATTTTGGGGCAAAATTGCAGACATTTCACTTATTTTCGAGCAAAATTGCAGAAATTTCACTTATTTCAGGGAAAAAAAGCAGAAATTTTCTTATTTTGGGGCAAAAAGGCAGAAATTCCTAATATTTTGTGGCAAAAATGCAGAAATTCCCCTTATTTTAAGGTAAAAAGACTGAAATTCCCCTTATTTGGGGGCAAAAAGGCAGAAATTTCCCTTATTTTGGGGCAAAATTGAAGAAATTTCACTTACTACAGGGTAATAAGTCAGAATTTTTCCTTATTTTAGGGCAAAAAAGACAGAAATTCTTTTTGTTTTGAGGGAAAAAGACAGAAATTCCACTTATTTAGAGGCAAAAAAATAGAAATTCCCTTTATTTTGAAGCAAAATAGAAGAAATTACATTTTTGATGGCAAAAAGGTATGCATTCTTCTTATTTTCGGGCAAAAAGGCAGAAATTCCCCGTCTTTTGGAGCAAAATTGCCGAAATTCCCCTAATTGTGGGGCAAAAAGGCAGAAATTTCCTATATGTTGGGGCAAAAAGACAGAAATTCTCCTTATTTTGAAGCAAAACTCAGAAATTCCTCTTATTTTGAAGCAAAATTCCAGAAATTTCCCTTATTTTAGGAAAAAATTGCAGAAATTTCACTTATTTTGGGGCAAAATTGCAGAAATTTCAATTATTTCAGGGAAAAAAAGCAGAAATTTTCTTATTTTGGGGCAAAAAGGAAGAAATTCCTAATATTTTGTGGCAAAAATGCGGAAATTCCCCTTATTTTGAGGTAAAAAGTCTGAAATTCCCCTTATTTGGGGGCAAAAATGCAGAAATTCCCCTTATTTTGAGGTAAAAAGGCTGAAATTCCCCTTATTTGGGGGCAAAAAGGCAGAAATTTCCCTTATTTTGGGGCAAAATTGCAGAAATTTCACTTACTTCAGGGTAATAAGTCAGAATTTTTCCTTATTTTGGGGCAAAAAAGACAGATATTCTCTTTATTTTGGGGGAAATAGACAGAAATTCCACTTATTTAGAGGCAAAAAAGCAGAAATTCCTTTTATTTTGGAGCAAAAATGAAGAAATTTCCCATTTTTTGGCAAAAAGGTATTCATTCTTCTTATTTTCGGGCAAAAAGGCAGAAATTACCCGTATTTTGGAGCAAAATTACAGAAATTTCCCTAATTGTGTGGCAAAAAAAAAGAAATTCTCTATATGTTTGGGCAAAAATACAGAAATTCTCTTTATTTTGGGGAAAAACACAAAAATTCCACTTATTTTGGGGCAAAATTCCAGAAATTTCCCTTATTTTGGTGCAAAATTGCAGAAATTTTACTTACTTCAGGTTAATAAGTCAGAATTTTTCCTTATTTTGGGGCAAAAAAGACAGAAATTCCCTTTGTTTTGGGGGAAAAAGACAAAAATTCCACTTCTTTAGAGGCAAAAAAGCAAAAATTCCCCTTAATTTGGAGCAAAAATGAAGAAATTTCCCTTTTTTATGGCAAAAAGGTATGCATTCTTCTTATTTTCGTGCAAAAAGGGAGAAATTCCACGGATTTTGGAGCAAAATTGCAGAAATTACCCTAATTGTGGGGCAAAAAGGCAGAAATTGCCTATATGTTGGGGCAAAAAAACAGAAATTCTCCTTATTTTGGGGCAAAACTCAGAAATTCCACTTATTTTGGGGCAAAATTCCAGAAATTTCCCTTATTTTGGGGCAAAATTGCAGAAATTTCACTTATTTTGGGGCAAAGTTGCAAAATTTCACTTATTTCAGAGTAAAAAAGCAGAAATTTTCTTATTTTGGGGCAAAAAGGTAGAAATTCCTAATATTTTGTGGCAAAAATGCAGAAATTCCCCTTATTTTGAGGTAAAAAGGCTGAAATTCCCTTTATTTGAGGGCAGAAGGCAAAAATTTCCTTTATTTTGGGGCAAAATTGCAGAAATTTCACTTATTTCAGGGTAATAAGTCAGAAATTTTCCTTATTTTGGGGCAAAAAAGACAGGAATTCCCTTTGTTTTGGGGGAAAAATACAGAAATTCCACTTATTTAGAGGCAAAAAAGCAGAAATTCCCCTTTTTGGAGCAAAAATGAAGAAATTTTCTTTTTTCATGGCAAAAAGGTATGCATTCTTCTTATTTTCAAGCAAAAAGGCAGAAATTCCCCGTATTTTGGAGCAAAATTGCAGAAATTCCCCTAATTGTGGGGCAAAAAGGCAGAAATTGCCTATATGTTGGGGCAAAAAAACAGAAATTCTCCTTATTATGTGGCAAAACTCAGAAATTCCACTTATTTTGGGGCAAAATTCCAGAAATTTCCCTTATTTTGAGGCAAAATTGCAGACATTTCACTTATTTTGGGGCAAAATTGCAGAAATTTCACTTATTTCAGGGAAAAAAAGCAGAAATTTTCTTATTTTGGGGCAAAAAGGCAGAAATTCCTAATATTTTGTGGCAAAAATGCAGAAATTCCCCTTATTTTAAGGTAAAAAGACTGAAATTCCCCTTATTTGGGGGCAAAAAGGCAGAAATTTCCCTTATTTTGGGGCAAAATTGAAGAAATTTCACTTACTACAGGGTAATAAGTCAGAATTTTTCCTTATTTTAGGGCAAAAAAGACAGAAATTCCCTTTGTTTTGAGGGAAAAAGACAGAAATTCCACTTATTTAGAGGCAAAAAAATAGAAATTCCCTTTATTTTGAAGCAAAATAGAAGAAATTACATTTTTGATGGCAAAAAGGTATGCATTCTTCTTATTTTCGGGCAAAAAGGCAGAAATTCCCCGTCTTTTGGAGCAAAATTGCTGAAATTCCCCTAATTGTGGGGCAAAAAGGCAGAAATTTCCTATATGTTGGGGCAAAAAGACAGAAATTCTCCTTATTTTGAAGCAAAACTCAGAAATTCCTCTTATTTTGAAGCAAAATTCCAGAAATTTCCCTTATTTTAGGACCAAATTGCAGAAATTTCACTTATTTTGGGGCAAAATTGCAGAAATTTCAATTATTTCAGGGAAAAAAAGCAGAAATTTTCTTATTTTGGGGCAAAAAGGAAGAAATTCCTAATATTTTGTAGCAAAAATGCGGAAATTCCCCTTATTTTGAGGTAAAAAGGCTGAAATTCCCCTTATTTGGGGGCAAAAATGCAGAAATTCCCCTTATTTTGAGGTAAAAAGGCTGAAATTCCCCTTATTTGGGGGCAAAAAGGCAGAAATTTCCCTTATTTTGGGGCAAAATTGCAGAAATTTCACTTACTTCAGGGTAATAAGTCAGAATTTTTCCTTATTTTGGGCCAAAAAAGACAGATATTCTCTTTATTTTGGGGGAAATAGACAGAAATTCCACTTATTTAGAGGCAAAAAAGCAGAAATTCCTTTTATTTTGGAGCAAAAATGAAGAAATTTCCCATTTTTTGGCAAAAAGGTATTCATTCTTCTTATTTTCGGGCAAAAAGGCAGAAATTACCCGTATTTTGGAGCAAAATTACAGAAATTTCCCTAATTGTGTGGCAAAAAAACAGAAATTCTCCTTATTTTGGGGCAAAACTCAGAAATTCCACTTATTTTGGGGCAAAATTCCAGAAATTTCCCTTATTTTGGAGCAAAATTGCAGAAATTTCACTTATTTTGGGGCAAAATTGCAAAATTTCACTTATTTCAGAGTAAAAAAGCAGAAATTTTTTTATTTTGGGGCAAAAAGGCAGAAATTCCTAATATTTTGTGGCAAAAATGCAGAAATTCCCCTTATTTTGAGGTAAAAAAGGCTGAAATTCCCTTTATTTGAGGGCAAAAGGCAAAAATTTCCTTTATTTTGGGGCAAAATTGCCGAAATTTCACTTATTTCAGGGTAATAAGTCAGAAATTTTCCTTATTTTGGGGCAAAAAAGACAGGAATTCCCTTTGTTTTGGGGGAAAAATACAGAAATTCCACTTATTTAGAGGCAAAAAAGCAGAAATTCCCCTTTTTGGAGCAAAAATGAAGAAATTTTCTTTTTTCATGGCAAAAAGGTATGCATTCTTCTTATTTTCAAGCAAAAAGGCAGAAATTCCCCGTATTTTGGAGCAAAATTGCAGAAATTCCCCTAATTGTGGGGCAAAAAGGCAGAAATTGCCTATATGTTGGGGCAAAAAAACAGAAATTCTCCTTATTATGGGGCAAAACTCAGAAATTCCACTTATTTTGGGGCAAAATTCCAGAAATTTCCCTTATTTTGGGGCAAAATTGCAGACATTTCACTTATTTTGGGGCAAAATTGCAGAAATTTCACTTATTTCAGGGAAAAAAAGCAGAAATTTTCTTATTTTGGGGCAAAAAGGCAGAAATTCCTAATATTTTGTGGCAAAAATGCAGAAATTCCCCTTATTTTAAGGTAAAAAGACTGAAATTCCCCTTATTTGGGGGCAAAAAGGCAGAAATTTCCCTTATTTTGGGGCAAAATTGAAGAAATTTCACTTACTACAGGGTAATAAGTCAGAATTTTTCCTTATTTTAGGGCAAAAAAGACAGAAATTCCCTTTGTTTTGAGGGAAAAAGACAGAAATTCCACTTATTTAGAGGCAAAAAATAGAAATTCCCTTTATTTTGAAGCAAAATAGAAGAAATTACATTTTTGATGGCAAAAAGGTATGCATTCTTCTTATTTTCGGGCAAAAAGGCAGAAATTCCCCGTCTTTTGGAGCAAAATTGCTGAAATTCCCCTAATTGTGGGGCAAAAAGGCAGAAATTTCCTATATGTTGGGGCAAAAAGACAGAAATTCTCCTTATTTTGAAGCAAAACTCAGAAATTCCTCTTATTTTGAAGCAAAATTCCAGAAATTTCCCTTATTTTAGGACAAAATTGCAGAAATTTCACTTATTTTGGGGCAAAATTGCAGAAATTTCAATTATTTCAGGGAAAAAAAGCAGAAATTTTCTTATTTTGGGGCAAAAAGGAAGAAATTCCTAATATTTTGTGGCAAAAATGCGGAAATTCCCCTTATTTTGAGGTAAAAAGGCTGAAATTCCCCTTATTTGGGGGCAAAAATGCAGAAATTCCCCTTATTTTGAGGTAAAAAGGCTGAAATTCCCCTTATTTGGGGGCAAAAAGGCAGAAATTTCCCTTATTTTGGGGCAAAATTGCAGAAATTTCACTTACTTCAGGGTAATAAGTCAGAATTTTTCCTTATTTTGGGCCAAAAAAGACAGATATTCTCTTTATTTTGGGGGAAATAGACAGAAATTCCACTTATTTAGAGGCAAAAAAGCAGAAATTCCTTTTATTTTGGAGCAAAAATGAAGAAATTTCCCATTTTTTGGCAAAAAGGTATTCATTCTTCTTATTTTCGGGCAAAAAGGCAGAAATTACCCGTATTTTGGAGCAAAATTACAGAAATTTCCCTAATTGTGTGGCAAAAAAACAGAAATTCTCTATATGTTTGGGCAAAAATACAGAAATTCTCTTTATTTTGGGGAAAAACACAAAAATTCCACTTATTTTGGGGCAAAATTCCAGAAATTTACCTTATTTTGGTGCAAAATTGCAGAAATTTTACTTACTTCAGGTTAATAAGTCAGAATTTTTCCTTATTTTGGGGCAAAAAAAGACAGAAATTCCCTTTGTTTTGGGGGAAAAAGACAAAAATTCCACTTATTTAGAGGCAAAAAAGCAGAAATTCCCCTTAATTTGGAGCAAAAATGAAGAAATTTCCCTTTTTTATGGCAAAAAGGTATGCATTCTTCTTATTTTTGTGCAAAAAGGGAGAAATTCCACGGATTTTGGAGCAAAATTGCAGAAATTACCCTAATTGTGGGGCAAAAAGGCAGAAATTGCCTATATGTTGGGGCAAAAAAACAGAAATTCTCCTTATTTTGGGGCAAAACTCAGAAATTCCACTTATTTTGGGGCAAAATTCCAGAAATTTCCCTTATTTTGGGGCAAAATTGCAGAAATTTCACTTATTTTGGGGCAAAGTTGCAAAATTTCACTTATTTCAGAGTAAAAAAGCAGAAATTTTCTTATTTTGGGTCAAAAAGGCAGAAATTCCTAATATTTTGTGGCAAAAATGCAGAAATTCCCCTTATTTTGAGGTAAAAAGGCTGAAATTCCCTTTATTTGAAGGCAAAAGGCAAAAATTTCCTTTATTTTGGGGCAAAATTGCAGAAATTTCACTTATTTCAGGGTAATAATTCAGAAATTTTCCTTATTTTGGGGCAAAAAAGACAGGAATTCCCTTTGTTTTGGGGGAAAAAGACAGAAATTCCACTTATTTAGAGGCAAAAAAGCACAAATTTTCCTGATTTTGGAGCAAAAATGAAGAAATTTCCCTTTTTTATGGCAAAAAGTTATGCATTCTTCTTATTTTCGGGCAAAAAGGCAGAAATTCCCTGTATTTTGGAGCAAAATTGCAGAAATTCCCTTAATTGTAGGACAAAAATGCAGAAATTCTCTATATATTGGGGCAAAAAGACAGAAATTCTCCTTATTTTGTGTCAAAACTCAGAAATTCCACTTATTTTGGGGCAAAATTCCAGAAATTTCCCTTAATTTGGGGCAAAATTGCAGAAATTTCACTTATTTTTGGGCAAAATTGCAGAAATTTCACTTATTTTGGGGCAAAATTGCAGAAATTTCACTTATTTCAGAGAAAAAAGACAGAAATTTTCCTTATATGGGGCAAAAAGGCAGAAATTCCTAATTTTTTGTGACAAAAATGCAGAAATTCTCCTTGTTTTGAGGTAAAAAGGCTGAAATTCCCCTTATTTGGAGGCAAAAAGGCAGAAATTTTCCTAATTTTGGGGAAAAATTGCAGAAATTTCACTTACTTCAGGGTAATAAGTCAGAATTTTTCCTTATTTTGAGGCAAAAAAGACAGAAATTCCCTTTGTCTTGGGGGAAAAAGACAGAAATTCCACTTATTTAAAGGCCAAAAAGCAGAAATTCCCCTTATTTTAGAGCAAAAATGAAGAAATTTCCATTTTTTATGGCAAAAAGTTATGCATTCTTCTTATTATCAGGGAAAAAGGCAGAAATTCCCCGTATTTTGGAGCAAAATTGCAGAATTTCTCCTAATTGTGGGGCAAAAATGCAGAAAATCTCTATATGTTGGGGCAAAAAGAAAGAAATTCTCCTTATTTTGGGGCAAAACTAAGAAATTCCACTTATTTGGGGCAAAATTCCAGAAATTTTCCTTATTTTGGGGCAAAATTGCAGAAATTTCACTTATTTTGGGGCAAATATGAAGAAATTTTACTTATTTTGTGGCAAAATTGCAGAAATTTCACATATTTTAGGGAAAAAAGGCAGAAATTTTCTTTATTTTGGGGCAAAAAGGCAGAAATTCCTAATATTTTGTGGCAAAAATGCAGAAATTCCCCTTATTTCGAGGTAAAAAGGCTGAAATTCCCCTTATTTGGGGGCAAAAAGGCAGAAATTTCCCTTATTTTGGGGCAAATTTGCAGAAATTTCACTTACTTCAGGGTAATAAGTCAGAATTTTTCCTTATTTTGGGGCAAAAAGACAGAAATTCCCTTTGTTTTGGGGAAAAAAAACAGAAATTCCACTTATTTAGAGGCAAAAAAGCAGAAATTCCCCTTTTTGGAGCAAAAATGAAGCAATTTTCTTTTTTCATGGCAAAAAGGTATGCATTCTTCTTATTTTCAAGCAAAAAGGCAGAAATTCCCCGTATTTTGGAGCAAAATTGCAGAAATTCCCCTAATTGTGGGGCAGAAAGGAAGAAATTGCCTATATCTTAGGGCAAAAAAACAGAAATTCTCTTTATTTTGGGGCAAAACTCAGAAATTCCACTTATTTTGGGGCAAAATTCCAGAAATTTCCCTTATTTTGGGGCAAAATTGCAGACATTTCACTTATTTTGGGGCAAAATTGCAGAAATTTCACTTATTTCAGGGAAAAAATGCAGAAATTTTCTTATTTTGGGGCAAAAAGGCAGAAATTCCTAATATTTTGTGGCAAAAATGCAGAAATTCCCCTTATTTTAAGGTAAAAAGACTGAAATTCCCCTTATTTGGGGGCAAAAAGGCAGAAATTTCCCTTATTTTGGGGCAAAATTGAAGAAATTTCACTTACTACAGGGTAATAAGTCAGAATTTTTCCTTATTTTAGGGCAAAAAAGACAGAAATTCCCTTTGTTTTGAGGGAAAAAGACAGAAATTCCACTTATTTAGAGGCAAAAAAATAGAAATTCCCTTTATTTTGAAGCAAAATAGAAGAAATTACATTTTTGATGGCAAAAAGGTATGCATTCTTCTTATTTTCGGGCAAAAAGGCAGAAATTCCCCGTCTTTTGGAGCAAAATTGCTGAAATTCCCCTAATTGTGGGGCAAAAAGGCAGAAATTTCCTATATGTTGGGGCAAAAAGACAGAAATTCTCCTTATTTTGAAGCAAAACTCAGAAATTCCTCTTATTTTGAAGCAAAATTCCAGAAATTTCCCTTATTTTAGGACAAAATTGCAGAAATTTCACTTATTTTGGGGCAAAATTGCAGAAATTTCAATTATTTCAGGGAAAAAAAGCAGAAATTTTCTTATTTTGGGGCAAAAAGGAAGAAATTCCTAATATTTTGTGGCAAAAATGCGGAAATTCCCCTTATTTTGAGGTAAAAAGGCTGAAATTCCCCTTATTTGGGGGCAAAAATGCAGAAATTCCCCTTATTTTGAGGTAAAAAGGCTGAAATTCCCCTTATTTGGGGGCAAAAAGGCAGAAATTTCCCTTATTTTGGGGCAAAATTGCAGAAATTTCACTTACTTCAGGGTAATAAGTCAGAATTTTTCCTTATTTTGGGGCAAAAAAGACAGATATTCTCTTTATTTTGGGGGAAATAGACAGAAATTCCACTTATTTAGAGGCAAAAAAGCAGAAATTCCTTTTATTTTGGAGCAAAAATGAAGAAATTTCCCATTTTTTGGCAAAAAGGTATTCATTCTTCTTATTTTCGGGCAAAAAGGCAGAAATTACCCGTATTTTGGAGCAAAATTACAGAAATTTCCCTAATTGTGTGGCAAAAAAACAGAAATTCTCTATATGTTTGGGCAAAAATACATAAATTCTCTTTATTTTGGGGAAAAACACAAAAATTCCACTTATTTTGGGGCAAAATTCCAGAAATTTCCCTTATTTTGGTGCAAAATTGCAGAAATTTTACTTACTTCAGGTTAATAAGTCAGAATTTTTCCTTATTTTGGGGCAAAAAAGACAGAAATTCCCTTTGTTTTGGGGGAAAAAGACAAAAATTCCACTTATTTAGAGGCAAAAAAGCAGAAATTCCCCTTAATTTGGAGCAAAAATGAAGAAATTTCCCTTTTTTATGGCAAAAAGGTATGCATTCTTCTTATTTTCGTGCAAAAAGGGAGAAATTCCACGTATTTTGGAGCAAAATTGCAGAAATTACCCTAATTGTGGGGCAAAAAGGCAGAAATTGCCTATATGTTGGGGCAAAAAAACAGAAATTCTCCTTATTTTGGGGCAAAACTCAGAAATTCCACTTATTTTGGGGCAAAATTCCAGAAATTTCCCTTATTTTGGAGCAAAATTGCAGAAATTTCACTTATTTTGGGGCAAAATTGCAAAATTTCACTTATTTCAGAGTAAAAAAGCAGAAATTTTCTTATTTTTGGGCAAAAAGGCAGAAATTCCTAATATTTTGTGGCAAAAATGCAGAAATTCCCCTTATTTTGAGGTAAAAAGGCTGAAATTCCCTTTATTTGAGGGCAAAAGGCAAAAATTTCCTTTATTTTGGGGCAAAATTGCCGAAATTTCACTTATTTCAGGGTAATAAGTCAGAAATTTTCTTTATTTTGGGGCAAAAAAGACAGGAATTCCCTTTGTTTTTGGGGAAAAAGACAGAAATTCCACTTATTTAGAGGCAAAAAAGCAGAAATTCCCCTGATTTTGGAGCAAAAATGATAAAATTTCCCTTTTTTATGGCAAAAAGTTATGCATTCTTCTTATTTTCGGGCAAAAAGGCAGAAATTCCCTGTATTTTGGAGCAAAATTGAAGAAATTCCCTTAATTGTGGGACAAAAATGCAGAAATTCTCTATATATTGGGGCAAAAAGACAGAAATTCTCCTTATTTTGTGTCAAAACTCAGAAATTCCACTTATTTTGGGGCAAAATTCCAGAAATTTCCCTTAATTTGGGGCAAAATTGCAGAAATTTCACTTATTTTTGGGCAAAATTGCAGAAATTTCACTTATTTTGGGGCAAAATTGCAGAAATTTCACTTATTTCAGAGAAAAAAGACAGAAATTTTCCTTATATGGGGCAAAAAGGCAGAAATTCCTAATTTTTTGTGACAAAAATGCAGAAATTCTCCTTGTTTTGAGGTAAAAAGGCTGAAATTCCCCTTATTTGGAGGCAAAAAGGCAGAAATTTCCCTAATTTTGGGGAAAAATTGCAGAAATTTCACTTACTTCAGGGTAATAAGTCAGAATTTTTCCTTATTTTGAGGCAAAAAAGACAGAAATTCCCTTTGTCTTGGGGGAAAAAGACAGAAATTCCACTTATTTAAAGGCCAAAAAGCAGAATTTCCCCTTATTTTGGAGCAAAAATGAAGAAATTTCCATTTTTTATGGCAAAAAGTTATGCATTCTTCTTATTATCGGGGAAAAAGGCAGAAATTCCCCGTATTTTGGAGCAAAATTGCAGAATTTCTCCTAATTGTGGGGCAAAAATGCAGAAAATCTCTATATGTTGGGGCAAAAAGACAGAAATTCTCCTTATTTTGGGGCAAAACTAAGAAATTCCACTTATTTTGGGGCAAAATTCCAGAAATTTTCCTTATTTTGGGGCAAAATTGCAGAAATTTCACTTATTTTGGGGCAAATATGAAGAAATTTTACTTATTTTGTGGCAAAATTGCAGAAATTTCACATACTTTAGGGAAAAAAGGCAGAAATTTTCTTTATTTTGGGGCAAAAATGCAGAAATTCCTAATATTTTGTGGCAAAAATGCAGAAATTCCCCTTATTTCGAGGTAAAAAGGCTGAAATTCCCCTTATGTGGGGGCAAAAAGGCAGAAATTTCCCTTATTTTGGGGCAAATTTGCAGAAATTTCACTTACTTCAGGGTAATAAGTCAGAATTTTTCCTTATTTTGGGGCAAAAAGACAGAAATTCCCTTTGTTTTGGGGAAAAAAACAGAAATTCCACTTATTTAGAGGCAAAAAAGCAGAAATTCCCCTTTTTGGAGCAAAAACTAAGAAATTTCCCTTTTTTATGGCAAAAGGTATGCATTCTTCTTATTTTCGGGCAAAAGGCAGAAATTCCCCGTATTTTGGAGCAAAATTGAAGAAATTCCCCTAATTGTGGAGCCAAAAGGCAGAAATTGCCTATAGGTTGGGGCAAAAAGACAGAAATTCTCCTTATTTTGGGGCAAAACTCAGAAATTCCACTTATTTTGGGGCAAAATTCCAGAAATTTACCTTATTTTGGGGCAAAATTGCAGACATTTCACTTATTTTGGGGCAAAATTGCAGAAATTTCACTTATTTGAGGGAAAAAAAGCAGAAATTTTCTTATTTTGGGGCAAAAAGGCAGAAATTCCTAATATTTTGTGGCAAAAATGCAGAAATTCCCCTTATTTTGAGGTAAAAAGGCTGAAATTCCCTTTATTTGAGGGCAAAAGGCAAAAATTTGCTTTATTTTGGGGCAAAATTGCAGAAATTTCACTTATTTCAGGGTAATAAGTCAGAAATTTTTCTTATTTTGGGGCAAAAAAGACAGGAATTCCCTTTGTTTTGGGGGAAAAAGACAGAAATTCCACTTATTTAGAGGCAAAAAAGCAGAAATTCCCCTGATTTTGGAGCAAAAATGAAGAAATTTCCCTTTTTTATGGCAAAAAGTTATGCATTCTTCTTATTTTCGGGCAAAAAGGCAGAAATTCCCTGTATTTTGGAGGAAAATTGCAGAAATTCCCTTAATTGTAGGACAAAAATGCAGAAATTCTCTATATATTGGGGCAAAAAGACAGAAATTCTCCTTATTTTGTGTCAAAACTCAGAAATTCCACTTATTTTGGGGCAAAATTCCAGAAATTTCCCTTAATTTGGGGCAAAATTGCAGAAATTTCACTTATTTTTGGGCAAAATTGCAGAAATTTCACTTATTTTGGGGCAAAATTGCAGAAATTTCACTTATTTCAGAGAAAAAAAGACAGAAATTTTCCTTATATGGGGCAAAAAGGCAGAAATTCCTAATTTTTTGTGACAAAAATGCAGAAATTCTCCT
Source organism: Micromys minutus (assembly GCF_963924665.1). Classification (NCBI taxonomy): domain Eukaryota; kingdom Metazoa; phylum Chordata; class Mammalia; order Rodentia; family Muridae; genus Micromys; species Micromys minutus. The sequence continues at coordinate 409,571 of NW_027667281.1, read as the reverse complement.
TGTTTTGAGGTAAAAAGGCTGAAATTCCCCTTATTTGGAGGAAAAAAGGCAGAAATTTCCCTAATTTTGGGGAAAAATTGCATAAATTTCACTTACTTCAGGGTAATAAGTCAGAATTTTTCCTTATTTTGAGGCAAAAAAGACAGAAATTCCCTTTGTCTTGGGGGAAAAAGACAGAAATTCCACTTATTTAAAGGCCAAAAAGCAGAAATTCCCCTTATTTTGGAGCAAAAATGAAGAAATTTCCATTTTTTATGGCAAAAAGTTATGCATTCTTCTTATTTTCGGGGAAAAAGGCAGAAATTCCCCGTATTTTGGAGCAAAATTGCAGAATTTCCCCTAATTGTGGGTCAAAAATGCAGAAAATCTCTATATGTTTGGGCAAAAAGACAGAAATTCTCCTTATTTTGGGGCAAAACTCAGAAATTCCACTTATTTTGGGGCAAAATTCCAGAAATTTTCCTTATTTTGGGGCAAAATTGCAGAAATTTCACTTATTTTGGGGCAAATATGAAGAAATTTTACTTATTTTGTGGCAAAATTGCAGAAATTTCACATACTTTAGGGAAAAAAGGCAGAAATTTTCTTTATTTTGGGGCAAAAAGGCAGAAATTCCTAATATTTTGTGGCAAAAATGCAGAAATTCCCCTTATTTCGAGGTAAAAAGGCTGAAATTCCCCTTATTTGGGGGCAAAAGGCAGAAATTTCCCTTATTTTGGGGCAAATTTGCAGAAATTTCACTTACTTCAGGGTAATAAGTCAGAATTTTTCCTTATTTTGGGGCAAAAAGACAGAAATTCCCTTTGTTTTGGGGAAAAAAAACAGAAATTCCACTTATTTAGAGGCAAAAAAGCAGAAATTCCCCTTTTTGGAGCAAAAACTAAGAAATTTCCCTTTTTTATGGCAAAAGGTATGCATTCTTCTTATTTTCGGGCAAAAGGCAGAAATTCCCCGTATTTTGGAGCAAAATTGAAGAAATTCCCCTAATTGTGGAACCAAAGGCAGAAATTGCCTATATGTTGGGGCAAAAAGACAGAAATTCTCCTTATTTTGGGGCAAAACTCAGAAATTCCACTTATTTTGGGGCAAAATTCCAGAAATTTACCTTATTTTGGGGCAAAATTGCAGACATTTCACTTATTTTGGGGCAAAATTGCAGAAATTTCACTTATTTCAGGGAAAAAAAGCAGAAATTTTCTTATTTTGGGGCAAAAAGGCAGAAATTCCTAATATTTTGTGGCATAAATGCAGAAATTCCCTTTATTTTGAGGTAAAAAGGCTGAAATTCCCCTTATTTGGGGGCAATAAGGCAAAAATTTCCTTTATTTTGGGGCAAAATTGCAGAAATTTTACTTATTTAAGGGTTATAAGTCAGAAATTTTCTTTATTTTGGGACAAAAAAGACAGGAATTCCCTTTGCCTTGGGGGAAAAAGACAGAAATTCCACTTATTCAGAGGCAAAAAAGCAGAAATTCCCCTTATTTTGGAGCAAAAATGAAGAAATTTCTTTTTATTATGGCAAAAAGGTATGCATTCTTCTTATTATCGGGCCAAAAAGCAGAAATTCCCCGTATTTTTGAGCAAAATTGCAGAAATTCCCCTAATTGTGGGGCAAAAATGCAGAAAATCTCTATATGTTGGGGCCAAAAGACCGAAATTCTCTTTATTTTGGGGCAAAACTCAGAAATTCCACTTATTTTGGGGCAAAATTACAGAAATTTTCCTTTTTTGGGGGCAAAATTGCAGAAATTTCACTTATTTTCGGGCAAATATGCAGAAATTTTACATACTTTTGTAACAAAATTGCAGAAATTTCACTTATTTCAGGGGAAAAAGGCAGAAATTTTCCTTATTTTGGAGCAAAATGGCAGAAATTCCTAATATTTTGTGGCAAAAATGCAGAAATTCCCTTTATTTCGAGGTAAAAAGGCTGAAATTCCCCTTATTTGGGGGCAAAAGGCAGAAATTTCCCTTATTTTGGGGCAAAATTGCAGAAATATCACTTACTTCAGGGTAATAAGTCAGAATTTTTCCTTATTTTGGGGCAAAAAACACAGAAATTCCCTTTGTTTTGAGGGAAAAAGAAAGAAATTCCATTTATTTAGAGGCAAAAAAGCAGAAATTCCCCTTTTGGGAGCAAAAATGAAGAAATTTTCTTTTTTCATGGCAAAAAGGTATGCATTCTTCTTATTTTCAAGCAAAAAGGCAGAAATTCCCCGTATTTTGGAGCAAAATTGCAGAAATTCCCCTAATTGTGGGGCAAAAAGGCAGAAATTGCCTATATGTTGGGGCAAAAAAACAGAAATTCTCCTTATTATGGGGCAAAACTCAGAAATTCCACTTATTTTGGGGCAAAATTCCAGAAATTTCCCTTATTTTGGGGCAAAATTGCAGACATTTCACTTATTTTGGGGCAAAATTGCAGAAATTTCACTTATTTCAGGGAAAAAAAGCAGAAATTTTCTTATTTTGGGGCAAAAAGGCAGAAATTCCTAATATTTTGTGGCAAAAATGCAGAAATTCCCCTTATTTTAAGGTAAAAAGACTGAAATTCCCCTTATTTGGGGGCAAAAAGGCAGAAATTTCCCTTATTTTGGGGCAAAATTGAAGAAATTTCACTTACTACAGGGTAATAAGTCAGAATTTTTCCTTATTTTAGGGCAAAAAAGACAGAAATTCCCTTTGTTTTGAGGGAAAAAGACAGAAATTCCACTTATTTAGAGGCAAAAAAATAGAAATTCCCTTTATTTTGAAGCAAAATAGAAGAAATTACATTTTTGATGGCAAAAAGGTATGCATTCTTCTTATTTTCGGGCAAAAAGGCAGAAATTCCCCGTGTTTTGGAGCAAAATTGCTGAAATTCCCCTAATTGTGGGGCAAAAAGGCAGAAATTTCCTATATGTTGGGGCAAAAAGACAGAAATTCTCCTTATTTTGAAGCAAAACTCAGAAATTCCTCTTATTTTGAAGCAAAATTCCAGAAATTTCCCTTATTTTAGGACAAAATTGCAGAAATTTCACTTATTTTGGGGCAAAATTGCAGAAATTTCAATTATTTCATGGAAAAAAAGCAGAAATTTTCTTTTTTTGGGGCAAAAAGGAAGAAATTCCTAATATTTTGTGGCAAAAATGCGGAAATTCCCCTTATTTTGAGGTAAAAAGGCTGAAATTCCCCTTATTTGGGGGCAAAAATGCAGAAATTCCCCTTATTTTGAGGTAAAAAGGCTGAAATTCCCCTTATTTGGGGGCAAAAAGGCAGAAATTTCCCTTATTTTGGGGCAAAATTGCAGAAATTTCACTTACTTCAGGGTAATAAGTCAGAATTTTTCCTTATTTTGGGCCAAAAAAGACAGATATTCTCTTTATTTTGGGGGAAATAGACAGAAATTCCACTTATTTATAGGCAAAAAAGCAGAAATTCCTTTTATTTTGGAGCAAAAATGAAGAAATTTCCCATTTTTTGTCAAAAAGTTATTCATTCTTCTTATTTTCGGGCAAAAAGGCAGAAATTACCCGTATTTTGGAGCAAAATTACAGAAATTTCCTTAATTGTGTGGCAAAAAAACAGAAATTCTCTATAAGTTTGGGCAAAAATACAGAAATTCTCTTTATTTTGGGGAAAAACACAAAAATTCCACTTATTTTGGGGCAAAATTCCAGAAATTTACCTTATTTTGGTGCAAAATTGCAGAAATTTTACTTACTTCAGGTTAATAAGTCAGAATTTTTCCTTATTTTTGGGGCAAAAAAGACAGAAATTCCCTTTGTTTTGGGGGAAAAAGACAAAAATTCCACTTATTTAGAGGCAAAAAATCAGAAATTCCCCTTAATTTGGAGCAAAAATGAAGAAATTTCCCTTTTTTATGGCAAAAAGGTATGCATTCTTCTTATTTTCGTGCAAAAAGGGAGAAATTCCACGGATTTTGGAGCAAAATTGCAGAAATTACCCTAATTGTGGGGCAAAAAGGCAGAAATTGCCTATATGTTGGGGCAAAAAAACAGAAATTCTCCTTATTTTGGAGCAAAAATCAGAAATTCCACTTATTTTGGGGCAAAATTCCAGAAATTTCCCTTATTTTGGGGCAAAATTGCAGAAATTTCACTTATTTCAGAGTAAAAAAGCAGAAATTTTCATATTTTGGGGCAAAAAGGCAGAAATTCCTATTATTTTGTGGCAAAAATGCAGAAATTCCCCTTATTTTGAGGTAAAAAGGCTGAAATTCCCTTTATTTGAGGGCAAAAGGCAAAAATTTCCTTTATTTTGGGGCAAAATTGCAGAAATTTCACTTATTTCAGGGTAATAAGTCAGAAATTTTCCTTATTTTGGGGCAAAAAAGACAGGAATTCCCTTTGTTTTGGGGGAAAAAGACAGAAATTCCACTTATTTAGAGGCAAAAAAGCAGAAATTCCCCTGATTTTGGAGAAAAAATGAAGAAATTTCCATTTTTTATGGCAAAAAGTTATGCATTCTTCTTATTTTCGGGCAAAAAGGCAGAAATTCCCTGTATTTTGGAGCAAAATTGCAGAAATTCCCTTAATTGTAGGACAAAAATGCAGAAATTCTCTATATATTGGGGCAAAAAGACAGAAATTCTCCTTATTTTGTGTCAAAACTCAGAAATTCCACTTATTTTGGGGCAAAATTCCAGAAATTTCCCTTAATTTGGGGCAAAATTGCAGAAATTTCACTTATTTTTGGGCAAAATTGCAGAAATTTCACTTATTTTGGGGCAAAATTGCAGAAATTTCACTTATTTCAGAGAAAAAAGACAGAAATTTTCCTTATATGGGGCAAAAAGGCAGAAATTCCTAATTTTTTGTGACAAAAATGCAGAAATTCTCCTTGTTTTGAGGTAAAAAGGCTGAAATTCCCCTTATTTGGAGGCAAAAAGGCAGAAATTTTCCTAATTTTGGGGAAAAATTGCAGAAATTTCACTTACTTCAGGGTAATAAGTCAGAATTTTTCCTTATTTTGAGGCAAAAAAGACAGAAATTCCCTTTGTCTTGGGGGAAAAAGACAGAAATTCCACTTATTTAAAGGCCAAAAAGCAGAAATTCCCCTTATTTTGGAGCAAAAATGAAGAAATTTCCATTTTTTATGGCAAAAAGTTATGCATTCTTCTTATTTTCGGGGAAAAAGGCAGAAATTCCCCGTATTTTGCAGCAAAATTGCCGAATTTCCCCTAATTGTGGGGCAAAAATGCAGAAAATCTCTATATGTTGGGGCAAAAAGACAGAAATTCTCCTTATTTTGGGGCAAAACTAAGAAATTCCACTTATTTTGGGGCAAAATTCCAGAAATTTTCATTATTTTGGGGCAAAATTGCAGAAATTTCACTTATTTTGGGGCAAATATGAAGAAATTTTACTTATTTTGTGGCAAAATTGCAGAAATTTCACATACTTTAGGGAAAAAAAGGCAGAAATTTTCTTTATTTTGGGGCAAAAAGGCAGAAATTCCTAATATTTTGTGGCAAAAATGCAGAAATTCCCCTTATTTCGAGGTAAAAAGGCTGAAATTCCCCTTATTTTGGGGCAAAAAGGCAGAAATTCCTAATATTTTGTGGCAAAAATGCAGAAATTCCCCTTATTTCGAGGTAAAAAGGCTGAAATTCCCCTTATTTGGGGGCAAAAAGACAGAAATTCCCTTTGTTTTGGGGAAAAAAAAACAGAAATTCCACTTATTTAGAGGCAAAAAAGCAGAAATTCCCCTTTTTGGAGCAAAAACTAAGAAATTTCCCTTTTTTATGGCAAAAGGTATGCATTCTTCTTATTTTCAGGCAAAAGGCAGAAATTCCCCGTATTTTGGAGCAAAATTGAAGAAATTCCCCTAATTGTGGAGCCAAAAGGCAGAAATTGCCTATATGTTGGGGCAAAAAGACAGAAATTCTCCTTATTTTGGGGCAAAACTCAGAAATTCCACTTATTTTGGGGCAAAATTCCAGAAATTTACCTTATTTTGGGGCAAAATTGCAGACATTTCACTTATTTTGGGGCAAAATTGCAGAAATTTCACTTATTTCAGGGAAAAAAAGCAGAAATTTTCTTATTTTGGGGCAAAAAGGCAGAAATTCCTAATATTTTGTGGCAAAAATGCAGAATTTCCCCTTATTTTAAGGTAAAAAGACTGAAATTCCCCTTATTTTGGGGCAAAAAGGCAGAAATTTCCCTTATTTTGGGGCAAAATTGAAGAAATTTCACTTACTACAGGGTAATAAGTCAGAATTTTTCCTTATTTTAGGGCAAAAAAGACAGAAATTCCCTTTGTTTTGAGGGAAAAAGACAGAAATTCCACTTATTTAGAGGCAAAAAAATAGAAATTCCCTTTATTTTGAAGCAAAATAGAAGAAATTACATTTTTGATGGCAAAAAGGTATGCATTCTTCTTATTTTCGGGCAAAAAGGCAGAAATTCCCCGTCTTTTGGAGCAAAATTGCTGAAATTCCCCTAATTGTGGGGCAAAAAGGCAGAAATTTCCTATATGTTGGGGCAAAAAGACAGAAATTCTCATTATTTTGAAGCAAAACTCAGAAATTCCTCTTATTTTGAAGCAAAATTCCAGAAATTTCACTTATTTTAGGACAAAATTGCAGAAATTTCACTTATTTTGGGGCAAAATTGCAGAAATTTCAATTATTTCATGGAAAAAAAGCAGAAATTTTCTTATTTTGGGGCAAAAAGGAAGAAATTCCTAATATTTTGTGGCAAAAATGCGGAAATTCCCCTTATTTTGAGGTAAAAAGGCTGAAATTCCCCTTATTTGGGGGCAAAAATGCAGAAATTCCCCTTATTTTGAGGTAAAAAGGCTGAAATTCCCCTTATTTGGGGGCAAAAAGGCAGAAATTTCCCTTATTTTGGGGCAAAATTGCAGAAATTTCACTTACTTCAGGGTAATAAGTCAGAATTTTTCCTTATTTTGGGGCAAAAAAGACAGATATTCTCTTTATTTTGGGGGAAATAGACAGAAATTCCACTTATTTAGAGGCAAAAAAGCAGAAATTCCTTTTATTTTGCAGCAAAAATGAAGAAATTTCCCATTTTTTGGCAAAAAGGTATTCATTCTTCTTATTTTCGGGCAAAAAGGCAGAAATTACCCGTATTTTGGAGCAAAATTACAGAAATTTCCTTAATTGTGTGGCAAAAAAACAGAAATTCTCTATATGTTTGGGCAAAAATACAGAAATTCTCTTTATTTTGGGGAAAAACACAAAAATTCCACTTATTTTGGGGCAAAATTCCAGAAATTTACCTTATTTTGGTGCAAAATTGCAGAAATTTTACTTACTTCAGGTTAATAAGTCAGAATTTTTCCTTATTTTTGGGGCAAAAAAGACAGAAATTCCCTTTGTTTTGGGGGAAAAAGACAAAAATTCCACTTATTTAGAGGCAAAAAAGCAGAAATTCCCCTTAATTTGGAGCAAAAATGAAGAAATTTCCCTTTTTTATGGCAAAAAGATATGCATTCTTCTTATTTTCGTGCAAAAAGGGAGAAATTCCACGGATTTTGGAGCAAAATTGCAGAAATTACCCTAATTGTGGGGCAAAAAGGCAGAAATTGCCTATATGTTGGGGCAAAAAAACAGATATTCTCCTTATTTTGGGGCAAAACTCAGAAATTCCACTTATTTTGGGGCAAAATTCCAGAAATTTCCCTTATTTTGGGGCAAAATTGCAGAAATTTCACTTATTTTGGGGCAAAGTTCCAAAATTTCACTTATTTCAGAGTAAAAAAGCAGAAATTTTCTTATTTTGGGGCAAAAAGGCAGAAATTCCTAATATTTTGTGGCAAAAATGCAGAAATTCCCCTTATTTTGAGATAAAAAGGCTGAAATTCCCTTTATTTGAGGGCAAAAGGCAAAAATTTCCTTTATTTTGGGGCAAAATTGCAGAAATTTCACTTATTTCAGGGTAATAAGTCAGAAATTTTCCTTATTTTGGGGCAAAAAAGACAGGAATTCCCTTTGTTTTGGGGGAAAAAGACAGAAATTCCACTTGTTTAGAGGCAAAAAAGCAGAAATTCCCCTGATTTTGGAGCAAAAATGAAGAAATTTCCCTTTTTTATGGCAAAAAGATATGCATTCTTCTTATTTTCGGGCAAAAAGGCAGAAATTCCCTGTATTTTGGAGCAAAATTGCAGAAATTCCCTTAATTGTAGGACAAAAATGCAGAAATTCTCTATATATTGGGGCAAAAAGACAGAAATTCTCCTTATTTTGTGTCAAAACTCAGAAATTCCACTTATTTTGGGGCAAAATTCCAGAAATTTCCCTTAATTTGGGGCAAAATTGCAGAAATTTCACTTATTTTTGGGCAAAATTGCAGAAATTTCACTTATTTTGGGGCAAAATTGCAGAAATTTCACTTATTTCAGAGAAAAAAGACAGAAATTTTCCTTATATGGGGCAAAAAGGCAGAAATTCCTAATTTTTTGTGACAAAAATGCAGAAATTCTCCTTGTTTTGAGGTAAAAAGGCTGAAATTAACCTTATTTGGAGGCAAAAAGGCAGAAATTTTCCTAATTTTGGGGAAAAATTGCAGAAATTTCACTTACTTCAGGGTAATAAGTCAGAATTTTTCCTTATTTTGAGGCAAAAAAGACAGAAATTCCCTTTGTCTTGGGGGAAAAAGACAGAAATTCCACTTATTTAAAGGCCAAAAAGCAGAAATTCCCCTTATTTTGGAGCAAAAATGAAGAAATTTCCATTTTTTATGGCAAAAAGTTATGCATTCTTCTTATTTTCGGGGAAAAAGGCAGAAATTCCCCGTATTTTGGAGCAAAATTGCAGAATTTCCCCTAATTGTGGGGCAAAAATGCAGAAAATCTCTATATGTTGGGGCAAAAAGACAGAAATTCTCCTTATTTTGGGGCAAAACTAAGAAATTCCACTTATTTTGGGGCAAAATTCCAGAAATTTTTTTTATTTTGGGGCAAAATTGCAGAAATTTCACTTATTTTGGGGCAAATATGAAGAAATTTTACTTATTTTGTGGCAAAATTGCAGAAATTTCACATATTTTAGGGAAAAAAGGCAGAAATTTTCTTTATTTTGGGGCAAAAAGGCAGAAATTCCTAATATTTTGTGGCAAAAATGCAGAAATTCCCCTTATTTCGAGGTAAAAAGGCTGAAATTCCCCTTATTTGGGGGCAAAAAGGCAGAAATTTCCCTTATTTTGGGGCAAATTTGCAGAAATTTCACTTACTTCAGGGTAATAAGTCAGAATTTTTCCTTATTTTGGGGCAAAAAGACAGAAATTCCCTTTGTTTTGGGGAAAAAAACAGAAATTCCACTTATTTAGAGGCAAAAAAGCAGAAATTCCCCTTTTTGGAGCAAAAATGAAGCAATTTTCTTTTTTCATGGCAAAAAGGTATGCATTCTTCTTATTTTCAAGCAAAAAGGCAGAAATTCCCCGTATTTTGGAGCAAAATTGCAGAAATTCCACTAATTGTGGGGCAACAAGTCAGAAATTGCCTATATCTTGGGGCAAAAAAACAGAAATTCTCTTTATTTTGGGGCAAAACTCAGAAATTCCACTTATTTTGGGTCAAAATTCCAGAAATTTACATTATTTTGGGGCAAAATTGCAGACATTTCACTTATTTTGGGGCAAAATTGCAGAAATTTCACTTATTTCAGGGAAAAAAAGCAGAAATTTTCTTATTTTGGGGCAAAAAGGCAGAAATTCCTAATATTTTGTGGCATAAATGCAGAAATTCCCTTTATTTTGAGGTAAAAAGGCTGATATTCTCCTTATTTGGGGGCAATAAGGCAAAAATTTCCTTTATTTTGGGGCAAAATTGCAGAAATTTTACTTATTTAAGGGTTATAAGTCAGAAATTTTCTTTATTTTGGGACAAAAAAGACAGGAATTCCCTTTGCCTTGGGGGAAAAAGACAGAAATTCCACTTATTCAGAGGCAAAAAAGCAGAAATTCCCCTTATTTTGGAGCAAAAATGAAGAAATTTCCCTTTTTTATGGCAAAAAGGTATGCATTCTTCTTATTATCGGGCAAAAAAGCATTAATTCCCCGTATTTTTGAGCAAAATTGCAGAAATTCCCCTAATTGTGGGGCAAAAATGCAGAAAATCTCTATATGTTGGGGCCAAAAGACCGAAATTCTCTTTATTTTGGGGCAAAACTCAGAAATTCCACTTATTTTGGGGCAAAATTACAGAAATTTTCCTTTTTTGGGGGCAAAATTGCAGAAATTTCACTTATTTTGGGGCAAATATGCAGAAATTTTACATATTTTGTAACAAAATTGCAGAAATTTCACTTATTTCAGGGGAAAAAGGCAGAAATTTTCCTTATTTTGGAACAAAATGGCAGAAATTCCTAATATTTTGTGGCAAAAATGCAGAAATTCCCTTTATTTCGAGGTAAAAAGGCTGAAATTCCCCTTATTTGGGGGCAAAATGCAGAAATTTCCCTTATTTTGGGGCAAAATTGCAGAAATATCACTTACTTTAGGGTAATAAGTCAGAATTTTTCCTTATTTTGGGGCAAAAAACACAGAAATTCCCTTTGTTTTGAGGGAAAAAGAAAGAAATTCCACTTATTTAGAGGCAAAAAAGCAGAAATTCCCCTTTTTGGAGCAAAAATGAAGAAATTTTCTTTTTTCATGGCAAAAAGGTATGCATTCTTCTTATTTTCAAGCAAAAAGGCAGAAATTCCCCGTATTTTGGAGCAAAATTGCAGAAATTCCCCTAATTGTAGGGCAAAAAGGCAGAAATTGCCTATATGTTGGGGCAAAAAAACAGAAATTCTCCTTATTTTGAAGCAAAACTCAGAAATTCCACTTATTTTGGGGCAAAATTCCAGAAATTTCCCTTATTTTGGGGCAAAATTGCAGACATTTCACTTATTTTGGGGCAAAATTGCAGAAATTTCACTTATTTCAGGGAAAAAAAGCAGAAATTTTCTTATTTTGGGGCAAAAAGGCAGAAATTCCTAATATTTTGTGGCAAAAATGCAGAATTTCCCCTTATTTTAAGGTAAAAAGACTGAAATTCCCCTTATTTGGGGGCAAAAAGGCAGAAATTTCCCTTATTTTGGGGCAAAATTGAAGAAATTTCACTTACTACAGGGTAATAAGTCAGAATTTTTCCTTATTTTAGGGCAAAAAAGACAGAAATTCCCTTTGTTTTGAGGGAAAAAGACAGAAATTCCACTTATTTAGAGGCAAAAAAATAGAAATTCCCTTTATTTTGAAGCAAAATAGAAGAAATTACATTTTTGATGGCAAAAAGGTATGCATTCTTCTTATTTTCGGGCAAAAAGGCAGAAATTCCCCGTCTTTTGGAGCAAAATTGCTGAAATTCCCCTAATTGTGGGGCAAAAAGGCAGAAATTTCCTATATGTTGGGGCAAAAAGACAGAAATTCTCCTTATTTTGAAGCAAAACTCAGAAATTCCTCTTATTTTGAAGCAAAATTCCAGAAATTTCCCTTATTTTAGGACAAAATTGCAGAAATTTCACTTATTTTGGGGCAAAATTGCAGAAATTTCAATTATTTCATGGAAAAAAAGCAGAAATTTTCTTATTTTGTGGCAAAAAGGAAGAAATTCCTAATATTTTGTGGCAAAAATGCGGAAATTCCCCTTATTTTGAGGTAAAAAGGCTGAAATTTTCCTTATTTGGGGGCAAAAATGCAGAAATTCCCCTTATTTTGAGGTAAAAAGGCTGAAATTCCCCTTATTTGGGGGCAAAAAGGCAGAAATTTCCCTTATTTTGGGGCAAAATTGCAGAAATTTCACTTACTTCAGGGTAATAAGTCAGAATTTTTCCTTATTTTGGGGCAAAAAAGACAGATATTCTCTTTATTTTGGGGGAAATAGACAGAAATTCCACTTATTTAGAGGCAAAAAAGCAGAAATTCCTTTTATTTTGGAGCAAAAATGAAGAAATTTCCCATTTTTTGGCAAAAAGGTATTCATTCTTCTTATTTTCGGGCAAAAAGGCAGAAATTACCCGTATTTTGGAGCAAAATTACAGAAATTTCCTTAATTGTGTGGCAAAAAAACAGAAATTCTCTATATGTTTGGGCAAAAATACAGAAATTCTCTTTATTTTGGGGAAAAACACAAAAATTCCACTTATTTTGGGGCAAAATTCCAGAAATTTACCTTATTTTGGTGCAAAATTGCAGAAATTTTACTTACTTCAGGTTAATAAGTCAGAATTTTTCCTTATTTTTGGGGCAAAAAAGACAAAAATTCCCTTTGTTTTGGGGGAAAAAGACAAAAATTCCACTTATTTAGAGGCAAAAAAGCAGAAATTCCCCTTAATTTGGAGCAAAAATGAAGAAATTTCCCTTTTTTATGGCAAAAAGGTATGCATTCTTCTTATTTTCGTGCAAAAAGGGAGAAATTCCACGGATTTTGGAGCAAAATTGCAGAAATTACCCTAATTGTGGGGCAAAAAGACAGAAATTGCCTATATGTTGGGGCAAAAAAACAGATATTCTCCTTATTTTGGGGCAAAACTCAGAAATTCCACTTATTTTGGGGCAAAATTCCAGAAATTTCCCTTATTTTGGGGCAAAATTGCAGAAATTTCACTTATTTTGGGGCAAAGTTCCAAAATTTCACTTATTTCAGAGTAAAAAAGCAGAAATTTTCTTATTTTGGGGCAAAAAGGCAGAAATTCCTAATATTTTGTGGCAAAAATGCAGAAATTCCCCTTATTTTGAGGTAAAAAGGCTGAAATTCCCTTTATTTGAGGGCCAAAGGCAAAAATTTCCTTTATTTTGGGGCAAAATTGCAGAAATTTCACTTATTTCAGGGTAATAAGTCAGAAATTTTCCTTATTTTGGGGCAAAAAAGACAGGAATTCCCTTTGTTTTGGGGGAAAAAGACAGAAATTCCACTTGTTTAGAGGCAAAAAAGCAGAAATTCCCCTGATTTTGGAGCAAAAATGAAGAAATTTCCCTTTTTTATGGCAAAAAGTTATGCATTCTTCTTATTTTCGGGCAAAAAGGCAGAAATTCCCTGTATTTTGGAGCAAAATTGCAGAAATTCCCTTAATTGTAGGACAAAAATGCAGAAATTCTCTATATATTGGGGCAAAAAGACAGAAATTCTCCTTATTTTGTGTCAAAACTCAGAAATTCCACTTATTTTGGGGCAAAATTCCAGAAATTTCCCTTAATTTGGGGCAAAATTGCAGAAATTTCACTTATTTTTGGGCAAAATTGCAGAAATTTCACTTATTTTGGGGCAAAATTGCAGAAATTTCACTTATTTCAGAGAAAAAAGACAGAAATTTTCCTTATATGGGGCAAAAAGGCAGAAATTCCTAATTTTTTGTGACAAAAATGCAGAAATTCTCCTTGTTTTGAGGTAAAAAGGCTGAAATTCCCCTTATTTGGAGGCAAAAAGGCAGAAATTTTCCTAATTTTGGGGAAAAATTGCAGAAATTTCACTTACTTCAGGGTAATAAGTCAGAATTTTTCCTTATTTTGAGGCAAAAAAGACAGAAATTCCCTTTGTCTTGGGGGAAAAAGACAGAAATTCCACTTATTTAAAGGCCAAAAAGCAGAAATTCCCCTTATTTTGGAGCAAAAATGAAGAAATTTCCATTTTTTATGGCAAAAAGTTATGCATTCTTCTTATTATCGGGGAAAAAGGCAGAAATTCCCCGTATTTTGGAGCAAAATTGCAGAATTTCCCCTAATTGTGGGGCAAAAATGCAGAAAATCTCTATATGTTGGGGCAAAAAGAAAGAAATTCTCCTTATTTTGGGGCAAAACTAAGAAATTCCACTTATTTTGGGGCAAAATTCCAGAAATTTTTTTTATTTTGGGGCAAAATTGCAGAAATTTCACTTATTTTGGGGCAAATATGAAGAAATTTTACTTATTTTGTGGCAAAATTGCAGAAATTTCACATATTTTAGGGAAAAAAGGCAGAAATTTTCTTTATTTTGGGGCAAAAAGGCAGAAATTCCTAATATTTTGTGGCAAAAATGCAGAAATTCCCCTTATTTCGAGGTAAAAAGGCTGAAATTCCCCTTATTTGGGGGCAAAAAGGCAGAAATTTCCCTTATTTTGGGGCAAATTTGCAGAAATTTCACTTACTTCAGGGTAATAAGTCAGAATTTTTCCTTATTTTGGGGCAAAAAGACAGAAATTCCCTTTCTTTTGGGGAAAAAAACAGAAATTCCACTTATTTAGAGGCAAAAAAGCAGAAATTCCCCTTTTTGGAGCAAAAATGAAGCAATTTTCTTTTTTCATGGCAAAAAGGTATGCATTATTCTTATTTTCAAGCAAAAAGGCAGAAATTCCCCGTATTTTGGAGCAAAATTGCAGAAATTCCCCTAATTGTGGGGCAAAAAGGCAGAAATTGCCTATATCTTGGGGCAAAAAAACAGAAATTCTCCTTATTTTGGGGCAAAACTCAGAAATTCCACTTATTTTGGGGCAAAATTCCAGAAATTTACCTTATTTTGGGGCAAAATTGCAGACATTTCACTTATTTTGGGGCAAAATTGCAGAAATTTCACTTATTTCAGGGAAAAAAAGCAGAAATTTTCTTATTTTGGGGCAAAAAGGCAGAAATTCCTAATATTTTGTGGCATAAATGCAGAAATTCCCTTTATTTTGAGGTAAAAAGGCTGAAATTCTCCTTATTTGGGGGCAATAAGGCAAAAATTTCCTTTATTTTGGGGCAAAATTGCAGAAATTTTACTTATTTAAGGGTTATAAGTCAGAAATTTTCTTTATTTTGGGACAAAAAAGACAGGAATTCCCTTTGCCTTGGGGGAAAAAGACAGAAATTCCACTTATTCAGAGGCAAAAAAGCAGAAATTCCCCTTATTTTGGAGCAAAAATGAAGAAATTTCCCTTTTTTATGGCAAAAAGGTATGCATTCTTCTTATTATCGGGCAAAAAAGCATTAATTCCCCGTATTTTTGAGCAAAATTGCAGAAATTCCCCTAATTGTGGGGCAAAAATGCAGAAAATCTCTATATGTTGGGGCCAAAAGACCGAAATTCTCTTTATTTTGGGGCAAAACTCAGAAATTCCACTTATTTTGGGGCAAAATTACAGAAATTTTCCTTTTTTGGGGGCAAAATTGCAGAAATTTCACTTATTTTGGGGCAAATATGCAGAAATTTTACATATTTTGTAACAAAATTGCAGAAATTTCACTTATTTCAGGGGAAAAAGGCAGAAATTTTCCTTATTTTGGAGCAAAATGGCAGAAATTCCTAATATTTTGTGGCAAAAATGCAGAAATTCCCTTTATTTCGAGGTAAAAAGGCTGAAATTCCCCTTATTTGCGGGCAAAAGGCAGAAATTTCCCTTATTTTGGGGCAAAATTGCAGAAATATCACTTACTTCAGGGTAATAAGTCAGAATTTTTCCTTAT
This sequence comes from Micromys minutus, assembly GCF_963924665.1. Lineage (NCBI taxonomy): Eukaryota > Metazoa > Chordata > Mammalia > Rodentia > Muridae > Micromys > Micromys minutus. The sequence continues at coordinate 394,202 of NW_027667281.1, read as the reverse complement.
TTTGGGGCAAAAAACACAGAAATTCCCTTTGTTTTGAGGGAAAAAGAAAGAAATTCCACTTATTTAGAGGCAAAAAAGCAGAAATTCCCCTTTTTGGAGCAAAAATGAAGAAATTTTCTTTTTTCATGGCAAAAAGGTATGCATTCTTCTTATTTTCAAGCAAAAAGGCAGAAATTCCCCGTATTTTGGAGCAAAATTGCAGAAATTCCCCTAATTGTGGGGCAAAAAGGCAGAAATTGCCTATATGTTGGGGCAAAAAAACAGAAATTCTCCTTATTATGGGGCATAACTCAGAAATTCCACTTATTTTGGGGCAAAATTCCAGAAATTTCCCTTATTTTGGGGCAAAATTGCAGACATTTCACTTATTTTGGGGCAAAATTGCAGAAATTTCACTTATTTCAGGGAAAAAAAGCAGAAATTTTCTTATTTTGGGGCAAAAAGGCAGAAATTCCTAATATTTTGTGGCAAAAATGCAGAAATTCCCCTTATTTTAAGGTAAAAAGACTGAAATTCCCCTTATTTGGGGGCAAAAAGGCAGAAATTTCCCTTATTTTGGGGCAAAATTGAAGAAATTTCACTTACTACAGGGTAGTAAGTCAGAATTTTTCCTTATTTTAGGGCAAAAAAGACAGAAATTCCCTTTGTTTTGAGGGAAAAAGACAGAAATTCCACTTATTTAGAGGCAAAAAATAGAAATTCCCTTTATTTTGAAGCAAAATAGAAGAAATTACATTTTTGATGGCAAAAAGGTATGCATTCTTCTTATTTTCGGGCAAAAAGGCAGAAATTCCCCGTTTTTTGGAGCAAAATTGCTGAAATTCCCCTAATTGTGGGGCAAAAAGGCAGAAATTTCCTATATGTTGGGGCAAAAAGACAGATATTCTCCTTATTTTGAAGCAAAACTCAGAAATTCCTCTTATTTTGAAGCAAAATTCCAGAAATTTCCCTTATTTTAGGACAAAATTGCAGAAATTTCACTTATTTTGGGGCAAAATTGCAGAAATTTCAATTATTTCATGGAAAAAAAGCAGAAATTTTCTTATTTTGGGGCAAAAAGGAAGAAATTCCTAATATTTTGTGGCAAAAATGCGGAAATTCCCCTTATTTTGAGGTAAAAAGGCTGAAATTCCCCTTATTTGGGGGCAAAAATGCAGAAATTCCCCTTATTTTGAGGTAAAAAGGCTGAAATTCCCCTTATTTGGGGGCAAAAAGGCAGAAATTTCCCTTATTTTGGGGCAAAATTGCAGAAATTTCACTTACTTCAGGGTAATAAGTCAGAATTTTTCCTTATTTTGGGCCAAAAAAGACAGATATTCTCTTTATTTTGGGGGAAATAGACAGAAATTCCACTTATTTAGAGGCAAAAAAGCAGAAATTCCTTTTATTTTGGAGCAAAAATGAAGAAATTTCCCATTTTTTGGCAAAAAGGTATTCATTCTTCTTATTTTCGGGCAAAAAGGCAGAAATTACCCGTATTTTGGAGCAAAATTACAGAAATTTCCCTAATTGTGTGGCAAAAAAACAGAAATTCTCTATATGTTTGGGCAAAAATACAGAAATTCTCTTTATTTTGGGGAAAAACACAAAAATTCCACTTATTTTGGGGCAAAATTCCAGAAATTTCCCTTATTTTGGTGCAAAATTGCAGAAATTTTACTTACTTCAGGTTAATAAGTCAGAATTTTTCCTTATTTTGGGGCAAAAAAGACAGAAATTCCCTTTGTTTTGGGGGAAAAAGACAAAAATTCCACTTATTTAGAGGCAAAAAAGCAGAAATTCCCCTTAATTTGGAGCAAAAATGAAGAAATTTCCCTTTTTTATGGCAAAAAGGTGTGCATTCTTCTTATTTTCGTGCAAAAAGGGAGAAATTCCACGGATTTTGGAGCAAAATTGCAGAAATTACCCTAATTGTGGGGCAAAAAGGCAGAAATTGCCTATATGTTGGGGCAAAAGAACAGAAATTCTCCTTATTTTGGGGCAAAACTCAGAAATTCCACTTATTTTGGGGCAAAATTCCAGAAATTTCCCTTATTTTGGGGCAAAATTGCAGAAATTTCACTTATTTTGGGGCAAAGTTGCAAAATTTCACATATTTCAGAGTAAAAAAGCAGAAATTTTCTTATTTTGGGGCAAAAAGGCAGAAATTCCTAATATTTTGTGGCAAAAATGCAGAAATTCCCCTTATTTTGAGGTAAAAAGGCTGAAATTCCCTTTATTTGAGGGCAAAAGGCAAAAATTTCCTTTATTTTGGGGCAAAATTGCCGAAATTTCACTTATTTCAGGGTAATAAGTCAGAAATTTTCCTTATTTTGGGGCAAAAAATACAGGAATTCCCTTTGTTTTGGGGGAAAAATACAGAAATTCCACTTATTTAGAGGCAAAAAAGCAGAAATTCCCCTTTTTGGAGCAAAAATGAAGAAATTTTCTTTTTTCATGGCAAAAAGGTATGCATTCTTCTTATTTTCAAGCAAAAAGGCAGAAATTCTCCGTATTTTGGAGCAAAATTGCAGAAATTCCCCTAATTGTGGAGCAAAAAGGCAGAAATTGCCTATATGTTGGGGCAAAAAAACAGAAATTCTCCTTATTATGGGGCATAACTCAGAAATTCCACTTATTTTGGGGCAAAATTCCAGATATTTCCCTTATTTTGGGGCAAAATTGCAGACATTTCACTTATTTTGGGGCAAAATTGCAGAAATTTCACTTATTTCAGGAAAAAAAGCAGAAATTTTCTTATTTTGGGGCAAAAAGGCAGAAATTCCTAATATTTTGTGGCAAAAATGCAGAAATTCCCCTTATTTTAAGGTAAAAAGACTGAAATTCCCCTTATTTGGGGGCAAAAATGCAGAAATTTCCCTTATTTTGGGGCAAAATTGAAGAAATTTTACTTACTACAGGGTAATAAGTCAGAATTTTTCCTTATTTTAGGGCAAAAAAGACAGAAATTCCCTTTGTTTTGAGGGAAAAAGACAGAAATTCCACTTATTTAGAGGCAAAAAAATAGAAATTCCCTTTATTTTGAAGCAAAATAGAAGAAATTACATTTTTGATGGCAAAAAGGTATGCATTCTTCTTATTTTCGGGCAAAAAGGCAGAAATTCCCCGTCTTTTGGAGCAAAATTGCTGAAATTCCCCTAATTGTGGGGCAAAAAGGCAGAAATTTCCTATATGTTGGGGCAAAAAGACAGAAATTCTCCTTATTTTGAAGCAAAACTCAGAAATTCCTCTTATTTTGAAGCAAAATTCCAGAAATTTCACTTACTACAGGGTAATAAGTCAGAATTTTTCCTTATTTTAGGGCAAAAAAGACAGGAATTCCCTTTGTTTTGGGGGAAAAAGACAGAAATTCCACTTATTTAGAGGCAAAAAAGCAGAAATTCCCCTGATTTTGGAGAAAAAATGAAGAAATTTCCCTTTTTTATGGCAAAAAGTTATGCATTCTTCTTATTTTCGGGCAAAAAGGCAGAAATTCCCTGTATTTTGGAGCAAAATTGCAGAAATTCCCTTAATTGTAGGACAAAAATGCAGAAATTCTCTATATATTGGGGCAAAAAGACAGAAATTCTCCTTATTTTGTGTCAAAACTCAGAAATTCCACTTATTTTGAGGCAAAATTCCAGAAATTTCCCTTAATTTGGGGCAAAATTGCAGAAATTTCACTTATTTTTGGGCAAAATTGCAGAAATTTCACTTATTTTGGGGCAAAATTGCAGAAATTTCACTTATTTCAGAGAAAAAAGACAGAAATTTTCCTTATATGGGGCAAAAAGGCAGAAATTCCTAATTTTTTGTGACAAAAATGCAGAAATTCTCCTTGTTTTGAGGTAAAAAGGCTGAAATTCCCCTTATTTGGAGGCAAAAAGGTAGAAATTTTCCTAATTTTGGGGAAAAATTGCAGAAATTTCACTTACTTCAGGGTAATAAGTCAGAATTTTTCCTTATTTTGAGGCAAAAAAGACAGAAATTCCCTTTGTCTTGGGGGAAAAAGACAGAAATTCCACTTATTTAAAGGCCAAAAAGCAGAAATTCCCCTTATTTTGGAGCAAAAATGAAGAAATTTCCATTTTTTATGGCAAAAAGTTATGCATTCTTCTTATTTTCGGGGAAAAAGGCAGAAATTCCCCGTATTTTGGAGCAAAATTGCAGAATTTCCCCTAATTGTGGGGCAAAAATGCAGAAAATCTCTATATGTTGGGGCAAAAAGAAAGAAATTCTCCTTATTTTGGGGCAAAACTAAGAAATTCCACTTATTTTGGGGCAAAATTCCAGAAATTTTCCTTATTTTGGGGCAAAATTGCAGAAATTTCACTTATTTTGGGGCAAATATGAAGAAATTTTACTTATTTTGTGGCAAAATTACCGAAATTTCACATACTTTAGGGAAAAAAAGGCAGAAATTTTCTTTATTTTGGGGCAAAAAGGCAGATATTCCTAATATTTTGTGGCAAAAATGCAGAAATTCCCCTTATTTCGAGGTAAAAAGGCTGAAATTCCCCTTATTTGGGGGCAAAAAGGCAGAAATTTCCCTTATTTTGGGGCAAATTTGCAGAAATTTCACTTACTTCAGGGTAATAAGTCAGAATTTTTCCTTATTTTGGGGCAAAAAGACAGAAATTCCCTTTGTTTTGGGGAAAAAAACAGAAATTCCACTTATTTAGAGGCAAAAAAGCAGAAATTCCCCTTTTTGGAGCAAAAATGAAGCAATTTTCTTTTTTCATGGCAAAAAGGTATGCATTCTTCTTATTTTCAAGCAAAAAGGCAGAAATTCCCCGTATTTTGGAGCAAAATTGCAGAAATTCCCCTAATTGTGGGGCAAAAATGCAGAAATTGCCTATATCTTGGGGCAAAAAAACAGAAATTCTCCTTATTTTGGGGCAAAACTCAGAAATTCCACTTATTTTGGGGCAAAATTCCAGAAATTTACCTTATTTTGGGGCAAAATTGCAGACATTTCACTTATTTTGGGGCAAAATTGCAGAAATTTCACTTATTTCAGGGAAAAAAAGCAGAAATTTTCTTATTTTGGGGCAAAAAGGCAGAAATTCCTAATATTTTGTGGCATAAATGCAGAAATTCCCTTTATTTTGAGGTAAAAAGGCTGAAATTCTCCTTATTTGGGGGCAATAAGGCAAAAATTTCCTTTATTTTGGGGCAAAATTGCAGAAATTTTACTTATTTAAGGGTTATAAGTCAGAAATTTTCTTTATTTTGGGACAAAAAAGACAGGAATTCCCTTTGCCTTGGGGGAAAAAGACAGAAATTCCACTTATTCAGAGGCAAAAAAGCAGAAATTCCCCTTATTTTGGAGCAAAAATGAAGAAATTTCCCTTTTTTATGGCAAAAAGGTATGCATTCTTCTTATTATCGGGCAAAAAAGCATTAATTCCCCGTATTTTTGAGCAAAATTGCAGAAATTCCCCTAATTGTGGGGCAAAAATGCAGAAAATCTCTATATGTTGGGGCCAAAAGACCGAAATTCTCTTTATTTTGGGGCAAAACTCAGAAATTCCACTTATTTTGGGGCAAAATTACAGAAATTTTCCTTTTTTGGGGGCAAAATTGCAGAAATTTCACTTATTTTGGGGCAAATATGCAGAAATTTTACATATTTTGTAACAAAATTGCAGAAATTTCACTTATTTCAGGGGAAAAAGGCAGAAATTTTCCTTATTTTGGAGCAAAATGGCAGAAATTCCTAATATTTTGTGGCAAAAATGCAGAAATTCCCTTTATTTCGAGGTAAAAAGGCTGAAATTCCCCTTATTTGGGGGCAAAAGGCAGAAATTTCCCTTATTTTGGGGCAAAATTGCAGAAATATCACTTACTTCAGGGTAATAAGTCAGAATTTTTCCTTATTTTGGGGCAAAAAACACAGAAATTCCCTTTGTTTTGAGGGAAAAAGAAAGAAATTCCACTTATTTAGAGGCAAAAAAGCAGAAATTCCCCTTTTTGGAGCAAAAATGAAGAAATTTTCTTTTTTCATGGCAAAAAGGTATGCATTCTTCTTATTTTCAAGCAAAAAGGCAGAAATTCCCCGTATTTTGGAGCAAAATTGCAGAAATTCCCCTAATTGTGGGGCAAAAAGGCAGAAATTGCCTATATGTTGGGGCAAAAAAACAGAAATTCTCCTTATTATGGGGCATAACTCAGAAATTCCACTTATTTTGGGGCAAAATTCCAGAAATTTCCCTTATTTTGGGGCAAAATTGCAGACATTTCACTTATTTTGGGGCAAAATTGCAGAAATTTCACTTATTTCAGGGAAAAAAAGCAGAAATTTTCTTATTTTGGGGCAAAAAGGCAGAAATTCCTAATATTTTGTGGCAAAAATGCAGAAATTCCCCTTATTTTAAGGTAAAAAGACTGAAATTCCCCTTATTTGGGGGCAAAAAGGCAGAAATTTCCCTTATTTTGGGGCAAAATTGAAGAAATTTCACTTACTACAGGGTAGTAAGTCAGAATTTTTCCTTATTTTAGGGCAAAAAAGACAGAAATTCCCTTTGTTTTGAGGGAAAAAGACAGAAATTCCACTTATTTAGAGGCAAAAAATAGAAATTCCCTTTATTTTGAAGCAAAATAGAAGAAATTACATTTTTGATGGCAAAAAGGTATGCATTCTTCTTATTTTCGGGCAAAAAGGCAGAAATTCCCCGTTTTTTGGAGCAAAATTGCTGAAATTCCCCTAATTGTGGGGCAAAAAGGCAGAAATTTCCTATATGTTGGGGCAAAAAGACAGATATTCTCCTTATTTTGAAGCAAAACTCAGAAATTCCTCTTATTTTGAAGCAAAATTCCAGAAATTTCCCTTATTTTAGGACAAAATTGCAGAAATTTCACTTATTTTGGGGCAAAATTGCAGAAATTTCAATTATTTCATGGAAAAAAAGCAGAAATTTTCTTATTTTGGGGCAAAAAGGAAGAAATTCCTAATATTTTGTGGCAAAAATGCGGAAATTCCCCTTATTTTGAGGTAAAAAGGCTGAAATTCCCCTTATTTGGGGGCAAAAATGCAGAAATTCCCCTTATTTTGAGGTAAAAAGGCTGAAATTCCCCTTATTTGGGGGCAAAAAGGCAGAAATTTCCCTTATTTTGGGGCAAAATTGCAGAAATTTCACTTACTTCAGGGTAATAAGTCAGAATTTTTCCTTATTTTGGGCCAAAAAAGACAGATATTCTCTTTATTTTGGGGGAAATAGACAGAAATTCCACTTATTTAGAGGCAAAAAAGCAGAAATTCCTTTTATTTTGGAGCAAAAATGAAGAAATTTCCCATTTTTTGGCAAAAAGGTATTCATTCTTCTTATTTTCGGGCAAAAAGGCAGAAATTACCCGTATTTTGGAGCAAAATTACAGAAATTTCCCTAATTGTGTGGCAAAAAAACAGAAATTCTCTATATGTTTGGGCAAAAATACAGAAATTCTCTTTATTTTGGGGAAAAACACAAAAATTCCACTTATTTTGGGGCAAAATTCCAGAAATTTCCCTTATTTTGGTGCAAAATTGCAGAAATTTTACTTACTTCAGGTTAATAAGTCAGAATTTTTCCTTATTTTGGGGCAAAAAAGACAGAAATTCCCTTTGTTTTGGGGGAAAAAGACAAAAATTCCACTTATTTAGAGGCAAAAAAGCAGAAATTCCCCTTAATTTGGAGCAAAAATGAAGAAATTTCCCTTTTTTATGGCAAAAAGGTGTGCATTCTTCTTATTTTCGTGCAAAAAGGGAGAAATTCCACGGATTTTGGAGCAAAATTGCAGAAATTACCCTAATTGTGGGGCAAAAAAGGCAGAAATTGCCTATATGTTGGGGCAAAAGAACAGAAATTCTCCTTATTTTGGGGCAAAACTCAGAAATTTCACTTATTTTGGGGCAAAGTTGCAAAATTTCACATATTTCAGAGTAAAAAAGCAGAAATTTTCTTATTTTGGGGCAAAAAGGCAGAAATTCCTAATATTTTGTGGCAAAAATGCAGAAATTCCCCTTATTTTGAGGTAAAAAGGCTGAAATTCCCTTTATTTGAGGGCAAAAGGCAAAAATTTCCTTTATTTTGGGGCAAAATTGCCGAAATTTCACTTATTTCAGGGTAATAAGTCAGAAATTTTCCTTATTTTGGGGCAAAAAATACAGGAATTCCCTTTGTTTTGGGGGAAAAATACAGAAATTCCACTTATTTAGAGGCAAAAAAGCAGAAATTCCCCTTTTTGGAGCAAAAATGAAGAAATTTTCTTTTTTCATGGCAAAAAGGTATGCATTCTTCTTATTTTCAAGCAAAAAGGCAGAAATTCTCCGTATTTTGGAGCAAAATTGCAGAAATTCCCCTAATTGTGGGGCAAAAAGGCAGAAATTGCCTATATGTTGGGGCAAAAAAACAGAAATTCTCCTTATTATGGGGCATAACTCAGAAATTCCACTTATTTTGGGGCAAAATTCCAGAAATTTCCCTTATTTTGGGGCAAAATTGCAGACATTTCACTTATTTTGGGGCAAAATTGCAGAAATTTCACTTATTTCAGGAAAAAAAGCAGATATTTTCTTATTTTGGGGCAAAAAGGCAGAAATTCCTAATATTTTGTGGCAAATATGCAGAAATTCCCCTTATTTTAAGGTAAAAAGACTGAAATTCCCCTTATGTGGGGGCAAAAATGCAGAAATTTCCCTTATTTTGGGGCAAAATTGAAGAAATTTTACTTACTACAGTGTAATAAGTCAGAATTTTTCCTTATTTTAGGGCAAAAAAGACAGAAATTCCCTTTGTTTTGAGGGAAAAAGACAGAAATTCCACTTATTTAGAGGCAAAAAAATAGAAATTCCCTTTATTTTGAAGCAAAATAGAAGAAATTACATTTTTGATGGCAAAAAGGTATGCATTCTTCTTATTTTCGGGCAAAAAGGCAGAAATTCCCCGTCTTTTGGAGCAAAATTGCTGAAATTCCCCTAATTGTGGGGCAAAAAGGCAGAAATTTCCTATATGTTGGGGCAAAAAGACAGAAATTCTCCTTATTTTGAAGCAAAACTCAGAAATTCCTCTTATTTTGAAGCAAAATTCCAGAAATTTCACTTACTACAGGGTAATAAGTCAGAATTTTTCCTTATTTTAGGGCAAAAAAGACAGGAATTCCCTTTGTTTTGGGGGAAAAAGACAGAAATTCCACTTATTTAGAGGCAAAAAAGCAGAAATTCCCCTGATTTTGGAGAAAAAATGAAGAAATTTCCCTTTTTTATGGCAAAAAGTTATGCATTCTTCTTATTTTCGGGCAAAAAGGCAGAAATTCCCTGTATTTTGGAGCAAAATTGCAGAAATTCCCTTAATTGTAGGACAAAAATGCAGAAATTCTCTATATATTGGGGCAAAAATACAGAAATTCTCCTTATTTTGTGTCAAAACTCAGAAATTCCACTTATTTTGAGGCAAAATTCCAGAAATTTCCCTTAATTTGGGGCAAAATTGCAGAAATTTCACTTATTTTTGGGCAAAATTGCAGAAATTTCACTTATTTTGGGGCAAAATTGCAGAAATTTCACTTATTTCAGAGAAAAAAGACAGAAATTTTCCTTATATGGGGCAAAAAGGCAGAAATTCCTAATTTTTTGTGACAAAAATGCAGAAATTCTCCTTGTTTTGAGGTAAAAAGGCTGAAATTCCCCTTATTTGGAGGCAAAAAGGCAGAAATTTTCCTAATTTTGGGGAAAAATTGCAGAAATTTCACTTACTTCAGGGTAATAAGTCAGAATTTTTCCTTATTTTGAGGCAAAAAAGACAGAAATTCCCTTTGTCTTGGGGGAAAAAGACAGAAATTCCACTTATTTAAAGGCCAAAAAGCAGAAATTCCCCTTATTTTGGAGCAAAAATGAAGAAATTTCCATTTTTTATGGCAAAAAGTTATGCATTCTTCTTATTTTCGGGGAAAAAGGCAGAAATTCCCCGTATTTTGGAGCAAAATTGCAGAATTTCCCCTAATTGTGGGGCAAAAATGCAGAAAATCTCTATATGTTGGGGCAAAAAGAAAGAAATTCTCCTTATTTTGGGGCAAAACTAAGAAATTCCACTTATTTTGGGGCAAAATTCCAGAAATTTTCCTTATTTTGGGGCAAAATTGCAGAAATTTCACTTATTTTGGGGCAAATATGAAGAAATTTTACTTATTTTGTGGCAAAATTACCGAAATTTCACATACTTTAGGGAAAAAAGGCAGAAATTTTCTTTATTTTGGGGCAAAAAGGCAGAAATTCCTAATATTTTGTTGCAAAAATGCAGAAATTCCCCTTATTTCGAGGTAAAAAGGCTGAAATTCCCCTTATTTGGGGGCAAAAAGGCAGAAATTTCCCTTATTTTGGGGCAAATTTGCAGAAATTTCACTTACTTCAGGGTAATAAGTCAGAATTTTTCCTTATTTTGGGGCAAAAAGACAGAAATTCCCTTTGTTTTGGGGAAAAAAAACAGAAATTCCACTTATTTAGAGGCAAAAAAGCAGAAATTCCCCTTTTTGGAGCAAAAATGAAGCAATTTTCTTTTTTCATGGCAAAAAGGTATGCATTCTTCTTATTTTCAAGCAAAAAGGCAGAAATTCCCCGTATTTTGGAGCAAAATTGCAGAAATTCCCCTAATTGTGGGGCAAAAAGGCAGAAATTGCCTATATCTTGGGGCAAAAAAACAGAAATTCTCCTTATTTTGGGGCAAAACTCAGAAATTCCACTTATTTTGGGGCAAAATTCCAGAAATTTCCCTTATTTTGGGGCAAAATTGCAGACATTTCACTTATTTTGGGGCAAAATTGCAGAAATTTCACTTATTTCAGGGAAAAAAAGCAGAAATTTTCTTATTTTGGGGCAAAAAGGCAGAAATTCCTAATATTTTGTGGCAAAAATGCAGAAATTCCCCTTATTTTAAGGTAAAAAGACTGAAATTCCCCTTATTTGGGGGCAAAAAGGCAGAAATTTCCCTTATTTTGGGGCAAAATTGAAGAAATTTCACTTACTACAGGGTAATAAGTCAGAATTTTTCCTTATTTTAGGGCAAAAAAGACAGAAATTCCCTTTGTTTTGAGGGAAAAAGACAGAAATTCCACTTATTTAGAGGCAAAAAAATAGAAATTCCCTTTATTTTGAAGCAAAATAGAAGAAATTACATTTTTGATGGCAAAAAGGTATGCATTCTTCTTATTTTCGGGCAAAAAGGCAGAAATTCCCCGTCTTTTGGAGCAAAATTGCTAAAATTCCCCTAATTGTGGGGCAAAAAGGCAGAAATTTCCTATATGTTGGGGCAAAAAGATAGAAATTCTCCTTATTTTGAAGCAAAACTCAGAAATTCCTCTTATTTTGAAGCAAAATTCCAGAAATTTCCCTTATTTTAGGACAAAATTGCAGAAATTTCACTTATTTTGGGGCAAAATTGCAGAAATTTCAATTATTTCATGGAAAAAAAGCAGAAATTTTTTTATTTTGGGGCAAAAAGGAAGAAATTCCTAATATTTTGTGGCAAAAATGCGGAAATTCCCCTTATTTTGAGGTAAAAAGGCTGAAATTCCCCTTATTTGGGGGCAAAAATGCAGAAATTCCCCTTAATTTGGAGCAAAAATGAAGAAATTTCCCTTTTTTATGGCAAAAAGGTATGCATTCTTCTTATTTTCGTGCAAAAAGGGAGAAATTCTACGGATTTTGGAGCAAAATTGCAGAAATTACCCTAATTGTGGGGCAAAAAGGCAGAAATTGCCTATATGTTGGGGCAAAAAAACAGAAATTCTCCTTATTTTGGGGCAAAACTCAGAAATTCCACTTATTTTGGGGCAAAATTCGAGAAATTTCCCTTATTTTGGGGCAAAATTGCAGAAATTTCACTTATTTTGGGGCAAAGTTGCAAAATTTCACTTATTTCAGAGTAAAAAAGCAGAAATTTTCTTATTTTGGGGCAAAAAGGCAGAAATTCCTAATATTTTGTGGCAAAAATGCAGAAATTCCCCTTATTTTGAGGTAAAAAGGCTGAAATTCCCATTATTTGAAGGCAAAAGGCAAAAATTTCCTTTATTTTGGGGCAAAATTGCAGAAATTTCACTTATTTCAGGGTAATAAGTCAGAAATTTTCCTTATTTTGGGGCAAAAAAGACAGGAATTCCCTTTGTTTTGGGGGAAAAAGACAGAAATTCCACTTATTTAGAGGCAAAAAAGCAGAAATTCCACTGATTTTGGAGCAAAAATGAAGAAATTTCCCTTTTTTATGGCAAAAAGTTATGCATTCTTCTTATTTTCGGGCAAAAAGGCAGAAATTCCCTGTATTTTGGAGCAAAATTGCAGAAATTCCCTTAATTGTAGGACAAAAATGCAGAAATTCTCAATATATTGGGGCAAAAAGACAGAAATACTTTTTATTTTGTGTCAAAACTCAGAAATTCCACTTATTTTGGGGCAAAATTCCAGAAATTTCCCTTAATTTGGGGCAAAATTGCAGAAATTTCACTTATTTTTGGGCAAAATTGAAGAAATTTCACTTATTTTGGGGCAAAATTGCAGAAATTTCACTTATTTCAGAGAAAAAAGACAGAAATTTTCCTTATATGGGGCAAAAAGGCAGAAATTCCTAATTTTTTGTGACAAAAATGTAGAAATTCTCCTTGTTTTGAGGTAAAAAGGCTGAAATTCCTATTATTTGGAGGCAAAAAGGCAGAAATTTTCCTAATTTTGGGGAAAAATTGCAGAAATTTCACTTACTTCAGGGTAATAAGTCAGAATTTTTCCTTATTTTGAGGCAAAAAAGACAGAAATTCCCTTTGTCTTGGGGGAAAAAGACAGAAATTCCACTTATTTAAAGGCCAAAAAGGAGAAATTCCCCTTATTTTGGAGCAAAAATGAAGAAATTTCCATTTTTTATGGCAAAAAGTTATGCATTCTTCTTATTATCGGGGAAAAAGGCAGAAATTCCCCGTATTTTGGAGCAAAATTGCAGAATTTCTCCTAATTGTGGGGCAAAAATGCAGAAAATCTCTATATGTTGGGGCAAAAAGAAAGAAATTCTCCTTATTTTGGGGCAAAACTAAGAAATTCCACTTATTTTGGGGCAAAATTCCAGAAATTTTCCTTATTTTGGGGCAAAATTGCAGAAATTTCACTTATTTTAGGGCAAATATGAAGAAATTTTACTTATTTTGTGGCAAAATTGCAGAAATTTCACATACTTTAGGGAAAAAAGGCAGAAATTTTCTTTATTTTGGGGCAAAAAGGCAGAAATTCCTAATATTTTGTGGCAAAAATGCAGAAATTCCCCTTATTTCGAGGTAAAAAGGCTGAAATTCCCCTTATTTGGGGGCAAAAAGGCAGAAATTTCCCTTATTTTGGGGCAAATTTGCAGAAATTTCACTTACTTCAGGGTAATAAGTCAGAATTTTTCCTTATTTTGGGGCAAAAAGACAGAAATTCCCTTTGTTTTGGGGAAAAAAAACAGAAATTCCACTTATTTAGAGGCAAAAAAGCAGAAATTCCCCTTTTTGGAGCAAAAATGAAGCAATTTTCTTTTTTCATGGCAAAAAGGTATGCATTCTTCTTATTTTCAAGCAAAAAGGCAGAAATTCCCCGTATTTTGGAGCAAAATTGCAGAAATTCCCCTAATTGTGGGACAAAAAGGAAGAAATTGCCTATATCTTAGGGCAAAAAAACAGAAATTCTCCTTATTTTGGGGCAAAACTCAGAAATTCCACTTATTTTGGGGCAAAATTCCAGAAATTTCCCTTATTTTGGGGCAAAATTGCAGACATTTCACTTATTTTGGGGCAAAATTGCAGAAATTTCACTTATTTCAGGAAAAAAAAGCAGAAATTTTCTTAATTTGGGGCAAAAAGGCAGAAATTCCTAATATTTTGTGGCAAAAATGCAGAAATTCCTTTTATTTTAAGGTAAAAAGACTGAAATTCCCCTTATTTGGGGGCAAAAAGGCAGAAATTTCCCTTATTTTGGGGCAAAATTGAAGAAATTTCACTTACTACAGGGTAATAAGTCAGAATTTTTCCTTATTTTAGGGCAAAAAAGACAGAAATTCCCTTTGTTTTGAGGGAAAAAGACAGAAATTCCACTTATTTAGAGGCAAAAAAATAGAAATTCCCTTTATTTTGAAGCAAAATAGAAGAAATTACATTTTTGATGGCAAAAAGGTATGCATTCTTCTTATTTTCGGGCAAAAAGGCAGAAATTCCCCGTCTTTTGGAGCAAAATTGCTGAAATTCCCCTAATTGTGGGGCAAAAAGGCAGAAATTTCCTATATGTTGGGGCAAAAAGACAGAAATTCTCCTTATTTTGAAGCAAAACTCAGAAATTCCTCTTCTTTTGAAGCAAAATTCCAGAAATTTCCCTTATTTTAGGACAAAATTGCAGAAATTTCACTTATTTTGGGGCAAAATTGCAGAAATTTCAATTATTTCATGGAAAAAAAGCAGAAATTTTCTTATTTTGGGGCAAAAAGGAAGAAATTCCTAATATTTTGTGGCAAAAAAGCAGAAATTCCCCTTTTTGGAGCAAAAATGAAGCAATTTTCTTTTTTCATGGCAAAAAGGTATGCATTCTTCTTATTTTCAAGCAAAAAGGCAGAAATTCCCCGTATTTTGGAGCAAAATTGCAGAAATTCCCCTAATTGTGGGGCAAAAAGGAAGAAATTGCCTATATCTTAGGGCAAAAAAACAGAAATTCTCCTTATTTTGGGGCAAAACTCAGAAATTCCACTTATTTTGGGGCAAAATTCCAGAAATTTCCCTTATTTTGGGGCAAAATTGCAGACATTTCACTTATTTTGGGGCAAAATTGCAGAAATTTCACTTATTTCAGGAAAAAAAAGCAGAAATTTTCTTAATTTGGGGCAAAAAGGCAGAAATTCCTAATATTTTGTGGCAAAAATGCAGAAATTCCTTTTATTTTAAGGTAAAAAGACTGAAATTCCCCTTATTTGGGGGCAAAAAGGCAGAAATTTCCCTTATTTTGGGGCAAAATTGAAGAAATTTCACTTACTACAGGGTAATAAGTCAGAATTTTTCCTTATTTTAGGGCAAAAAAGACAGAAATTCCCTTTGTTTTGAGGGAAAAAGACAGAAATTCCACTTATTTAGAGGCAAAAAAATAGAAATTCCCTTTATTTTGAAGCAAAATAGAAGAAATTACATTTTTGATGGCAAAAAGGTATGCATTCTTCTTATTTTCGGGCAAAAAGGCAGAAATTCCCCGTCTTTTGGAGCAAAATTGCTGAAATTCCCCTAATTGTGGGGCAAAAAGGCAGAAATTTCCTATATGTTGGGGCAAAAAGACAGAAATTCTCCTTATTTTGAAGCAAAACTCAGAAATTCCTCTTATTTTGAAGCAAAATTCCAGAAATTTCCCTTATTTTAGGACAAAATTGCAGAAATTTCACTTATTTTGGGCAAAATTGCAAAAATTTCAATTATTTCATGGAAAAAAAGCAGAAATTTTCTTATTTTGGGGCAAAAAGGAAGAAATTCCTAATATTTTGTGGCAAAAATGCAGAAATTCCCCTTATTTTGAGGTAAAAAGGCTGAAATTCCCCTTATTTGGGGGCAAAAATGCAGAAATTCCCCTTATTTTGAGGTAAAAAGGCTGAAATTCCTCTTATTTGGGGGCAAAAAGGCAGAAATTTCCCTTATTTTGGGGCAAAATTGCAGAAATTTCACTTACTTCAGGGTAATAAGTCAGAATTTTTCCTTATTTTGGGCCAAAAAAGACAGATATTCTCTTTATTTTGGGGGAAATAGACAGAAATTCCACTTATTTAGAGGCAAAAAAGCAGAAATTCCTTTTATTTTGGAGCAAAAATGAAGAAATTTCCCATTTTTTGTCAAAAAGGTATTCATTCTTCTTATTTTCGGGCAAAAAGGCAGAAATTACCCGTATTTTGGAGCAAAATTACAGAAATTTCCCTAATTGTGTGGCAAAAAAACAGAAATTCTCTATATGTTTGGGCAAAAATACAGAAATTCTCTTTATTTTGGGGAAAAACACAAAAATCCCACTTATTTTGGGGCAAAATTCCAGAAATTTCCCTTATTTTGGTGCAAAATTGCAGAAATTTTACTTACTTCAGGTTAATAAGTCAGAATTTTTCCTTATTTTGGGGCAAAAAAGACAGAAATTCCCTTTGTTTTGGGGGAAAAAGACAAAAATTCCACTTATTTAGAGGCAAAAAAGCAGAAATTCCCCTTAATTTGGAGCAAAAATGAAGAAATTTCCCTTTTTTATGGCAAAAAGGTATGCATTCTTCTTATTTTCGTGCAAAAAGGGAGAAATTCCACGTATTTTGGAGCAAAATTGCAGAAATTACCCTAATTGTGGGGCAAAAAGGCAGAAATTGCCTATATGTTGGGGCAAAAAAACAGAAATTCTCCTTATTTTGGGGCAAAACTCAGAAATTCCACTATTTTGGGGCAAAATTCCAGAAATTTCCCTTATTTTGGAGCAAAATTGCAGAAATTTCACTTATTTTGGGGCAAAATTGCAAAATTTCACTTATTTCAGAGTAAAAAAGCAGAAATTTTCTTATTTTGGGGCAAAAAGGCAGAAATTCCTAATATTTTGTGGCAAAAATGCAGAAATTCCTCTTATTTTGAGGTAAAAAGGCTGAAATTCCCTTTATTTGAGGGCAAAAGGCAAAAATTTCCTTTATTTTGGGGCAAAATTGCCGAAATTTCACTTTTTTCAGGGTAATAAGTCAGAAATTTTCCTTATTTTGGGGCAAAAAAGACAGGAATTCCCTTTGTTTTGGGGGAAAAAGACAGAAATTCCACTTGTTTAGAGGCAAAAAAGCAGAAATTCCCCTGATTTTGGAGCAAAAATGAAGAAATTTCCCTTTTTTATGGCAAAAAGTTATGCATTCTTCTTATTTTCGGGCAAAAAGGCAGAAATTCCCTGTATTTTGGAGCAAAATTGCAGAAATTCCCTTAATTGTGGGACAAAAATGCAGAAATTCTCTATATATTGGGGCAAAAAGACAGAAATTCTCCTTATTTTGTGTCAAAACTCAGAAATTCCACTTATTTTGGGGCAAAATTCCAGAAATTTCCCTTAATTTGGGGCAAAATTGCAGAAATTTCACTTATTTTTGGGCAAAATTGCAGAAATTTCACTTATTTTGGGGCAAAATTGCAGAAATTTCACTTGTTTCAGAGAAAAAAGACAGAAATTTTCCTTATATGGGGCAAAAAGGCAGAAATTCCTAATTTTTTGTGACAAAAATGCAGAAATTCTCCTTGTTTTGAGGTAAAAAGGCTGAAATTCCCCTTATTTGGAGCCAAAAAGCAGAAATTTCCCTAATTTTGGGGAAAAATTGCAGAAATTTCACTTACTTCAGGGTAATAAGTCAGAATTTTTCCTTATTTTGAGGCAAAAAAGACAGAAATTCCCTTTGTCTTGGGGGAAAAAGACAGAAATTCCACTTATTTAAAGGCCAAAAAGCAGAAATTCCCCTTATTTTGGAGCAAAAATGAAGAAATTTCCATTTTTTATGGCAAAAAGTTATGCATTCTTCTTATTTTCGGGGAAAAAGGCAGAAATTCCCCGTATTTTGCAGCAAAATTGCAGAATTTCCCCTAATTGTGGGGCAAAAATGCAGAAAATCTCTATATGTTGGGGCAAAAAGACAGAAATTCTCCTTATTTTGGGGCAAAACTAAGAAATTCCACTTATTTTGGGGCAAAATTCCAGAAATTTTCCTTATTTTGGGGCAAAATTGCAGAAATTTCACTTATTTTGGGGCAAATATGAAGAAATTTTACTTATTTTGTGGCAAAATTACCGAAATTTCACATACTTTAGGGAAAAAAGGCAGAAATTTTCTTTATTTTGGGGCAAAAAGGCAGAAATTCCTAATATTTTGTGGCAAAAATGCAGAAATTCCCCTTATTTCGAGGTAAAATGGCTGAAATTCCCCTTATTTGGGGTCAAAAAGGCAGAAATTTCCCTTATTTTGGGGCAAATTTGCAGAAATTTCACTTACTTCAGGGTAATAAGTCAGAATTTTTCCTTATTTTGGGGCAAAAAGACAGAAATTCCCTTTGTTTTGGGGAAAAAAAACAGAAATTCCACTTATTTAGAGGCAAAAAAGCAGAAATTCCCCTTTTTGGAGCAAAAACTAAGAAATTTCCCTTTATTATGGCAAAAGGTATGCATTCTTCTTATTTTCGGGCAAAAGGCAGAAATTCCCCGTATTTTGGAGCAAAATTGAAGAAATTCCCCTAATTGTGGAGCCAAAAGGCAGAAATTGCCTATATGTTGGGGCAAAAAGACAGAAATTCTCCTTATTTTGGGGCAAAACTCAGAAATTCCACTTATTTTGGGGCAAAATTCCAGAAATTTCCCTTATTTTGGGGCAAAATTGCAGACATTTCACTTATTTTGGGGCAAAATTGCAGAAATTTCACTTATTTAAGGAAAAAAAGCAGAAATTTTCTTATTTTGGGGCAAAAAGGCAGAAATTCCTAATATTTTGTGGCATAAATGCAGAAATTCCCTTTATTTTGAGGTAAAAAGGCTGAAATTCCCCTTATTTGGGGGCAATAAGGCAAAAATTTCCTTTATTTTGGGGCAAAATTGCAGAAATTTCACTTATTTAAGGGTTATAAGTCAGAAATTTTCTTTATTTTGGGACAAAAAAGACAGGAATTCCCTTTGCCTTGGGAGAAAAAGGCAGAAATTCCACTTATTTAGAGGCAAAAAAGCAGAAATTCCCCTTATTTTGGAGCAAAAATGAAGAAATTTCCCTTTTTTCTGGCAAAAAGGTATGCATTCTTCTTATTATCGGGCAAAAAAGCAGAAATTCCCCGTATTTTTGAGCAAAATTGCAGAAAATCCCCTAATTGTGGGGCAAAAATGCAGAAAATCTCTATATGTTGGGGCAAAAAGACCGAAATTCTCTTTATTTTGGGGCAAAACTCAGAAATTCCACTTATTTTGGGGCAAAATTACAGAAATTTTCCTTTTTTGGGGGCAAAATTGCAGAAATTTCACTTATTTTTGGGCAAATATGCAGAAATTTTACATAATTTGTAACAAAATTGCAGAAATTTCACTTATTTCAGGGAAAAAAGGCAGAAATTTTCCTTATTTTGGGGCAAAAAGGCAGAAATTCCTAATATTTTGTGGCAAAAATGCAGAAATTCCCCTTATTTCGAGGTAAAAGGCTGAAATTCCCCTTATTTGGGGGCAAAAGGCAGAAATTTCCCTTATTTTGGGGCAAAATTGCAGAAATATCACTTACTTCAGGGTAATAAGTCAGAATTTTTCCTTATTTTGGGGCAAAAAAGACAGAAATTCCCTTTGTTTTGAGGGAAAAAGAAAGAAATTCCACTTATTTAGAGGCAAAAAAGCAGAAATCCCCCTTTTTGGAGCAAAAATGAAGAAATTTTCTTTTTTTATGGCAAAAAGGTATGCATTCTTCTTATTTTCAAGCAAAAAGGCAGAAATTCCCCGTATTTTGGAGCAAAATTGAGGAAATTCCCCTAATTGTGGGGCAAAAAGGCAGAAATTGCCTATATGTTGGGGCAAAAAAACAGAAATTCTCCTTATTTTGGGGCAAAACTCAGAAATTCCACTTATATTGAGACAAAATTCCAGAAATTTCCCTTATTTTGGGGCAAACTTGCAGACATTTCACTTATTTTGGGGCAAAATTGCAGAAATTTCACTTATTTCAGGGAAAAAAAATCAGGAATTTTCTTATTTTGGGGCAAAAAGGCAGAAATTCCTAATATTTTGTGGTAAAAATGCAGAAATTCCCCTTATTTTGAGGTAAAAATACTGAAATTCCCCTTATTTGGGGGCAAAAAGGCAGAAATTTCCCTTATTTTGGGGCAAAATTGAAGAAATTTCACTTACTACAGGGTAATAAGTCAGAATTTTTCCTTATTTTAGGGCAAAAAAGACAGAAATTCCCTTTGTTTTGAGGGAAAAAGACAGAAATTCCACTTATATAGAGGCAAAAAAAGCAGAAATTCCCTTTATTTTGAAGCTAAACAGAAGAAATTACATTTTTGATGGCAAAAAGGTATGCATTCTTCTTATTTTCGGGCAAAAGGCAGAAATTCCCCGTCTTTTGGAGCAAAATTGCTGAAATTCCCCTAATTGTGAGGCAAAAAGGCAGAAATTTCCTATATGTTGGGGCAAAAAGACAGAAATTCTCCTTATTTTGACGCAAAACTCAGAAATTCCTCTTATTTTGAAGCAAAATTCCAGAAATTTCCCTTATTTTAGGACAAAATTGCAGAAATTTCACTTATTTTGGGGCAAAATTGCAGAAATTTCACTTATTTAAGGAAAAAAAGCAGAAATTTTCTTATTTTGGGGCAAAAAGGCAGAAATTCCTAATATTTTGTGGCATAAATGCAGAAATTCCCTTTATTTTGAGGTAAAAAGGCTGAAATTCCCCTTATTTGGGGGCAATAAGGCAAAAATTTCCTATATTTTGGGGCAAAATTGCAGAAATTTCACTTATTTAAGGGTTATAAGTCAGAAATTTTCTTTATTTTGGGACAAAAAAGACAGGAATTCCCTTTGCCTTGGGGGAAAAAGACAGAAATTCCACTTATTCAGAGGCAAAAAAGCAGAAATTCCCCTTATTTTGGAGCAAAAATGAAGAAATTTCCCTTTTTTATGATAAAAAGGTATGCATTCTTCTTATTATCGGGCAAAAAAGCAGAAATTCCCTGTATTTTTGAGCAAAATTGCAGAAATTCCCCTAATTGTGGGGCAAAAATGCAGAAAATCTCTATATGTTGGGGCAAAAAGACCGAAATTCTCTTTATTTTGGGGCAAAACTCAGAAATTCCACTTATTTTGGGGCAAAATTACAGAAATTTTCCTTTTTTTGGGGCAAAATTGCAGAAATTTCACTTATTTTGGGGCAAATATGCAGAAATTTTACATATTTTGTAACAAAATTGCAGAAATTTCACTTATTTCAGGGAAAAAAGGCAGAAATTTTCCTTATTTTGGGGCAAAAAGGCAGAAATTCCTAATATTTTGTGGCAAAAATGCAGAAATTCCCCTTATTTCGAGGTAAAAAGGCTGAAATTCCCCTTGTTTGGGGGCAAAAGGCAGAAATTTCCCTTATTTTGGGGCAAAATTGCAGAAATATCACTTACTTCAGGGTAATAAGTCAGAATTTTTCCTGATTTGGGGGCAAAAAAGACAGAAATTCCCTTTGTTTTGAAAGAAAAAGAAAGAAATTCCACTTATTTAGAGGCAAAAAAGCAGAAATTCCTCTTTTTGGAGCAAAAAAGAAGAAATTTTCTTTTTTTATGGCAAAAAGGTATGCATTCTTCTTATTTTCAAGCAAAAAGGCAGAAATTCCCCGTATTTTGGAACAAAATTGAGGAAATTCCCCTAATTGTGGGGCAAAAAGGCAGAAATTGCCTATATGTTGGGGCAAAAAAACAGAAATTCTCCTTATTTTGGGGCAAAACTCAGAAATTCCACTTATATTGAGACAAAATTCCAGAAATTTCCCTTATTTTGGGGCAAACTTGCAGACATTTCACTTATTTTGGGGCAAAATTGCAGAAATTTCACTTATTTCAGGGAAAAAAATCAGGAATTTTCTTATTTTGGGGCAAAAAGGCAGAAATTCCTAATATTTTGTGGTAAAAATGCAGAAATTCCCCTTATTTTGAGGTACAAAGACTGAAATTCCCCTTATTTGGGGGCAAAAAGGCAGAAATTTCCCTTATTTTGGGGCAAAATTGAAGAAATTTCACTTACTACAGGGTAATAAGTCAGAATTTTTCCTTATTTTAGGGCAAAAAAGACAAAAATTCCCTTTGTTTTGAGGGAAAAAGACAGAAATTCCACTTATATAGAGGCAAAAAAAGCAGAAATTCCCTTTATTTTGAAGCTAAACAGAAGAAATTACATTTTTGATGGCAAAAAGGTATGCATTCTTCTTATTTTCGGGCAAAAGGCAGAAATTCCCCGTCTTTTGGAGCAAAATTGCTGAAATTCCCCTAATTGTGAGGCAAAAAGGCAGAAATTTCCTATATGTTGGGGCAAAAAGACAGAAATTCTCCTTATTTTGACGCAAAACTCAGAAATTCCTCTTATTTTGAAGCAAAATTCCAGAAATTTCCCTTATTTTAGGACAAAATTGCAGAAATTTCACTTATTTTGGGGCAAAATTGCAGAAATTTCACTTATTTAAGGAAAAAAAAGCAGAAATTTTCTTATTTTGGGGCAAAAAGGCAGAAATTCCTAATATTTTGTGGCATAAATGCAGAAATTCCCTTTATTTTGAGGTCAAAAGGCTGAAATTCCCCTTATTTGGGGGCAATAAGGCAAAAATTTCCTATATTTTGGGGCAAAATTGCAGAAATTTCACTTATTTAAGGGTTATAAGTCAGAAATTTTCTTTATTTTGGGACAAAAAAGACAGGAATTCCCTTTGCCTTGGGGGAAAAAGACAGAAATTCCACTTATTCAGAGGCAAAAAAGCAGAAATTCCCCTTATTTTGGAGCAAAAATGAAGAAATTTCCCTTTTTTATGATAAAAAGGTATGCATTCTTCTTATTATCGGGCAAAAAAGCAGAAATTCCCTGTATTTTTGAGCAAAATTGCAGAAATTCCCCTAATTGTGGGGCAAAAATGCAGAAAATCTCTATATGTTGGGGCAAAAAGACCGAAATTCTCTTTATTTTGGGGCAAAACTCAGAAATTCCACTTATTTTGGGGCAAAATTACAGAAATTTTCCTTTTTTTGGGGCAAAATTGCAGAAATTTCACTTATTTTGGGGCAAATATGCAGAAATTTTACATATTTTGTAACAAAATTGCAGAAATTTCACTTATTTCAGGGAAAAAAGGCAGAAATTTTCCTTATTTTGGGGCAAAAAGGCAGAAATTCCTAATATTTTGTGGCAAAAATGCAGAAATTCCCCTTATTTCGAGGTAAAAAGGCTGAAATTCCCCTTGTTTGGGGGCAAAAGGCAGAAATTTCCCTTATTTTGGGGCAAAATTGCAGAAATATCACTTACTTCAGGGTAATAAGTCAGAATTTTTCCTGATTTGGGGGCAAAAAAGACAGAAATTCCCTTTGTTTTGAAAGAAAAAGAAAGAAATTCCACTTATTTAGAGGCAAAAAAGCAGAAATTCCTCTTTTTGGAGCAAAAAAGAAGAAATTTTCTTTTTTTATGGCAAAAAGGTATGCATTCTTCTTATTTTCAAGCAAAAAGGCAGAAATTCCCCGTATTTTGGAGCAAAATTGAGGAAATTCCCCTAATTGTGGGGCAAAAAGGCAGAAATTGCCAATATGTTGGGGCAAAAAAACAGAAATTCTCCTTATTTTGGGGCAAAACTCAGAAATTCCACTTATTTTGGGGCAAAATTCCAGAAATTTCCCTTATTTTGGGGCAAAATTTCAGACATTTCACTTATTTTGGGGCAAAATTGCAGAAATTTCACTTATTTCAGGGAAAAAAAGCATAAATTTTCTTATTTTGGAGCAAAAAGGCAGAAATTCCTAATATTTTGTGGCAAAAATGCAGAAATTCCCCTTATTTTTAGGTAAAAAGACTGAAATTCCCCTTATTTGGGGACAAAAAGGCAGAAATTTCCCTTATTTTGGAGCAAAATTGAAGAAATTTCACTTACTACAGGGTAATAAGTCAGAATTTTTCCTTATTTTAGGGCAAAAAAGACAGAAATTCCCTTTGTTTTGAGGGAAAAAGACAGAAATTCCACTTATTTAGAGGCAAAAAAATAGAAATTCCCTTTATTTTGAAGCAAAATAGAAGAAATTACATTTTTGATGGCAAAAAGGTATGCATTCTTCTTATTTTCAGGCAAAAAGGCAGAAATTCCCCGTCTTTTGGAGCAAAATTGCTGAAATTCCCCTAATTGTGGGGCAAAAAGGCAGAAATTTCCTATATGTTGGGGCAAAAAGACAGAAATTCTCCTTATTTTGAAGCAAAACTCAGAAATTCCACTTATTTGGAAGCAAAATTCCAGAATTTTCCTTATGTTAGGAGAAAATTGCAGAAATTTCACATATTTTGGGGCAAAATGGCAGAAATTTCAATTATTTCAGGGAAAAAAAGCAGAAATTTTTTTATTTTGGGAAAAAAGGAAGAAATTCCTAATATTTTTGGCAAAAATGCGGAAATTCCCCTTATTTTGAGGTAAAAAAGCTGAAATTCCCCTTATTTGGGGGCAAAAATGCAGAAATTCCCCTTATTTTGAGGTAAAAAGGCTGAAATTCCCCTTATTTGGGGGCAAAAAGGCAGAAATTTCCTTTATTTTCAGGCAAAATTGCAGAAATTTCACTTACTTAAGGGTAATAAGTCAGAAATTTTCTTTATTTTGGGGAAAAAAAGACAGGAATTCCCTTTGTTTTGGGGGATAAAGACAGAAATTCCACTTATTTAGAGGCAAAAAAGCAGAAATTCCCCTTATTTTAGAGCAAAAATGAAGAAATTTTTTTTTATGGCAAAAATGTATGCATTCTTCTTATTTTCGGACAAAAAGGCAGAAATTCCCCGTATTTTGGAGCATAATTGCAGAAATTCCCAAATTGTGGGGCAAAAAGGCAGAAATTCTCTATATGTTGGGGAAAAAAGACAGAAATTCTTCTTATTTTGGGGAAATACTCAGAAATTCCACTTATTTGGGGGCAAAATTCCAGAAATTTCCCTTATTTTGGGACAAAATTGCAGAAATTTAACATATTTTGGGGCAAAATTGCAAAAATTTCACTTTTTTCAGGGAAAAAATGAGAAATTTTCTTATTTTGGGGCAAAAAGGCAGAAATTCCTAATGTTTTGTGGCAATAATGCAGAAATTCTCCTTATTTTGAGATATAAAGGCTGAAATTCCCCTTATTTGGGGGCAAAAATGCAGAAATTCACCGTATTTTGAGGTAAAAAGGCTGAAATTCCCCTTAGTTGGAGGCAAAAAAGCAGAAATTTCCCTTATTTTTTGGCAAAATTGCAGAAATTTCACTTACTACAGGGTAATAAGTCAGAATTTTTCCTTATTTTAGAGCAAAAAAGACAGAAATTCCCTTTGTTTTGGGGGAAAAAGACAGAAATTCCACTTATTTAGAGGCAAAAAAGCAGAAATTCCTTTTATTTTGGAGCAAAAATAAAGAAATTTCCTTTTTATGGCAAAAAGGTATGCATTCTTCTTATTTTCGGGCAAAAAGGCAGAAATTCTCCGTATTTTGGAGCAAAATTGCAGAAATTCCCGTAATTGTGGGGCAAAAAGGCAGAAATTCTCGATATGCTGGGGCAAAAAACAGAAATTCTCCTTATTTTGGGGCAAAACTCAGAAATTTCTCTTATTTTGGGGCAAAATTGCAGAAATTTCACTTATTTCAGAGAAAAAAGACAGAAATTTTCCTTATTTTGGGGCAAAAAGGCAGAAATTCCTAATATTTTGTGACAAAAATGCAGAAATTCCCCTTATTTTGAGGTAAAAAGGCTAAAATTCTCCTTATTTGGGGGCAAAAAGGCACTAATTTCCCTAATTTTGGGGCAAGATTGCAGAAATTTCACTTACTTCAGGGTAATAAGTCAGAATTTTTTCTTATTTTGGGGCAAAAAAGACAGAAATTCCCTTTATTTTGGGGAAAAAAGACAGAAATTCCACTTATTTAGAGGCAAAAAAGCAGAAATTCTACTTATTTTGGAGCAAAAATGAAGAAATTTCCCTTTTTTATGGCAAAAAAGTATGCATTCTTCTTATTTTCGTGCAAAAAGGCAGAAATTCTCCGTATTTTGGAGAAAAATTGCAGAAATTCCTCTAATTGTGGGGCAAAAAGGCAGAAATTGCCTATATGTTGGGCTAAAAAGACAGAAATTCTCCTTATTTTGTGGCAAAACTCAGAAATTCCACTTATTTTGGGGCAACATTCCAGAAATTTCCTTTATTTTGGGGCAAAATTGCAGAAATTTCACTTATTTTGGGGCAAAATTGGAGAAATTTCACTTATTTCAGGGTAATAAGTCAGAAATTTTCCTAATTTTGGGGCAAAAAAGACAGGAATTTTCTTTGTTTGGGGGGAAAAAGACAGAAATTCCACTTATTTAGAGGCAGAAAATCAGAAATTCCCCTTATTTTGGAGCAAAAATGAAGAAATTTCACTTTTTTATGGCAAAAAGGTATGCATTCTTCTTATTTTCGGGCAAAAAGGCAGAAATTCCCTGTATTTTGGAGCAAAATTTCAAAAATTACCCTAATTGTGGGGCAAAAAGGCAGAAATTCCCTTTAGTTAGGGCAAAAAGACAGAAATTCTCCTTATTTTGGGGCAAAACTCAGAAATTCCACTTATTTTGTGGAAAAATTGCAGAAATTTCCCTTATTTTGGGGCAAAATTGCAGAAATTTCACTTATATTGGGGCAAAAAGGCAGAAATTTCACTTATTTCAGGGAAAAAAAGCAGAAATTTTTTTTATTTTGGGGCAAAAAGGCAGAAATTAATAATATTTTGTGGCAAAAATGCAGAAATTCTCCTTATTTTGAGGTAAAAAGGCTGAAATTCCCCTTATTTGGGGGCAAAAAGGAAGAAATTTCCCTTATTTTGGGGCAAAATTGCAGAAATTTCACTTACTTCAGGGTAATAAGTCAGAATTTTTCCTTTTTTGGTGCAAAAATACAAAAATTCCATTTGTTTTGGGGGAAAAAGACAGAAATTCCACTTATTTAGAAGCAAAAAAGCAGAAATTCCCCTTATTTGGAGCAAAAATGAAGAAATTTCCCTTTTTTATGGCAAAAAGTTATGCATTCTTCTTATTTTTGGGCAAAAATGCAGAAATTCCCTGTATTTTGGAGCAAAATTGCAGAAATTCCCCTAATTGTGGGGCAAAGAGGCAGAAATTGCCTATATGTTGGGGCAAAAAGACAGAAATTCTCCTTATTTTGGGGCAAAACTAAGAAATTCCACTTATTTTGGGGCAAAATTCAGGAAATGTCCCTTATTTTGGGGCAAAATTGCAGAAATTTCACTTATTTTGGGGCAAAATTGCAGAAATTTCACTTATTTCAGGGAAAAAAAGCAGAAATTTTTCTTATTTTTGGGCAAAAATGTAGAAATTTCTAATATTTTGTGGCAAAAATGCAGAAATTCCTTTTATTTTGAGGTAAAAAGGCTGAAATTCCCCTTATTTGGGGGCAAAAAGCAGAAATTCCCCTTATTTTGAGGTAAAAAGGCTGAAATTCCCATTATTTGGGGGCAAAAAGGCAGAATGTTCTCTTATTTTGGGGCAAAATTTCAGAAATTTCACTTACTTCAGGGTAATAAGTAAGAATTTTTCCTTATTTTGGGGCAAAAAAGACAGAAATTCTCTTTGTTTTGGGAAAAAAGACAGAAATTCCAATTATTTGGAGGCAAAAAAGCAGAAATTCCTCTTATTTTGGAGCAAAAATGAAGAAATTTCCCATTTTTACGGCAAAAAGGTATGCATTCTTCTTATTTTCGGGCAAAAAGGCAGAAATTCCCTGTATTTTGGAGCAAAATTGCAGAAATTCCCCTAATTGTGTGGCAGAAAGGCAGAAATTGCCTATATGTTGGGGAAAAAACAGAAATTCTCCTTATTTTGGGGAAAAACTCAGAAATTTCACTTATTTTGGGGCAAAATTCCAGAAATTTCCCTTATTGTGGGGCAAAATTGCAGAAATTTCACTTGTTTTGGGGCAAAATTGCAGAAATTTCACTTATTTCAGGGAAAAAAAGCAGAAATTTTCTTATTTTGGGGCAAAAAGGCAGAAATTCCTAATATTTTGCGGCAAAAATGCAGAAATTCCCCTTATTTTGAGGTAAAAAGGCTGAAATTCCTCTTATTTTGGGTCAAAAAGGCAAAAATTTCCTATAATTTGGGGCAAAATTGCAGAAATTTCACTTATTTCAGGGTAATAAGTCAGAAATTTTCCTTATTTTGGGGCAAAAAATACAGGAATTCCCTATGTTTTGGGGGAAAAAAACAGAAATTTCATTTATTTAAAGGTAAAAAAGCAGACATTCCCCTTATTTTGGAGCAAAAATGAAGAAATTTCCCTTTTTTATTGCAAAAAGTTATGCATTCTTCTTATTTTCGGGCAAAAAGGCAAAAATTCCCCGTATTTTGGAGCAAAACTGCAGAAATTCCCCTAATTGTGGGGCAAAAAGGCAGAAATTCTTTTTATGTTGGGGCAAAAAGACAGAAATTCTCCTTATTTTGGGGCAAAACTCAGAAATTCCACTTATTTTGGGGCAAAATTCCAGAAATTTCCCTTATTTTGGGGCAAAATTGCAGAAATTTCACTTATTTTGGGCTAAAATTGCAGAACTTTCACTTATTTTGGGGCAAAATTTCAGAAATTTCACTTATTTCAGAGAAAAAAGGCAGAAATTTTCCTTATTTTGGGGCAAAAATGCAGAAATTCCTAATATTTTGTGGCAAAAATTCAGAAATTCCTCTTATTTTAGGTAAAAAGGCTGAAATTCCCCTTATTTGGGGGCAAAAAGTCAGAAATTTCCCTTATTTTGGGGCAAAATTGCAGAAATTTTACTTAGTTCAGGGTAATAAGACAGTATTTTTCCTTATTTTGGGGCAAAAAAGACGGTAATTCCCTTTGTTTTGGGGAAAAAAGACAGAAATTCCACTTATTTATAGGCAAAAAAGCAGAAATTCTCCTTATTTTCGAGCAAAAATGAAGAAATTTCCCTATTTTATGGCTAAAAGGTATGCATTCTTCTTATTTTTTGGCAAAAGGCAGAAATTCTCCGTATTTTGGAGCAAAATTGCAGAAATTCCCCTAATTGTGAGGCAAAAAGGCAGAAATTGCCTATATGTTGGGGCAAAAGGACAGAAATTCTCCTTATTTTGGGGCAAAACTCAGAAATTCCACTTATTTTGGGGAAAAATTTCAGAAATTTCCCTTATTTTGGGGCAAAATTGCAGAAATTTCACTTCTTTTGTGGCAAAATTACAGAAATTTAACTTATTTCAGGGTAATAAGTCAGAAATTTTCCTTATTTTAGGGCAAAAAAGACAGGACTTTTCTTTGTTTTGGGGGAAAAGACAGAAATTCCACTTATTTAGAGGCAAAAAAGCAGAAATTCCCCTTATTTTGAAGCAAAAATGAAGAAATTACACTTTTTTATGGCAAAAATGTATGCATTCTTCTTATTTTCGGGCAAAAAAGCAAAAATTCCCCGTATTTTGGTGCAAAATTGCAGAAATTCCCCTAATTGTGGAGCAAAAAGGCAGAAATTCCCTTTAGTTAGGGCAAAAAGACAGAAATTCTCCTTATTTTGGGGCAAAACTCAGAAATTCCACATATTTTGTGTCAAAATTCCAGAAATTTCCTTTATTTTGGGGCAAAATTGCAGAAATTTCACTTATTTTGGGGCAAAAAGGCAGAAATTTCACTTATTTCAGGGAAAAAAGTCAGAAATTTTCCTTATTTTGTGGCAAAAATGCAGAAATTCCTAATATTTTGTGGTAAAAATGCAGATATTCCCCTTATTTTGGTGTAAAAAGGCTGAAATTCCCCTTATTTGGGGGCAAAAAGGCAGAAATTTCCCTTATTTTGGGGCAAAATTGCAGAAATTTCACTTACTTCAGGGTAATAAGTCTGAATTTTTCCTTATTTTGGGGCAAAAAAGACAGGAATTCATTTTGTTTTGGGGGAAAAAGACAGAAATTCCACTTATTTAGAGGCAACAAAGCAGAAATTCCCCTTATTTTGGAGCAAAAATGAAGAAATTTCAATTTTTTATGGCAAAAAGTTATGCATTCTTCATATTTTCGCGCAAAAGGCAGAAATTCCTCGTATTTTGGAATAAAATTGCAGAAATTCCCCTAATTGTGGGGCAAAAAGGCAGAAATTCTCTATATGTTAGGGCAAAAAGACAAAAATTCTCCTTATTTTGGGGCAAAACTCAGAAATTCCACTTATTTTGGGGCAAAATTCCAGAAATTTCCCTTATTTTGGGGCAAAATTGCAGAAATTTCACTTATTTTGGGGCAAAATTGCAGAAATTTCACATATTTTGGGGCATAATTGCAGAAATTTCACTTATTTCAGAGAAAAAAGGCAGTAATTTTCCTTATTTTGGGGCAAAAAGGCAGAAATTCCTAATATTTTGTGCAAAAATGCAGAAATTCTCCTTATTTTGAGGTAAAAATGCTGAAATTCACCTTATTAGGGGGCAAAAAGGCAGAAATTTCCCTTATTTTGGGGCAAAATTGCAGAAATTTCACTTACTTCAGGGTAATAAGTCAGAATTTTTCCTTATTTTGGGGCAAAAAAGACAGAAATTCCATTTGTTTTGGGGGAAAAAGACAGAAATTCCACTCATTTAGAGGCAAAAAAGCAGAAATTCCCCTTATTTTGGAGCAAAAATGAAGAAATTTCTCTTTTTTATGACAAAAAGGTATGCATTCTTCTTATTTTCGGGCAAAAAGGCAGAAATTCTCCGTATTTTGGAGCAAAATTCCAGAAATTCCCCTAATTGTGGGGCAAAAAGGCAGAAATTGCCTATATGTTGGGGCAAAATCAGAAATTCTTCTTATTTTGGGGCAAAACTCAGAAATTCCACTTATTTTGGGGCAAAATTCTAGAAATTTTCCTTATTTTGGGGCAAAATTGCAGAAATTTCACTTATTTTTGGGCAAAATTGCAGAAATTTCACTTATTTCAGGGTAATGAGTCAGAAATTTTCCTTATTTTGGGGCAAAAAAGACAGGAATTTTTTTGTTTGGGGGGAAAAAGACAGAAATTCCACTTATTTAGAGGCAAAAAAGCAGAAATTCCCCTTATTTTGGAGCAAAAATGAAGAAATTTCTCTTTTTTATGACAAAAAGGTATGCATTCTTCTTATTTTCGGGCAAAAAGGCAGAAATTCTCCGTATTTTGGAGCAAAATTGCAGAAATTCCCCTAATTGTGGGGCAAAAAGGCAGAAATTGCCTATATGTTGGGGCAAAATCAGAAATTCTTCTTATTTTGGGGCAAAACTCAGAAATTCCACTTATTTTGGGGCAAAATTCTAGAAATTTTCCTTATTTTGGGGCAAAATTGCAGAAATTTCACTTATTTTTGGGCAAAATTGCAGAAATTTCACTTATTTCAGGGTAATGAGTCAGAAATTTTCCTTATTTTGGGGCAAAAAAGACAGGAATTTTTTTTGTTTGGGGGGAAAAAGACAGAAATTCCACTTATTTAGAGGCAAAAAAGCAGAAATTCCCCTTAATTTGGAGCAAAAATGAAGAAATTTCCCTTTTTTATGGCAAAAAGGTATGCATTCTTCTTATTTTCGGGCAAAAAGGCAGAAATTCCTTGTATTTTGGAGCAAAATTGCAGAAATTCCTCTATTTGTGGGGCAAAAGGCAGAAATACTCTATATGTTGGGGCAAAAAGACAGAAATTCTCCTTATTTTGGGGCCAAACTAAGAAATTCCATTATTTTGGGGCAAATTTCCAGAAATTTCCCTTATTTGGGGGCAAAATTGCTGAAATTTCACTTATTTTGGGGCAAAATTATAGAAATTTCACTTATTTCAGAAAAAAAGCAGAAATTTTCTTATTTTGGGCCAAAGGGCAGAAATTCCTAATATTTTGTTGCAAAAATGCAGAAATTCCCTTTATTTTGAGGTAAAACGGCTGAAATTCCTATTAATAGGGGCTAAATATGAAGAAAATCCCCTAATTTGAGGTAAAATGGCTGAAATTCCCTTTATTTTGGAAACAAAAACGCAGAAATTTACCTTATTTTGGGGCAAAATTCCAGAAATTTCACATACTTCAGGGTAATAAGTCCGAATTTTTCCATATTATGGGGCAAATAAGACAGGAATTCCCTTTGTTTTGGGGGAAAAAGACAGAAATTCCACTTATTTAGAGGCAAAAAAGCAGAAATTCCCCTTATTTCGGAGCAAAAATGAATAAAATTCCCTTTTTTATGGCAAAAAGGCATGCATTCTTCTTGTTTTCAGGCAAAAAAGCAGAAATTCCCTGTATTTTGGAACAAAATTGCCGAAATTCCCCTAATTGTAGGACAAAAATGCAGAAAATCTCTATATGTTGGGGCAAAAAGACAGAAATTCTCCTTATTTTGGGGCAAAACTCAGAAATTCCACTTATTTTGGGGCAAAATTCCAGAAATTTCCCTTATTTTGGGGCAAAATTGCAGAAATTTCACTTATTTTGGGGCAAAATTGCAGAAATTTCCCATATTTTGGGGCAAAATTGCAGAAATTTCACTTACTTCAGGGTAATAAGTCAGAATTTCTTCTTATTTTGGGGCAAAATACAGAAATTATCTTTGTTTTGGGGGGAAAAGACAGAAATTCCACTTATTTAGAGGCATAAAAGCAGAAATTCCCCTTATTTTGGAGCAAAAATGAAGAAATTTCCTTTTTTTATGGCAAAAAGGTATGCATTCTTCTTATTTTCGGGCAAAAAGGGAGAAATTTTCCGTATTTTGAAGCAAAATTGAAGAAATTCCCCTAATTGTGGGGCAAAAAGGCAGAAATTCCCTATATGTTGGGGCAAAAAGACAGAAATTCTCCTTTTTTGGGGGCAAAACTCTGAAATTCCACTTATTTTGCGGCAAAATTCCAGAAATTTCCCTTATTTTGGGACAAAAGTGCAGAAATTTTACTTATTTTGAGGCAAAATTGCAGAAATTTCACTTAGTTCAGGGAAATAAGTCAGAAATTTTTCTTATTTTGGGGCAAAAAAGACAGGAATTTTCTTTGTTTTGGGGGAAAAAGACAGAAATTCCACTTATTTAGAGGCAAAAAAGAAGAAATTCCCCTTATTTTGAAGCAAAAATGAAGAAATTTCCCTTTTTTATGGCAAAAAGGTATGCATTCTTATTATTTTCGGGCAAAAAGGCAAAAATTTACGGTATTTTGGAGCAAAATTGAAGAAATTTGCCTAATTGTGGGGCAAAAAGGCAGAAATTCTCTATAGGCTGGGGCAAGAAGACAGAAATTCTCCTTATTTTGGGGCAAAACTCAGAAATTTCATTATTTTTGGGCAAAATTCCAGAAATTTCCCTTATTTTGGGACAAAATTGCAGAAATTTCACATATTTTGGGGCATAATTGCAGAAATTTCACTTATTTCAGGGAAAAAAAGCAGCAATTTTCTTATTTTGGGGTAAAAAAGCAGAAATTTCTAATATTTTGTGTCAAAAATTCAGAAATTCCCCTTATTTTGAGTTAAAAAGGCTTAAATTCCCATTAATAGGGGGCAAAAAGGCAGAAATTTTTCTTATTTTAGGGCAAAATTGCAGAATTCTCACTTACTTCAGGGTAATAAGTCAGAATTTTTCATTATTTTGAGGCAAAAAAGACAGAAATTCCATTTGTTTTAGGGGAAAAAGACAGATATTCCACTTATTTAGAGGCAAAAAAGCAGAAATTCCCCTTATTTTGGTGCAAAAATGAAGAAATTTCCTTTTTTTATGTCAAAAAGGTATGCATTCTTCTTATTTTCGGGCAAAAAGGCAGAAATTCTCCGTATTTTGGAGCAAAATTGTAGAAATTTGCCTAATTGTAGGGCAAAAAGGCAGAAATTCTCTATATGTTGGGGCAAAAAGACAGAAATTCTCCTTTTTTGGGGCAAAACTCAGAAATTCCATTTTTGGGGCAAAATTCCAGAAATTTCCCTTATTTTGGGGCAAAATTGCAGAAATTTCACTTATTGTGGGGCAAAATTGCAGAAATTTCACTTATTTCAGGGAAAAAAAGCAGAAATTTTCTTATTTTGGGCCAAAAAGGCAGAAATTCCTTATATTTTGTGGCAAAAATGCATAAATTCCCCTTATTTTGAGGTAAAAATGCTGAAATTCCCCTTAATAGGGGGTAAATATGCAGAAATTCCCCTAATTGGAGGTAAAATGGCTGAAATACCCCTGATTTTGGAAACAAAAACGCAAAAATTTCCCTTATTTTAGGGCAAAATTGCAGAAATTTCACTTACTTCAGGGTAATAAGTCAGAATTTTTCCTTATTTTAGGGCAAAAAAGACAGAAATTCCCTTTGTTTTGGGGGGAAAAAGACAGAAATTTCTATTATTTGGAGGCAAAAAAAATTCCCTTTATTTTGGAGCAAAAATGAAGAAATTTCCTTTTTTGATGGCAAAAAGGTATGCATTCTTCTTATTTTCGGGCAAAAAGGCAGAAATTCCCCGTATTTTGGAGCAAAATTGCAGAAATACCCTAAATGTGGGGCAAAAAGGCAGAAATTCCCTATATGTTGGGGCAAAAAGACAGAAATTCTTCTTATTTTGGGGCAAAACTCAGAAATTCCACTTATTTTGGGGCAAAATTCCAGAAATTTTCCTTATTTTAGGACAAAATTCCAGAAATTTCACTTATTTTGGGGCAAAATTGCAGAAATTTCACTTATTTCAGGGAAAAAAAGCAGAAATTTTCATTATTTTGGGGCAAAAATGCAGAAATTCCTAATATTTTGGGGTAAAAATGCATATATTCCCCTTTTTTGATGTAAAAATGCTGAAATTCCCCTTATTTGGGGGCAAAAAGGCAGAAATTTCCTTTATTTTGGGGCAAAATTGCAGAAATTTCACTTACTTCAGGGTAATAAGTCAGAATTTTTCCTTATTTTGGGGCAAAAAAGACAGGAATTCCTTTTGTTTTGGGGGAAAAAGACAGAAATTTCACTTATTTATAGGCAAAAAAGCAGAAATTTCCCTTATTTTGGAGCAAAAATGAAGAAATTTCACTTTTTTATGGCAAAAAGTTATGCATTCTTCTTATTTTCGCGCAAAAAAGGCAGAAATTCCTCGTATTTTGGAGCAAAATTGCAGAAATTCCCCTAATTGTGGGGCAAAAAGGCAGAAATTCTCTATATGTTGGGGCAAAAAGACAGAAATTCTCCTTATTTTGGGGCAAAAGTCAGAAATTCCACTTATTTTGGGGCAAAATTCCATAAATTTTACTTATTTTGGAGCAAAATTGCAGAAATTTCACTTATTTTGGGGCAAAATTGAAGAAATTTCACATATTTTGGGGCATAATTGCAGAAATTTCACTTATTTCAGAGTAAAAAGGCAGTAATTTTCCTTATTTTGGGGCAAAAAGGCAGAAATTCCTAATATTTTGTGGCAAAAATGCAAAAATTCCCCTTATTTTGAGGTAAAAAGGCTGAAATTCCCCTTATTTGGGGGCAAAAAAGCAGAAAGTTTCCTTATTTTGGGGCAAAATTGCAGAAATTTCACTTATTTTGGAGCATAATTGCAGAAATTTCACTTATTTCAGGGAAAAAAGCAGAAATTTTCTTATTTTGGGGCAAAATGGCAGAAATTCCTAATATTTTGTGTCAAAAATGCAGAAATTCCCCTTATTTTGAGGTAAAAAGTCTGAAATTCCCCTTAATAGGGGGCAAAAAGGCAGAATTTTTTCTTATTTTAGGGCAAAATTGCAGAAATTTCACTTACTTCAGGGTAATAAGTCAGAATTTTTCA
The DNA here is from genome assembly GCF_963924665.1 of Micromys minutus. Taxonomy (NCBI): domain Eukaryota; kingdom Metazoa; phylum Chordata; class Mammalia; order Rodentia; family Muridae; genus Micromys; species Micromys minutus. The sequence goes on along the minus strand of NW_027667281.1, from coordinate 358,763 downwards.
TTATTTTGAGGCAAAAAACACAGAAATTCTATTTGTTTTATGGGAAAAAGACAGATATTCCACTTATTTAGGCAAAAAAGCAGAAATTCCCCTTATTTTGGGGCAAAAATGAAGAAATTTCCCTTTTTTATGGCAAAAAGGTATGCATTCTTCTAATTTTCGGGCAAAAAGCAGAAATTCTCCGAATTTTGGAGCAAAATTGCAGAAATTCCCATAATTGTGGAGGAAAAAGGCAGAAATTGCCTATATGTTGGGGCAAAAAGACAGAAATTCTCCTTTTTTTGGGGCAAAACTCAGAAATTCCACATATTTTGTTTCAAAATTCCAGAAATTTCCTTTATTTTGGGGCAAAATTGCAGAAATTTCACTTATTTTGGGGCAAAAAGGCATAAATTTCACTTATTTCAGGGAAAAAAGGCAGAAATTTTTCTTATTTTGGGGCAAAAATGCAGAAATTCCTAATATTTTGTGGTAAAAATGCAGATATTCCCCTTATTTTGGTGTAAAAAGGCTGAAATTCCCCTTATTTGGGGGCAAAAAGGCAGAAATTTCCCTTATTTTGCGGCAAAATTGCAGAAATTTCACTTACTTCAGGGTAATAAGTCTGAATTTTTCCTTATTTTGGGGCAAAAAAGACAGGAATTCATTTTGTTTTGGGGAAAAAAGACAGAAATTCCACTTATTTAGAGGCAAAAAAGCAGAAATTCCCCTTATTTTGGAGCAAAAATGAAGAAATTTCAATTTTTTATGGCAAAAAGTTATGCATTCTTCTTATTTTCGCGCAAAAAAGGCAGAAATTCCTCGTATTTTGGAGCAAAATTGCAGAAATTCCCCTAATTGTGGGGCAAAAAGGCAGAAATTCTCTATATGTTGGGGCAAAAAGACAAAAATTCTCCTTATTTTGTGGCAAAACTCAGAAATTCCACTTATTTTGGGGCAAAATTCCAGAAATTTCCCTTATTTTGGGGCAAAATTGCAGAAATTTCACTTATTTTGGGGCAAAATTGCAGAAATTTCACATATTTTGGGGCATAATTGCAGAAATTTCACTTATTTCAGAGAAAAAAGGCAGTAATTTTCCTTATTTTGGGGCAAAAAGGCAGAAATTCCTAATATTTTGTGGCAAAAATGCAGAAATTCTCCTTATTTTGAGGTAAAAAGGCTGAAATTCCCCTTATTAGGGGGCAAAAATGCAGAAATTTCCCTTATTTTGGGGCAAAATTGCAGAAATTTCACTTACTTCAGGGTAATAAGTCAGAATTTTTCCTTATTTTGGGGCAAAAAATACAGAAATTCCATTTTTTGGGGGGAAAAAGACAGAAATTCCACTTATTTAGAGGCAAAAAAGCAGAAATTCCCCTTATTTTGGAGCAAAAATAAAGAAATTTCTCTTTTTTATGACAAAAAGGTATGCATTCTTCTTATTTTCGGGCAAAAAGGCAGAAATTCTCCGTATTTTGGAGCAAAATTGCAGAAATTCCTTTAATTGTGGGGCAAAAAGACAGAAATTGCCTATATGTTGGGGCAAAATCAGAAATTCTTCTTATTTTTGGGCAAAACTCAGAAATTCCACTTATTTTGGGGCAAAATTCTAGAAATTTTCCTTATTTTGGGGCAAAATTGCGGAAATTTCACTTATTTTTGGGCAAAATTGCAGAAATTTCACTTATTTCAGGGTAATAATTCAGAAATTTTCCTAATTTTGGGGCAAAAAAGACAGGAATTTTTTTTTTGGGGGGGGAAAAAGACAGAAATTCCACTTATTTAGAGGCAAAAAAGCAGAAATTCCCCTTAATTTGGAGCAAAAATGAAGAAATTTCCCTTTTTTATGGCAAAAAGGTATGCATTCTTCTTATTTTCGGGCAAAAAGGCAGAAATTCCCCGTATTTTGGAGCAAAATTGCAGAAATTCCTCTATTTGTGGGGCAAAAGGCAGAAATACTCTATATGTTGGGGCAAAAAGACAGAAATTCTCCTTATTTTGGGGCAAAACTAAGAAATTCCATTATTTTGGGGCAAATTTCCAGAAATTTTCCTTATTTGGGGGCAAAATTGCTGAAATTTCACTTATTTTGGGGCAAAATTATAGAAATTTCACTTATTTCAGAAAAAAAGCAGAAATTTTCTTATTTTGGGCCAAAGGGCAGAAATTCCTAATATTTTGTTGAAAAAATGCAGAAATTCACCTTATTTTGAGGTAAAAAGGCTGAAATTCCTATTAATAGGGGCTAAATATGCAGAAAATCCCCTAATTTGAGGTAAAATGGCTGAAATTCCCTTTATTTTGGAAACAAAAACGCAGAAATTTACCTTATTTTGGGGCAAAATTCCAGAAATTTCACATACTTCAGGGTAATAAGTCCGATTTTTTCCATATTATGGGGCAAATAAGACAGGAATTCCCTTTGTTTTGGGGGAAAAAGACAGAAATTCCACTTATTTAGAGGCAAAAAAGCAGAAATTCCCCTTATTTCGGAGCAAAAATGAATAAAATTCCCTTTTTTATGGCAAAAAGGCATGCATTCTTCTTGTTTTCAGGCAAAAAAGCAGAAATTCCCCGTATTTTGGAACAAAATTGCCGAAATTCCCCTAATTGTGGGACAAAAATGCAGAAAATCTCTATATGTTGGGGCAAAGAGACAGAAATTCTCCTTATTTTGGGGCAAAACTCAGAAATTCCACTTATTTTGGGGCAAAATTCCAGAAATTTCCCTTATTTTGGGGCAAAATTGCAGAAATTTCACTTATTTTGGGGCAAAATTGAAGAAATTTCCCATATTTTGGGGCAAAATTGCAGAAATTTCACTTACTTCAGGGTAATAAGTCAGAATTTCTTCTTATTTTGGGGCAAAATACAGAAATTATCTTTGTTTTGGGGGAAAAAGACAGAAATTCCACTTATTTAGAGGCATAAAAGCAGAAATTCCCCTTATTTTGGAGCAAAAATGAAGATATTTCCTTTTTTTATGGCAAAAAGGTATGCATTCTTCTTATTTTCGGGCAAAAAGGGAGAAATTTTCCGTATTTTGAAGCAAAATTGAAGAAATTCCCCTAATTGTGGGGCAAAAAGGCAGAAATTCCCTATATGTTGAGGCAAAAAGACAGAAATTCTCCTTTTTTTGGGGCAAAACTCTGAAATTCCACTTATTTTGCGGCAAAATTCCAGAAATTTCCCTTATTTTGGGACAAAAGTGCAGAAATTTTACTTATTTTGAGGCAAAATTGCAGAAATTTCACTTAGTTCAGGGAAATAAGTCAGAAATTTTTCTTATTTTGGGGCAAAAAAGACAGGAATTTTCTTTGTTTTGGGGGAAAAAGACAGAAATTCCACTTATTTAGAGGCAAAAAAGAAGAAATTCCCCTTATTTTGAAGCAAAAATGAAGAAATTTCCCTTTTTTATGGCAAAAAGGTATGCATTCTTATTATTTTCGGGCAAAAAAACAAAAATTCACGGTATTTTGGAGCAAAATTGCAGAAATTTGCCTAATTGTGGGGCAAAAAGGCAGAAATTCTATATAGGCTGGGGCAAGAAGACAGAAATTCTCCTTATTTTGGGGCAAAACTCAGAAATTTCATTATTTTTGGGCAAAATTCCAGAAATTTCCCTTATTTTGGGACAAAATTGCAGAAATTTCACTTATTTTGGGGCATAATTGCAGAAATTTCACTGATTTCAGGGAAAAAAGCAGCAATTTTCTTATTTTTGGGTAAAAAGGCAGAAATTTCTAATATTTTGTGTCAAAAATGCAGAAATTCCCCTTATTTTGAGGTAAAAAGGCTTAAATTCTCATTAATAGGGGGCAAAAAGGCAGAAATTTTTCTTATTTTAGGGCAAAATTGCAGAAATCTCACTTACTTCAGGGTAATAAGTCAGAATTTTTCATTATTTTGAGGCAAAAAAGACAGAAATTCCATTTGTTTTAGGGGAAAAAGACAGATATTCCACTTATTTAGAGGCAAAAAAGCAGAAATTCCCCTTATTTTGGTGCAAAAATGAAGAAATTTCCTTTTTTTATGTCAAAAAGGTATGCATTCTTCTTATTTTTGGGCAAAAAGGCAGAAATTCTCCGTATTTTGGAGCAAAATTGCAGAAATTTGCCTAATTGTAGGGCAAAAAGGCAGAAATTCTCTATATGTTGGGGCAAAAAGACAGAAATTCTCCTTTTTTGGGGCAAAACTCAGAAATTCCATTTTTGGGGCAAAATTCCAGAAATTTCCCTTATTTTGGGGCAAAATTGCAGAAATTTCACTTATTGTGGGGCAAAATTGCAGAAATTTCACTTATTTCAGGGAAAAAAAGCAGAAATTTTCTTATTTTGGGCCAAAAAGGCAGAAATTCCTAATATTTTGTGGCAAAAATGCATAAATTCCCCTTATTTTGAGGTAAAAATGCTGAAATTCCCCTTAATAGGGGGTAAATATGCAGAAATTCCCCTAATTGGAGGTAAAATGGCTGAAATACCCCTTATTTTGGAAACAAAAACGCAAAAATTTCCCTTATTTTAGGGCAAAATTGCAGAAATTTCACTTACTTCAGGGTAATAAGTAAGAATTTTTCCTTATTTTAGGGCAAAAAAGACAGAAATTCCCTTTGTTTTGGGGGGAAAAAGACAGAAATTCCTATTATTTGGAGGCAAAAAAAATTCCCTTTATTTTGGAGCAAAAATGAAGAAATTTCCTTTTTTGATGGCAAAAAGGTATGCATTCTTCTTATTTTCGGGCAAAAAGGCAGAAATTCCCCGTATTTTGGAGCAAAATTGCAGAAATTCCCCTAATTGTGGGGCAAAAAGGCAGAAATTCCCTATATGTTGGGGCAAAAAGACAGAAATTCTTCTTATTTTGTGGCAAAACTCAGAAATTCCACTTATTTTGGGGCAAAATTCTAGAAATTTCCCTTATTTTAGGACAAAATTCCAGAAATTTCACTTATTTTGGGGCAAAATTGCAGAAATTTCACTTATTTCAGGGAAAAAAAGCAGAAATTTTCATTATTTTGGGGCAAAAATGCAGAAATTCCTAATATTTTGGGGTAAAAATGCATATATTCCCCTTTTTTGATGTAAAAATGCTGAAATTCCCCTTATTTGGGGGCAAAAAGGCAGAAATTTCCTTTATTTTGGGGTAAAATTGCAGAAATTTCACTTACTTCAGGGTAATAAGTCAGAATTTTGCCTTATTTTAGGGCAAAAAAGACAGAAATTCCCTTTGATTTGGGAGAAAAAGACAGAAATTTCACTTATTTAGAGGCAAAAAGCAGAAATTCCCCTCATTTTTGAGCAAAAATGAAGAAATTTTCTTTTTTGATGGCAAAAAGTTATGCATTCTTCTTATTTTCAGGCAAAAAGGCAGAAATTCCCCGTATTTTGGAGCAAAATTGCAGAAATTCCCCTAATTGTGGGGCAAAAAGGCAGAAATTTTCTATATGTTGGGGCAAAAAGACAGAAATTCTCCTTATTTTGGGGCAAAACTCAGAAATTCCACTTATTTTGGGGCAAAATTCTAAAAATTTCCTTTATTTTGGGGCAAAATTGGAGAAATTTCACTTATTTTAGGGCAAAATTGCAGAAATTTCACATATTTTGGGGCATAATTGCAGAAATTTCACTTATTTCAGAGAAAAAAGGCACTAATTTTCCTTATTTTGGGGCAAAAAGTCAGAAATTGCTAATATTTTGTGGCAAAAATGCAGAAATTCCCCTTATTTTGAGGTAAAAATGCTGAAATTCCCCTTATTTGGGGGCAAAAAGGAAGAAATTTTCCATATTTTGGGGCAAAATTGCAGAAATTTCACTTATTTTGGGGCATAATTGCAGAAATTTCACTTATTTCAGGGAAAAAAAAGCAGAAATTTTCTTATTTTGGTGCAAAAAGGCAGAAATTCCTAATATTTTGTGTCAAAAATGCAGAAATTCTTCTTATTTTGAGGTAAAAAGGCTGAAATTCCCCTTAATAGGGGGCAAAAAGGCAGAAATTTTTCTTATTTTAGGGGAAAATTGCAAAATTTCACTTACAAAGGGTAATAAGTCAGAATTTTTCATTATTTTGGGGCAAAAATGACAGAAATTCCATTTGTTTTATGGGAAAAAGACAGATATTCCACTTATTTAGAGGCAAAAAAGCAGAAATTCCCCTTATTTTGGAGCAAAAATGAAGAAATTTCCCTTTTTTTATGGCAAAAAGGTATGCATTCTTCTTATGTTTGGGAAAAAAGTCAGAAATTCTCCGTATTTTGGAGCAAAATTGCAGAAATTCCCATAATTGTGGGGCAAAGGCAGAAATTGCCTATATGTTGGGGCAAAAAGACAGAAATTCTCCTTATTTTGGGGCAAAACTCAGAAATTCCACTTATTTTGGGGCAAAATTCCAGAAATTTTTCTTATTTTGGGGCAAAATTGCAGAAATTTCACTTATTTTGGGGCAAAATTGCAGAAATTTCTCTTATTTCAGGGTAATAAGTCAGAAATTTTCTTTATTTTGAGGCAAAAAAGACAAGAATTTTCTTTGTTTTGGGGGAAAAAGACAGAAATTGCACTTATTTAGTGGCAAAAAAGCAGAAATTTTTTTTTATTTTGGAGCAAAAATGAAGAAATTTCCCTTTTTTATGGCAAAAAGGTATGCATTCTTTTTATTTTCGGGCAAAAAGGCAGAAATTCCTTGTATTTTGGAGCAAAATTGCAGAAATTTGCCTAATTGTAGGTCAAAAAGGCAGACATTCTCTATATGTTGGGGCAAAAAGACAGAAATTCTCATTATTTTGGGGCAAAACTCAGAAATTCCATTTTTGGGGTCAAAATTCCAGAAATTTCCCTTATTTTGGGGCAAAATTGCAGAAATTTCACTTATTTTCGGGCTAAATTGCAGAAATTTCACTTATTTCAGGGAAAAAAAGCAGAAATTTTCTTATTTTGGGCCTAAAAGGCAGAAATTCCTAATATTTTGTGGCAAAAATGCATAAATTCCCCTTATTTTGAGGTAAAAATGCTAAAATTCCTCTTAATAGGGGGTAAATATGCAGAAATTCCCCTAATTTGAGGTAAAATGGCTGAAATTCCCCTTATTTTGGAAACAAAAACGCAGAAATTTCCCTTATTTTGGGGCAAAATTCCATAAATTTCACTTACTTCAGGGTAATAAGTCAGAATTTTTTCTTATTTTGGGGCAAAAAAGACAGAAATTCCCTTTGTTTTGGGGGAAAAAGACAGAAATTCCACTTATTTAGAGGCAAAAAATCAGAAATTCCCCTTATTTTGGAGCAAAATTGAAGAAATTCCCCTAATTGTGGGGCAAAAATGCAGAAAATCTTTATATGCTGGGTCAAAATGACAGAAATTCTCTTTATTTTGGGGCAAAACTCAGAAATTCCACTTATTTTGGGGCAAAATTCCAGAAATATCCCTTAATTTGCTGCAAAATTGCAGAAATTTCACTTATTTTGGGGCAAAATTGCAGAAATTTCACTTATTTTGGGGCAAAATTGCAGAAATTTCACTTTTTTCAGAAAAAAAAGGCAGAAATTTTCCTTATTTTGGGGCAAAAAGCAGAAATTCCTAATATTTGGTGGCAAAAATGCAGAAATTCCCCTTATTTTGAGGTAAAAAGGCTGAAATTTCCCTTATTTGAGGGCAAAAAGTCAGAAATTTCCCATATTTTGGGGCAAAATTGCAGAAATTTCACTAACTTCAGGGTAATAAGTCAGAATTTTTCCTTATTTTGGGGCAAAAAAGACAGAAATTCCCTTTGTTTTGGGGAAAAAAGACAGAAATTCCACTTAGTTAGAGGCAAAAAAGCAGAAATTCCCCTTATTTTGGATCAAAAATGAAGATTTTCCTTTTTTGATGGCAAAAAGGTATGCATTCTTCTTATTTTCGGGCAAAAAGGCAGAAATTCCCCGTATTTTGGAGCAAAATTGAAGAAATTCCCCTAATTGTGGGGCAAAAAGGCAGAAATTCCCTATATGTTGGGGCAAAAAGACAGAAATTCTCCTTATTTTGGGGCAAAACTCAGAAATTCCACTTATTTTGGGGCAAAATTCCAGAAATTTCCCTTATTTTGGGACAAAAGTGCAGAAATTTCACTTATTTTGAGGCAAAATTGCAGAAATTTCACTTATTTCAGGGTAATAAGTCAGAAATTTTCCTTATTTTGGGGCAAAAAAGACAGGAATTTTCTTTGCTTTGTGGGAAAAAGACAGAAATTCCACTTATTTAGAGGCAAAAAAGCAGAAATTTTCCTTATTTTGGAGCAAAAATGAAGAAATTTCCCTTTTTTATAGCAAAAAGTTATGCATTCTTCTTATTTTCGGGCAAAAAGGCAAAAATTCACGGAATTTTGGAGCAAAATTGCAGAAATTTGCCTAATTGTGGGGCAAAAAGGCAGAAATTCTCTATATGTTGTGGCAAAAAGACAGAAATTCTCCTTATTTTGGGGCAAAACTCAGAAATTCCATTATTTTTGGGCAAAATTTCAGATATTTCCCTTATTTTGGGGCAAAATTGCAGAAATTTAACTTATTTTGGGGCATAATTGGAGAAATTTCACTTATTTCAGGGAAAAAAAGCAGAAATTTTCTTATTTTGGGGCAAAGAGGCAGAAATTCCTAATATTTTGTGTCAAAAATGCAGAAATTCCCCTTATTTTGAGGTAAAAAGGGTTAAATTCTCCTTAATAGGGGGCAAAAAGGCAGAAATTTTTCTTATTTTAGGGGAAAATTGCAGAAATTTCACTTAGTTCAGGGTAATAAGTCAGAATTTTTCATTATTTTGGGGCAAAAAGTCAGAAATTCTATTTGTTTTAGGGGAAAAAGACAGATATTCCCCTTATTTAGAGGCAAAAAAGCAGAAATTCCCCTTATTTTGGAGCAAAAATGAAGAAATTTCTCCTTTTTATGGCAAAAAGGTATGCATTTTTCTTATTTTCAGGCAAAAAGGCAGAAATTCTCCGTATTTTGGAGCAAAATTGCAGAAATTCCCATAATTGTGGGGCCAAAAGGCACAAATTGCCTATATGTTGGGGCAAAAAGACAGAAATTCTCCTTATTTTGGGGCAAAACTCAGAAATTCCACTTATTTTGGGGCAAAATTCCAGAAATTTCTCTTATATTGGGGCAAAATTGCAGAAATTTCACTTATTTTGGCACAAAATTGCAGAAATTTCACTTATTTCAGGGTAATAAGTCAGAAATTTTCCTTATTTTGGGGCAAAAAAGACAGGAATTTTCTTTGTTTTGGGGGAAAAAGACAGAAATTCCACTTATTTAGAGGCAAAATAGCAGAAATTCTTTTTATTTTGGAGCAAAAATGAAGAAATTTCCCTTTCTTATGGCAAAACGGTATGCATTCTTCTTATTTTCGGGCAAAAAGGCAGAAATTCCCCGTATATTGGAGCAAAATTGCAGAAATTTGCCTAATTGTAGGGAAAAAAGGCAGAAATTCTCTATATGTTGGGGCAAAAAGACAGAAATTCTCCTTATTTTGGGGCAAAACTCAGGAATTCTATTTTTGGGGGCAAAATTCCAGAAATTTCCCTTATTTTGGGTCAAAATTACAGAAATTTCACTTATTTTGGGGCAAAATTGCAGAAATTTCAGTTATTTCAGGGATAAAAAGCAGAAATTTTTTTATTTTGGGCCAAAAAGGCAGAAATTCCTAATATTTTGTGGCAAAAATGCATAAATTCCCCTTATTTTGAGGTAAAAATGCTTAAATTCCCTTTAATAGGGAGTAAATATGCAGAAATTCCCCTAATTTGAGGTAAAATTGCTGAAATCCCCTTATTTTGGAAACAAAAACGCAAAAATTTCCTTTATTTTGGGGCAAAATTGCAAAAATTTCACTTACTTCAGGGTAATAAGTCAGAATTTTTCTTTATTTTGGGGCAAAAAAGACAGAAATTCCCTTTGTATTGGGGGAAAAAGACAGAAATTCCACTTATTTAGAGGCAAAAAAGCAGAAATTCCCCTTATTTTGGAGCAAAAATGAAGAAATTTCCCTTTCTTATGGCAAAAAGGTATGCATTCTTCTTATTTTCAGGCAAAAAGGCAGAATATCGCCGTATTTTGGAGCAAAATTGCAGAAATTCTCCTAATTGTGGGGCAAAAATGCAGAAAATCTCTATATGTTGGGGCAAAAAGACAGAAATTCTCCTTATTTTGGGGCAAAACTCAGAAATACCACTTATTTTGGGGCAAAATTCCAGAAATTTCCATTATTTTGGGGCAAAATTGCAGAAATTTCACTTATTTTGTTGCAAAATTGCAGAAATTTCACTTATTTTGGGGCAAAATTGCAAAAATTTCACTTATTTCAGGGAAAAAATGGAGAAATTTTCCTTATTTTGGGGCAAAAAGCAGAAATTCCTAATATTTTGTGGCAAAAAAGCAGAAATTCCCCTTATTTTGAGGTAAAAAGGCTGAAATTCCCCTTATGTGGGGGCAAAAAGTAAAAAATTTCCAATATTTTGGGGCAAAATTGCAGAAATTTCACTTACTTTAGGGTAATAAGTCAGAATTTTTCCTTATTTTGGGGCAAAAAAGACCGAAATTCCCTTTGTTTTGGGGGAAAAAGACAGATATTCCACTTATTTAGAGGCAAAAAAGCAGAAATTCCCCTTATTTTGGATCAAAAATGAAGATTTTCCTTTTTTGATGGCAAAAAGGTATGCATTCTTCTTATTTTCGGGCTAAAAGGCAGAAATTCCCCGTATTTTGGAGCAAAATTGAAGAAATTCCCCTAATTGTGGGGCAAAAAGGCAGAAATTCCCTATATGTTGGGGCAAAAAGACAGAAATTCTCCTTATTTTGGGGCAAAACTCAGAAATTCCACTTATTTTGGGGCAAAATTCCAGAAATTTCCATTATTTTGGGACAAAAGTGCAGATATTTCACTTATTTTAGGGCAAAATTGCAGAAATTTCACTTATTTCAGGGTAATAAGTCAGAAATTTTCATTATTTTGGGGCAAAAAAGACAGGAATTTTCATTGTTTTGGGGGAAAAGACAGAAATTCTACTTATTTAGAGGCAAAAAAGCAGAAATTCCCCTTATTTTGGAGCAAAAATGAAGAAATTTCTTTTTTTCATGGCAAAAAGGTATGCATTCTTCTTATTTTCGGGCAAAAAGGCAGAAATTCCCCGTATTTTGGAGCAAAATTGCAGAAATTTGCCTAATTGTAGGGCAAAAAGGCAGAAATTCTCTATATGTTGGGGCAAAAAGACAGAAATTCTTTTTATTTTGGGGCAAAACTCAGAAATTCCATTATTTTGGGGCAAAATTCCAGAAATTTCCCTTATTTTGTGGCAAAATTGCTGAAATTTCACTTATTTTGGGGCAAAATTACAGATATTTCACTTATTTCAGGGAAAAATGCAGAAATTTTCTTATTTTGGGCCAAAGGGCCGAAATTCCTAATATTTTGTGGCAAAAATGCAGAAATTCCCCTCATTTTTAGGTAAAAAGGCTGAAATTCCCCTTAATAGGGGGTAAATATGCAGAAATTCCCCTAATTTGAGGTAAAATGGCTGAAATTCCATTTATTTTGGAAACAAAAACGCAGAAATGTACCTTATTTTGGGGCAAAATTCCAGAAATTTCACATACTTCAGGGTAATAATTCAGAATTTTTCCTTATTTTGGGGCAAAAAAGACAGAAATTCCCCTTGTTTTGGGGGAAAAAGACAGAAATTGCACTTATTTAGAGGCAAAAAACAGAAATTCCCCTTATTTTGGAGCAAAAATGAAGAAATTTCCCTTTTTTATGGCAAAAAAGGTATGCATTCTTTTATTTTCAGGAAATAAAGCAGAAATTCCCCGTATTTTGAAGCAAAATTGCAGAAAATCCCCTAATTGTGGGGCAAAAATGCAGAAAATCTCTATATGCTGGGGCAAAAAGTCAGAAATTCTCCTTATTTTAGGGCAAAACTCAGAAATTCCACTTATTTTGGGGCAAAATTGCAGAAATTTCACTTATTTCAGGGAAAAAAAGCAGAAATTTTCTTATTTTGGGGCAAAAATGCAGAAATTCCTAATATTTTGTGACAAAAATGCGGAAATTCCCCTTATTTTGAGGTAAAAAGGCTGAAATTCCCCTTATTTAAGGGCAAAAATGCAGAAATTCCCTTTATTTTGAGGTAAAAAGGCTGAAATTCCCCTTATTTGGGGGTAAAAAGGCAGAAAGTTCCCTTATTTTGGGGCAAAATTGCAGAAATTTCACTTACTACAAGGTAATAAGTCAGAATTTTTCTTTATTTTGGGGCAAAAAAGACAAAAATTCTCTTTGTTTTGGGGGAAAAAGACAGAAATTCCACTTATTTAGAGGCAAAAAAGCAGAAATTCCTTTTATTTTGGAGCAAAAATGAAGAAATTTCCCATTTTTATGGCAAAAAGGTATGCATTCTTCTTATTTTTAGGCAAAAATGCAGAAATTACCCGTATTTTGGAGCAAAATTGCAGAAATTCCCCTAATTGTGGGGCAAAAAAATAGAAATTCTACATATGTTGGGGCAAAAAGGCAGAAATTCTCTTTATTTTGGGGCAAAACTCAGAATTTCCACTTATTTTGGGGAAAAATTCCAAAAATTTCCCTTATTTTGGGGCAAAATTGCAGAAACTTCACTTACTTCAGAGTAATAAGTCAGAATTTTTCCTTATTTTGGGGCAAAAAAGACAAAATTTCCTTTGTTTTGGGGGAAAAAGACAGAAATTCCACTTATTTAGAGGCAAAAAAGCAGAAATTCCTTTTATTATGGAGCAAAAATGAAGAAATTTCCCATTTTTATGGCAAAAAGGTATGCATTCTTCTTATTTTCGGGAAAAAGGCAGAAATACCCTGTATTTTGGAGCAAAATTAGAAATTCCCCTAATTGTGGGGCAAAACGGCACAAATTGCCTAAATGTTGGGGCAAAAAAACAGAAATTCTCTTTATTTTGGGGCAAAACTCAGAAATTCCACTTATTTTGGGGCAAAATTCCAGAAATTTCCCTTATTTTGGGGCAAAATTGCAGAATTTCCACTTATTTTGGGGCAAAATTCCAGAAATTTCCCTTATTTTGGGGCAATATTGCTAAAATTTCACTTATTTTGGGGCAAAATTGCAGAAATTTCACTTATTTCAGGGAAAAAAAGCAGAAATTTTCTTATTTTGGGGCAAAAAGGCAGAAATTCCTAATATTTTGTGGCAAAAATGCAGAAATTCCCCTTATTTTGAGGTAAAAAGGCTGAAATTCCCCTTATTTGGGGGCAAAATGGCAAAAATTTCCTTTATTTTGGGGCAAAAGTGCAGAAATTTCACTTATTTCAGGGTAATAAGTCAGAAATTTTGCTTATTTTGGGGCAAAAAAGACAGGAATTCCCTATGTTTTGGGGGAAAAAGACAGAAATTCCACTTATTTAAAGGCAAAAAAGCAAACATTCCCCTTATTTTGGAGCAAAAATGAAGAAATTTCTCTTTTTTATGGCAAAAAGTTATGCATTCTTCTTATTTTCGGGCAAAAAGGCAGAAATTCCCCGTATTTTGGAGCAAAATTGCAGAAATTCCCCTAATTGTGGGGCAAAAAGGCAGAAATTCTCTATATGTTGGGCCAAAAAGACAGAAATTCTCCTTATTTTGGGGCAAAACTCAGAAATTCCACTTATTTTGGGGCAAAATTCCAGAAATTTCCCTTATTTTGAGGCAAAATTGCAGAAATTTTACTTATTTTGGGATAAAATTGCAGAACTTCAACTTATTTTGGGGCAAAATTTCATAAATTTCACTTATTTCAGAGAAAAAAAGCAGAAATTTTCTTATTTTGGGGCAAAAATGCAGAAATTCCTAATATTTTGTGGCAAAAATTCAGAAATTCCTCTTATTTTAGGTAAAAAGGCTGAAATTCCCCTTATTTGAGGGCAAAAAGTCAGAAATTTCCTTTATTTTGGGGAAAAATTGCAGAAATTTTACTTACTTCAGGGAAATAAGTCAGAATTTTTCCTTATTTTGTGGCAAAAAAAACAGTAATTCCCTTTGATTTGGGGGAAAAAGACAGAAATTCCACTTATTTAGAAGCAAAAAAGCAGAAATTCCCCTTATTTTAGAGCAAAAATGAAGAAATTTCCCTTTTTTATGGCAAAAAGGTATGCAATCTTCTTATTTTTGGGCAAAAAGGCAGAAATTCTCCGTATTTTGGAGCAAAATTGCAAAAATTCCCCTAATTGTGAGGCAAAAAGGCAGAAATTGCCTATATGTTAGGGCAAAAAGACAGAAATTCTCCTTATTTTGGGGCAAAACTCAGAAATTCCACTTATTTTTGGGCAAAATTCTAGAAATTTCCTTTATTTTGGGGCAAAATTGGAGAAATTTCACTTATTTTGGGGCAAAATTGCAGAAATTTCACATATTTTGGGGCATAATTGCAGAAATTTCCCTTATTTCAGAGAAAAAGGCAGTAATTTTCCTTATTTTGGGGCAAAAAGGCAGAAATTGCTAATATTTTGTGGCAAAAATGCAGAAATTCCCCTTATTTTGAGGTAAAAAGGCTGAAATTCCCCTTATTTGGGGGCAAAAAGGCAGAAATTTTCCTTATTTTGGGGCAAAATTGCAGAAATTTCACTTATTTTGGGCTAAAATTGCAGAACTTTAACTTATTTTGGGGCAAAATTTCATAAATTTCACTTGTTTCAGAGAAAAAAGGCAGAAATTTTATTTATTTTGGGGCAAAAATGCAGAAATTCCTAATATTTTGTGGCAAAAATTCAGAAATTCCTCTTATTTTAGGTAAAAAGGCTGAAATTCCTTTTATTTGAGGGCAAAAAGTCAGAAATTTCCTTTATTTTGGGGAAAAATTGCAGAAATTTTACTTACTTCAGGGAAATAAGTCAGGATTTTTCCTTATTTTGCGGCAAAAAAAACAGTAATTCCCTTTGTTTTGGGGGAAAAAGACAAAAATTCCACTTATTTATAGGCAAAAAAGCAGAAATTCCCCTTATTTTGGAGCAAAAATGAAGAAATTTCCCTTTTTTATGGCAAAAAGGTATGCATTCTTCTTATTTTTGGGCAAAAAGGCAGAAATTCTCCGTATTTTGGAGCAAAATTGCAAAAATTCCCCTAATTGTGAGGCAAAAATGCAGAAATTGCCTATATGTTGGGGCAAAAAGACAGAAATTCTCCTTATTTTGGGGCAAAACTCAAAAATTCCACTTATTTTGGGGCAAAATTTCAGAAATTTCCCTTATTTTGGGGCAAAATTGCAGAAATTTCACTTATTTTGGGGCAAAATTACAGAAATATCACGTATTTCAGGGTAATAAGTCAGAAATTTTCCTAATTTTGGGGCAAAAAAGACAGGACTTTTCTTTGTTTTGGGGAAAAGACAGAAATTCCACTTATTTAGAGGCAAAAAAGTAGAAATTCCCCTTATTTTGAAGCAAAAATGAAGAAATTTAACTTTTTTATGGCAAAAAGGTATGCATTCTTCTTATTTTCGGGCAAACAGGCAGAAATTCCACGTATTTTGGAGCAAAATTGCAAAAATTCCCCTAATTGTGAGGCAAAAAGGCAGAAATTCCCTTTAGTTAGAGCAAAAAGACAGAAATTCTCCTTATTTTGGGGCAAAACTCAGAAATTACACATATTTTGGGGCAAAATTCCAGAAATTTCCCTTATTTTGGGGCAAAAAGGCAGAAATTTCACTTATATCAGGGTAAAAAGGCAGAAATTTTCCTTATTTTGGAGCAAAAATGCAGAAATTCCTAATATTTTGTGGTAAAAATGCAGATATTCCCCTTATTTTTAGGTAAAAAGGCTGAAATTCCCCTTATTTGGGGGCAAAAAGGCAGAAATTTCCTTTCTTTTGGGGCAAAATTGCAGAAATTTCACTTACTTCAGGGTAATAAGTCAGAATTTTTCCTTATTTTAGGGCAAAAAAGACAGAAATTCCCTTTGTTTTGGGAGAAAAAGACAGAAATTTCACTTATTTAGAGGCAAAAAGCAGAAATTCCGCTCATTTTTGAGCAAAAATGAAGAAATTTCCTTTTTTGATGGCAAAAAGTTATGCATTCTTCTTATTTTCAGGCAAAAAGGCAGAAATTCCCCGTATTTTGGAGCAAAATTGCAGAAATTCCCCTAATTGTGGGGCAAAAAGGCAGAAATTCCCTATATGTTGGGGCAAAAAGACAGAAATTCTCCTTATTTTGGGGCAAAACTCAGAAATTCCACTTATTTTGGGGCAAAATTCTAAAAATTTCCTTTATTTTGGGGCAAAATTGGAGAAATTTCACTTATTTTAGGGCAAAATTGCAGAAATTTCACATATTTTGGGGCATAATTGCAGAAATTTCACTTATTTCAGAGAAAAAAGGCACTAATTTTCCTCATTTTGGGGCAAAAAGGCAGAAATTGCTAATATTTTGTGGCAAAAATGCAGAAATTCCCCTTATTTTGAGGTAAAAAGGCTGAAATTCCCCTTAATAGGGGGCAAAAAGGCAGAAATTTTTCTTATTTTAGGGCAAAATTGCAGAAATTTCACTTACACAGGGTAATAAGTCAGAATTTTTCATTATTTTGGGGCAAAAAAGACAGAAATTCGATTTGTTTTAGGGGAAAAAGACAGATATTCCACTTATTTAGAGGCAAAAAAGCAGAAATTCCCCTTATTTTGGAGCAAAAATGAAGAAATTTCCCTTTTTTATGGCAAAAATGTATGCATTCTTCTTATGTTCGGGAAAAAAGTCAGAAATTCTCCGTATTTTGGAGCAAAATTGAAGAAATTCCCATAATTGTGGGGCAAAAAGGCAGAAATTGCCTATATGTTGGGGCAAAATCAGAAATTCTTCTTATTTTGGGGCAAAACTCAGAAATTCCACTTATTTTGGGGCAAAATTCCAGGAATTTTTCTTATTTTGGGGCAAAATTGCAGAAATTTCACTTATTTTGGGGCAAAATTGCAGAAATTTCTCTTATTTCAGGGTAATAAGTCAGAAATTTTCTTTATTTTGAGGCAAAAAAGACAAGAATTTTCTTTGTTTTGGGGGAAAAAGACAGAAATTGCACTTATTTAGTGGCAAAAAAGCAGAAATTTTTTTTATTTTGGAGCAAAAATGAAGAAATTTCCCTTTTTTATGGCAAAAAGGTATGCATTCTTTTTATTTTCGGGCAAAAAGGCAGAAATTCCTTGTATTTTGGAGCAAAATTGCTGAAATTTGCCTAATTGTAGGGCAAAAAGGCAGAAATTCTCTATATGTTGGGGCAAAAAGACAGAAATTCTCATTATTTTGGGGCAAAACTCAGAAATTCCATTTTTCGGGTCAAAATTCCAGAAATTTCCCTTATTTTGGGGCAAAATTGCAGAAATTTCACTTATTTTGGGGCAAAATTGCAGAAATTTCACTTATTTCAGAGAAAAAAAGCAGAAATTTTCTTATTTTGGGCCTAAAAGGCAGAAATTCCTAATATTTTGTGGCAAAAATGCATAAATTCCCCTTATTTTGAGGTAAAAATGCTAAAATTCCTCTTAATAGGGGGTAAATATGCAGAAATTCCCCTAATTTGAGGTAAAATGGCTGAAATTCCCCTTATTTTGGAAACAAAAACGCAGAAATTTCCCTTATTTTGGGGCAAAATTGCAGACATTTTACTTACTTCAGGGTAATAAGTCAGAATTTTTTCTTATTTTGGGGCAAAAAAGACAGAAATTCCCTTTGTTTTGGAGGAAAAAGACAGAAATTCCACTTATTTAGAGGCAAAAATTCAGAAATTCCCCTTATTTTGCAGCAAAATTGCAGAAATTCCCCTAATTGTGGGGCAAAAATGCAGAAAATCTTTATATGTTGGGGCAAAATGACAGAAATTCTCTTTATTTTGGGGCAAAACTCAGAAATTCCACTTATTTTGGGGCAAAATTCCAGAAATATCCGTTAATTTGGGGCAAAATTGCAGAAATTTCACTTATTTTGGGGCAAAATTGCAGAAATTTCACTTATTTTGGGGCAAAATTGCAGAAATTTCACTTATTTCAAAAAAAAAGGCAGAAATTTTCCTTATTTTGGGGCAAAAAGCAGAAATTCCTAATATTTTGTGGCAAAAATGCAGAAATTCCCCTTATTTTGAGGTAAAAAGGCTGAAATTTCCCTTATTTGAGGGCAAAAAGTCAGAAATTTCCCATATTTTGGGGCAAAATTGCAGAAATTTCACTAAAGTCAGGGTAATAAGTCAGAATTTTTCCTTATTTTGGGCCAAAAAAGACCGAAATTCCCTTTGTTTTGGGGAAAAAAGACAGAAATTCCACTTATTTAGAGGCAAAAAAGCAGAAATTCCCCTTATTTTGGATCAAAAATGAAGATTTTCCTTTTTTGATGGCAAAAAGGTATGCATTCTTCTTATTTTCGGGCAAAAAGGCAAAAATTCCCCGTATTTTGGAGCAAAATTGAAGAAATTCCCCTAATTGTGGGGCAAAAAGGCAGAAATTCCCTATATGTTGGGGCAAAAAGACAGAAATTCTCCTTATTTTGGGGCAAAACTCAGAAATTCCACTTATTTTGGGGCAAAATTCCAGAAATTTCTTTTATTTTGGGACAAAAGTGCAGAAATTTCACTTATTTTGAGGCAAAATTGCAGAAATTTCACTTATTTCAGGGTAATAGGTCAGAAATTTTCCTTATTTTGGGGCAAAAAAGACAGAAATTTTCTTTGCTTTGTGGGAAAAAGACAGAAATTCCACTTATTTAGAGGCAAAAAAGCAGAAATTTTCCTTATTTTGGAGCAAAAATGAAGAAATTTCCCTTTTTTATAGCAAAAAGGTATGCATTCTTCTTATTTTCGGGCAAAAAGGCAAAAATTCACGGTATTTTGGAGCAAAATTGCAAAAATTCTCCTAATTGTGGGGCAAAAAGGCAGAAATTCTCTATATGTTGGGGCAAAAAGACAGAAATTCTCCTTATTTTGGGGCAAAACTCAGAAATTCCATTATTTTGGGGCAAAATTCCAGATATTTCCTTTATTTTGGGGCAAAATTGCAGAAATTTAACTTATTTGGGGCATAATTGGAGAAATTTCACTTATTTCAGGGAAAAAAAGCAGAAATTTTCTTATTTTGGGGCAAAGAGGCAGAAATTCCTAATATTTTGTGTCAAAAATGCAGAAATTCCCCTTATTTTGAGGTAAAAAGTCTTAAATTCTCCTTAATAGGGGGCAAAAAGGCAGAAATTTTTCTTATTTATGGGAAAATTGCAGAAATTTCACTTAGTTCAGGGTAATAAGTCAGAATTTTTCATTATTTTGGGGCAAAAAGACAGAAATTCTATTTGTTTTAGGGGAAAAAGACAGATATTCCCCTTATTTAGAGGCAAAAAAGCAGAAATTTTCCTTATTTTGGAGCAAAAATGAAGAAATTTCTCCTTTTTATGGCAAAAAGGTATGCATTTTTCTTATTTTCAGGCAAAAAGGCAGAAATTCTCCGTATTTTGGAGCAAAATTGCAGAAATTCCCATAATTGTGGGGCCAAAAGGCACAAATTGCCTATATGTTGGGGCAAAAAGACAGAAATTCTCCTTACTTTGGGGCAAAACTCAGAAATTCCACTTATTTTGGGGCAAAATTCCAGAAATTTCTCTTATTTTGGGGCAAAATTGCAGAAATTTCACTTATTTTGGCACAAAATTGCAGAAATTTCACTTATTTCAGGGTAATAAGTCAGAAATTTTCCTTATTTTGGGGCAAAAAAGACAGGAATTTTCTTTGTTTTGGGGGAAAAAGACAGAAATTCCACTTATTTAGAGGCAAAATAGCAGAAATTCTTTTTATTTTGGAGCAAAAATGAAGAAATTTCCCATTTTTATGGCAAAACGGTATGCATTCTTCTTATTTTCGGGCAAAAAGGCAGAAATTCCCCGTATTTTGGAGCAAAATTGCAGAAATTTGCCTAATTGTAGGGCAAAAAGGCAGAAATTCTCTATATGTTGGGGCAAAAAGACAGAAATTCTCCTTATTTTGGGGCAAAACTCAGGAATTCTATTTTTGGGGGCAAAATTCCAGAAATTTCCCTTATTTTGGGGCAAAATTGCAGAAATTTCACTTATTTTGGGGCAAAATTGCAGAAATTTCAGTTATTTCAGGGATAAAAAGCAGAAATTTTCTTATTTTGGGCCAAAAAGGCAGAAATTCCTAATATTTTGTGGCAAAAATGCATAAATTCCCCTTATTTTGAGGTAAAAATGCTTAAATTCCCTTTAATAGGGAGTAAATATGCAGAAATTCCCCTAATTTGAGGTAAAATGGCTGAAATCCCCTTATTTTGGTAACAAAAACACAAAAATTTCCTTTATTTTGGGGCAAAATTGCAGAAATTTCACTTACTTCAGGGTAATAAGTCAGAATTTTTCTTTATTTTGGGGCAAAAAAGACAGAAATTCCCTTTGTTTTGGGGGAAAAAGACAGAAATTCCACTTATTTAGAGGCAAAAAAGCAGAAATTTCTCTTATTTTGGAGCAAAAATGAAGAAAATTCCCTTTCTTATGGCAAAAAGGTATGCATTCTTCTTATTTTCAGGCAAAAAGGCAGAATATCGCCGTATTTTGGAGCAAAATTGCAGAAATTCTCCTAATTGTGGGGCAAAAA
Source organism: Micromys minutus (assembly GCF_963924665.1). Taxonomy (NCBI): domain Eukaryota; kingdom Metazoa; phylum Chordata; class Mammalia; order Rodentia; family Muridae; genus Micromys; species Micromys minutus. The sequence goes on along the minus strand of NW_027667281.1, from coordinate 338,183 downwards.
TGCAGAAAATCTCTATATGTTGGGGCAAAAAGACAGAAATTCTCCTTATTTTGGGGCAAAACTCAGAAATTCCACTTATTTTGGGGCAAAATTCCAGAAATTTTCCTTATTTTGGGGCAAAATTGCAGAAATTTCACTTATTTTGTTGCAAAATTGCAGAAATTTCACTTATTTTGGGGCAAAATTGCAAAAATTTCATTTATTTCAGAGAAAAAAATGGAGAAATTTTCTCTATTTTGGGGCAAAAAGCAGAAATTCCTAATATTTTGTGGCAAAAAAGCAGAAATTCCCCTTATTTTGAGGTAAAAAGGCTGAAATTCCCCTTATTTGGGGGCAAAAAGTAAAAAATTTCCAATATTTTGGGGCAAAATTGCAGAAATTTCACTTACTTTAGGGTAATAAGTCAGAATTTTTCCTTATTTTGGGGCAAAAAAGACCGAAATTCCCTTTGTTTTGGGGGGAAAAGACAGATATTCCACTTATTTAGAGGCAAAAAAGCAGAAATTCCCCTTATTTTGGAGCAAAAATGAAAAAATTTTCTTTTTTGATGGCAAAAAGGTATGCATTCTTCTTATTTTCAGGCAAAAAGGCAGAAATTCCCCGTATTTTGTAGCAAAATTGCAGAAATTCCCCTAATTGTGGTGCAAAAAGGCAGAAATTCCCTATATGTTGGGGCAAAAAGACAGAAATTCTCCTTATTTTGGGGCAAAACTCAGAAATTCCACTTATTTTGGGGCAAAATTCCAGAAATTTCCATTATTTTGGGAAAAAGTGCAGATATTTCACTTATTTTAGGGCAAAATTGCAGAAATTTCACTTATTTCAGGGTAATAAGTCAGAAATTTTCATTATTTTGGGGCAAAAAAGACAGGAATTTTCTTTGTTTTGGGGGAAAAGACAGAAATTCTACTTATTTAGAGGCAAAAAAGCAGAAATTCCCTTTATTTTGGAGCAAAAATGAAGAAATTTCTTTTTTTCATGGCAAAAAGGTATGCATTCTTCTTATTTTAGGGCAAAAAGGCAGAAATTCCCCGTATTTTGGAGCAAAATTGCAGAAATTTGCGTAATTGTAGGGCAAAAAGGCAGAAATTCTCTATATGTTGGGGCAAAAAGACAGAAATTCTTTTTATTTTGGGGCAAAACTCAGAAATTCCATTATTTTGGGGCAAAATTCCAGAAATTTCCCTTATTTTGTGGCAAAATTGCTGAAATTTCACTTATTTTGGGGCAAAATTACAGAAATTTCACTTATTTCAGGGAAAAAAAGGAGAAATTTTCTTATTTTGGGCCAAAGGGCAGAAATTCCTAATATTTTGTGGCAAAAATGCAGAAATTCACCTTATTTTTAGGTAAAAAGGCTGAAATTCCCTTTAATAGGGGGTAAATATGCAGAAATTCCCCTAATTTGAGGTAAAATGGCTGAAATTCCATTTATTTTGGAAACAAAAACGCAGAAATGTACCTTATTTTGGGGCAAAATTCCAGAAATTTCACATACTTCAGGGTAATAATTCAGAATTTTTCCTTATTTTGGGGCAAAAAAGAAAGAAATTCCCCTTGTTTTGGGGGAAAAAGACAGAAATTCCACTTATTTAGAGGCAAAAAAGCAGAAATTCCCCTTATTTTGGAGCAAAAATGAAGAAATTTCCCTTTTTTATGGCAAATTGTATGCATTCTTCTTATTTTCGGGAAATAAAGCAGAAATTCCCCGTATTTTGGAGCAAAATTGCAGAAATTCCCCTAATTGTGGGGCAAAAATGCAGAAAATCTCTATATGCTGGGGCAAAAAGACAGAAATTCTCTTTATTTTAGGGCAAAACTCAGAAATTCCATTTATTTTGGGGCAAAATTCCAGAAATTTCCCTTATTTTTGGGCAAAATTGCAGAAAATTCCCTTATTTTGGGGCAAAATTGCAGAAATTTAACTTATTTTGGGGCATAATTGGAGAAATTTCACTTATTTCAGGGAAAAAAAGCAGAAATTTTCTTATTTTGGGGCAAAGAGGCAGAAATTCCTAATATTTTGTGTCAAAAATGCAGAAATTCCCCTTATTTTGAGGTAAAAAAGCTGAAATTCTCCTTAATAGGGGGCAAAAAGGCAGAAATTTTTCTTATTTTAGGGGAAAATTGCAGAAATTTCACTTAGTTCAGGGTAATAAGTCAGAATTTTTCATTATTTTGGGGCAAAATGACAGAAATTCTATTTGTTTTAGGGGAAAAAGACAGATATTCCCCTTATTTAGAGGCAAAAAAGCAGAAATTCCCCTTATTTTGGAGCAAAAATGAAGAAATTTCTCCTTTTTATGGCAAAAAGGTATGCATTTTTCTTATTTTCAGGCAAAAAGGCAGAAATTCTCTGTATTTTGGAGCAAAATTGCAGAAATTCCCGTAATTGTGGGGCCAAAAGGCACAAATTGCCTATATGTTGGGGCAAAAAGACAGAAATTCTCCTTATTTTGGGGCAAAACTCAGAAATTCCACTTATTTTGGGGCAAAATTCCAGAAATTTCTCTTATTTTGGGGAAAAATTGCAGAAATTTCACTTATTTTGCCACAAAATTGCAGAAATTTCACGTATTTCAGGGTATTAAGTCAGAAATTTTCCTTATTTTGGGGCAAAAAAGACAGGAATTTTCTTTGTTTTGGGGGAAAAAGACAGAAATTCCACTTATTTAGAAGCAAAATAGCAGAAATTCTTTTTATTTTGGAGCAAAAATGAAGAAATTTCCCTTTTTTATGGCAAAACGGTATGCATTCTTCTTATTTTCGGGCAAAAAGGCAGAAATACCCCGTATTTGGAGCAAAATTGCAGAAATTTGCCTAATTGTAGGGCAAAAAGGCAGAAATTCTCTATATGTTGGGGCAAAAAGACAGAAATTCTCCTTATTTTAAGGCAAAACTCAGGAATTCTATTTTTGGGGGCAAAATTCCAGAAATTTCCCTTATTTTGGGGCAAAATTGCAGAAATTTCCTTTATTTTGGGGCAAAATTGCAGAAATTTCACTTATTTCAGGAAAAAAAAACAGAAATTTTCTTATTTTGGGGCAAAAAGGCAGAAATTCCTAATATTATGTGTCAAAAATGCAGAAATTCTCCTTATTTTGAGGTAAAAAGGCTGAAATTCCCCTTATTTGGGGGCAAAAAGGCAGAAATTTCCCTAATTTTGGGGCAAAATTGCAGAAATTTCACTTACTTCAGGGTAATAAGTCAGAATTTTTCCTTATTTTGGGGCAAAAAAGACAGATATTCTCTTTATTTTGGGGGAAATAGACAGAAATTCCACTTATTTAGAGGCAAAAAAGCAGAAATTCCTTTTATTTTGGAGCAAAAATGAAGAAATTTCCCTTTTTTATGGCAAAAAGGTATGCATTCTTCTTATTTTGGGGCAAAAATGCAGAAATTCTCCGTATTTTGGAGCAAAATTGCAGAAATTCTAATAATTGTGGGGCAAAAAGGCAGAAATTGCCTATATGTTGGGGAAAAAAGACAGAAATTCTCCTTATTTTGGGGCAAAACTCTGAAATTCCACTTATTTTGGGGCAAAATTCCAGAAATTTCCCTTATTTTTGGGCAAAATTGCAGAAATTTCCCTTATTTTGGGGCAAAATTGCAGAAATTTAACTTATTTTGGGGCATAATTGGAGAAATTTCACTTATTTCAGGGAAAAAAAGCAGAAATTTTCTTATTTTGGGGCAAAGAGGCAGAAATTCCTAATATTTTGTGTCAAAAATGCAGAAATTCCCCTTATTTTGAGGTAAAAAAGCTGAAATTCTCCTTAATAGGGGGCAAAAAGGCAGAAATTTTTCTTATTTTAGGGGAAAATTGCAGAAATTTCACTTAGTTCAGGGTAATAAGTCAGAATTTTTCATTATTTTGGGGCAAAATGACAGAAATTCTATTTGTTTTAGGGGAAAAAGACAGATATTCCCCTTATTTAGAGGCAAAAAAGCAGAAATTCCCCTTATTTTGGAGCAAAAATGAAGAAATTTCTCCTTTTTATGGCAAAAAGGTATGCATTTTTCTTATTTTCAGGCAAAAAGGCAGAAATTCTCTGTATTTTGGAGCAAAATTGCAGAAATTCCCGTAATTGTGGGGCCAAAAGGCACAAATTGCCTATATGTTGGGGCAAAAAGACAGAAATTCTCCTTATTTTGGGGCAAAACTCAGAAATTCCACTTATTTTGGGGCAAAATTCCAGAAATTTCTCTTATTTTGGGGCAAAATTGCAGAAATTTTACTTATTTTGGCACAAAATTGCAGAAATTTCACGTATTTCAGTGTATTAAGTCAGAAATTTTCCTTATTTTGGGGCAAAAAAGAGAGGAATTTTCTTTGTTTTGGGGGAAAAAGACAGAAATTCCACTTATTTAGAAGCAAAATAGCAGAAATTCTTTTTATTTTGGAGCAAAAATGAAGAAATTTCCCTTTTTTATGGCAAAACGGTATGCATTCTTCTTATTTTCGGGCAAAAAGGCAGAAATTCCCCGTATTTGGAGCAAAATTGCAGAAATTTGCCTAATTGTAGGGCAAAAAGGCAGAAATTCTCTATATGTTTGGGCAAAAAGACAGAAATTCTCCTTATTTTGGGGCAAAACTCAGGAATTCTATTTTTGGGGGCAAAATTCCAGAAATTTCCCTTATTTTGGGGCAAAATTGCAGAAATTTCCTTTATTTTGGGGCAAAATTGCAGAAATTTCACTTATTTCAGGAAAAAAAAACAGAAATTTTCTTATTTTGGGGCAAAAAGGCAGAAATTCCTAATATTATGTGTCAAAAATGCAGAAATTCCCCTTATTTTGAGGTAAAAAGGCTGAAATTCCCCTTAATAGGGGGCCAAAAGAAGAAATTTTTCTTATTTTAGGGCAAAATTGCAGAAATTTCACTTACTTAAGGGTAATAAGTCAGAATTTTTCATTATTTTTGGGGCAAAAAAGACAGAAATTCCATTTGTTTTAGGAGAAAAAGACAGATATTCCACTTATTTAGAGGCAAAAAATCAGAAATTCCCCTTATTTTGGAGCAAAAATGAAAAAATTTCCCTTTTTTATGGCAAAAAGGTATGCATTCTTCTTATTTTGGGGCATAAATGCAGAAATTCTCCGTATTTTGGAGCAAAATTGCAGAAATTCAAATAATTGTGGGGCAAAAAGGCAGAAATTGCCTATATGTTGGGGCAAAAAGACAGAAATTCTCCTTATTTTGGGGCAAAATTCAGAAATTCCACTTATTTTGGGGCAAAATTCCAGAAATTTTCCTTATTTTGGGGCAAAAAAGACAGGAATTTTCTTTGTTTTGGGGGAAAAAGACAGAAATTCCACTTATTTAGTGGCAAAAAAGCAGAAATTCCTTTTATTTTTGAGCAAAAATGAAGAACTTTTTTTTTTATGGCAAAAAGGTATGCATTCTTCTTATTTTCGGGCAAAAAGGCAGAAATTCCCCGTATTTTGGAGCAAAATTGCAGAAATTTGCCTAATTGTAGAGCAAAAAGGCAGAAATTCTCTATATGTTGGGGCAAAAAGACAGAAATTCTCCTTATTTTGGGGCAAAACTCAGAAATTCCATTTTTTTTGGTCAAAATTCCAGAAATTTCCCTTATTTTGGGGCAAAATTGCAGAAATTTCACTTATTTTGGGGCATAATTGCAGAAATTTCACTTATTTCAGGGAAAAAAAGCAGAAATTTTCTTATTTTGGGCCAAAAAGGCAGAAATTCCTAATATTTTGTGGCAAAAATGCAGAAATTCCCCTTATTTTGAGGTAAAAATGCTGAAATTCCCCTTAATAGGGGGTAAATATGCAGAAATTCTCCTAATTTGAGGTAAAATGGCTGAAATTCCCCTTATTTTGGAAACAAAAACGCAGAAATTTCCCTTATTTTGGGGTAAAATTGCCGAAATTTCACTTACTTCAGGGTAATAAGTCAGAATTTTTCCTTATTTTGGGGCAAAAAAGACAGAAATTTTTTTTGTTTTGGGGGAAAAAGACAGAAATTCCACTTATTTAGGGGCAAAAAAGCAGAAATTCCCCTTATTTTGGAGCAAAAATAAAGAAATTTCCCTTTCTTATGGCAAAAAGGTATGCATTCTACTTATTTTCGGGCAAAAAGGCAAAAATTCCCCGTATTTGGAGCAAAATTGCAGAAATTCCCCTAATTGTGAGGCAAAAATTCAGAAAATCTCTATATGTTGGGGCAAAAAGAAAGAAATTCTAATTATTGTGGGGCAAAACTCAGAAATTCCACTTATTTTGGGGCAAAATATCAAAAATTTCCCTTATTTTGGGGCAAAATTGCAGAAATTTCACTTATTTTAGGGCAAAATTGCAGAAATTTCACTTATTTGGGGGCAAAATTGCAGAAATTTCACTTATTTTGAATCAAAATTGCAGAAATTTCACTTATTTCAGGGAATAAGAGCAGAAATTTTCCTTATTTTGGGGCAAAAAGCAGAAATTCCTAATATTTTGTGGCAAAAAAGCAGAAATACCCCTTATTTTGAGGTTAAAAGGCTGAAATTCCCCTTATTTGGGGGCAAAAATGAAGAAATCTTCCATATTTTGGGGCAAAATTGCAGAAATTTCACTTACTTCAGGGTTTTAAGTCAGAACTTTTCATTATTTTGGGGCAAAAAAGACAGAAATTCCCTTTGTTTTGGGGGAAAACGACAGAAATTCCACTTATTTAGAGGCAAAAAAGCAGAAATTCCCCTTATTTTGGAGCAAAAATGAAAAAAATTTTTTTTGATGGCAAAATGGTATGCATTCTTCTTATTTTCAGGCAAAAAGGCAGAAATTCCCCATATTTTGGAGCAAAATTGAAGAAATTCCCCTAATTGTGGTGCAAAAAGGCAGAAATTCCCTATATGTTGGGGCAAAAAGACAGAAATTCTCCTTATTTTGGGGCAAAACTCTGAAATTCCACTTATTTTGGGGCAAAATTCCAGAAATTTCTTTTATTCTGGGACAAAAGTTGAGAAATTTCACTTATTTTGGGGCACAATTGCAGAAATTTCACTTATTTCAGGGTAATAAGTCAGAAATTGTCCTTATTTTGGGGCAAAAAAGACAGGAATATTCTTTGTTTTGGGGGAAAATACAGAAATTCCACTTATTTATAGGCAAAAAAGCAGAAATTCCCCTTATTTTGAAGCAAAAATGAAGAAATTTCCCTTTTTTATGGCAAAAATGTATGCATTCTTCTTATTTTCGGGCAAAAAGGCAAAAATTAACGGTATTTTAGAGCAAAATTGCAGAAATTTGCCTAATTGTGGGGCAAAAAGGCAGAAATTCTCTATATGTTGGGGCAAAAAGACAGAAATTCTCCTTATTTTGGGGCAAAACTCAGAAATTCCATTATTTTGGGGCAAAATTCCAGAAATTTCCCTTATTTTGGGGCAAAATTGCAGAAATTTCACTTATTTTGGGGCATAATTGCAGAAATTTCACTTATTTCAGGGAAAAAAAGCAGAAATTTTCTTATTTTGGGGCAAAAAGGCAGAAATTCCTAGTATTTTGTGTCAAAATTCAGAATTTCCCCTTATTTTGAGGTAAAAAGGCTGAAATTCCCTTTAATAGGGGGCAAAAAGGCAGAAATTTTTCTTATTTTAGGGCAAAATTGCAGAAATTTCACTTACTTCAGGGTAATAAGTCAGAAATTTTCCTTATTTTGGGGCAAATAAGACAGGAATTTTCTTTGTTTTGGGGGAAAAAGACAGAAATTTTACTTATTTAGAGGACAAAATGCAGAAATTCCTTTTATTTTAGAGCAAAAATGAAGAAATTTCCATTTTTTATGGCAAAAAGGTATGCATTCTTCTTATTTTCGGGCAAAAAGGCAGAAATTCCCCGTATTTTGGAGCAAAATTGCAGAAATTTGCCTAATTGTAGGGCAAAAAGGCAGAAATTCTCTATATGTTGGGGCAAAATGACAGAAATTCTCTTTATTTTGGGGCAAAACTCAGAAATTCCACTTATTTTGGGGCAAAATTCCAGAAATATCCGTTAATTTGGGGCAAAATTGCAGAAATTTCACTTATTTTGGGGCAAAATTGCGGAAATTTCACTTATTTTGGGGCAAAATTGCAGAAATTTCACTTATTTCAGAAAAAAAGGCAGAAATTTTCCTTATTTTGGGGCAAAAAGCAGAAATTCCTAATATTTTGTGGCAAAAATGCAGAAATTCCCCATATTTTGAGGTAAAAAGGCAGAAATTTCCCTTATTTGAGGGCAAAAAGTCAGAAATTTCCCATATTTTGGGGCAAAATTGCAGAAATTTCACTAAAGTCAGGGTAATAAGTCAGAATTTTTCCTTATTTTGGGGCAAAAAAGACCGAAATTCCCTTTGTTTTGGGGGAAAAAGACAGAAATTCCACTTATTTAGAGGCAAAAAAGCAGAAATTCCCCTTATTTTGGAGCAAAAATGAAGAAATTTCCCTTTTTTATAGCAAAAAGGTATGCATTCTTCTTATTTTCGGGCAAAAAGGCAAAAATTCACGGTATTTTGGAGCAAAATTGCAAAAATTCCCCTAACTGTGGGGCAAAAAGGCAGAAATTCTCTATATGTTGGGGCAAAAAGACAGAAATTCTCTTTATTTTGGGGCAAAACTCAGAAATTCCATTATTTTGGGGCAAAATTCCAGATATTTCCTTTATTTTGGGGCAAAATTGCAGAAATTTAACTTATTTTGGGGCATAATTGGAGAAATTTCACTTATTTCAGGGAAAAAAAGCAGAAATTTTCTTATTTTGGGGCAAAGAGGCCGAAATTCCTAATATTTTGTGTCAAAAATGCAGAAATTCCCCTTATTTTGAGGTAAAAAGGCTTAAATTCTCCTTAATAGGGGGCAAAAAGGCAGAAATTTTTCTTATTTATGGGAAAATTGCAGAAATTTCACTTAGTTCAGGGTAATAAGTCAGAATTTTTCATTATTTTGGGGCAAAAAGACAGAAATTCTATTTGTTTTAGGGGAAAAAGACAGATATTCCCTTTATTTAGAGGCAAAAAAGCAGAAATTTTCCTTATTTTGGAGAAAAAATGAAGAAATTTCTCCTTTTTATGGCAAAAAGGTATGCATTTTTCTTATTTTCAGGCAAAAAGGCAGAAATTCTCCGTATTTTGGAGCAAAATTGCAGAAATTCCCATAATTGTGGGGCCAAAAGGCACAAATTGCCTATATGTTGGGGCAAGAAGACAGAAATTCTCCTTACTTTGGGGCAAAACTCAGAAATTCCACTTATTTTGGGGCAAAATTCCAGAAATTTCTCTTATTTTGGGGCAAAATTGCAGAAATTTCACTTATTTTGGCACAAAATTGCAGAAATTTCACTTATTTCAGGGTAATAAGTCAGAAATTTTCCTTATTTTGGGGCAAAAAAGACAGGAATTTTCTTTGTTTTGGGGGAAAAAGACAGAAATTCCACTTATTTAGAGGCAAAATAGCAGAAATTCTTTTTATTTTGGAGCAAAAATGAAGAAATTTCCCTTTTTTATGGCAAAACGGTATGCATTCTTCTTATTTTCGGGCAAAAAGGCAGAAATTCCCCGTATTTTGGAGCAAAATTGCAGAAATTTGCCTAATTGTAGGGCAAAAAGGCAGAAATTCTCTATATGTTGGGGCAAAAAGACAGAAATTCTCCTTATTTTGGGGCAAAACTCAGGAATTCTATTTTTGGGGGCAAAATTCCAGAAATTTCCCTCATTTTGGGGCAAAATTGCAGAAATTTCACTTATTTTGGGGCAAAATTGCAGAAATTTCAGTTATTTCAGGGATAAAAAGCAGAAATTTTCTTATTTTGGGCCAAAAAGGCAGAAATTCCTAATATTTTGTGGCAAAAATGCATAAATTCCCCTTATTTTGAGGTAAAAATGCTTAAATTCCCTTTAATAGGGAGTAAATATGCAGAAATTCCCCTAATTTGAGGTAAAATGGCTGAAATCCCCTTATTTTGGAAAAAAAACGCAAAAATTTCCTTTATTTTGGGGCAAAATTGCAGAAATTTCACTTACTTCAGGGTAATAAGTCAGAATTTTTCTTTATTTTGGGGCAAAAAAGACAGAAATTCCCTTTGTTTTGGGGGAAAAAGACCGAAATTCCACTTATTTAGAGGCAAAAAAGCAGAAATTCCCCTTATTTTGGAGCAAAAATGAAGAAATTTCCCTTTCTTATGGCAAAAAGGTATGCATTCTTCTTATTTTCAGGCAAAAAGGCAGAATATCGCCTTTTTTTGAGCAAAATTGCAGAAATTCTCCTAATTGTGGGGCAAAAATGCAGAAAATCTCTATATGTTGGGGCAAAAAAACAGAAATTCTCCTTATTTTGGGGCAAAACTCAGAAATTCCACTTATTTTGGGGCAAAATTCCAGAAATTTCCCTTATTTTGGGGCAAAATTGCAGAAATTTCACTTATTTTGTTGCAAAATTGCAGAAATTTCACTTATTTTGGGGCAAAATTGCAAAAATTTCACTTATTTCAGGGAAAAAATGGAGAAATTTTCCTTATTTTGGGGCAAAAAGCAGAAATTCCTAATATTTTGTGGCAAAAAAGCAGAAATTCCCCTTATTTTGAGGTAAAAAGTCTGAAATTCCCCTTATTTGGGGGCAAAAAGTAAAAAATTTCCAATATTTTGGGGCAAAATTGCAGAAATTTCACTTACTTTAGGGTAATAAGTCAGAATTTTTCCTTATTTTGGGGCAAAAAAGTCCGAAATTCCCTTTGTTTTGGGGGAAAAAGACAGATATTCCACTTATTTAGAGGCAAAAAAGCAGAAATTCCCCTTATTTTGGAGCAAAAATGAAAAAATTTTCATTTTTGATGGCAAAAAGGTATGCATTCTTCTTATTTTCAGGCAAAAAGGCAGAAATTCCCCGTATTTTGTAGCAAAATTGCAGAAATTCCCCTAATTGTGGTGCAAAAAGGCAGAAATTCCCTATATGTTGGGGCAAAAAGACAGAAATTCTCCTTATTTTGGGGCAAAACTCAGAAATTCCACTTATTTTGGGGCAAAATTCCAGAAATTTCCATTATTTTGGGAAAAAGTGCAGATATTTCACTTATTTTAGGGCAAAATTGCAGAAATTTTACTTATTTCAGGGTAATAAGTCAGAAATTTTCATTATTTTGAAGCAAAAAAGACAGGAATTTTCTTTGTTTTGGGGGAAAAGACAGAAATTCTACTTATTTAGAGGCAAAAAAGCAGAAATTCCCCTTATTTTGGAGCAAAAATGAAGAAATTTCTTTTTTTCATGGCAAAAAGGTATGCATTCTTCTTATTTTAGGGCAAAAAGGCAGAAATTCCCCATATTTTGGAGCAAAATTGCAGAAATTTGCCTAATTGTAGGGCAAAAAGGCAGAAATTCTCTATATGTTGGGGCAAAAAGACAGAAATTCTTTTTATTTTGGGGCAAAACTCAGAAATTCCATTATTTTGGGGCAAAATTCCAGAAATTTCCCTTATTTTGTGGCAAAATGGCTGAAATTTCACTTATTTTGGGGCAAAATTACAGAAATTTCACTTATTTCAGGGAAAAAAAGCAGAAATTTTCTTATTTTGGGCCAAAGGGCAGAAATTCCTAATATTTTGTGGCAAAAATGCAGAAATTCCCCTTATTTTTAGGTAAAAAGGCTGAAATTCCCCTTAATAGGGGGTAAATATGCAGAAATTCCCCTAATTTGAGGTAAAATGGCTGAAATTCCATTTATTTTGGAAACAAAAACGCAGAAATGTACCTTATTTTGGGGCAAAATTCCAGAAATTTCACATACTTCAGGGTAATAATTCAGAATTTTTCCTTATTTTGGGGCATAAAAGAAAGAAATTCCCCTTGTTTTGGGGGAAAAAGACAGAAATTCCACTTATTTAGAGGCAAAAAAGCAAAAATTCCCTTTATTTTGGAGCAAAAATGAAGAAATTTCCCTTTTTTATGGCAAAATGTATGCATTCTTCTTATTTTCGGGAAATAAAGCAGAAATTCCCCGTATTTTGGAGCAAAATTGCAGAAATTCCCCTAATTGTGGGGCAAAAATGCAGAAAATCTCTATATGCTGGGGCAATAAGACAGAAATTCTCTTTATTTTAGGGCAAAACTCAGAAATTCCACTTATTTTGGGGCAAAATTCCAGAAATTTCCCTTATTTTTGGGCAAAATTGCAGAAATTTCCCTTATTTTGGGGCAAAATTGCAGAAATTTAACTTATTTTGGGGCATAATTGGAGAAATTTCACTTATTTCAGGGAAAAAAAGCAGAAATTTTCTTATTTTGGGGCAAAGAGGCAGAAATTCCTAATATTTTGTGTCAAAAATGCAGAAATTCCCCTTATTTTGAGGTAAAAAAGCTGAAATTCTCCTTAATAGGGGGCAAAAAGGCAGAAATTTTTCTTATTTTAGGGGAAAATTGCAGAAATTTCACTTAGTTCAGGGTAATAAGTCAGAATTTTTCATTATTTTGGGGCAAAATGACAGAAATTCTATTTGTTTTAGGGGAAAAAGACAGATATTCCCCTTATTTAGAGGCAAAAAAGCAGAAATTCCCCTTATTTTGGAGCAAAAATGAAGAAATTTCTCCTTTTTATGGCAAAAAGGTATGCATTTTTCTTATTTTCAGGCAAAAAGGCAGAAATTCTCTGTATTTTGGAGCAAAATTGCAGAAATTCCCGTAATTGTGGGGCCAAAAGGCACAAATTGCCTATATGTTGGGGCAAAAAGACAGAAATTCTCCTTATTTTGGGGCAAAACTCAGAAATTCCACTTATTTTGGGGCAAAATTCCAGAAATTTCTCTTATTTTGGGGCAAAATTGCAGAAATTTCACTTATTTTGGCACAAAATTGCAGAAATTTCACGTATTTCAGGGTAATAAGTCAGAAATTTTCCTTATTTTGGGGCAAAAAAGAGAGGAATTTTCTTTGTTTTGGGGGAAAAAGACAGAAATTCCACTTATTTAGAAGCAAAATAGCAGAAATTCTTTTTATTTTGGAGCAAAAATGAAGAAATTTCCCTTTTTTATGGCAAAACGGTATGCATTCTTCTTATTTTCGGGCAAAAAGGCAGAAATTCCCTGTATTTGGAGCAAAATTGCAGAAATTTGCCTAATTGTAGGGCAAAAAGGCAGAAATTCTCTATATGTTGGGGCAAAAAGACAGAAATTCTCCTTATTTTGGGGCAAAACTCAGGAATTCTATTTTTGGGGGCAAAATTCCAGAAATTTCCCTTATTTTGGGGCAAAATTGCAGAAATTTCCTTTATTTTGGGGCAAAATTGCAGAAATTTCACTTATTTCAGGAAAAAAAACAGAAATTTTCTTATTTTGGGGCAAAAAGGCAGAAATTCCTAATATTATGTGTCAAAAATGCAGAAATTCCCCTTATTTTGAGGTAAAAAGGCTGAAATTCCCCTTAATAGGGGGCCAAAAGAAGAAATTTTTCTTATTTTAGGGCAAAATTGCAGAAATTTCACTTACTTAAGGGTAATAAGTCAGAATTTTTCATTATTTTTGGGGCAAAAAAGACAGAAATTCCATTTGTTTTAGGAGAAAAAGACAGATATTCCACTTATTTAGAGGCAAAAAATCAGAAATTCCCCTTATTTTGGAGCAAAAATGAAGAAATTTCCCTTTTTTATGGCAAAAAGGTATGCATTCTTCTTATTTTGGGGCAAAAATGCAGAAATTCTCCCTATTTTGGAGCAAAATTGCAGAAATTCTCATAATTGTGGGGCAAAAAGGCAGAAATTGCCTATATGTTGGGGAAAAAAGACAGAAATTCTCCTTATTTTGGGGCAAAACTCAGAAATTCCACTTATTTTGGGGCAAAATTCCAGAAATTTTCCTTATTTTGGGGCAAAAAAGACAGGAATTTTCTTTGTTTTGGGGGAAAAAGACAGAAATTCCACTTATTTAGTGGCAAAAAAGCAGAAATTCCTTTTATTTTGGAGCAAAAATGAAGAACTTTTTTATTTATGGCAAAAAGGTATGCATTCTTCTTATTTTCGGGCAAAAAGGCAGAAATTCCCCGTATTTTGGAGCAAAATTGCAGAAATTTGCCTAATTGTAGAGCAAAAAGGCAGAAATTCTCTATATGTTGGGGCAAAAAGACAGAAATTCTCCTTATTTTGGGGCAAAACTCAGAAATTCCATTTTTTTGGGTCAAAATTCCAGAAATTTCCCTTATTTTGGGGCAAAATTGCAGAAATTTCACTTATTTTGGGGCATAATTGCAGAAATTTCACTTATTTCAAGGAAAAAAAGCAGAAATTTTCTTATTTTGGGCCAAAAAGGCAGAAATTCCTAATATTTTGTGGCAAAAATGCAGAAATTCCCCTTATTTTGAGGTAAAAATGCTGAAATTCTCCTTAATAGGGGGTAAATATGCAGAAATTCTCCTAATTTGAGGTAAAATGGCTGAAATTCCCCTTATTTTGGAAACAAAAACGCAGAAATTTCCCTTATTTTGGGGTAAAATTGCCGAAATTTCACTTACTTCAGGGTAATAAGTCAGAATTTTTCCTTATTTTGGGGCAAAAAAGACAGAAATTCCTTTTGTTTTGGGGGAAAAAGACAGAAATTCCACTTATTTAGAGGCAAAAAAGCAGAAATTCCCCTTATTTTTGAGCAAAAATAAAGAAATTTCCCTTTCTTATGGCAAAAAGGTATGCATTCTACTTATTTTCGGGCAAAAAGGCAGAAATTCCCCGTATTTGGAGCAAAATTGCAGAAATTCCCCTAATTGTGAGGCAAAAATTCAGAAAATTTCTATATGTTGGGGCAAAAAGAAAGAAATTCTAATTATTGTGGGGCAAAACTCAGAAATTCCACTTATTTTGGGGCAAAATATCAAAAATTTCCCTTATTTTGGGGCAAAATTGCAGAAATTTCACTTATTTTAGGGCAAAATTGCAGAAATTTCACTTATTTGGGGGCAAAATTGCAGAAATTTCACTTATTTTGAATCAAAATTGCAGAAATTTCACTTATTTCAGGGAATAAGAGCAGAAATTTTTCTTATTTTGGGGCAAAAAGCAGAAATTCCTAATATTTTGTGGCAAAAAAGCAGAAATACCCCTTATTTTGAGGTTAAAAGGCAGAAATTCCCCTTATTTGGGGGCAAAAATGAAGAAATCTTCCATATTTTGGGGCAAAATTGCAGAAATTTCACTTACTTCAGGGTTTTAAGTCAGAACTTTTCATTATTTTGGGGCAAAAAAGACAGAAATTCCCTTTGTTTTGGGGGAAAACGACAGAAATTCCACTTATTTAGAGGCAAAAAAGCAGAAATTCCCCTTATTTTGGAGCAAAAATGAAAAAAATTTTTTTTTGATGGCAAAATGGTATGCATTCTTCTTATTTTCAGGCAAAAAGGCAGAAATTCCCCATATTTTGGAGCAAATTGAAGAAATTGCCCTAATTGTGGTGCTAAAAGGCAGAAATTCCCTATATGTTGGGGCAAAAAGACAGAAATTCTCCTTATTTTGGGGCAAAACTCTGAAATTCCACTTATTTTGGGGCAAAATTCCAGAAATTTTCCTTATTCTGGGACAAAAGTTCAGAAATTTCACTTATTTTGGGGCACAATTGCAGAAATTTCACTTATTTCAGGGTAATAAGTCAGAAATTTTTATTATTTTGGGGCAAAAAAGACAGGAATATTCTTTGTTTTGGGGGAAAATACAGAAATTCCACTTATTTATAGGCAAAAAAGCAGAAATTCCCCTTATTTTGAAGCAAAAATGAAGAAATTTCCCTTTTTTATGGCAAAAATGTATGCATTCTTCTTATTTTCGGGCAAAAAGGCAAAAATTAACGGTATTTTAGAGCAAAATTGCAGAAATTTGCCTAATTGTGGGGCAAAAAGGCAGAAATTCTCTATATGTTGGGGCAAAAAGACAGAAATTCTCCTTATTTTGGGGTAAAACTCAGAAATTCCATTATTTTGGGGCAAAATTCCAGAAATTTCCCTTATTTTGGGGCAAAATTGCAGAAATTTCACTTATTTTGGGGCATAATTGCAGAAATTTCACTTATTTCAGGGAAAAAAAGCAGAAATTTTCTTATTTTGGGGCAAAAAGGCAGAAATTCCTAGTATTTTGTGTCAAAATTCAGAATTTCCCCTTATTTTGAGGTAAAAAGGCTGAAATTCCCTTTAATAGGGGGCAAAAAGGCAGAAATTTTTCTTATTTTAGGGCAAAATTGCAGAAATTTCACTTACTTCAGGGTAATAAGTCAGAAATTTTTCTTATTTTGGGGCAAATAAGACAGGAATTTTCTTTGTTTTGGGGGAAAAAGACAGAAATTCTACTTATTTAGAGGACAAAATGCAGAAATTCCTTTTATTTTAGAGCAAAAATGAAGAAATTTCCATTTTTTATGGCAAAAAGGTATGCATTCTTCTTATTTTCGGGCAAAAAGGCAGAAATTCCCCGTATTTTGGAGCAAAATTGCAGAAATTTGCCTAATTGTAGGGCAAAAAGGCAGAAATTCTCTATATGTTGGGGCAAAAAGATAGAAATTCTCCTTATTTTGGGGCAAAACTCAGAAATTCCATTTTTGGGGGCAAAATTCCAGAAATTTCCCTTAATTTGGGGCAAAATTGTAGAAATTTCACTTATTTTGGGGCAAAATTGCAGAAATTTCACTTATTTCAGAGAAAAAAAAGCAGAAATTTTTTTATTTTGGGCCAAAAAGGCAGAAATTCCTAATATTTTGTTGCAAAAATGCATAAATTCCTTTTATTTTGAGGTAAAAATACTGAAATTCCCTTAATAGAGGGTAAATATGCAGAAATTCCCCTAATTTGAGGTAAAATGGCTGAAATTCCCCTTATTTTGTAAACAAAAACGCAGAAAATTCCCTTATTTTAGGGCAAAATTGCATAAATTTCACTTACTTCAGGGTAATAAGTCAGAATTTTTCCTTATTTTGGGGCAAAAAAGACAGAAATTCCCTTTGTTTTGGGGGAAAAAGACAGAAATTCTACTTATTTAGAGGCAAAAAAGCAGAAATTCCCCTTATTTTGGAGCAAAATGAAGAAATTTCCTTTTTTTATGGCAAAAAGGTATGAATTCTTCTTATTTTCGGGCAAAAAGGCAGAAATTCCCCGTATTTTGGAGTAAAAATTGCAGAAATTCCCCTAATTGTGGGGCAAAAATGCAGAAAATCTCTATATGTTGGGGCAAAAAAACAGAAATTCTCCTTATTTTGTGGCAAAACTCAGAAATTGCACTTATTTTGGGGCAAAATTCCAGTAATTTCCCTTATTTTGGGGCAAAATTGCAGAAACTTCACTTATTTAAGGCAAATTTGCAGAAATTACACTTATTTTGGGGCAAAATTGCAGAAATTTCACTTATTTCAGGGAAAAAAGGCAGAAATTTTCCTTATTTTGGGGCAATAAGCAGAAATTCCTAATATTTTGTGGCAAAAATTTAGAAATTCCCCTTATTTTGAGGTAAAAAGGCTGAAATTCCCCTTAATAGGGGGCAAAAAGGCAGAAATTTTTCTTATTTTGGGGCAAAATTGCAGAAATTTTACTTACTTCAGGGTAATAAGTCAGAATTTTTCTTTATTTTGGGGCAAAAAAACTGAAATTCCATTTGTTTTAGGGGAAAAAGACAGATATTCCACATATTTAGAGGCAAAAAAGCAGAAATTCCCCTTATTTTGGAGCAAAAATGAAGAAATTTCCCTTTTTTACGGCAAAAAGGTATGCATTCTTTTTATTTTCGGGCAAAAAGGCAGAAATTCTCTGTATTTTGGAGCAAAATTGCAGAAATTCCCATAATTGTGGGGCAAAAATGCAGAAATTGCCTATATGTTGGGGCAAAAAGACAGAAATTCTCCTTATTTTGGGGCAAAACCTAGAAATTCCACTTTTTTGGGGCAAAATTCCAGAAATTTCCCTTATTTTGGGCCTAAATTGCAGAAATTTCACTTAATTTGGGGCAAAATTGCAGAAATTTCACTTATTTCAGGGTAATAAGTCAGAAATTTTTCTTATTTTGGGGCCAAAAAACAAGAATTTTTTTTGTTTTGGGAGAAAAAGACAGAAATTCCACTGATTTAGAGGCAAAAAACCAGAAATTCCCCTTATTTTGATCAAAAATGAAGAAATTTCCCTTTTTTATGGCAAAAAGGTATTCATTCTTCTTATTTTCGGGCAAAAAGGCAGAAATTCCCCGTATTTTGGTGCAAAATTTCAGAAATTTGCCTAATTGTGGGGCAAAAAGGCAGAAAATCCCTATATGTTGGGGCAAAATACAGAAATTCTCCTCATTTTGGGGCAAAACTCAGAAATTCCACTTATTTTGGGGCAAAATTGCAGAAATTTCCTTTATTTTGGGGCAAAATTGCAGAAATTTCACTTATTTCATGGTAATAAGTCAGAAATTTTTCTTATTTTGGGGCAAAAAAGA
This sequence comes from Micromys minutus, assembly GCF_963924665.1. NCBI lineage: Eukaryota > Metazoa > Chordata > Mammalia > Rodentia > Muridae > Micromys > Micromys minutus. The sequence continues at coordinate 319,784 of NW_027667281.1, read as the reverse complement.
CAGGAATTTTTTTGTTTTGGGGGAAAAGACAGAAATTCCACTTATTTAGAGGCAAAAAAGCAGAAGTTCCCCTTATTTTGAAGCAAAAATGAAGAAATTTCCCTTTTTCATGCAAAAAGGTATGCATTCTTCTTATTTTCGGGCAAAAAGGCAAAAATTCACGGTATTTTGGAGCAAAATTGCAGAAATTTGCCTAATTGTGGGGCAAAAAGGCAGAAATTCTCTATATGTTGGGGCAAAAAGACAGAAATTCTCCTTATTTTGGGGCAAAACTCAGAAATTCCATTATTTTGGGGCAAAATTCCAGAAATTTCCCTTATTTTGGGGCAAAATTGCAGAAATTTCACTTATTTTGGGGCATAATTGCAGAAATTTCACTTATTTCAGGGAAAAAAAGCAGAAATTTTCTTATTTTGGGGCAAAAAGGCAGAAATTCCTAATATTTTGTGTCAAAATTCAGAAATTCCCCTTATTTTGAGGTAAAAAGGCTGAAATTCCCCTTAATAGGGGGCAAAAAGGCAGAAATTTTTCTTATTTTAGGGCAAAATTGCAGAAATTTCACTTACTTCAGGGTAATAAGTCAGAAATTTTGCTTATTTTGGGGCAAAAAAGACAGGAATTTTCTTTGTTTTGGGGGAAAAAGACAGAAATTCTACTTATTTAGAGGCCAAAAAGCAGAAATTCCTTTTATTTTAGAGCAAAAATGAAGAAATTTCCATTTTTTATGGCAAAAAGGTATGCATTCTTCTTATTTTCGGGCAAAAAGGCAGAAATTCCCCGTATTTTGGAGCAAAATTGCAGAAATTTGCCTAATTGTAGGGCAAAAAGGCAGAAATTCTCTATATGTTGGGGCAAAAAGACAGAAATTCTCCTTATTTTGGAGCAAAACTCAGAAATTCCATTTTTTTGGGGCAAAATTCCAGAAATTTCCCTTAATTTGGGGAAAATTGTAGAAATTTCACTTATTTTGGGGCAAAATTGCAGAAATTTCACTTATTTCAGAGAAAAAAAAGCAGAAATTTTCTTATTTTGGGCCAAAAAGGCAGAAATTCCTAATATTTTGTTGCAAAAATGCATAAATTCCCCTTATTTTGAGGTAAAAATACTGAAATTCCCTTAATAGAGGGTAAATATGCAGAAATTCCCCTAATTTGAGGTAAAATGGCTGAAATTCCCCTTATTTTGTAAACAAAAACGCAGAAAATTCCCTTATTTTAGGGCAAAATTGCATAAATTTCACTTACTTCAGGGTAATAAGTCAGAATTTTTCCTTATTTTGGGGCAAAAAAGACAGAAATTCCCTTTGTTTTGGGGGAAAAAGACAGAAATTCTACTTATTTAGAGGCAAAAAAGCAGAAATTCCCCTTATTTTGGAGCAAAAATGAAGAAATTTCCCTTTTTTATGGCAAAAAGGTATGCATTCTTCTTATTTTCGGGCAAAAAGGCAGAAATTCCCCGTATTTTGGAGTAAAAATTGCAGAAATTCCCCTAATTGTGGGGCAAAAATGCAGAAAATCTCAATATGTTGGGGCAAAAAAACAGAAATTCTCCTTATTTTGTGGCAAAACTCAGAAATTGCACTTATTTTGGGGCAAAATTCCAGAAATTTCCCTTATTTTGGGGCAAAATTGCAGAAACTTCACTTATTTAAGGCAAATTTGCAGAAATTACACTTATTTTGGGGCAAAATTGCAGAAAATTCACTTATTTCAGGGAAAAAAGGCAGAAATTTTCCTTATTTTGGGGCAAAAAGCAGAAATTCCTAATATTTTGTGGCAAAAATTTAGAAATTCCCCTTATTTTGAGGTAAAAAGTCTGAAATTCCCCTTAATAGGGGGCAAAAAGGCAGAAATTTTTCTTATATTCGGGCAAAATTGCAGAAATTTTACTTACTTCAGGGTAATAAGTCAGAATTTTTCTTTATTTTGGGGCAAAAAAACTGAAATTCTATTTGTTTTAGGGGAAAAAGACAGATATTCCACATATTTAGAGGCAAAAAAGCAGAAATTCCCCTTATTTTGGAGCAAAAATGAAGAAATTTCCTTTTTTTATGGCAAAAAGGTATGCATTCTTCTTATTTTCGGGCAAAAAGGCAGAAATTCTCTGTATTTTGGAGCAAAATTGCAGAAATTCCCATAATTGTGGGGCAAAAATGCAGAAATTGCCTATATGTTGGGGCAAAAAGACAGAAATTCTCCTTATTTTGGGGCAAAACCTAGAAATTCCACTTTTTTGGGGCAAAATTCCAGAAATTTCCCTTATTTTGGGCCAAAATTGCAGAAATTTCACTTATTTTGGGGCAAAATTGCAGAAATTTCACTTATTTCAGGGTAATAAGTCAGAAATTTTACTTATTTTGGGGCAAAAAAGACAAGAATTTTCTTTGTTTTGGGGGAAAAAGACAGAAATTCCACTGATTTAGAGGCAAAAAAACAGAAATTCCCCTTATTTCGAAGCAAAAATGAAGAAATTTCCCTTTTTTATGGCAAAAAGGTATTCATTCTTCTTATTTTCGGGCAAAAAGGCAGAAATTCCCTGTATTTTGGTGCAAAATTTCAGAAATTTGCCTAATTGTGGGGCAAAAAGGCAGAAAATCCCTATATGTTGGGGCAAAATACAGAAATTCTCCTCATTTTGGGGCAAAACTCAGAAATTTCAATTATTTTTGGGCAAAATTGCAGAAATTTCCCTTATTTTGGGGCAAAATTGCAGAAATTTCACTTATTTCAGGGTAATAAGTCAGAAATTTTTCTTATTTTGGGGCAAAAAAGACAGGAATTTTTTTTTGTTTTGGGGGAAAAGACAGAAATTCCACTTATTTAGAGGCAAAAAAGCAGAAATTCCCCTTATTTTGAAGCAAAAATGAAGAAATTTCCCTTTTTAATGGCAAAAAGGTATGCATTCTTCTTATTTTCGGGCAAAAAGGCAAAAATTCACGGTATTTTGGAGCAAAATTGCAGTAATTTGCCTAACTGTGGGGCAAAAAGGCAGAAATTCTCTATATGTTGGGGCAAAAAGACAGAAATTCTCCTTATTTTGGGGCAAAACTCAGAAATTCCATTATTTTGGGGCAAAATTCCAGAAATTTCCCTTATTTTGGGGCAAAATTGCAGAAATTTCACTTATTTTGGGGCATAATTGCAGAAATTTCACTTATTTCAGGGAAAAAAAGCAGAAATTTTCTTATTTTGGGGCAAAAAGGCAGAAATTCCTAATATTTTGTGTCAAAATTCAGAAATTCCCCTTATTTTGAGGTAAAAAGCCTGAAATTCCCCTTAATAGGGGGCAAAAAGGCAGAAATTTTTCTTATTTTAGGGCAAAATTGCAGAAATTTCACTTACTTCAGGGTAATAAGTCAGAAATTTTCCTTATTTTGGGGCAAAAAAGACAGGAATTTTCTTTGTTTTGGGGGAAAAAGACAGAAATTCTACTTATTTAGAGGCCAATAAGCAGAAATTCCTTTTATTTTAGAGCAAAAATGAAGAAATTTCCATTTTTTATGGCAAAAAGGTATGCATTCTTCTTATTTTCGGGCAAAAAGGCAGAAATTCCCCGTATTTTGGAGCAAAATTGTAGAAATTTGCCTAATTGTAGGGCAAAAAGGCAGAAATTCTCTATATGTTGGGGCAAAAAGACAGAAATTCTCCTTATTTTGGGGCATAACTCAGAAATTCCATTTTTTGGGGCAAAATTCCAGAAATTTCCCTTAATTTGGGGCAAAATTGTAGAAATTTCACTTATTTTGGGGCAAAATTGCAGAAATTTCACTTATTTCAGAGAAAAAAAGCAGAAATTTTCTTATTTTGGGCCAAAAAGGCAGAAATTCCTAATATTTTGTGGCAAAAATGCATAAATTCCCCTTATTTTGAGGTAAAAATACTGAAATTCCCTTAATAGAGGGTAAATATGCAGAAATTCCCCTAATTTGAGGTAAAATGCCTGAAATTCCCCTTATTTTGTAAACAAAAACGCAGAAAATTCCCTTATTTTAGGGCAAAATTCCATAAATTTCACTTACTTCAGGGTAATAAGTCAGAATTTTTCCTTATTTTGGGGCAAAAAAGACAGAAATTCCCTTTGTTTTGGGGGAAAAAGACAGAAATTCTACTTATTTAGAGGCAAAAAAGCAGAAATTCCCCTTATTTTGGAGCAAAAATGAAGAAATTTCCCTTTTTTATGGCAAAAAGGTATGCATTCTTCTTATTTTCGGGCAAAAAGCCTGAAATTCTCCGTATTTTGGAGTAAAAATTGCAGAAATTCCCCTAATTGTGGGGCAAAAATGCAGAAAATCTCTATATGTTGGGGCAAAAAACAGAAATTCTCCTTATTTTGGGGCAAAACTCAGAAATTCCACTTATTTTGGGGCAAAATTCCAGAAATTTCCCTTATTTTGGGGCAAAATTGCAGAAATTTCACTTATTTGAGGCAAATTTGCAGAAATTTCACTTATTTTGGGCCAAATTTCAGAAATTTCACTTATTTCAGGGAAAAAAGGCAGAAATTTTCCTTATTTTGGGGCAAAAAGCAGAAATTCCTAATATTTTGTGGCAAAAATTTAGAAATTTCCCTTATTTTGAGGTAAAAAAGCTGAAATTCCCCTTAATAGGGGGCAAAAAGGCAGAAATTTTTCTTATTTTGGGGCAAAATTGCAGAAATTTTACTTACTTCAGGGTAATAAGTCAGAATTTTTCTTTATTTTGGGGCAAAAAAACTGAAATTCCATTTGTTTTAGGGGAAAAAGACAGATATTCCACATATTTAGAGGCAAAAAAGCAGAAATTCCCCTTATTTTAGAGCAAAAATGAAGAAATTTCCCTTTTTTATGGCAAAAAGGTATGCATTCTTCTTATTTTCGGGCAAAAAGGCAGAAATTCTCTGTATTTTGGAGCAAAATTGCAGAAATTCCCATAATTGTGGGGCAAAAATGAAGAAATTGCCTATATGTTGGGGCAAAAAGACAGAAATTCTACTTATTTTGGGGCAAAACCTAGAAATTACACTTTTTTGGGGCAAAATTCCAGAAATTTCCCTTATTTTGGGCCTAAATTGCAGAAATTTCACTTATTTTGGGGCAAAATTGCAGAAATTTCACTTATTTCAGCGTAATAAGTCAGAAATTTTTCTTATTTTGGGGCAAAAAAGACAGGAATTTTCTTTGTTTTGGGGGAAAAAGACAGAAATTCCACTGATTTAGAGGCAAAAAACCAGAAATTCCCCTTATTTTGGAGCAAAAATGAAGAAATTTCTCTTTTTTATGGCAAAAAGGTATTCATTCTTCTTATTTTCGGGCAAAAAGGCAGAAATTCCCCGTATTTTGGTGCAAAATTGCAGAAATTTGCCTAATTGTGGGGCAAAAAGGCAGAAATTCCCTATATGTTGGGGCAAAATACAGAAATTCTCCTCATTTTGGGGCAAAACTCAGAAATTTCAATTATTTTGGGGCAAAATTGCAGAAATTTCCCTTATTTTGGGGCAAAATTGCAGAAATTTCACTTATATTAAGGCAAAATTGCAGAAATTTCACTTATTTCAGGGTAATAAGTCAGAAATTTTCCTTATTTTGGGGCAAAAAAGACAGGAATTTTTTTTGTTTTGGGGGAAAAGACAGAAATTCCACTTATTTAGAGGCAAAAAAGCAGAAATTCCCCTTATTTTGAAGCAAAAATGAAGAAATTTACATTTTTTATGGCAAAAAGGTATGCATTCTTCTTATTTTCGGGCAAAAAGGCAAAAATTCACGGTATTTTGCAGCAAAATTGCAGAAATTTGCCTAATTGTGGGGCAAAAAGGCAGAAATTCTCTATATGTTGGGGCAAAAAGACAGAAATTCTCCTTATTTTGGGGCAAAACTCAGAAATTCCATTATTTTGGGGCAAAATTCCAGAAATTTCCCTTATTTTGGGGCAAAATTGCAGAAATTTCAATTATTTTGGGGCATAATTGCAGAAATTTCACTTATTTCAGGGAAAAAAAGCAGAAATTTTCTTATTTTGGGGCCAAAAGGCAGAAATTCCTAATATTTTGTGTCAAAATTCAGAAATTCCCCTTATTTTGAGGTAAAAAGCCTGAAATTCCCCTTAATAGGGGGCAAAAAGTCAGAAATTTTTCTTATTTTAGGGCAAAATTGCAGAAATTTCACTTACTCCAGGGTAATAAGTCAGAAATTTTCCTTATTTTGGGGCAAAAAAGACAGGAATTTTCTTTGTTTTGAGGGAAAAAGACAGAAATTCTACTTATTTGGAGGCCAATAAGCAGAAATTCCTTTTATTTTAGAGCAAAAATGAAGAAATTTCCATTTTTTATGGCAAAAAGTTATGCATTCTTCTTATTTTCAGGCAAAAAGGCAGAAATTCCCCGTATTTTGGAGCAAAATTGTGGAAATTTGCCTAATTGTAGGGCAAAAAGGCAGAAATTCTCTAAATGTTGGGGCAAAAAGACAGAAATTCTCCTTATTTTGGGGCAAAACTCAAAAATTCCATTTTTTGGGGCAAATTCCAGAAATTTCCCTTAATTTGGGGCAAAATTGTAGAAATTTCACTTATTTTGGGGGAAAATTGCAGAAATTTCACTTATTTCAGAGAAAAAAAAGCAGAAATTTTCTTATTTTGGGCCAAAAAGGCAGAAATTCCTAATATTTTGTGGCAAAAATGCATAAATTCCCCTTATTTTGAGGTAAAAATACTGAAATTCCCTTAATAGTGGGTAAATATGCAGAAATTCCCCTAATTTGAGGTAAAATGGCTGAAATTCCCCTTATTTTGTAAACAAAAACGCAGAAAATTCCCTTATTTTAGGGCAAAATTGCATAAATTTCACTTACTTCAGGGTAATAAGTCAGAATTTTTCCTTATTTTAAGGCAAAAAAGACAGAAATTCCCTTTGTTTTGGGGGAGAAAAACAGAAATTCTACTTATTTAGAGGCAAAAAAGCAGAAATTCCCCTTATTTTGGAGCAAAAATGAAGAAATTTTCCTTTCTAATGGCAAAAAGGTATGCATTCTTTTATTTTCGGGCAAAAAGGCAGAAATTCCCCGTATTTTGGAGTAAAAATTGCAGAAATTCCCCTAATTGTGGGGCAAAAATGCAGAAAATCTCTATATGTTGGGGCAAAAAACAGAAATTCTCCTTATTTTGGGGCAAAACTCAGAAATTCCACTTATTTTGGGGCAAAATTCCAGAAATTTCCCTTATTTTGGGGCAAAATTGCAGAAATTTCACTTATTTGAGGCAAATTTGCAGAAATTTCACTTATTTTGGGGCAAAATTGCAGAAATTTCACTTATTTCAGGGAAAAAAGGCAGAAATTTTCCTTATTTTGGGGCAAAAAGCAGACATTCCTAATATTTTGTGGCAAAAATTTAGAAATTCCCCTTATTTTGAGGTAAAAAGGCTGAAATTCCCCTTAATAGGGGGCAAAAAGGCAGAAATTATCTGTATTTTGGAGCAAAATTGCAGAAATTCCCATAATTGTGGGGCAAAAATGCAGAAATTGCCTATATTTTGGGGCAAAAAGACAGAAATTCTCCTTATTTTGGGGCAAAACATAGAAATTCCACTTTTTTGGGGCAAAATTCCAGAAATTTCCCTTATTTTGGGCCAAAATTGCAGAAATTTCACTTATTTTGGGGCAAAATTTCAGAAATTTCACTTATTTCAGCGTAATAAGTCAGAAATTTTTCTTATTTTGGGGCAAAAAAGACAGGAATTTTCTTTGTTTTGGGGGAAAAAGACAGAAATTCCACTGATTTAGAGGCAAAAAACCAGAAATTCCCCTTATTTTGGAGCAAAATGAAGAAATTTCTCTTTTTTATGGCAAAAAGGTATTCATTCTTTTTATTTTCGGGCAAAAAGGCAGAAATTCCCCGTATTTTGGTGCAAAATTGCAGAAATTTGCCTAATTGTGGAGCAAAAAGGCAGAAATTCCTTATATGTTGGGGCAAAGTACAGAAATTCTCCTCATTTTGGGGCAAAACTCAGAAATTTCAATTATTTTGGGGCAAAATTGCAGAAATTTCCCTTATTTTGGGGCAAAATTGCAGAAATTTCACTTATTTTGGGGCAAAAGTGCAGAAATTTCACTTATTTCAGGGTTATAAGTCAGAAATTTTCCTTATTTTGGGGCTTAAAAGACAGGAATATTCTTTGTTTTGGGGGAAAAGACAGAAATTCCAGTTATTTAGAGGCAAAAAATCAGAAATTCCCCTTATTTTGAAGCGAAAATGAAGAAATTTCCCTTTTTTATGGCAAAAAGGTATGCATTCTTCTTATTTTCGGGCAAAAAGGCAAAAATTCACGGTAGTTTGGAGCAAAATTGCAGAAATTTGCCTAATTGTGGGGCAAAAAGGCAGAAATTCTCTATATGTTGGGGCAAAAAGACAGAAATTCTCCTTATTTTGGGGCAAAACTCAGAAATTCCATTATTTTGGGGCAAAATTCCAGAAATTTCCCTTATTTTGGGGCAAAATTGCAGAAATTTCACTTATTTTGGGGCATAATTGCAGAAATTTCACTTATTTCAGGGAAAAAAAGCAGAAATTTTCTTATTTTGGGGCAAAAAGGCAGAAATTCCTAATATTTTGTGTCAAAATTCAGAAATTCTCCTTATTTTGAGGTAAAAAGCCTGAAATTCCCCTTAATAGGGGGCAAAAAGGCAGAAATTTTTCCTATTTTAGGGCAAAATTGCAGAAATTTCACTTACTTCAGGGTAATAAGTCAGAAATTTTCCTTATTTTGGGGCAAAAAAGACAGGAATTTTCTTTGTTTTGAGGGAAAAAGACAGAAATTCTACTTATTTAGAGGCAAAAAAGCAGAAATTCCCCTTATTTTGGAGCAAAAATGAAGAAATTTCCTTTTTTTATGGCAAAAAGGTATGCATTCTTCTTATTTTCGGGCAAAAAGGCAGAAATTCCCCGTATTTTGGAGCAAAATTGCAGAAATTTGCCTAATTGTAGGGCAAAAAGGCAGAAATTCTCTTTATGTTGGGGCAAAAAAACAGAAATTCTCCTTATTTTGTGGCAAAACTCAGAAATTCCATTTTTTGGGGCAAAATTCCAGAAATTTCCCTTAATTTGGGGCAAAATTGTAGAAATTTCACTTATTTTGGGGCAAAATTGCAGAAATTTCACTTATTTCAGAGAAAAAAAAGCAGAAATTTTCTTATTTTGGGCCAAAAAGGCAGAAATTCCTAATATTTTGTGGCAAAAATGCATAAATTCCCCTTATTTTGAGGTAAAAATACTGAAATTCCTTTAATAGAGGGTAAATATGCAGAAATTCCCCTAATTTGAGGTAAAATGGCTGAAATTCCCCTTATTTTGTAAACAAAAACGCAGAAAATTCCCTTATTTTAGGGCAAAATTGCATAAATTTCACTTACTTCAGGGTAATAAGTCAGAATTTTTCCTTATTTTAAGGCAAAAAAGACAGAAATTCCCTTTGTTTTGGGGGAAAAAGACAGAAATTCTACTTATTTAGAGGCAAAAAAGCAGAAATTCCCCTTATTTTGGAGCAAAAATGAAGAAATTTCCCTTTTTTATGGCAAAAAGGTATGCATTCTTCTTATTTTCGGGCAAAAAGCCTGAAATTCTCCGTATTTTGGAGTAAAAATTGCAGAAATTCCCCTAATTGTGGGGCAAAAATGCAGAAAATCTCTATATGTTGGGGCAAAAAACAGAAATTCTCCTTATTTTGGGGCAAAACTCAGAAATTCCACTTATTTTGGGGCAAAATTCCAGAAATTTCCCTTATTTTGGGGCAAAATTGCAGAAATTTCACTTATTTGAGGCAAATTTGCAGAAATTTCACTTATTTTGGGCCAAATTTCAGAAATTTCACTTATTTCAGGGAAAAAAGGCAGAAATTTTCCTTATTTTGGGGCAAAAAGCAGAAATTCCTAATATTTTGTGGCAAAAATTTAGAAATTTCCCTTATTTTGAGGTAAAAAAGCTGAAATTCCCCTTAATAGGGGGCAAAAAGGCAGAAATTTTTCTTATTTTGGGGCAAAATTGCAGAAATTTTACTTACTTCAGGGTAATAAGTCAGAATTTTTCTTTATTTTGGGGCAAAAAAACTGAAATTCCATTTGTTTTATGGGAAAAAGACAGATATTCCACATATTTAGAGGCAAAAAAGCAGAAATTCCCCTTATTTTGGAGCAAAAATGAAGAAATTTCCCTTTTTTATGGCAAAAAGGTATGCATTCTTCTTATTTTCAGGCAAAAAGGCAGAAATTCTCTGTATTTTGGAGCAAAATTGCAGAAATTCCTCTTATTGTGGGGCCAAAAGGCAGAAATTCCCTATATGTTAGGGCAAAAAACAGAAATTTTCCTTATTTTGGGGCAAAACTCAGAACTTCCACTTATTTTGGGGCAAAATTCCAGAGATTTCCCTTATTTTGGGACAAAATTGCAGAAATTTCACTTATTTTGGGGAAAAATTGCAGAAATTTTACTTACTTCAGTGAAAAAAGGCAGAAATTTTTTTTTTATTTTGGGGCAAAAATGCAGAAATTCCTAATATTTTGTAGCAAAATTGCAGAAATTCCCCTTATTTTGAGGTAAAAATGCTAAAATCCCCCTTATTTGGGGGCAAAAAGGCAGAAATTTCCCTTATTTGGGGCAAAATTTCAGAAATTTCCCTTATTTCATAGTAATAAGTCAGAAATTTTCCTTATTTTGCGCAAAAAAGACAGAAATTCCCTTTGTTTTGGGGAAAAAATACATAAATTCCACTTATTTAGAGACAAAAAAGCAGAAATTCCCCTTATTTTGGGGTAAAATTGCATAAATTTCACTTACTTCAGGGTAATAAGTCAGAAATTTTCCTTATTTTTGGGCAAAAAAGACAGAAATTACCTTTGTTTTGGGGGAAAAAGACAGAAATTCCAGTTATTTAGAGGCAGAAAAGCAAAAATTCCCCTTATTTTGGAGCAAAATTGCAAAAATTTCCCTTTTTTTATGGCAAAAAGTTATGCATTCTACTTATTTTCGCGCAAAAAGGAAGAAATTACCCGTATTTTGGAGCAAAATTGCAGAAATTCCCCTAATTGTGGGGCAAAAAGGCAGAAATTCCCTATATGTTGGGGCAAAAAGACAGAAATTCTCCATATTTTTGGTCAAAACTCAGAAATTCCACTTATTTTGGGGCAAAATTTCAGATATTTCACTTATTTTGGGGCAAAATTGCAGAAATTTCACTTATTTTAGGGCAAAATTGCAGAAATTTAACTTATTTCAGGGTAATAAGTCAGAAATTTTCCTTATTTTGGGGCAAAAAGACAGAAATTCTATTTATATTAGGGGACAAAGACAGAAATTCTACATATTTAGAGGCATAAAAGCAGAAAATCCCCTTATTTTAGAGCAAAAATGAAGAAATTTTCCTTTTTTATGGCAAAAAGGTATGCATTCATCTTATTTTCGGGCAAAAAGGCAGAAATTCCCCGTATTTTGGAGAAAATTGCAGAAATTGCCCTAATTGTGGGGCAAAAAGGCAGAAATTCCCTATATGTTGAGGCAAAAAGACAGAAATTCTCCTTATTTTGGGTCAAAACTCAGAAATTCCAATTATTTTGAGGCAAAATTCCAGAAATTTCACTTATTTTGGGGCAAAATTGTAGAAATTTCACTTATTTTGGGGAAAAATTTCAGAAATTTCACTTATTTCAGAAAAAAAGCAGAAATTTTCTAATTTTGAAGCAAAAAGGCAGAAATTTCTTTTATTTTGGTACAAAATTCCAGAAATTTCCTTTATTTTGGGGCAAAATTGCAGAAATTTCACTTATTTTGGGGCAAAATTTCAGAAATTTCACTTATTTCTGAAAAAGAAGGCAGAAATTTTCCTTATTTTGGGGCAAAAGGCAGAAATTCCTAATATTTTGTGGCAGAAATGCAGAAATTCCCCTTATTTTGAGGTAAAAAGGCTGAAATTCCCCTTATTTGGGGGCAAAAAGGAAGAAATTTCCATTTTTTGGGGGCAAAATTGTAGAAATTTCACTTACTTCAGGGTAATAAGTCAGAAATTTTCCTTATTTTGGAACAAAAAAGACAGAAATTCCCTTTGTTTTGGGGGAAAAGACAGAAATTCCACTTATTTAGAGTCAAAAAGGCAGAAATTCCCCTTATTTTGGAGCAAAAATGAAGAAATTTTCCTTTTTTATGGCAAAAAGGTATGCATTCTTATTTTCAGGCAAAAAGGCAGAAATTCCCCGTATTTTGGAGCAAAATTGCAGACATTCCCCTAATTGTGGTGCAAAAAGGCAGAAATTCCCTATATGTTGGGGCAAATAGACAGAAATTCTCCTTATTTTAGGGCAAAATTCAGAAATTTAAAATATTTTGAGGCAAAATTGCAGAAATTTCATTTATTTCAGAAAAAAAGCAAAATTTTCTTATTTTGGGGCAAAAAGGCAGAAATTTCTTTTATTTTGGTACAAAATTGCAGAAATTTTTCTTAATTTGGGGCAAAAAGGCAGAAATTTCCCATATTTTGGGGCAAAAATGCAGAAATTCCCCTTATTTTGAGGTAAAAAGGCTGAAATTCCCCTCATTTGAGGTCAAAAAGCAGAAATTTCTCTTATTTTGGGGCAAAATTCCAGAAATTTCCCTTATTTTGGGGCAAAATTGCAGAAATTTCACTTATTTTGGGGCAAAATTGCAGAAAATTCACTTATTTCAGGGAAAAAAGGCAGAAATTTTCCTTATTTTTGGGCAAAAAAACAGAAATTCCTAATATTTTGTGGCAAAAATGCAGAAATTCCCCTTATTTTGAGGTAAAAAGGCTGATATTCCCCTTCTTTGGGGGCAAAAAGCAGAAATTTTCCTTATTTTGGGGCAAAAAAGACAGAAATTCCCTTTGTTTTTGGGGAAAAAGACAGAAATTCCACATATTTAGAGGCAAAAAAGCAGAAATTTCCCTTATTTCTGAGCAAAATTGCAAAAATTTCCCTTTTTTATGGCAAAAAGGTATGCATTCTTCTTATTATCGAGCAAAAAGGCAGAAATTCCCCGTATTTTGGAGCAAAATTGCAGAAATTCCCCTAATTGTGGGGCAAAAAGGCAGAAATTTCCTATATGTTAGGGCAAAAAGACAGAAATTCTCCTTATTTTGGGGCAAAACTCAGAAATTCCACTTATTTTGGGGCAAAATTCAAGAAATTTCCATTATTTTGGGGGCAAAATGGAAGAAATTTCACTTATTTTGGGGCAAAATTGCAGAAATTTCACTTATTTCAGGAAAAAAAGGCAGAAATTTTCCTTATTTTGGGGCAAAAAAACAGAAATTCCTAATATTTTGTGGCAAAAATGCAGAAATTCCCCTTATTTTGAGGTAAAAAGGCTGATATTCCCCTTCTTTGGGGGCAAAAAGGCAGAAATTTTCCTTATTTTGGGGCAAAAAAGACAGAAATTCCCTTTGTTTTCAGGGAAAAAGACAGAAATTCCACATATTTAGAGGCAAAAAAGCAGAAATTTCCCTTATTTTGGAGCAAAATTGCAAAAATTTCCCTTTTTTATGGCAAAAAGGTATGCATTCTTCTTATTATCGAGCAAAAAGGCAGAAATTCCCTGTATTTTGGAGCAAAATTGCAGAAATTCTCCTAATTGTGGGGCAAAAAGGCAGAAATTTCCTATATGTTAGGGCAAAAAGACAGAAATTCTCCTTATTTTGGGGCAAAACTCAGAAATTCCACTTATTTTGGGGCAAAATTCAAGAAATTTCCATTATTTTAGGGGCAAAATTAAAGAAATTTCACTTATTTTGGGGCAAAATTGCAGAAATTTCATTTATTTCAGGAAAAAAAGGCAGAAATTTTCCTTATTTTGGGGCAAAAAGGCAGAAATTCCTAATATTTTGTGGCAAAAATCTAGAAATTCCCCTTATTTTGAGGTAAAAAGGCTGAAATTCCCCTTATTTGAGGGCAAAAAGGCAGTAATTTCCCTTATTTTGGGGCAAAATTGCAGAAATTTCACTTATTTCAGGGTAATAAATCAGAAATTTTTTTTATTTTGAAGCTAAAAGGACAGAAATTTCCTTTGTTTTGGGGGAAAAAGACAGAAATTCAACTTATTTAGAGTCAAAAATTCAGAAATTCCTCTTATTTGGGGAAAAAATGAAGAAATTTCCCTTTTTTATGGCAAAAAGGTATGCATTCTTTTTATTTTTGGGCAAAAAGGCAGAAATTCCCCGTATTTTGGAGGAAAATTGCAGAAATTCCCCTAATTGTGGAACAAAAAGGCAGAAATTCCCTATATGTTGGTGCAAAAAGACAGAAATTCTCCTTATTTTCGGGCAAAACTCAGAAGTTTACTTATTTTAGGGCAAAATTCCAGAAATTTCCCTTATTTTGTGGGAAAATTGCTGAAATTTCACCTATTTTGGGGCAAAATTGCAGAAATTTCACTTATTTCAGAAAAAAAAAGCAGAAATTTTCTTATTTTGGGGCAAAAAGGCAGAAATTTCATTTATTTTGGTACAAAATTGCAGAAATTTTTCTTATTTTGGAGCAAAAATGCAGAAATTTCCCATATTTTGGGGCAAAAATGCAGAAATTCTTATTTTGAGGAAAAAGGCTGAAATTCCCCTTATTTGGGGGCAAAAAGGCAGAAATTTCCCTTATTTTGGGGCAAAATTGCAGAAATTTCACTTATTTCAGGGTAATAAGTCATAAATTTTCCTTATTTTGGGCAAAAAACACAGAAATTCCCTTTGTTTTGTGGGGAAAACACAGAAATTCCACTTTTTTAGAGGCAAAAAAGCAGAAATTCCTTTTATTTTTTAGCAAAAATGAAGAAATTTCCCTTTTTTGTAGCAAAAGGTATACATTCCCCTTATTTTAGGCTAAAAAGCAGAAATTCCCCGTATTTTGGAGCAAAATTGTAGAAATTCCCCTAATTGTGGGGCAAAAAGGCAGAAATTCCTTATATGTTAGTGCAAAAAGACAGAAATCCTCCTTATTTTCGGGCAAAACTCAGAAATTCCACTTATTTTGGGGCAAAATTGCTGAAATTTCACCTATTTTGGGGCAAAATTGCAAAAATTTCACTTATTTCAGAAAAAAAAGCAGAAATTTTCTTATTTTGGGGCAAAAAGGCAGACATTTCATTTATTTTGGTACAAAATTGCAGAAATTTTTCTTATTTTGGAGCAAAAATGCAGAAATTTCCCATATTTTGGGGCAAAAATGCAGAAATTCTTATTTTGAGGAAAAAGGCTGAAATTCCCCTTATTTGGGGGCAAAAAGGCAGAAATTTCCCTTATTTTGGGGTAAAATTGCAGAAATTTCACTTATTTCAGGGTAATAAGTCAGAAATTTTCCTTATTTTGGGGCAAAATTGCAGAAATTTCACTTATTTTGGGGCAAAATTGGAGAAATTTCACTTATGTCAGGGTAATAAGTCAGAAATTTTTTTTAATTTGGGGCAAAAAAACAGGAATTTCCTTTGTTTTGGGGGAAAAAGACAGAAATTCCACTTATTTAGAGGCAAAAAAGCAGAAATTCCCCTTATTTTGGAGCAAAAATGAAGAAATTTTTCTTTTTTATGGCAAAAAGGTATGCATTCTTCTTATTTTTGGGCAAAAACCAGAAGTTTCCCGTATTTTGGAGCAAAATTGCAGAAATTCCTCTAATTGTGGGGTAAAAAGGCAGAAATTCCCTATATTTTATGGCATAAAGACAGAAATTCTTCTTATTTTGGGGCAAAACTCAGAAATTCCACATATTTTAAGGCAAAATTCCAGAAATTTCTCTTATTTTGGGGCAAAATTGCAGAAATTTCACTTATTTTGGGGCAAAATTGCAGAAATTTCAGTTATTTAAGGGAAAAAAAGCAGAAATTTTCTTCTTCTGGGGCAAAAAGGCAAAATTTTCTTTTATTTTGGTACAAAATTGCAGAAAATTTTTTTATTTTGGGCAAAAAGGCAGAAATTTCCCATATTTTGGGGCAAAATGCAGAAATTCTTCTTATTTTGAGGTAAAAAGGCTGAAATTCCCGTTATTTGAGGGCAAAAAGGGAGAAATTTCCCTTATTTTGGGGAAAAATTGCAGAAATTTCACTTATTTCAGGGTAATAAGTAAAAAATTTTTTTTATTTTGAGGCAAAAATTCAAAATTCCCTTTGTTTTGGGGGACAAAGACAGAAATTCCACATATTTAGAGGCATAAAAGCAAAAATTCTCTTTATTTTGGAGCAAAATTGAAGAAATTTTTCTTTTTTATGGCAAATAGTTATGCATTCTTCTTATTTTCGGGCAAAAAGGCAGAAATTTCACTTATTTGGGGCAAAATTGCAGAAATTTCACTTATTTCATGGTAATAAGTCAGAAATTTTCCTTATTTTGCGCAAAAAAGACAGAAATTCCCTTTGTTTTGGGGGAAAAATACATAAATTCCACTTATTTAGAGACAAAAAAGCAGAAATTCCCCTTATTTTGGGGCAAAATTGCATAAATTTCACTTACTTCAGGGTAATAAGTCAGAAATTTTCCTTATTTTTGGGCAAAAAAGACAGAAATTACCTTTGTTTTGGGGGAAAAAAACAGAAATTCCACTTATTTAGAGGCAAAAAAGCAAAAATTCCCTTTATTTTGGAGCAAAAATGAAGAAATTTTCCTTTTTATGGCAAAAGTTATGCATTCTTATTTTCGGGCAAAAAGGCAGAAATTCCCCGTATTTTGGAGCAAAATTGCAGAAATTCCCCTAATTGTGGGGCAAAAAGGCAGAAATTCCCTATATGTTGAGGCAAAAAGACAGAGATTCTCCTTATTTTGGGGCAAAACTCAGAAATTCCACTTATTTTGGGGCAAAATTCCAGAAATTTCACTTATTTTGGGGCAAAATTGTAGAAATTTCACTTATTTTGGGGCAAAATTGCAGAAATTTCACTTATTTTGGGGCAAAATTGCAGAAATTTAACTTATTTAGGTAATAAGTCACAAATTTTCCTTATTTTGGAGCAAAAAGACCGAAATTCTATTTGTATTGGGGGACAAAGACAGAAATTCCACATATTTAGACGCATAAAAGCAGAAATTCCCCTTATTTTGGAGCAAAAATGAAGAAATTTTCCTTTTTTATGGCAAAAAGGTATGCATTCTTCTTATTTTCGGGCAAAAAGGCAGAAATTCCCTGTATTTTGGAGCAAAATTGCAGAAATTGCCATAATTGTGGGGCAAAAAGGCAGAAATTCCCTATATGTTGAGGCAAAAAGACAGAAATTCTCCTTATTTTGGGTCAAAAGTATGAAATTCCAATTATTTTGAGGCAAAATTCCAGAAATTTCACTTAATTTGGGGCAAAATTGTAGAAATTTCACTTATTTTGGAGAAAAATTTCAGAAATTTCACTTATTTCAGAAAAAAAGCAGAAATTTTCTTATTTGGAAGCAAAAAGGCAGAAATTTCTTTTATTTTGGTACAAAATTGCAGAAATTTCCCTTATTTTGGGGCAAAATTGCAGAAATTTCACTTATTTTGGGGCAAAATTTCAGAAATTTCACTTATTTCAGGAAAAAAAGGCAGAAATTTTCCTTATTTTGGGGCAAAAAGGCAGAAATTCCTAATATTTTGTGGCAAAAATGCAGAAATTCCCCTTATTTTGAGGTAAAAAGGCTGAAATTCCCTATATTTGGGGGCAAAAAAGGCAGAAATTTCCCTTTTTTGGGGGCAAAATTGTAGAAATTTCACTTACTTCAGGGTAATAAGTCAGAAATTTTCCTTATTTTGGAACAAAAAAAGACAGAAATTCCCTTTGTTTTGGGGGAAAAAGACAGAAATTCCACTTATTTAGAGTCAAAAAGGCAGAAATTCCTTTTATTTTGGAGCAAAAATGAAGAAATTTTCCTTTTTTATGGCAAAAAGGTATGCATTCTTATTTTCGGGCAAAAAGGCAGAAATTCCCCGTCTTTTGGAGCAAAATTGCAGAAATTCCCCTAATTATGGGGCAAAAAGGGAGAAATTGCCTATATATTGGGGCAATAAGACAGAAATTCTCCTTATTTTGGGGTAAAACTCAGAAATTCCACTTATTTTGGGGCAAAATTCCAGAAATTTCACATATTTTGGGGCAAAATTCTAGAAATTTCACTTATTTTGGGCCAAAATTTCAGAAATTTCACTTATTTTCAGAAAAAAAAATAGAAATTTTTCTATTTCGAAGCAAAAATGCAGAAATTTCTTTTATTTTGGTACAAAATTGCAGAAATTTTTCTTATTTTGGGGCAAAAAGGCAGAAATTTCCCATATTTTGGGGCAAAAATTTAGAAATTCCCCTTATTTTGAGGTAAAAAGGCTAAAATTCCCCTTATTTGGGGGCAAAAAGGCAGAAATTCCACTTATTTTGGGCCAAAATTGCAGAAATTTCACTTATTTCAGGGAAAAAATGCAGAAATTTTCCTTATTTTGGGGCAAAAAGGCAGAAATTCCTAATATTTTGTGGCAAAAATAAAGAAATTCCCTTTATTTTGAGGTAAAAAGGGTGAAATTCCCCTTATTTGGGGGTAAAAAGGCCGAAATTTCCATTATTTTGGGGCAAAATTGCAGAAATTTAACTTATTTCAGGTTAATAAGTCAGAAATTTTTTTTATTTTGGGGCAAAAAAGACAGAAATTCCCTTTGTTTTGGAGGAAAAAGAACAAAATACCACTTATTTAGAGGCAAAAAAGTAGAAATTTTGCTTATTTTGGAGCAAAAATTAAGAAATTTCCCTTTTTTATGGCAAAAAGGCAAAAATTCCTTGTATTTTGGAGCAAAATTGCAGAAATTCCCCTAATTGTCAGGCAAAAAGGTAGAAATTCCATATATGTTGGGGCAAAAAGACAGAAATTCTCTTTATTTTGGGGCGAAACTCAAAAATTCCACTTATTTGGGGCAAAATTCCAGAAATTTACCTTATTTTAGGGCAAAATTGCAGAAATTTCACTTATTTTGGGGCAAAATTGCAGAAATTTCACTTATTTCAGGGAAAAAAAGCAGAAATTTTCCTTATTTTGGGGCAAAAAACAGAAATTCCTAATATTTTGTAGTAAAAATGCAGAAATTCCCCTTATTTTGAGGTAAAAAGGCTGAAATTCCCCTTATTTGGGGGCAAAAAGGCAGTAATTTCCCTTATTTTGGGGCAAAATTGCAGAAATTTCACTTATTTCAGGGTAAAAAGTAAGAAATTTTCCTTATTTTGGAACAAAAAAGACAGAAATTCCCTTTGTTTTAGGGGAAAAAGACAGATATTCCACTTATTTAGAGTCAAAAAGGCATAAATACCCCTTATTTTGGAGCAAAAATGAAGATATTTCCCTTTTTTTTGGCAAAAAGGTATGCATTCTTCTTATTTTCAGGCAAAAAGGCAGAAATTCCCTGTATTTTGAGCAACATTGCAGAAATTCCCCAAATTGTGGGGCAAAAAGGCAGAAATTCCCTATATGTTGGGGCAAAAAGACAGACATTCTTCTTATTTTGGGGCAAAACTCAGAAATTCCACTTATTTTGGGGCAAAATTCCAGAAATTTCCCATATTTTGGGGCCAAATTGCAGAAATTTCACTTATTTTGGGGCAAAATTTCAGAAATTTCACTTATTTCAGGGAAAAAAAGCAGAAATTTTTTTATTTTGGGGCAAAAAGGCAGAAATTTCCCATATTTTGAAGAAAAATGCAGAAATTCCCCTTATTTTGAGGTAAAAATGCTGAAATTCCCCTTATTTGGGTGCAAAAACGCAGAAATTTCTCTTATTTTGAGGCAAAATTGCAGAAATTTCACTTATTTCAGGATAATAAATCAGAAATTTTCTTTATTTTGGGGCAAGAAAGACAGAAATTCTATTTGTTTTCGGGGAAAAAACAGAAATTCGAATTATTAAGAGGAAAAAAGCAGAAATTCTTCTTATTTTGGAGCAAAAATGAAAAAATTTTACTTTTTTATGGCAAAAAGGTATGCATTCTTCTTATTTTCAGACAAAAAGGCAGAAATTCCCCGTATTTTGGAGCAAAATTGCAGAAATTACTCTAATTGTGGGGCAAAAAGGCAGAAATTCCTTATATGTTGGGGCAAAAAGACAGAAATTCTCCTTATTTTGTGGCAAAACTCAGAAATTTCACTTATTTTGGGACAAAATTGCAGAAATTTCAGTTATTTCAGAAAAAAAAAGCATAAATTTTCTTATTTTGGGGCAAAAAGGCAGAAAATTCCCATATTTTGGGGCAAAAATGCAGAAATTCCCCTTATTTTGGGGTAAAAATCTGAAATTCCCTTATTTGGGGGCAAAAAAGCAGAAATTTCACTTATTTAAGCAAAAAAAGTTAGAAATTTTCCTTATTTTGGAGCAAAAAGACAGAAATTCCTTTTGTTTTAGAGAAAAAAGACAGAAATTCCACTTATTTAGAGGCAAAAAAGCAGAAATTCCCCTTATTTTGAGGTAAAAAGGCTGAAATTCCCCTTATTTTGGGGCAAAAAGGCAGAAATTTCCTTTATTTTGAGGCAAAATTGCAGAAATTTCACTTATTTCAGGGTAATAAGTCAGAAATTTTCCTTATTTTGGGGCAAAAAAAGACAGAAATTCCCTTTGTTTTGGGGGAAAAAGACAGAAATTCCACTTATTTAGAGGCAAATGCAGAAATTCCCCTTATTTTGGAGCAAAAATGAAGAAATTTCCCTTTTTTATGGCAAAAAGGTATGCATTCTTCTTATTTTCGGACAAAAAGGCAGAAATTCCCCGTATTTTGCAGCAAAATTTCAGAAATTCCCCTAATTGTGGGGCAAAAAGGCAGAAATTCCCTATATGTTGGGGCAAAAGGACAGAAATTCTCCTTATTTTGTGGCAAGACTCAGAAATACCACTTATTTTGAGGCAAAATTCCAGAAATTTCCCTTATTTTGTGTAAAAATTGCAGAAATTTCACTTATTTTGGGCAAAATTGCAGAAATTTCACTTATTTCAGAAAAAAAGCAGAATTTTTTTTTATTTTGGGGCAAAAAGGCAGAAATTTCTTTTATTTTGGTACAAAATTGAAGAAATTTTTCTTATTTTGGGGCAAAAACGCAGAAATTTCCCATATTTTGGGGCAAAACTGCAGAAATTTCCCTTTTTTTGATGTAAAAAGGCTGAAATTCCCCTTATTTGGGGGCAAAAAGGGAGAAATTTTTCTTATTTTGAGGCAAAATTGCAGCAATTTCACTTATTTCAGGGTAATAAGTCAGAAATTTTCCTTATCTTGGGGCAAAAAATACAGAAATTCCCTTTGTTTTGGGGGAAAAAGACAGAAATTCCACTTATTTTGGGGCAAAATTCCAGAAATTTCACTTATTTTGGGGCAAAATTGTAGAAATTTCACTTATTTTGGGGCAAAATTTCAGAAATTTCACTTTTTTCAGAAAAAAAAGTAGAAATTTTTCTATTTGGAACAAAAAGGCAGAAATTTCTTTTATTTTGTTACAAAATTGCAGAAATTTTTCTTATTTTGGGGCAAAAAGGCAGAAATTTCCCATATTTTGGGGCAAAAATGCAGAAATTCCCCTTATTTTGAGGTAAAAAGGCTAAAATTCCCCTTATTTGGGGGCAAAAAGGCAGAAATTTCACTTATTTTGGACCAAACTTGCGGAAATTTCACTTATTTCAGGGAAAAAAGGCAGAAATTTTCCTTATTTTGCGGCAAAAAGGCAGAAATTCCTAATATATTGTGGCAAAAATGCAGAAATTCCCTTTATTTTGAGGTAAAAAGGGTGAAATTCCCCTTATTTGGGGGTAAAACTGCCGAAATTTCGCTTATTTTGGGGCAAAATTGCAGAAATTTCACTTATTTCAGGGTAATAAGTAAGAAATTTTCCATATTTTGGGGCAAAAAAGACAGAAATTCCCTTTGTTTTGGAGGAAAAAGACAGAAATACCACTTATTTAGAGGCAAAAAAGCAGAAATTTTCCTTATTTTGGAGCAAAAATGAAGAAATTTCCCTTTTTTATGGCAAAAAGGTATGCATTCTTCTTATTTTCGGGCAAAAAGGCAGAAATTCCCCGTATTTTGGAGCAAAATTGCAGAAATTCCCCTAATTGTCGGGCAAAAAGGTAGAAATTCCCTATCTGTTGGGGCAAAAAGACAGAAATTCTCCTTATTTTGGGGCAAAACTCAGAAATTCCACTTATTTGGGGCAAAATTCCAGAAATTTACCTTATTTTAGAACAAAATTGCAGAAATTTCACTTTTTTTGGGGCAAAATTGCAGAAATTTCACTTATTTCAGGGAAAAAAGGCAGAAATTTTCCTTATTTTGGGGCAAAAAGCAGAAATTCCTAATATTTTGTGGCAAAAATGCAGAAATTCCTCTTATTTTGAGGTAAAAAGGCTGAAATTACCCTTATTTGGGGGCAAAAAGGCAGTAATTTCCCTTATTTTGGGGCAAAATTGAAGAAATTTCAGTTATTTCAGGGTAATAAGTAAGAAATTTTTTTTATTTTGGAAGAAAAAAGACAGAAATTCCCTTTGTTTTGGGGGAAAAAGACAGAAATTCCACTTATTTAGAGTCAAAAAGGCAGAAATTCCCCTTATTTTGAAGCAAAAATGAAGATATTTCCCTTTTTTATGGCAAAAAGGTATGCATTCTTCTTATTTTCAGGCAAAAAGGCAGAAATTCCCTGTATTTTGAACAACATTGCAGAAATTCCCCTAATTGTGGGGCAAAAAGGCAGAAATTCCCTATATGTTGGGGCAAAAAGACAGACATTCTTCTTATTTTGGAGCAAAACTGAGAAATTCCACTTATTTTGGGGCAAAATTCCAGAAATTTCCCATATTTTGGGGCCAAATTGCAGAAATTTCACTTATTTTGGGGCAAAATTTCAGAAATTTCACTTATTTCAGGAAAAAAAGGCAGAAATTTTCCTTATTTTGGGGCAAAAGGCAGAAATTCCTAATATTTTGTGGCAAAAATGCAGAAATTCCCCTTATTTTGAGGTAAAAAGGCTGAAATTCCCTATATTTGGGGGCAAAAAAGGCAGAAATTTCCCTTTTTTGGGGGCAAAATTGTAGAAATTTCACTTACTTCAGGGTAATAAGTCAGAAATTTTCCTTATTTTGGAACAAAAAAGACAGAAATTCCCTTTGTTTTGGGGGAAAAAGACAGAAATTCCACTTATTTAGAGTCAAAAAGGCAGAAATTCCTTTTATTTTGGAGCAAAAATGAAGAAATTTTCCTTTTTTATGGCAAAAAGGTATGCATTCTTATTTTCAGGCAAAAAGGCAGAAATTCCCCGTCTTTTGGAGCAAAATTGCAGAAATTCCCCTAATTATGGGGCAAAAAGGAAGAAATTCCCTATATATTGGGGCAATAAGACAGAAATTCTCCTTATTTTGGGGTAAAACTCAGAAATTCCACTTATTTTGGGGCAAAATTCCAGAAATTTCACATATTTTGGGGCAAAATTCTAGAAATTTCACTTATTTTGGGCCAAAATTTCAGAAATTTCACTTATTTTCAGAAAAAAAAATAGAAATTTTTCTATTTCGAAGCAAAAATGCAGAAATTTCTTTTATTTTGGTACAAAATTGCAGAAATTTTTCTTATTTTGGGGCAAAAAGGCAGAAATTTCCCATATTTTGGGGCAAAAATTTAGAAATTCCCCTTATTTTGAGGTAAAAAGGCTAAAATTCCCCTTATTTGGGGGCAAAAAGGCAGAAATTCCACTTATTTTGGGCCAAAATTGCAGAAATTTCACTTATTTCAGGGAAAAAAGGCAGAAATTTTCCTTATTTTGGGGCAAAAAGGCAGAAATTCCTAATATTTTGTGGCAAAAATAAAGAAATTCCCTTTATTTTGAGGTAAAAAGGGTGAAATTCCCCTTATTTGGGGGTAAAAAGGCCGAAATTTCCATTATTTTGGGGCAAAATTGCAGAAATTTAACTTATTTCAGGTTAATAAGTCAGAAATTTTTTTTGGGGGGGCAAAAAAGACAGAAATTCCCTTTGTTTTGGAGGAAAAATACCAAAATACCACTTATTTAGAGGCAAAAAAGCAGAAATTTTCCTTATTTTGGAGCAAAAATTAAGAAATTTCCTTTTTTTATGGCAAAAAGGCAAAAATTCCTTGTATTTTGGAGCAAAATTGCAGAAATTCCTCTAATTGTCAGGCAAAAAGGTAGAAATTCCATATATGTTGGGGCAAAAAGTCAGAAATTCTCTTTATTTTGGGGCGAAACTCAGAAATTCCACTTATTTGGGGCAAAATTCCAGAAATTTACCTTATTTTAGGGCAAAATTGCAGAAATTTCACTTATTTTGGGGCAAAATTGCAGAAATTTCACTTATTTCAGGGAAAAAAAGCAGAAATTTTCCTTATTTTGGGGCAAAAAACAGAAATTCCTAATATTTTGTAGTAAAAATGCAGAAATTCCCCTTATTTTGAGGTAAAAAGGCTGAAATTCCCCTTATTTGGGGGCAAAAAGGCAGTAATTTCCCTTATTTTGGGGCAAAATTGCAGAAATTTCACTTATTTCAGGGTAATAAGTAAGAAATTTTCCTTATTTTGGAACAAAAAAGACAGAAATTCCCTTTGTTTTAGGGGAAAAAGACAGATATTGCACTTATTTAGAGTCAAAAAGGCAGAAATACCCCTTATTTTGGAGCAAAAATGAAGATATTTCCCTTTTTTTATGGCAAAAAGGTATGCATTCTTCTTATTTTCAGGCAAAAAGGCAGAAATTCCCTGTATTTTGAGCAACATTGCAGAAATTCCCCTAATTGTGGGGCAAAAAGGCAGAAATTCCCTATATGTTGGGGCAAAAAGACAGACATTCTTCTTATTTTGGGGCAAAACTCAGAAATTCCATTATTTTGTGGCAAAATTCCAGAAATTTTCCTTATTTTGGGGCAAAATTGCAGAAATTTCACTTATTTTGGGGCATAATTGCAGAAATTTCACTTATTTCAGGGAAAAAAAGCAGAAATTTTCTTATTTTGGGGCAAAAAGGCAGAAATTCCTAATATTTTGTGTCAAAATTCAGAAATTCCCCTTATTTTGAGGTAAAAAGCCTGAAATTCCCCTTAATAGGGGGCAAAAAGGCAGAAATTTTTCTTATTTTAGGGCAAAATTGCAGAAATTTCACTTACTTCAGGGTAATAAGTCAGAAATTTTCCTTATTTTGGGGCAAAAAAGACAGGAATTTTCTTTCTTTTGGGGGAAAAAGACAGAAATTCTACTTATTTAGAGGCCAATAAGCAGAAATTCCTTTTATTTTAGAGCAAAAATGAAGAAATTTCCATTTTTTATGGCAAAAAGGTATGCATTCTTCTTATTTTCGGGCAAAAAGGCAGAAATTCCCCGTATTTTGGAGCAAAATTGTAGAAATTTGCCTAATTGTAGGGCAAAAAGGCAGAAATTCTCTATATGTTGGGGCAAAAAGACAGAAATTCTCCTTATTTTGGGGCAAAACTCAGAAATTCCATTTTTTGGGGCAAAATTCCAGAAATTTCCCTTAATTTGGGGCAAAATTGTAGAAATTTCACTTATTTTGGGGCAAAATTGCAGAAATTTCACTTATTTCAGAGAAAAAAAGCAGAAATTTTCTTATTTTGGGCCAAAAAGGCAGAAATTCCTAATATTTTGTGGCAAAAATGCATAAATTCCCCTTATTTTGAGGTAAAAATACTGAAATTCCCTTAATAGAGGGTAAATATGCAGAAATTCCCCTAATTTGAGGTAAAATGCCTGAAATTCCCCTTATTTTGTAAACAAAAACGCAGAAAATTCCCTTATTTTAGGGCAAAATTCCAGAAATTTCACTTACTTCAGGGTAATAAGTCAGAATTTTTCCTTATTTTGGGGCAAAAAAGACAGAAATTCCCTTTGTTTTGGGGGAAAAAGACAGAAATTCTACTTATTTAGAGGCAAAAAAGCAGAAATTCCCCTTATTTTGGAGCAAAAATGAAGAAATTTCCCTTTCTTATGGCAAAAAGGTATGCATTCTTCTTATTTTCGGGCAAAAAGGCTGAAATTCTCCGTATTTTGGAGTAAAAATTGCAGAAATTCCCCTAATTGTGGGGCAAAAATGCAGAAAATCTCTATATGTTGGGGCAAAAACAGAAATTCTCCTTATTTTGGGGCAAAACTCAGAAATTCCACTTATTTTGGGGCAAAATTCCAGAAATTTCCCTTATTTTGGGGCAAAATTGCAGAAATTTCACTTATTTGAGGCAAATTTGCAGAAATTTCACTTATTTTGGGGCAAAATTGCAGAAATTTCAATTATTTCAGGGAAAAAAGGCAGAAATTTTCCTTATTTTGGGGCAAAAAGCAGAAATTCCTAATATTTTGTGGCAAAAATTTAGAAATTTCCCTTATTTTGAGGTAAAAAAGCTGAAATTCCCCTTAATAGGGGGCAAAAAGGCAGAAATTTTTCTTATTTTGGGGCAAAATTGCAGAAATTTTACTTACTTCATGGTAATAAGTCAGAATTTTTCTTTATTTTGGGGCAAAAAAACTGAAATTCCATTTGTTTTAGGGGAAAAAGACAGATATTCCACATATTTAGAGGCAAAAAAGCAGAAATTCCCCTTATTTTAGAGCAAAAATGAAGAAATTTCCCTTTTTTATGGCAAAAAGGTATGCATTCTTCTTATTTTCGGGCAAAAAGGCAGAAATTCTCTGTATTTTGGAGCAAAATTGCAGAAATTCCCATAATTGTGGGGCAAAAATGAAGAAATTGCCTATATGTTGGGGCAAAAAGACAGAAATTCTACTTATTTTGGGGCAAAACCTAGAAATTACACTTTTTTGGGGCAAAATTCCAGAAATTTCCCTTATTTTGGGCCTAAATTGCAGAAATTTCACTTATTTTGGGGCAAAATTGCAGAAATTTCACTTATTTCAGCGTAATAAGTCAGAAATTTTTCTTATTTTGGGGCAAAAAAGACAGGAATTTTCTTTGTTTTGGGGGAAAAAGACAGAAATTCCACTGATTTAGAGGCAAAAAACCAGAAATTCCCCTTATTTTGGAGCAAAAATGAAGAAATTTCTCTTTTTTATGGCAAAAAGGTATTCATTCTTCTTATTTTCGGGCAAAAAGGCAGAAATTCCCCGTATTTTGGTGCAAAATTGCAGAAATTTGCCTAATTGTGGGGCAAAAAGGCAGAAATTCCCTATATGTTGGGGCAAAATACAGAAATTCTCCTCATTTTGGGGCAAAACTCAGAAATTTCAATTATTTTGGGGCAAAATTGCAGAAATTTCCCTTATTTTGGGGCAAAATTGCAGAAATTTCACTTATATTAAGGCAAAATTGCAGAAATTTCACTTATTTCAGGGTAATAAGTCAGAAATTTTCCTTATTTTGGGGCAAAAAAGACAGGAATTTTTTTGTTTTGGGGGAAAAGACAGAAATTCCACTTATTTCGAGGCAAAAAAGCAGAAATTCCCCTTATTTTGAAGCAAAAATGAAGAAATTTACATTTTTTATGGCAAAAAGGTATGCATTCTTCTTATTTTCGGGCAAAAAGGCAAAAATTCACGGTATTTTGCAGCAAAATTGCAGAAATTTGCCTAATTGTGGGGCAAAAAGGCAGAAATTCTCTATATGTTGGGGCAAAAAGACAGAAATTCTCCTTATTTTGGGGCAAAACTCAGAAATTCCATTATTTTGGGGCAAAATTCCAGAAATTTCCCTTATTTTGGGGCAAAATTGCAGAAATTTCACTTATTTTGGGGCATAATTGCAGAAATTTCA
This sequence comes from Micromys minutus, assembly GCF_963924665.1. Classification (NCBI taxonomy): domain Eukaryota; kingdom Metazoa; phylum Chordata; class Mammalia; order Rodentia; family Muridae; genus Micromys; species Micromys minutus. The sequence goes on along the minus strand of NW_027667281.1, from coordinate 292,093 downwards.
CTTATTTCAGGGAAAAAAAGCAGAAATTTTCTTATTTTGGGGCCAAAAGGCAGAAATTCCTAATATTTTGTGTCAAAATTCAGAAATTCCCCTTATTTTGAGGTAAAAAGCCTGAAATTCCCCTTAATAGGGGGCAAAAAGTCAGAAATTTTTCTTATTTTAGGGCAAAATTGCAGAAATTTCACTTACTCCAGGGTAATAAGTCAGAAATTTTCCTTATTTTGGGGCAAAAAAGACAGGAATTTTCTTTGTTTTGAGGGAAAAAGACAGAAATTCTACTTATTTTGAGGCCAATAAGCAGAAATTCCTTTTATTTTAGAGCAAAAATGAAGAAATTTCCATTTTTTATGGCAAAAAGGTATGCATTCTTCTTATTTTCAGGCAAAAAGGCAGAAATTCCCCGTATTTTGGAGCAAAATTGTGGAAATTTGCCTAATTGTAGGGCAAAAAGGCAGAAATTCTCTAAATGTTGGGGCAAAAAGACAGAAATTCTCCTTATTTTGGGGCAAAACTCAAAAATTCCATTTTTTGGGGCAAATTCCAGAAATTTCCCTTAATTTGGGGCAAAATTGTAGAAATTTCACTTATTTTGGGGGAAAATTGCAGAAATTTCACTTATTTCAGAGAAAAAAAATCAGAAATTTTCTTATTTTGGGCCAAAAAGGCAGAAATTCCTAATATTTTGTGGCAAAAATGCATAAATTCCCCTTATTTTGAGGTAAAAATACTGAAATTCCCTTAATAGTGGGTAAATATGCAGAAATTCCCCTAATTTGAGGTAAAATGGCTGAAATTCCCCTTATTTTGTAAACAAAAACGCAGAAAATTCCCTTATTTTAGGGCAAAATTGCATAAATTTCACTTACTTCAGGGTAATAAGTCAGAATTTTTCCTTATTTTAAGGCAAAAAAGACAGAAATTCCCTTTGTTTTGGGGGAGAAAGACAGAAATTCTACTTATTTAGAGGCAAAAAAGCAGAAATTCCCCTTATTTTGGAGCAAAAATGAAGAAATTTTCCTTTCTAATGGCAAAAAGGTATGCATTCTTTTATTTTCGGGCAAAAAGGCAGAAATTCCCCGTATTTTGGAGTAAAAATTGCAGAAATTCCCCTAATTGTGGGGCAAAAATGCAGAAAATCTCTATATGTTGGGGCAAAAAACAGAAATTCTCCTTATTTTGGGGCAAAACTCAGAAATTCCACTTATTTTGGGGCAAAATTCCAGAAATTTCCCTTATTTTGGGGCAAAATTGCAGAAATTTCACTTATTTGAGGCAAATTTGCAGAAATTTCACTTATTTTGGGGCAAAATTGCAGAAATTTCACTTATTTCAGGGAAAAAAGGCAGAAATTTTCCTTATTTTGGGGCAAAAAGCAGACATTCCTAATATTTTGTGGCAAAAATTTAGAAATTCCCCTTATTTTGAGGTAAAAAGGCTGAAATTCCCCTTAATAGGGGGCAAAAAGGCAGAAATTATCTGTATTTTGGAGCAAAATTGCAGAAATTCCCATAATTGTGGGGCAAAAATGCAGAAATTGCCTATATTTTGGGGCAAAAAGACAGAAATTCTCCTTATTTTGGGGCAAAACATAGAAATTCCACTTTTTTGGGGCAAAATTCCAGAAATTTCCCTTATTTTGGGCCAAAATTGCAGAAATTTCACTTATTTTGGGGCAAAATTTCAGAAATTTCACTTATTTCAGCGTAATAAGTCAGAAATTTTTCTTATTTTGGGGCAAAAAAGACAGGAATTTTCTTTGTTTTGGGGGAAAAAGACAGAAATTCCACTGATTTAGAGGCAAAAAACCAGAAATTCCCCTTATTTTGGAGCAAAAATGAAAAATTTCTCTTTTTTATGGCAAAAAGGTATTCATTCTTTTTATTTTCGGGCAAAAAGGCAGAAATTCCCCGTATTTTGGTGCAAAATTGCAGAAATTTGCCTAATTGTGGAGCAAAAAGGCAGAAATTCCTTATATGTTGGGGCAAAATACAGAAATTCTCCTCATTTTGGGGCAAAACTCAGAAATTTCAATTATTTTGGGGCAAAATTGCAGAAATTTCCCTTATTTTGGGGCAAAATTGCAGAAATTTCACTTATTTTGGGGCAAAAGTGCAGAAATTTCACTTATTTCAGGGTTATAAGTCAGAAATTTTCCTTATTTTGGGGCTTAAAAGACAGGAATATTCTTTGTTTTGGGGGAAAAGACAGAAATTCCAGTTATTTAGAGGCAAAAAATCAGAAATTCCCCTTATTTTGAAGCGAAAATGAAGAAATTTCCCTTTTTTATGGCAAAAAGGTATGCATTCTTCTTATTTTCGGGCAAAAAGGCAAAAATTCACGGTAGTTTGGAGCAAAATTGCAGAAATTTGCCTAATTGTGGGGCAAAAAGGCAGAAATTCTCTATATGTTGGGGCAAAAAGACAGAAATTCTCCTTATTTTGGGGCAAAACTCAGAAATTCCATTATTTTGGGGCAAAATTCCAGAAATTTCCCTTATTTTGGGGCAAAATTGCAGAAATTTCACTTATTTTGGATCATAATTGCAGAAATTTCACTTATTTCAGGGAAAAAAAGCAGAAATTTTCTTATTTTGGGGCAAAAAGGCAGAAATTCCTAATATTTTGTGTCAAAATTCAGAAATTCTCCTTATTTTGAGGTAAAAAGCCTGAAATTCCCCTTAATAGGGGGCAAAAAGGCAGAAATTTTTCTTATTTTAGGGCAAAATTGCAGAAATTTCACTTACTTCAGGGTAATAAGTCAGAAATTTTCCTTATTTTGGGGCAAAAAAGACAGGAATTTTCTTTGTTTTGAGGGAAAAAGACAGAAATTCTACTTATTTAGAGGCAAAAAAGCAGAATTTCCCCTTATTTTGGAGCAAAAATGAAGAAATTTCCTTTTTTTATGGCAAAAAGGTATGCATTCTTCTTATTTTCGGGCAAAAAGGCAGAAATTCCCCGTATTTTGGAGCAAAATTGCAGAAATTTGCCTAATTGTAGGGCAAAAAGGCAGAAATTCTCTTTATGTTGGGGCAAAAAAACAGAAATTCTCCTTATTTTGTGGCAAAACTCAGAAATTCCATTTTTTGGGGCAAAATTCCAGAAATTTCCCTTAATTTGGGGCAAAATTGTAGAAATTTCACTTATTTTGGGGCAAAATTGCAGAAATTTCACTTATTTCAGAGAAAAAAAAGCAGAAATTTTCTTATTTTGGGCCAAAAAGGCAGAAATTCCTAATATTTTGTGGCAAAAATGCATAAATTCCCCTTATTTTGAGGTAAAAATACTGAAATTCCTTTAATAGAGGGTAAATATGCAGAAATTCCCCTAATTTGAGGTAAAATGGCTGAAATTCCCCTTATTTTGTAAACAAAAACGCAGAAAATTCCCTTATTTTAGGGCAAAATTGCATAAATTTCACTTACTTCAGGGTAATAAGTCAGAATTTTTCCTTATTTTAAGGCAAAAAAGACAGAAATTCCCTTTGTTTTGGGGGAAAAAGACAGAAATTCTACTTATTTAGAGGCAAAAAAGCAGAAATTCCCCTTATTTTGGAGCAAAAATGAAGAAATTTCCCTTTCTAATGGCAAAAAGGTATGCATTCTTTTATTTTCGGGCAAAAAGGCAGAAATTCCCCGTATTTTGGAGTAAAAATTGCAGAAATTCCCCTAATTGTGGGGCAAAAATGCAGAAAATCTCTATATGTTGGGGCAAAAAACAGAAATTCTCCTTATTTTGGGGCAAAACTCAGAAATTCCACTTATTTTGGGGCAAAATTCCAGAAATTTCCCTTATTTTGGGGCAAAATTGCAGAAATTTCACTTATTTGAAGCAAATTTGCAGAAATTTCACTTATTTTGGGGCAAAATTGCAGAAATTTCAATTATTTCAGGGAAAAAAGGCAGAAATTTTCCTTATTTTGGGGCAAAAAGCAGAAATTCCTAATATTTTGTGGCAAAAATTTAGAAATTTCCCTTATTTTGAGGTAAAAAGGCTGAAATTCCCCTTAATAGGGTGCAAAAAGGCAGAAATTTTTCTTATTTTGGGGCAAAATTGCAGAAATTTTACTTACTTCAGGGTAATAAGTCAGAATTTTTCTTTATTTTGGGGCAAAAAAACTGAAATTCCATTTGTTTTATGGGAAAAAGACAGATATTCCACATATTTAGAGGCAAAAAAGCAGAAATTCCCCTTATTTTGGAGCAAAAATGAAGAAATTTCCCTTTTTTATGGCAAAAAGGTATGCATTCTTCTTATTTTCAGGCAAAAAGGCAGAAATTCTCTGTATTTTGGAGCAAAATTGCAGAAATTCCTCTTATTGTGGGGCCAAAAGGCAGAAATTCCCTATATGTTAGGGCAAAAAACAGAAATTTTCCTTATTTTGGGGCAAAACTCAGAACTTCCACTTATTTTGGGGCAAAATTCCAGAGATTTCCCTTATTTTGGGACAAAATTGCAGAAATTTCACTTATTTTGGGGCAAAATTGCAGAAATTTTACTTACTTCAGTGAAAAAAGGCAGAAATTTTTTTTTATTTTGGGGCAAAAATGCAGAAATTCCTAATATTTTGTAGCAAAATTGCAGAAATTCCCCTTATTTTGAGGTAAAAAGGCTAAAATCCCCCTTATTTGGGGGCAAAAAGGCAGAAATTTCCCTTATTTGGGGCAAAATTTCAGAAATTTCCCTTATTTCATAGTAATAAGTCAGAAATTTTCCTTATTTTGCGCAAAAAAGACAGAAATTCCCTTTGTTTTGGGGAAAAAATACATAAATTCCACTTATTTAGAGACAAAAAAGCAGAAATTCCCCTTATTTTGGGGTAAAATTGCATAAATTTCACTTACTTCAGGGTAATAAGTCAGAAATTTTCCTTATTTTTGGGCAAAAAAGACAGAAATTACCTTTGTTTTGGGGGAAAAAGACAGAAATTCCAGTTATTTAGAGGCAGAAAAGCAAAAATTCCCCTTATTTTGGAGCAAAATTGCAAAAATTTCCCTTTTTTTATGGCAAAAAGTTATGCATTCTACTTATTTTCGCGCAAAAAGGAAGAAATTACCCGTATTTTGGAGCAAAATTGCAGAAATTCCCCTAATTGTGGGGCAAAAAGGCAGAAATTCCCTATATGTTGGGGCAAAAAGACAGAAATTCTCCATATTTTTGGTCAAAACTCAGAAATTCCACTTATTTTGGGGCAAAATTTCAGATATTTCACTTATTTTGGGGCAAAATTGCAGAAATTTCACTTATTTTAGGGCAAAATTGCAGAAATTTAACTTATTTCAGGGTAATAAGTCAGAAATTTTCCTTATTTTGGGGCAAAAAGACAGAAATTCTATTTATATTAGGGGACAAAGACAGAAATTCTACATATTTAGAGGCATAAAAGCAGAAAATCCCCTTATTTTAGAGCAAAAATGAAGAAATTTTCCTTTTTTATGGCAAAAAGGTATGCATTCATCTTATTTTCGGGCAAAAAGGCAGAAATTCCCCGTATTTTGGAGAAAATTGCAGAAATTGCCCTAATTGTGGGGCAAAAAGGCAGAAATTCCCTATATGTTGAGGCAAAAAGACAGAAATTCTCCTTATTTTGGGTCAAAACTCAGAAATTCCAATTATTTTGAGGCAAAATTCCAGAAATTTCACTTATTTTGGGGCAAAATTGTAGAAATTTCACTTATTTTGGGGAAAAATTTCAGAAATTTCACTTATTTCAGAAAAAAAGCAGAAATTTTCTAATTTTGAAGCAAAAAGGCAGAAATTTCTTTTATTTTGGTACAAAATTCCAGAAATTTCCTTTATTTTGGGGCAAAATTGCAGAAATTTCACTTATTTTGGGGCAAAATTTCAGAAATTTCACTTATTTCTGAAAAAGAAGGCAGAAATTTTCCTTATTTTGGGGCAAAAGGCAGAAATTCCTAATATTTTGTGGCAGAAATGCAGAAATTCCCCTTATTTTGAGGTAAAAAGGCTGAAATTCCCCTTATTTGGGGGCAAAAAGGAAGAAATTTCCCTTTTTTGGGGGCAAAATTGTAGAAATTTCACTTACTTCAGGGTAATAAGTCAGAAATTTTCCTTATTTTGGAACAAAAAAGACAGAAATTCCCTTTGTTTTGGGGGAAAAGACAGAAATTCCACTTATTTAGAGTCAAAAATGCAGAAATTCCCCTTATTTTGGAGCAAAAATGAAGAAATTTTCCTTTTTTATGGCAAAAAGGTATGCATTCTTATTTTCAGGCAAAAAGGCAGAAATTCCCCGTATTTTGGAGCAAAATTGCAGACATTCCCCTAATTGTGGTGCAAAAAGGCAGAAATTCCCTATATGTTGGGGCAAATAGACAGAAATTCTCCTTATTTTAGGGCAAAATTCAGAAATTTAAAATATTTTGAGGCAAAATTGCAGAAATTTCATTTATTTCAGAAAAAAAGCAAAATTTTCTTATTTTGGGGCAAAAAGGCAGAAATTTCTTTTATTTTGGTACAAAATTGCAGAAATTTTTCTTAATTTGGGGCAAAAAGGCAGAAATTTCCCATATTTTGGGGCAAAAATGCAGAAATTCCCCTTATTTTGAGGTAAAAAGGCTGAAATTCCCCTCATTTGAGGTCAAAAAGCAGAAATTTCTCTTATTTTGGGGCAAAATTCCAGAAATTTCCCTTATTTTGGGGCAAAATTGCAGAAATTTCACTTATTTTGGGGCAAAATTGCAGAAAATTCACTTATTTCAGGGAAAAAAGGCAGAAATTTTCCTTATTTTTGGGCAAAAAAACAGAAATTCCTAATATTTTGTGGCAAAAATGCAGAAATTCCCCTTATATTGAGGTAAAAAGGCTGATATTCCCCTTCTTTGGGGGCAAAAAGCAGAAATTTTCCTTATTTTGGGGCAAAAAAGACAGAAATTCCCTTTGTTTTTGGGGAAAAAGACAGAAATTCCACATATTTAGAGGCAAAAAAGCAGAAATTTCCCTTATTTCTGAGCAAAATTGCAAAAATTTCCCTTTTTTATGGCAAAAAGGTATGCATTCTTCTTATTATCGAGCAAAAAGGCAGAAATTCCCCGTATTTTGGAGCAAAATTGCAGAAATTCCCCTAATTGTGGGGCAAAAAGGCAGAAATTTCCTATATGTTAGGGCAAAAAGACAGAAATTCTCCTTATTTTGGGGCAAAACTCAGAAATTCCACTTATCTTGGGGCAAAATTCAAGAAATTTCCATTATTTTGGGGGCAAAATGGAAGAAATTTCACTTATTTTGGGGCAAAATTGCAGAAATTTCTCTTATTTCAGGAAAAAAAGGCAGAAATTTTCCTTATTTTGGGGCAAAAAAACAGAAATTCCTAATATTTTGTGGCAAAAATGCAGAAATTCCCCTTATTTTGAGGTAAAAAGGCTGATATTCCCCTTCTTTGGGGGCAAAAAGGCAGAAATTTTCCTTATTTTGGGGCAAAAAAGACAGAAATTCCCTTTGTTTTCAGGGAAAAAGACAGAAATTCCACATATTTAGAGGCAAAAAAGCAGAAATTTCCCTTATTTTGGAGCAAAATTGCAAAAATTTCCCTTTTTTATGGCAAAAAGGTATGCATTCTTCTTATTATCGAGCAAAAAGGCAGAAATTCCCTGTATTTTGGAGCAAAATTGCAGAAATTCTCCTAATTGTGGGGCAAAAAGGCAGAAATTTCCTATATGTTAGGGCAAAAAGACAGAAATTCTCCTTATTTTGGGGCAAAACTCAGAAATTCCACTTATTTTGGGGCAAAATTCAAGAAATTTCCATTATTTTAGGGGCAAAATTAAAGAAATTTCACTTATTTTGGGGCAAAATTGCAGAAATTTCATTTATTTCAGGAAAAAAAGGCAGAAATTTTCCTTATTTTGGGGCAAAAAGGCAGAAATTCCTAATATTTTGTGGCAAAAATCTAGAAATTCCCCTTATTTTTGAGGTAAAAAGGCTGAAATTCCCCTTATTTGAGGGCAAAAAGGCAGTAATTTCCCTTATTTTGGGGCAAAATTGCAGAAATTTCACTTATTTCAGGGTAATAAATCAGAAATTTTTTTTATTTTGAAGCTAAAAGGACAGAAATTCCCTTTGTTTTGGGGGAAAAAGACAGAAATTCAACTTATTTAGAGTCAAAAATTCAGAAATTCCTCTTATTTGGGGAAAAAATGAAGAAATTTCCCTTTTTTATGGCAAAAAGGTATGCATTCTTTTTATTTTTGGGCAAAAAGGCAGAAATTCCCCGTATTTTGGAGGAAAATTGCAGAAATTCCCCTAATTGTGGAACAAAAAGGCAGAAATTCCCTATATGTTGGTGCAAAAAGACAGAAATTCTCCTTATTTTCGGGCAAAACTCAGAAGTTTACGTATTTTAGGGCAAAATTCCAGAAATTTCCCTTATTTTGTGGGAAAATTGCTGAAATTTCACCTATTTTGGGGCAAAATTGCAGAAATTTCACTTATTTCAGAAAAAAAAAGCAGAAATTTTCTTATTTTGGGGCAAAAAGGCAGAAATTTCATTTATTTTGGTACAAAATTGCAGAAATTTTTCTTATTTTGGAGCAAAAATGCAGAAATTTCCCATATTTTGGGGCAAAAATGCAGAAATTCTTATTTTGAGGAAAAAGGCTGAAATTCCCCTTATTTGGGGGCAAAAAGGCAGAAATTTCCCTTATTTTGGGGCAAAATTGCAGAAATTTCACTTATTTCAGGGTAATAAGTCATAAATTTTCCTTATTTTGGGCAAAAAACACAGAAATTCCCTTTGTTTTGTGGGGAAAACACAGAAATTCCACTTTTTTAGAGGCAAAAAAGCAGAAATTCCTTTTATTTTTTAGCAAAAATGAAGAAATTTCCCTTTTTTGTAGCAAAAGGTATACATTCCCCTTATTTTAGGCTAAAAAGCAGAAATTCCCCGTATTTTGGAGCAAAATTGTAGAAATTCCCCTAATTGTGGGGCAAAAAGGCAGAAATTCCTTATATGTTAGTGCAAAAAGACAGAAATCCTCCTTATTTTCGGGCAAAACTCAGAAATTCCACTTATTTTGGGGCAAAATTGCTGAAATTTCACCTATTTTGGGGCAAAATTGCAAAAATTTCACTTATTTCAGAAAAAAAAGCAGAAATTTTCTTATTTTGGGGCAAAAAGGCAGACATTTCATTTATTTTGGTACAAAATTGCAGAAATTTTTCTTATTTTGGAGCAAAAATGCAGAAATTTCCCATATTTTGGGGCAAAAATGCAGAAATTCTTATTTTGAGGAAAAAGGCTGAAATTCCCCTTATTTGGGGGCAAAAAGGCAGAAATTTCCCTTATTTTGGGGCAAAATTGCAGAAATTTCACTTATTTCAGGGTAATAAGTCAGAAATTTTCCTTATTTTGGGGCAAAATTGCAGAAATTTCACTTATTTTGGGGCAAAATTGGAGAAATTTCACTTATGTCAGGGTAATAAGTCAGAAATTTTTTTTAATTTGGGGCAAAAAAACAGGAATTTCCTTTGTTTTGGGGGAAAAAGACAGAAATTCCACTTATTTAGAGGCAAAAAAGCAGAAATTCCCCTTATTTTGGAGCAAAAATGAAGAAATTTTTCTTTTTTATGGCAAAAAGGTATGCATTCTTCTTATTTTTGGGCAAAAACCAGAAATTTCCCGTATTTTGGAGCAAAATTGCAGAAATTCCTCTAATTGTGGGGTAAAAAGGCTGAAATTCCCTATATTTTATGGCATAAAGACAGAAATTCTTCTTATTTTGGGGCAAAACTCAGAAATTCCACATATTTTAAGGCAAAATTCCAGAAATTTCTCTTATTTTGGGGCAAAATTGCAGAAATTTCACTTATTTTGGGGCAAAATTGCAGAAATTTCAGTTATTTAAGGGAAAAAAAGCAGAAATTTTCTTCTTCTGGGGCAAAAAGGCAAAATTTTCTTTTATTTTGGTACAAAATTGCAGAAAATTTTTTTATTTTGGGCAAAAAGGCAGAAATTTCCCATATTTTGGGGCAAAATGCAGAAATTCTTCTTATTTTGAGGTAAAAAGGCTGAAATTCCCGTTATTTGAGGGCAAAAAGGGAGAAATTTCCCTTATTTTGGGGAAAAATTGCAGAAATTTCACTTATTTCAGGGTAATAAGTAAAAAATTTTCTTTATTTTGAGGCAAAAATTCAAAATTCCCTTTGTTTTGGGGGACAAAGACAGAAATTCCACATATTTAGAGGCATAAAAGCAAAAATTCTCTTTATTTTGGAGCAAAAATGAAGAAATTTTTCTTTTTTATGGCAAATAGTTATGCATTCTTCTTATTTTCGGGCAAAAAGGCAGAAATTTCACTTATTTGGGGCAAAATTGCAGAAATTTCACTTATTTCATGGTAATAAGTCAGAAATTTTCCTTATTTTGCGCAAAAAAGACAGAAATTCCCTTTGTTTTGGGGGAAAAATACATAAATTCCACTTATTTAGAGACAAAAAAGCAGAAATTCCCCTTATTTTGGGGCAAAATTGCATAAATTTCACTTACTTCAGGGTAATAAGTCAGAAATTTTCCTTATTTTTGGGCAAAAAAGACAGAAATTACCTTTGTTTTGGGGGAAAAAAACAGAAATTCCACTTATTTAGAGGCAAAAAAGCAAAAATTCCCTTTATTTTGGAGCAAAAATGAAGAAATTTTCCTTTTTATGGCAAAAAGTTATGCATTCTTATTTTCGGGCAAAAAGGCAGAAATTCCCCGTATTTTGGAGCAAAATTGCAGAAATTCCCCTAATTGTGGGGCAAAAAGGCAGAAATTCCCTATATGTTGAGGCAAAAAGACAGAGATTCTCCTTATTTTGGGGCAAAATTCAGAAATTCCACTTATTTTGGGGCAAAATTCCAGAAATTTCACTTATTTTGGGGCAAAATTGTAGAAATTTCACTTATTTTGGGGCAAAATTGCAGAAATTTCACTTATTTTGGGGCAAAATTGCAGAAATTTAACTTATTTGGGTAATAAGTCACAAATTTTCCTTATTTTGGAGCAAAAAGACCGAAATTCTATTTGTATTGGGGGACAAAGACAGAAATTCCACATATTTAGACGCATAAAAGCAGAAATTCCCCTTATTTTGGAGCAAAAATGAAGAAATTTTCCTTTTTTATGGCAAAAAGGTATGCATTCTTCTTATTTTCGGGCAAAAAGGCAGAAATTCCCTGTATTTTGGAGCAAAATTGCAGAAATTGCCATAATTGTGGGGCAAAAAGGCAGAAATTCCCTATATGTTGAGGCAAAAAGACAGAAATTCTCCTTATTTTGGGTCAAAAGTATGAAATTCCAATTATTTTGAGGCAAAATTCCAGAAATTTCACTTAATTTGGGGCAAAATTGTAGAAATTTCACTTATTTTGGAGAAAAATTTCAGAAATTTCACTTATTTCAGAAAAAAAGCAGAAATTTTCTTATTTGGAAGCAAAAAGGCAGAAATTTCTTTTATTTTGGTACAAAATTGCAGAAATTTCCCTTATTTTGGGGCAAAATTGCAGAAATTTCACTTATTTTGGGGCAAAATTTCAGAAATTTCACTTATTTCAGGAAAAAAAGGCAGAAATTTTCCTTATTTTGGGGCAAAAAGGCAGAAATTCCTAATATTTTGTGGCAAAAATGCAGAAATTCCCCTTATTTTGAGGTAAAAAGGCTGAAATTCCCTATATTTGGGGGCAAAAAAGGCAGAAATTTCCCTTTTTTGGGGGCAAAATTGTAGAAATTTCACTTACTTCAGGGTAATAAGTCAGAAATTTTCCTTATTTTGGAACAAAAAGACAGAAATTCCCTTTGTTTTGGGGGAAAAAGACAGAAATTCCACTTATTTAGAGTCAAAAAGGCAGAAATTCCTTTTATTTTGGAGCAAAAATGAAGAAATTTTCCTTTTTTATGGCAAAAAGGTATGCATTCTTATTTTCGGGCAAAAAGGCAGAAATTCCCCGTCTTTTGGAGCAAAATTGCAGAAATTCCCCTAATTATGGGGCAAAAAGGGAGAAATTCCCTATATATTGGGGCAATAAGACAGAAATTCTCCTTATTTTGGGGTAAAACTCAGAAATTCCACTTATTTTGGGGCAAAATTCCAGAAATTTCACATATTTTGGGGCAAAATTCTAGAAATTTCACTTATTTTGGGCCAAAATTTCAGAAATTTCACTTATTTTCAGAAAAAAAAAATAGAAATTTTTCTATTTCGAAGCAAAAATGCAGAAATTTCTTTTATTTTGGTACAAAATTGCAGAAATTTTTCTTATTTTGGGGCAAAAAGGCAGAAATTTCCCATATTTTGGGGCAAAAATTTAGAAATTCCCCTTATTTTGAGGTAAAAAGGCTAAAATTCCCCTTATTTGGGGGCAAAAAGGCAGAAATTCCACTTATTTTGGGCCAAAATTGCAGAAATTTCACTTATTTCAGGGAAAAAATGCAGAAATTTTCCTTATTTTGGGGCAAAAAGGCAGAAATTCCTAATATTTTGTGGCAAAAATAAAGAAATTCCCTTTATTTTGAGGTAAAAAGGGTGAAATTCCCCTTATTTGGGGGTAAAAAGGCCGAAATTTCCATTATTTTGGGGCAAAATTGCAGAAATTTAACTTATTTCAGGTTAATAAGTCAGAAATTTTTTTTATTTTGGGGCAAAAAAGACAGAAATTCCCTTTGTTTTGGAGGAAAAAGAACAAAATACCACTTATTTAGAGGCAAAAAAGTAGAAATTTTGCTTATTTTGGAGCAAAAATTAAGAAATTTCCCTTTTTTATGGCAAAAAGGCAAAAATTCCTTGTATTTTGGAGCAAAATTGCAGAAATTCCCCTAATTGTCAGGCAAAAAGGTAGAAATTCCATATATGTTGGGGCAAAAAGACAGAAATTCTCTTTATTTTGGGGCGAAACTCAAAAATTCCACTTATTTGGGGCAAAATTCCAGAAATTTACCTTATTTTAGGGCAAAATTGCAGAAATTTCACTTATTTTGGGGCAAAATTGCAGAAATTTCACTTATTTCAGGGAAAAAAAGCAGAAATTTTCCTTATTTTGGGGCAAAAAACAGAAATTCCTAATATTTTGTAGTAAAAATGCAGAAATTCCCCTTATTTTGAGGTAAAAAGGCTGAAATTCCCCTTATTTGGGGGCAAAAAGGCAGTAATTTCCCTTATTTTGGGGCAAAATTGCAGAAATTTCACTTATTTCAGGGTAATAAGTAAGAAATTTTCCTTATTTTGGAACAAAAAAGACAGAAATTCCCTTTGTTTTAGGGGAAAAAGACAGATATTGCACTTATTTAGAGTCAAAAAGGCAGAAATACCCCTTATTTTGGAGCAAAAATGAAGATATTTCCCTTTTTTTATGGCAAAAAGGTATGCATTCTTCTTATTTTCAGGCAAAAAGGCAGAAATTCCCTGTATTTTGAGCAACATTGCAGAAATTCCCCTAATTGTGGGGCAAAAAGGCAGAAATTCCCTATATGTTGGGGCAAAAAGACAGACATTCTTCTTATTTTGGGGCAAAACTCAGAAATTCCACTTATTTTGGGGCAAAATTCCAGAAATTTCCCACATTTTGGGGCCAAATTGCAGAAATTTCACTTATTTTGGGGCAAAATTTCAGAAATTTCACTTATTTCAGGGAAAAAAAGCAGAAATTTTTTTATTTTGGGGCAAAAAGGCAGAAATTTCCCATATTTTGAAGAAAAATGCAGAAATTCCCCTTATTTTGAGGTAAAAATGCTGAAATTCCCCTTATTTGGGTTCAAAAACGCAGAAATTTCTCTTATTTTGAGGCAAAATTGCAGAAATTTCACTTATTTCAGGATAATAAATCAGAAATTTTCTTTATTTTGAGGCAAGAAAGACAGAAATTCTATTTGTTTTCGGGGAAAAAACAGAAATTCGAAATATTTAGAGGAAAAAAGCAGAAATTCTTCTTATTTTGGAGCAAAAATGAAAAAATTTTACTTTTTTATGGCAAAAAGGTATGCATTCTTCTTATTTTCAGACAAAAAGGCAGAAATGCCCCGTATTTTGGAGCAAAATTGCAGAAATTACTCTAATTGTGGGGCAAAAAGGCAGAAATTCCTTATATGTTGGGGCAAAAAGACAGAAATTCTCCTTATTTTGTGGCAAAACTCAGAAATTTCACTTATTTTGGGACAAAATTGCAGAAATTTCAGTTATTTCAGAAAAAAAAAGCATAAATTTTCTTATTTTGGGGCAAAAAGGCAGAAAATTCCCATATTTTGGGGCAAAAATGCAGAAATTCCCCTTATTTTGGGGTAAAAATCTGAAATTCCCTTATTTGGGGGCAAAAAAGCAGAAATTTCACTTATTTAAGCAAAAAAAGTTAGAAATTTTCCTTATTTTGGAGCAAAAAGACAGAAATTCCTTTTGTTTTAGAGAAAAAAGACAGAAATTCCACTTATTTAGAGGCAAAAAAGCAGAAATTCCCCTTATTTTGAGGTAAAAAGGCTGAAATTCCCCTTATTTTGGGGCAAAAAGGCAGAAATTTCCTTTATTTTGAGGCAAAATTGCAGAAATTTCACTTATTTCAGGGTAATAAGTCAGAAATTTTCCTTATTTTGGGGCAAAAAAGACAGAAATTCCCTTTGTTTTGGGGGAAAAAGACAGAAATTCCACTTATTTAGAGGCAAATGCAGAAATTCCCCTTATTTTGGAGCAAAAATGAAGAAATTTCCCTTTTTTATGGCAAAAAGGTATGCATTCTTCTTATTTTCGGACAAAAAGGCAGAAATTCCCCGTATTTTGCAGCAAAATTGCAGAAATTCCCCTAATTGTGGGGCAAAAAGGCAGAAATTCCCTATATGTTGGGGCAAAAGGACAGAAATTCTCCTTATTTTGTGGCAAGACTCAGAAATACCACTTATTTTGAGGCAAAATTCCAGAAATTTCCCTTATTTTGTGGAAAAATTGCAGAAAATTCACTTATTTTGGGCAAAATTGCAGAAATTTCACTTATTTCAGAAAAAAAGCAGAATTTTTTTTATTTTGGGGCAAAAAGGCAGAAATTTCTTTTATTTTGGTACAAAATTGAAGAAATTTTTCTTATTTTGGGGCAAAAACGCAGAAATTTCCCATATTTTGGGGCAAAACTGCAGAAATTTCCCTTTTTTTGATGTAAAAAGGCTGAAATTCCCCTTATTTGGGGGCAAAAAGGGAGAAATTTTTCTTATTTTGAGGCAAAATTGCAGCAATTTCACTTATTTCAGGGTAATAAGTCAGAAATTTTCCTTATCTTGGGGCAAAAAATACAGAAATTCCCTTTGTTTTGGGGGAAAAAGACAGAAATTCCACTTATTTTGGGGCAAAATTCCAGAAATTTCACTTATTTTGGGGCAAAATTGTAGAAATTTCACTTATTTTGGGGCAAAATTTCAGAAATTTCACTTTTTTCAGAAAAAAAAGTAGAAATTTTTCTATTTGGAAGCAAAAAGGCAGAAATTTCTTTTATTTTGTTACAAAATTGCAGAAATTTTTCTTATTTTGGGGCAAAAAGGCAGAAATTTCCCATATTTTGGGGCAAAAATGCAGAAATTCCCCTTATTTTGAGGTAAAAAGGCTAAAATTCCCCTTATTTGGGGGCAAAAAGGCAGAAATTTCACTTATTTTGGGCCAAACTTGCGGAAATTTCACTTATTTCAGGGAAAAAAGGCAGAAATTTTCCTTATTTTGGGGCAAAAAGGCAGAAATTCCTAATATATTGTGGCAAAAATGCAGAAATTCCCTTTATTTTGAGGTAAAAAGGGTGAAATTCCCCTTATTTGGGGGTAAAACTGCCGAAATTTCGCTTATTTTGGGGCAAAATTGCAGAAATTTCACTTATTTCAGGGGAATAAGTAAGAAATTTTCCATATTTTGGGGCAAAAAAGACAGAAATTCCCTTTGTTTTGGGGGAAAAAGACAGAAATACCACTTATTTAGAGGCAAAAAAGCAGAAATTTTTATTATTTTGGAGCAAAAATGAAGAAATTTCCCTTTTTTATGGCAAAAAGGTATGCATTCTTCTTATTTTCGGGCAAAAAGGCAGAAATTCCCCGTATTTTGGAGCAAAATTGCAGAAATTCCCCTAATTGTCGGGCAAAAAGGTAGAAATTCCCTATATGTTGGGGCAAAAAGACAGAAATTTTCCTTATTTTGGGGCAAAACTCAGAAATTCCACTTATTTGGGGCAAAATTCCAGAAATTTACCTTATTTTAGAACAAAATTGCAGAAATTTCACTTATTTTGGGGCAAAATTGCAGAAATTTCACTTATTTCAGGGAAAAAAGGCAGAAATTTTCCTTATTTTGGGGCAAAAAGCAGAAATTCCTAATATTTTGTGGCAAAAATGCAGAAATTCCCCTTATTTTGAGGTAAAAAGGCTGAAATTACCCTTATTTGGGGGGAAAAAGGCAGTAATTTCCCTTATTTTGGGGCAAAATTGAAGAAATTTCAGTTATTTCAGGGTAATAAGTAAGAAATTTTTTTTATTTTGGAAGAAAAAAGACAGAAATTCCCCTTTGTTTTGGGGAAAAAGACAGAAATTCCACTTATTTAGAGTCAAAAAGGCAGAAATTCCCCTTATTTTGAAGCAAAAATGAAGAAATTTCCCTTTTTTATGGCAAAAAGGTATGCATTCTTCTTATTTTCAGGCAAAAAGGCAGAAATTCCCTGTATTTTGAGCAACATTGCAGAAATTCCCCTAATTGTGGGGCAAAAAGGCAGAAATTCCCTATATGTTGGGGCAAAAAGACAGACATTCTTCTTATTTTGTGGCAAAACTGAGAAATTCCACTTATTTTGGGGCAAAATTCCTGAAATTTCCCATATTTTGGGGCCTAATTGCAGAAATTTCACTTATTTTGGGGCAAAATTTCAGAAATTTCACTTATTTCAGGGAAAAAAAGCAGAAATTTTTTTATTTTGGGGCAAAAAGGCAGAAATTTCCCATATTTTGAAGAAAAATGCAGAAATTCCCCTTATTTTGAGGTAAAAATGCTGAAATTCCCCTTATTTGGGTGCAAAAACGCAGAAATTTCTCTTATTTTGAGGCAAAATTGAAGAAATTTCACATATTTCAGGATAATAAATCAGAAATTTTCTTTATTTTGGGGCAAGAAAGACAGAAATTCTATTTGTTTTCGGGGAAAAAACAGAAATTCGAATTATTTAGAGGAAAAAAGCAGAAATTCTTCTTATTTTGGAGCAAAAATGAAAAAATTTTACTTTTTTATGGCAAAAAGGTATGCATTCTTCTTATTTTCAGACAAAAAGGCAGAAATTCCCCGTATTTTGGAGCAAAATTGCAGAAATTACTCTAATTGTGGGGCAAAAAGGCAGAAATTCCTTATATGTTGGAGCAAAAAGACAGAAATTCTCCTTATTTTGTGGCAAAACTCAGAAATTTCACTTATTTTGGGACAAAATTGCAGAAATTTCAGTTATTTCAGAAAAAAAAGCAGAAATTTTCTTATTTTGGGGCAAAAAGGCAGAAAATTCCCATATTTTGGGGCAAAAATGCAGAAATTCCCCTTATTTTGGGGTAAAAATCTGAAATTCCCTTATTTGGGGGCAAAAAAGCAGAAATTTCACTTATTTAAGGAAAAAAAGTCAGAAATTTTCCTTATTTTGCGGCAAAAAGACAGAAATTCCTTTTGTTTTAGAGAAAAAAGTCAGAAATTCCACTTATTTAGAGGCAAAAAAGCAGAAATTCCCCTTATTTTGAGGTAAAAAGGCTGAAATTCCCTTATTTTGGGGCAAAAAGGCAGAAATTTCCTTTATTTTGGGGGAAAAAGACAGAAATTCCCTTTGTTTTGGGGGAAAAAGACAGAAATTCCACTTATTTAGAGGCAAATGCAGAAATTCCCCTTATTTTGGAGCAAAAATGAAGAAATTTCCCTTTTTTATGGCAAAAAGGTATGCATTCTTCTTATTTTCGGACAAAAAGGCAAAAATTCCCCGTATTTTGGAGCAAAATTCAGAAATTCCCCTAATTGTGGGGCAAAAAGGCAGAAATTCCCTAAATGTTGGGGCAAAAGGACAGAAATTCTCCTTATTTTGTGGCAAAACTCAGAAATACCACTTATTTTGAGGCAAAATTCCAGAAATTTCCCTTATTTTGTGGAAAAATTGCAGAAATTTCACTTATTTTGGGCAAAATTGCAGAAATTTCACTTATTTCAGAAAAAAAGCAGAATTTTTTATATTTTGGGGCAAAAAGGCAGAAATTTCTTTTATTTTGGTACAAAATTGAAGAAATTTTTCTTATTTTGGGGCAAAAACGCAGAAATTTCCCATATTTTGGGGCAAAACTGCAGAAATTTCCCTTTTTTTGACGTAAAAAGGCTGAAATTCCCCTTATTTGGGGGCAAAAACGGAGAAATTTTTCTTATTTTGAGGCAAAATTGCAGCAATTTCACTTATTTCAGGGTAATAAGTCAGAAATTTTCCTTATCTTGGGGCAAAAAATACAGAAATTACCTTTGTTTTGGGGGAAAAAGACAGAAATTCCACTTATTTTGGGGCAAAATTCCAGAAATTTCACTTATTTTGGGGCAAAATTGTAGAAATTTCACTTATTTTGGGGCAAAATTTCAGAAATTTCACCTTTTTCAGAAAAAAAGTAGAAATTTTTCTATTTGGAAGCAAAAAGGCAGAAATTTCTTTTATTTTGTTACAAAATTGCAGAAATTTTTCTTATTTTGGGGCAAAAAGGCAGAAATTTCCCATATTTTGGGGCAAAAATGCAGAAATTCCCCTTATTTTGAGGTAAAAAGGCTAAAATTCCTCTTATTTGGGGGCAAAAAGGCAGAAATTTCACTTATTTTGGGCCAAACTTGCGGAAATTTCACTTATTTCAGGAAAAAAAGGCAGAAATTTTCCTTATTTTGGGGCAAAAAGGCAGAAATTCCTAATATATTGTAGCAAAAATGCAGAAATTCCCTTTATTTTGAGGTAAAAAGGGTGAAATTCCCCTTATTTGGGGGTAAAACTGCCGAAATTTCGCTTATTTTTGGGCAAAATTGCAGAAATTTCACTTATTTCAGGGTAATAAGTAAGAAATTTTCCATATTTTGGGGCAAAAAAGACAGAAATTCCCTTTGTTTTGAGGGAAAAAGACAGAAATACCACTTATTTAGAGGCAAAAAAGCAGAAATTTTCCTTATTTTGGAGCAAAAATGAAGAAATTTCCCTTTTTTATGGCAAAAAGGTATGCATTCTTCTTATTTTCGGGCAAAAAGGCAGAAATTCCCCGTATTTTGGAGCAAAATTGCAGAAATTCCCCTAATTGTCGGGCAAAAAGGTAGAAATTCCCTATATGTTGGGGCAAAAAGACAGAAATTCTCCTTATTTTGGGGCAAAACTCAGAAATTCCACTTATTTGGGGCAAAATTCAAGAAATTTACCTTATTTTAGAACAAAATTGCAGAAATTTCACTTTTTTTGGGGCAAAATTGCAGAAATTTCACTTATTTCAGGGAATAAAGGCAGAAATTTTCCTTATTTTGGGGCAAAAAGCAGAAATTCCTAATATTTTGTGGCAAAAATGCAGAAATTCCCCTTATTTTGAGGTAAAAAGGCTGAAATTACCCTTATTTGGGGGCAAAAAGGCAGTAATTTCCCTTATTTTGGGGCAAAATTGAAGAAATTTCAGTTATTTCAGGGTAATAAGTAAGAAATTTTTTTTATTTTGGAAGAAAAAAGACAGAAATTCCCTTTGTTTTGGGGGAAAAAGACAGAAATTCCACTTATTTAGAGTCAAAAAGGCAGAAATTCCCCTTATTTTGAAGCAAAAATGAAGAAATTTCCCTTTTTTATGGCAAAAAGGTATGCATTCTTCTTATTTTCAGGCAAAAAGGCAGAAATTCCCTGTATTTTGAGCAACATTGCAGAAATTCCCCTAATTGTGGGGCAAAAAGGCAGAAATTCCCTATATGTTGGGGCAAAAAGACAGACATTCTTCTTATTTTGGGGCAAAACTCAGAAATTCCACTTATTTTGGGGCAAAATTCCAGAAATTTCCCATATTTTGGGGCCAAATTGCAGAAATTTCACTTATTTTGGGGCAAAATTTCAGAAATTTCACTTATTTCAGGGAAAAAAAGCAGAAATTTTTTTATTTTGGGGCAAAAAGGCAGAAATTTCCCATATTTTGGAGTAAAAATGCAGAAATTCCCCTTATTTTGAGGTAAAAAGGCTGAAATTCCCCTTATTTGGGGGCAAAAAGGCAGAAATTTCCTTTATTTTGGGGCAAAATTGCAGAAATTTCACTTATTTAAGGGTAATAGGTCAGAAATTTTCCTTATTTTGGGGCAAAAAAGACAGAAATTCCCTTTGTTTTGGGGGAAAAAGACAGAAATTCCACTTATTTAGAGGCAAATGCAGAAATTCCCCTTATTTTGGAGCAAAAATGAAGAAATTTCCCTTTTTTATTGCAAAAATGTATGCATTCTTCTTATTTTCGGACAAAAAGGCAGAAATTCCCCGTATTTTGGAGCAAAATTGCAGAAATTCCCCTAATTGTGGGGCAAAAAGGCAGAAATTCCCTATATGTTGGGGCAAAAGGACAGAAATTCTCCTTATTTTGTGGCAAAACTCAGAAATACCACTTATTTTGAGGCAAAATTCCAGAAATTTCCTTCATTTTGGGGCAAAATTGCAGAAATTTCACTTATTTTGGGCAAAATTGCAGAAAATTCACTTATTTCAGAAAAAAGCAGAATTTTTTTTATTTTGGGAAAAAAGGCAGAAATTTCTTTTATTTTGGTACAAAATTGAAGAAAATTTTCTTATTTTGGGGTAAAAACGCAGAAAGTTCCCATATTTTGGGGCAAAAATGCAGAAATTTCCCTTTTTTTGACGTAAAAAGGCTGAAATTCCCCCTATTTGGGGGCAAAAAGGGAGAAATTTTTCTTATTTTGAGGCAAAATACAGCAATTTCACTTATGTCAGGGTGATAAGTCAGAAATTTTCCTTATCTTGGGGCAAAAAATACAGAAATTCCCTTTGTTTTGGGGGAAAAAGTCAGAAATTCCACTTATTTAGAGGCAAAAAAGCAGAAATTCCCCTTATTTTGAGGTAAAAAGGCTGAAATTTCCCTTATTTGGGGGCAAAAAGGCAATTTTTCCTTTATTTTGAGGCAAAATTGCAGAAATTTCACTTATTTCAGGGTAATAAGTCAGAAATTTTCCTTATTTTGGGGCAAAAAAGATAGAAATTCCCTTTGTTTTGGGGGAAAAAGACAGAAATTCCACTTATTTAAAGGCAAATGCAGAAATTCCCCTTATTTTGGAGCAAAAATGAAGAAATTTCCCTTTTTTATGGCAAACAGGTATGCATTCTTCTTATTTTCGGACAAAAAGGCAGAAATTCCCCGTATTTTGGAGCAAAATTGCAGAAATTCCTCTAATTGTGGGGCAAAAAGGCAGAAATTCCCTATATGTTGGGGCAAAAGGACAGAAATTCTCCTTATTTTGTGGCAAAACTCAGAAATACCACTTATTTTGAGGCAAAATTCCAGAAATTTCCCTTATTTTGTAGAAAAATTGCAGAAATTTCACTTATTTTGGGCAAAATTGCAGAAATTTCACTTATTTCAGAAAAAAAGCAGAATTTTTTTTATTTTGGGGCAAAAAGGCAGAAATTTCTTTTATTTTGGTACAAAATTGAAGAAATTTTTCTTATTTTGGGGCAAAAACGCAGAAATTTCCCATATTTTGGGGCAAAACTGCAGAAATTTCCCTTTTTTTGACGTAAAAAGGCTGAAATTCCCCTTATTTGGGGGCAAAAAGGGAGAAATTTTTCTTATTTTGAGGCAAAATTGCAGCAATTTCACTCATTTCAGGGTAATAAGTCAGAAATTTTCCTTATCTTGGGGCAAAAAATACAGAAATTCCCTTTGTTTTGGGGGAAAAAGACAGAAATTCCACATAATTTTGGGCAAAATTCCAGAAATTTCACTTATTTTGGGGCAAAATTGTAGAAATTTCACTTATTTTGGGGCAAAATTTCAGAAATTTCACTTTTTTCAGAAAAAAAAGTAGAAATTTTTCTATTTGGAAGCAAAAAGGCAGAAATTTCTTTTATTTTGGTACAAAATTGCAGAAATTTTTCTTATTTTGGGGCAAAAAGGCAGAAATTTCCCATATTTTAGGGCAAAAATGCAGAAATTCCCCTTCTTTTGAGGTAAAAAGGCTAAAATTCCCCTTATTTGGGGGCAAAAAGGCAGAAATTTCACTTATTTTGGGCCAAACTTGCGGAAATTTCACTTATTTCAGAAAAAAAAAGGCAGAAATTTTCCTTATTTTGGGGCAAAAAGGCAGAAATTCCTAATATTTTGTGGCAAAAATGCAGAAATTCCCTTTATTTTGAGGTAAAAAGGGTGAAATTCCCCTTATTTGGGGGTAAAAATGCCGAAATTTCGCTTATTTTGGGGCAAAATTGCAGAAATTTCACTTATTTCAGGGTAATAAGTAAGAAATTTTCCATATTTTGGGGCAAAAAAGACAGAAATTGCCTTTGTTTTGGGGGAAAAAGACAGAAATACCTCTTATTTAGAGGCAAAAAAGCAGAAATTTTCCTTATTTTGGAGCAAAAAAGAAGAAATTTCCCTTTTTTATGGCAAAAAGGTATGAATTTTTCTTATTTTCGGGCAAAAAGGCAGAAATTCCCCGTATTTTGGAGCAAAATTGCAGAAATTCCCCTAATTGTCGGGCAAAAAGGTAGAAATTCCCTATATGTTGGGGCAAAAAGACAGAAATTCTCCTTATTTTGGGGCGAAACTCAGAAATTCCACTTGTTTGGGGCAAAATTCCAGAAATTTACCTTATTTTAGAACAAAATTGCAGAAATTTCACTTATTTTGGGGCAAAATTGCAGAAATTTCACTTATTTCAGGGAAAAAAGGCAGAAATTTTCATTATTTTAGGGCAAAAAGCAGAAATTCCTAATATTTTGTGGCAAAAATGCAGAAATTCCCCTTATTTTGAGGTAAAAAGGCTTAAATTACCCTTATTTGGGGGCAAAAAGGCAGTAATTTCCCTTATTTTGGGGCAAAATTGAAGAAATTTCAGTTATTTCAGGGTAATAAGTAAGAAATTTTTTTTATTTTGGAAGAAAAAAGACAGAAATTCCCTTTGTTTTGGGGGAAAAAGACAGAAATTCCACTTATTTAGAGTCAAAAAGGCAGAAATTCCCCTTATTTTGAAGCAAAAATGAAGAAATTTCCCTTTTTTATGGCAAAAAGTTATGCATTCTTCTTATTTTCAGGCAAAAAGGCAGAAATTCCCTGTATTTTGAGCAACATTGCAGAAATTCCCCTAATTTTGGGGCAAAAAGGCAGAAATTCCCTATATGTTAGGGCAAAAAGACAGACATTCTTCTTCTTTTGGGGCAAAACTGAGAAATTCCACTTATTTTGGGGCAAAATTCCAGAAATTTCCCATATTTTGGGGCCAAATTGCAGAAATTTCACTTATTTTGGGGCAAAATTTCAGAAATTTCACTTATTTCAGGGAAAAAAAGCAGAAATTTTTTTATTTTGGGGCAAAAAGGCAGAAATTTCCCATATTTTGAAGCAAAAATGCAGAAATTCCCCTTATTTTGAGGTAAAAAGGCTGAAATTCCCCTTATTTGGGGGCAAAAAGGCAGAAATTTCCTTTATTTTGAGGCAAAATTGCAGAAATTTCAATTATTTCAGGGTAATAAGTCAGAAATTTTCCTTATTTTGGGGCAAAAAAGACAGAAATTCCCTTTGTTTTGGGGGAAAAAGACAGAAATTCCACTTATTTAGAGGCAAATGCAGAAATTCCCCTTATTTTGGACAAAAATGAAGAAATTTCCCTTTTTTATGGCAAAAAGGTATGCATTCTTCTTATTTTCGGATAAAAAGGCAGAAATTCCCCGTATTTTATGAGCAAAATTGCAGAAATTCCGCTAATTGTGGGGCAAAAAGGCAGAAATTCCCTATATGTTGGGGCAAAAGGACAGAAATTCTCCTTATTTTGTGGCAAAACTCAGAAATTCCACTTATTTTGAGGCAAAATTCCAGAAATTTCCCTTATTTTGTGGAAAAATTGCAGAAATTTCACTTATT
Source organism: Micromys minutus (assembly GCF_963924665.1). Taxonomy (NCBI): domain Eukaryota; kingdom Metazoa; phylum Chordata; class Mammalia; order Rodentia; family Muridae; genus Micromys; species Micromys minutus. The sequence continues at coordinate 268,015 of NW_027667281.1, read as the reverse complement.
TTGGGCAAAATTGCTGAAATTTCACTTCTTTCAGAAAAAAAGCAGAATTTTTTTTATTTTGGGGCAAAAAGGCAGAAATTTCTTTTATTTTGGTACAAAATTGAAGAAATTTTTTTTTATTTTGGGGCAAAAACGCAGAAATTTCCCATATTTTGGGGCAAAACTGCAGAAATTTCCCTTATTTTGACATAAAAAGGATGAAATTCCCATTATTTGGAGGCAAAGAGAGAGAAATTTTTTTTATTTTGAGGCAAAATTGCAGCAATTTCACTTATTTCAGGGTAATAAGTCAGAAATTTTCCTTATTTTGGGGCAAAAAAGACAGAAATTCTCTTTGTTTTGGGGGAAAAAGACAGAAATTCCACTTATTTAGAGGCAAAAAAGCAGAAATTTTCCTTATTTTGGAGCAAAAATGAAGAAATTTCCCTTTTTTATGGCAAAAAGATATGCATTCTTCTTATTTTTGGGCAAAAAGGCAGAAATTCCCCATATTTTGGAGGAAAATTGAAGAAATTCCCCTAATTGTGGAACAAAAAGGCAGAAATTCCCTATATGTTGGTGCAAAAAGACAAAAATTCTCCTTATTTTCGGGCAAAACTCAGAAGTTTACTTATTTTAGGGCAAAATTCCAGAAATTTCCCTTATTTTGTGGCAAAATTGCTGAAATTTCACCTATTTTGGGGCAAAATTGCAGAAATTTCACTTATTGCAGAAAAAAAAAGCAGAAATTTTCTTATTTTGGGGCAAAAAGGCAGAAATTTCTTTTATTTTGGTACAAAATTGCAGAAATTTTTCTTATTTTGGAGCATAAATGCAGAAATTTCCCATATTTTGGGGCAAAAATGCAGAAATTCTTCTTATTTTGAGGAAAAAGGCTGAAATTCCCCTTATTTGGGGGCAAAAAGGAAGAAATTTCCCTTATTTTGGGGCAAAATTGCAGAAATTTCACTTATTTCAGGGTAATAAGTCAGAAATTTTCCTTATTTTGGGCAAAAAACACAGAAATTCCCTTTGTTTTGAGGGGAAAACACAGAAATTCCACTTTTTTAGAGGCAAAAAAGCAGAAAGTCCTTTTATTTTTTAGCAAAAATGAAGAAATTTCTCTTTTTTGTAGTAAAAGGTATACATTCCCCTTATTTTTAGGCTAAAAAGCAGAAATTCCCCATAATTTGGAGCAAAATTGCAGAAATTCCCCTAATTGTGGGGCAAAAAAACAGATATTCCCTATATGTTAGTGCAAAAAGACAGAAATCCTTCATTGTTTTCGGGCAAAACTCAGAAATTCCACTTATTTTGGGGCAAAATTCCAGAAATTTTCCTTATTTTGGGGCAAAATTGCAGAAATTTCACTTATTTTGGGGCAAAATTCCAGAAATTTCACTTATTTATTGGAAAAAAATCAGAAATTATTTTATTTTGGGGCAAAAAGGCAGAAATTTCTTATATTTTGGTAAAAAATTTCAGAAATTTTTCTTATTTTGGGGCAAAAAGGCAGAAATTTCCCATATTTTAGCGCAAAAATGCAGAAATTCCCCTTTTTTTGAGGTAAAAAAAATTAAATTCCCTTATTTGGGGGCAAAAGGCAGACATTTCCTTTATTTTGGGGCAAAATTGCAGAAATTTCAAATATTTCAGGGAAAAAAGGCAGAAATTTTCCTTATTTTGGGGCAAAATTGCAGAAATTTCACTTATTTTGGGGCAAAATTGGAGAAATTTCACTTATGTCAGGGTAATAAGTCAGAAATTTTTTTTATTTTGGGGCAAAAAAGACAGAAATTCCCTTTGTTTTGGGGGAAAAAGACAGAAATTCCACTTATTTAGAGGCAAAAAAGCAGAAATTCCTTTTATTTTGGAGCAAAAATGAAGAAATTTCCCTTTTTTATGGCAAAAAGGTATGCATTCTTCTTATTTTCGGGCAAATACCAGAAATTTCTCGTATTTTGGAGCAAAATTGCAGAAATTCCTCTAATTGTGGGGCAAAAAGGCAGAAATTCCCTATATTTTATGGCATAAAGACAGAAATTCTTCTTATTTTGGGGCAAAACTCAGAAATTCCACTTATTTTAAGGCAAAATTCCAGAAATTTCCCTTATTTTGGGGCAAAATTGCAGAAATTTCACTTATTTTGGGGCAAAATTGCAGAAATTTCACTTATTTAAGGGAATAAAAGCAGAAATTTTCTTCTTCTGGGGCAAAAAGGCAAAAATTTCTTTTATTTTGTTACAAAATTGCAGAAATTTTTTTTATTTTGGGCAAAAAGGCAGAAATTTCCCATATTTTGGGGCAAAAATGCAGAAATTCCCCTTATTTTGAGGTAAAAAGGCTGAAATTCCCGTTATTTGGGGGCAAAAAGGGAGAAATTTCCCTTATTTTGGGGAAAAATTGCCGAAATTTCACTTATTGCAGGGTAATAAGTCAGAAATTTTCCTTATTTTGGGGCAAAAATACAGAAATTCCCTTTGTTTTGGGGAACAAAGACAGAAATTCCACATATTTAGAGGCATAAAAGCAAAAATTCTCTTTATTTTGGAGCAAAAATGAAGAAATTTTCCTTTTTTATGGCAAATAGTTATGCATTCTTCTTATTTTCGGGCAAAAATGCAGAAATTTCCCTTATTTGGGGCAAAATTCCAGAAATTTCCCTTATTTCATGGTAATAAGTCAGAAATTTTCCTTATTTTGCGCAAAAAAGACATAAATTCCCTTTGTTTTGGGGGAAAAATACATAAATTCCACTTATTTAGAGACAAAGAAGCAGAAATTCCCCTTATTTTGGGGCAAAGTTGCATAAATTTCACTTACTTCAGGGTAATAAGTCAGAAATTTTCCTTATTTTTGGGCAAAAAAGACAGAAATTACCTATGTTTTGGGGGAAAAAGACAGAAATTCCACTTATTTAGAGGCAAAAAAGCAAAAATTCCCTTTATTTTGGAGCAAAAATGAAGAAATTTTCCTTTTTTATGGCAAAAAGGTATGCATTCTTATTTTCGGGCAAAAAGGCAGAAATTCCCCATATTTTGGAGCAAAATTGCAGAAATTCCCCTAATTGTGGGGCAAAAAGGCAGAAATTCCCTATATGTTGAGGCAAAAAGACAGAAATTCTCCTTATTTTGGGGCAAAACTCGGAAATTCCACTTATTTTGGGGCAAATTTCCAGAAATTTCACTTATTTTGGCACAAAATTGTAGAAATTTCACTTATTTTGGGGCAAATTGCAGAAATTTCAATTATTTGGGGGAAAATTGCAGAAATTTAACTTATTTCAGGGTAATAAGTCACAAATTTTCCTTATTTTGGAGCAAAAAGACAGAAATTCTATTTGTATTGGGGGACAAAGACAGAAATTCCACATATTTAGAGGCATAAAAGCAGAAATTCCCCTTATTTTGGAGCAAAACTGAAGAAATTTTCCTTTTTTATGGCAAAAAGGTATGCATTCTTCTTATTTTCGGGCAAAAAGGCAGAAATACCCGTATTTTGGAGCAAAATTGCAGAAATTGCCATAATTGTGGGGCAAAAAGGCAGAAATTCCCTATATGTTGAGGCAAAAAGACAGAAATTCTCCTTATTTTGGGTCAAAACTATGAAATTCCAATTATTTTGAGGCAAAATTCCAGAAATTTCACTTATTTTGGGGCAAAATTGTAGAAATTTCACTTATTTTGGGGAAAAATTTCAGAAATTTCACTTATTTCAGAAAAAAAGCAGAAATTTTCTTATTTGGAAGCAAAAAGGCAGAAATTTCTTTTATTTTGGTACAAAATTGCAGAAATTTCCCTTATTTTGGGGCAAAATTGCAGATATTTCACTTATTTTGGGGCAAAATTTCAGAAATTTCACTTATTTCAGGAAAAAAAGGCAGAAATTTTCCTTATTTTGGGGCAAAAAGGCAGAAATTCCTAATATTTTGTGGCAAAAATGCAGAAATTCCCCTTATTTTGAGGTAAAAATGCTGAAATTCCCCTTATTTGGGGGCAAAAAGGCAGAAATTTTCCTTTTTTTGGGGCAAAATTGTAGAAATTTCACTTACTTCAGGGTAATAAGTCAGAAATTTTCATTATTTTGGAACAAAAAAAACAGAAATTCCCTTTGTTTTGGGGGAAAAAGACAGAAATTCCACTTATTTAGAGTCAAAAAGGCAGAAATTCCTTTTATTTTGGAGCAAAAATGAAGAAATTTTCCTTTTTTACGGCAAAAAGGTATGCATTCTTATTTTCGGGCAAAAAGGCAGAAATTCCCTGTATTTTGGACCAAAATTGCAGAAATTCCCCTAATTGTGGTGCAAAAAGGCAGAAATTCCCTATATGTTGGGGCAAAAAGACAGAAATCCTCCTTATTTTGGGGTAAAACTAAGAAATTCCACTTATTTTGGGGCAAAATTCCAGAAATTTCACTTATTTTGGGGCAAAATTCTAGAAATTTCACTTATTTTGGGCCAAAATTTCAGAAATTTGACTTATTTTCAGAAAAAAAAATAGAAATTTTTCTTTTTGGAAGCAAAAATGCAGAAATTTCTTTTATTTTGGTACAAATTTCAGAAATTTTTCTTATTTTGGGGCAAAAATTCAGAAATTCCCCTTATTTTGAGGTAAAAAGGCTAAAATTCCCCTTATTTGGGGGCAAAAAGGCAGAAATTTCACTTATTTTGGGCCAAAATTGCGGAAATTTCACTTATTTTAGGGAAAAAAGGCAGAAATTTTCCTTATTTTGGGGCAAAAAGGCAGAAATTCCTAATATTTTGTGGCAAAAATACAGAATTTCCCTTTATTTTGAGGTAAAAAGGGTGAAATTCCCCTTATTTGGGGGTAAAAAGGCCGAAATTTCCCTATTTTGGGGCAAAATTGCAGAAATTTCACTTATTTCAGGGTAATAAGTCAGAAATTTTTTTTATTTTGGGGCAAAAAAACAGAAATTCCCTTTGTTTTGGAGGAAAAAGACCGAAATACCACTTATTTAGAGGCATAAAAGCAGAAATTTTCCTTATTTTGGAGCAAAAATGAAGAAATTTCCCTTTTTTATGGCAAAAAGGTATGCATTCTACTTATTTTCGGGCAAAAAGGCAAAAATTCCTTGTATTTTGGAGCAAAATTGCAGAAATTCCCCTAATTGTCGGGCAAAAATGCAGAAATTCCCCTTATTTTGAGGTAAAAAGGATGAAATTCCCCTTATTTGGGTGCAAAATGCCAGAAATTTCTCTTATTTAGAGGCAAAATTGCAGAAATTTCACTTATTTCAGGGTAATAAATCAGAAATTTTCTTTATTTTGGGGCAAAAAAGACAGAAATTCTATTTGTTTTGGGGGAAAAAACAGAAATTCGAATTATTTAGAGGAAAAAAGCAGAAATTCTTCTTATTTTGGAGCAAAAATCAAAAAATTTTACTTTTTTATGGCAAAAATGTATGCATTCTTCTTATTTTCAGAGAAAAAGGCAGAAATTCCCCGTATTTTGGAGCAAAATTGCAGAAATTCCTCTAATTGTGGGGCAAAAAGGCAGAAATTCCTTATATGTTGGGGCAAAAAGACAGAAATTCTCCTTATTTTGTGGCAAAACTCAGAAATTTCACTTATTTTGGGACAAAATTGCAGAAATTTCAGTTATTTCAGAAAAAAAAGCAGAAATTTTCTTATTTTGAGGCAAAAAGCCAGAAATTTCCCATATTTTGGGGCAAAAATGCAGAAATTCCCTTATTTGGGGGAAAAAAGCAGAAATTTCCCATATTTTGGGGCAAAACTGCAGAAATTTCCCTTTTTTTGACGTAAAAAGGCTGAAATTCCCCTTATTTGGGGGCAAAAAGGGAGAAATTTTTTTAATTTTGAGGCAAAATTGCAGCAATTTCACTTATTTCAGGGTAATAAGTCAGAAATTTTCTTTATCTTGGGGCAAAAAATACAGAAATTCCCTTTGTTTTGGGGGAAAAAGACAGAAATTCCACTTATTTTGGGGCAAAATTCCAGAAATTTCACTTATTTTGGGGCAAAATTGTAGAAATTTCACTTATTTTGGGGCAAAATTTCAGAAATTTCACTTTTTTCAGAAAAAAAAGTAGAAATTTTTCTATTTGGAAGCAAAAAGTCAGAAATTTCTGTTATTTTGGTACAAAATTGCAGAAATTTTTCTTATTTTGGGGCAAAAAGGCAAAATTTCCCATATTTTGGGGCAAAAATCAGAAATTCCCCTTATTTTGAGGTAAAAAGGCTAAAATTCCCCTTATTTGGGGGCAAAAGGCAGAAATATCACTTATTTTGGGCCAAAATTGCGGAAATTTCACTTATTTCAGGGAAAAAAGGTAGAAATTTTCCTTATTTTGGGGCAAAAAGGCAGAAATTCCTAATATTTTGTGGCAAAAATGCAGAAATTCAATTTATGTTGAGGTCAAAAGGGTGAAATTCCCCTTATTTGGGGGTAAAAAGGCTGAAATTTCCCTTATTTTGGGGCAAAATTGCAGAAATTTCACTTATTTCAGGGTAATAAGTAAGAAATTTTCCTTATTTTGGGGCAAAAAAGACAGAAATTTCCTTTGTTTTGGGGGAAAAAGACATAAATACCACTTATTTATAGGCAAAAAAGCAGAAATTTTCCTTATTTTGGAGCAAAAATGAAGAAATTTCCCTTTTTTATGGCAAAAAGGTATGCATTCTTCTTATTTTCGGGCAAAAAGGCAGAAATTCTCTGTATTTTGGAACAAAATTGCAGAAATTAACCTAATTGTGGGGCAAAAAGGCAGAAATTCCCTATATGTTGGGGCAAAAAGACAGAAATTCTGCTTATTTTGGGGCAAAACTCAGAAATTCCACATATTTTGGGGCAAAATTCCAGAAATTTCCCTTATTTTGGGGCAAAATTGCAGAAATTGCACTTATTTTGGGACAAAATTGGAGAAATTTCACTTATTTCAGAGAAAAAAGGCAGAAATTTTCCTTATTTTGGGGCAAAAAGTCAGAAATTTCCCATATTTTGGTACAAAATTGCAGAAATTTTTTCTTATTTTTGGCAAAAAGGCAAAAATTTCCCATATTTTGGGGAAAAAATGCAGAAATTCCCCTTATTTTGAGGTAAAATGCTGAAATTCCCCTTATTTGGGGTTAAAAAACAGAAATTTCTCTTATTTTGGGGCAAAATTGCAGAAATTTCACTTATTTCAGAGTAATAAGTCAGAAATTTTCCTTATTTTGGGGCAAAAAAGACAGAAATTCCCTTTGTTTTGGGGGAAAAAGACAGAAATTCCACTTATTTAGAGGCATAAAAGCAAAGATTCCCCACATTTTGGAGAAAAATGACGAAAATTCCCTTTTTTATGGCAAAAAGGTATGCATTATTATTATTTTCGGACAAAAAAGGCAGAAATTCCCCGTATTTTAGAGCAAAATTGCGAAAATTCCCCTAATTGTGGCGCAAAAATGCAGTAATTCCCTATATGTTGGGGCAAAAAGACAGAAATTCTCCTTATTTTAGGGCAAAACTCAGAAATTTAAATTATTTTGGGGCAAAATTGCAGAAATTTCACTTATTTCAGAAAAAAAAGCAGAAATTTTCTTATTTTGGGGCCAAAAGGCAGAAATTTCTTTTATTTTGTTACAAAATGCAGAATTTTTTTTTATTTTGGGGCAAAAAGGCAGAAATTTCTCTTATTTTGAGGTAAAAGGCTGAAATTCCCTTTATTTGGGGGCAAAAAGGCAGAAATTTCTCTTATTTTGGGGCAAAATTGCAGAAATTTCACTTATTTCAGGGTAATAAGTCAGAAATTTAACTTATTTTGGAGCCAGAAAACAGAAATAACCTTTGTTTTGGGGGGAAAAAGACAGAAATTCCACTTTTTTAGAGGCAAAAAAGCAGAAATTCCCCTTATTTTGGAGCAAAAATTAAGAAATTTCACTTTTTAAGGGCATAAAGGTATGCATTCTTCTTATTTTTGGGCAAAAAGGCAGAAATTCCCCTTAATTTAGAGCAAAATTGCAGAAATTTCCCAAATTGTGGGGCAAAAATGCAGAAATTCCCAATATGTTGAGGCAAAAATACAGAAATTCTCCTTATTTTTGTGCAAAACTCAGAAATTCCACTTATTTTGGGGCAAAATTCCAGAAATTTCACTTATTTTGGGGCAAAATTGTAGAAATTTCACTTATTTTGGGGCAAAATTTCAGAAATTTCACTTTTTTCAGAAAAAAAGTAGAAATTTTTTTATTTGGAAGCAAAAGGGCAGAAATTTCTTTTATTTTGGTACAAAATTGCAGAAATTTTTCTTAGTTTGGGGCAAAAAGGCAGAAATTTCCCATATTTTGGGGCAAAAATGCAGAAATTCCCCTTATTTTGAGGTAAAAAGGCTAAATTTCCCCTTATTTGGGGGCAAAAAGGCAGAAATTTCACTTATTTTAGGCCAAAATTGCAGAAATTTCACTTATTTCAGGGAAAAAAGGCAGAAATTTTCCTTATTTTGGGGCAAAAATTCAGAAATTCCTAATATTTTGTGGCAAAAATGCAGAAATTCCCTTTATTTTGAGGTAGAATCGGTGAAATTCCCCTTATTTGGGGGTAAAAAGGCCGAAATTTTCCTTATTTTGGGGCAAAATTGCAGAAATTTCACATATTTCAGGGTAATAAGTCAGAAATTTTCCTTATTTTGGGGCAAAAAAGACAGAAATTTCCTCTGTTTTGGGGGAAAAAAACAGAAATTACACTTATTTAGAGGCAAAAAAGCAGAAATTTTCCTTATTTTGGAGCAAAAATGAAGAAATTTCTTTTTTATATGGCAAAAAGGTATGCATTCTTCTTATTTTCTGGCAAAAAGGCAGAAATTCCCCGTATTTTAAAGCAAAATTGCAGAAATTCCCCTAATTGTCGGGCAAAAAGGTAGAAATTCCCTATATGTTGGAGCAAAAAGACAGAAATTCTCCTTATTTTGGGGCGAAACTCAGAAATTCCACTTATTTGGGGCAAAATTCCTGAAATTTACCTTATTTTAGAACAAAATTGCAGAAATTTCACTTATTTTGGGGCAAAATTGCAGAAATTTCACTTATTTCAGGGAAAAAAGGCAGAAATTTTCCTTATTTTGGGGCAAAAATCAGAAATTCCTAATATTTTGTGGCAAAAATGCAGAAATTCCCCTTATTTTGAGGTAAAAAGGCTGAAATTACCCTTATTTGGGGGCAAAAAGGCAGTAATTTCCCTTATTTTGGGGCAAAATTGAAGAAATTTCAGTTATTTCAGGGTAATAAGTAAGAAATTTTTTTTTATTTTGGAAGAAAAAAGACAGAAATTCCCTTTGTTTTAGGGGAAAAAGACAGAACTTCCACTTATTTAGAGTCAAAAATGCAGAAATTCCCTTTATTTTGAAGCAAAAATGAAGAAATTTTTTTTTATGGCAAAAAGGTATGCATTCTTCTTATTTTCAGGCAAAAAGGCAGAAATTCCCTGTATTTTGAGCAACATTGCAGAAATTCCCCTAATTGTGGGGCAAAAAGGCAGAAATTCCCTATATGTTGGGGCAAAAAGACAGACATTCTTCTTATTTTGGGGCAAAACTGAGAAATTCCACTTATTTTGGGGCAAAATTCCAGAATTTTCCTATATTTTGGGGCCAAATTGCAGAAATTTCACTTATTTTGGGGCAAAATTTCAGAAATTTCACTTATTTCAGGGAAAAAAAGCAGAAATTTTTTTATTTTGGGGCAAAAGGCAGAAATTTCCCATATTTTGAAGCAAAAATGCAGAAATTCCCCTTATTTTGAGGTAAAAAGGCTGAAATTCCCCTTATTTGGGTGCAAAAAGGCAGAAATTTCTCTTATTTAGAGGCAAAATTGCAGAAATTTCACATATTTCAGGGTAATAAATCAGAAATTTTCTTTATTTTGGGGCAAAAAAGACAGAAATTCTATTTGTTTTGGGGGAAAAAACAGAAATTCGAATTATTTAGAGGAAAAAAGCAGAAATTCTTCTTATTTTGGAGCAAAAATGAAAAAATTTCCCTTTTTTATGGCAAAAAGGTATGCATTCTTCTTATTTTCAGACAAAAAGGCAGAAATTCCTCGTATTTTGGAACAAAATTGCAGAAATTCCTCTAATTGTGGGGCAAAAAGCAGAAATTCCTTATATGTTGAGGCAAAGAGACAGAAATTCTCCTTATTTTGTGGCAAAACTCAGAAATTTCACTTATTTTGGGGCAAAATTGCAGAAATTTCAGTTATTTCAGAAAAAAAAAAGCATAAATTTTCTTATTTTGGGGCAAAAAGGCAGAAATTTCTTTTATTTTGGTACAAAATTGCATTAATTTTTCTTATTTTGGGGCAAAAAAGCAGAAATTTCCCATATTTTGGGGCAAAAATGCAAAAATTCCCCTTATTTTGGGGTAAAAAGTCTGAAATTCCCTTATTTGGTGGCAAAAAAGCAGAAATTTCACTTATTTAAGGAAAAAAAGTCAGAAATTTTCCTTATTTTGGGGCAAAAAGACAGAAATTCCTTTTGTTTTAGAGAAAAAAGACAGAAATTCCACTTATTTAGAGGCAAAAAGCAGAAATTCCCCTTATTTTGAGGTAAAAAGGCTGAAATTCCCCTTATTTGGGGGCAAAAAGGCAGAAATTTCCTTTATTTTGGGGCAAAATTGCAGAAATTTCACTTATTTCAGGGTAATAAGTCAGAAATTTTCCTTATTTTGGGGCAAAAAATACAGAAATTCCCTTTGTTTGGGGGGAAAAAGACAGAAATTCCACTTATTTAGAGGCAAATGCAGAAATTCCCCTTATTTTGAAGCAAAAATGAAGAAATTTCCCTTTTTTATGGCAAAAAGGTATGCATTCTTCTTATTTTCGGACAAAAAGGCAGAAATTCTTCGTATTTTGGAGCAAAATTGCAGAAATTCCCCTAATTGTGAGGCAAAAAGGCTGAAATTCCCTATATGTTGGGGCAAAAGGACAGAAATTCTCCTTATTTTGTGGCAAAACTCAGAAATACCATTTATTTTGAGGCAAAATTCCAGAAATTTCCCTTATTTTGGGGCAAAATTACAGAAATTTCACTTATTTTGGGCAAAATTTCAGAAATTTCACTTATTTCAGGGTAATAAGTCAGAAATTTTCCATATTTTGGGGCAAAAAAGACAGAAAGTCCCTTTGTTTTGGTTGAAAAAGACATAAATTCCACTTATTTAGAGGCATAAAAGCAAAAATTCCCCTCATTTTAGACAAAAATGAAGAAAATTCCCTTTTTTATGGCAAAAAGGTATGCATTATTATTATTTTCGGACAAAAAAGGCAGAAATTCCCCGTATTTTAGAGCAAAATTGCGAAAATTCCCCTAATTGTGGCGCAAAAATGCAGTAATTCCCTATATGTTGGGGCAAAAAGACAGAAAATCTCCTTATTTTAGGGCAAAACTCAGAAATTTAAATTATTTTGGGGCAAAATTGCAGAAATTTCACTTATTTCAGAAAAAAAAGCAGAAATTTTCTTATTTTGGGGCCCAAAGACAGAAATTTCTATTATTTTGTTACAAAATGCAGAATTTTTTTTATTTTGGGGCAAAAAGGCAGAAATTTCCCATATTTTGGTAAAAATGCAGAAATTTCTCTTATTTTGAGGTAAAAAACTGAAATTCCCTTTATTTGGGATCAAAAAGGCAGAAATTTCTCTTATTTTGGGGCAAAATTGCAGAAATTTCACTTATTTCAGGGTAATAAGTCAGAAATTTAACTTATTTTGGAGCCAGAAAACAGAAATAACCTTTGTTTTGGGGGGAAAAAGACAGAAATTCCACTTTTTTAGAGGCAAAAAAGCAGAAATTCCCCTTATTTTGGAGCAAAAATTAAGAAATTTCACTTTTTAAGGGCATAAAGGTATGCATTCTTCTTATTTTTGGGCAAAAGGCAGAAATTCCCCTTATTTTAGAGCAAAATTGCAGAAATTTCCCAAATTGTGGGGCAAAAATGCAGAAATTCCCAAAATGTTGAGGCAAAAATACAGAAATTCTCCTTATTTTTGTGCAAAACTCAGAAATTCCACTTATTTTGGGGCAAAATTCCAGAAATTTCACTTATTTTGGGGCAAAATTGTAGAAATTTCACTTATTTTGGGGCAAAATTTCAGAAATTTCACTTTTTTCAGAAAGAAAGTAGAAATTTTTTTATTTGGAAGCAAAAAGGCAGAAATTTCTTTTATTTTGGTACAAAATTGCAGAAATTTTTCTTAGTTTGGGGCAAAAAGGCAAAAATTTCCCATATTTTGGGGCAAAAATTCAGAAATTCCCCTTATTTTGAGGTAAAAAGACTAAAATTCCCCTTATTTGGGGGCAAAAAGGCAGAAATTTCACTTATTTTGGGCCAAAATTGCAGAAATTTCACTTATTTCAGGGAAAAAAGGCAGAAATTTTCTTTATTTTGGGGCAAAAATTCAGAAATTCCTAATATTTTGTGGCAAAAATGCAGAAATTCCCTTTATTTTGAGGTAGAATTGGTGAAATTCCCTTTATTTGGGGGTAAAAAGGCCGAAATTTTCCTTATTTTGGGGCAAAATTGCAGAAATTTCACTTATTTCAGGGTAATAAGTCAGAAATTTTCCTTATTTTGGGGCAAAAAAGACAGAAATTCCCTCTGTTTTGGGGGAAAAAAACAGAAATTACACTCATTTAGAGGCAAAAAAGCAGAAATTTTCCTTATTTTGGAGCAAAAATGAAGAAATTTCTTTTTTATATGGCAAAAAGGTATGCATTCTTCTTATTTTCGGGAAAAAGGCAGAAATTCCCCGTATTTTGGAGCAAAATTGCAGAAATTCCTCTAATTGTCGGGCAAAAAGGTAGAAATTCCCTATATGTTGGAGGAAAAAGACAGAAATTCTCCTTATTTTGGGGCGAAACTCAGAAATTCCACTTATTTGGGGCAAAATTCCTGAAATTTACCTTATTTTAGAACAAAATTGCAGAAATTTCACTTATTTTGGGGCAAAATTGCAGAAATTTCACTTATTTCAGGGAAAAAAGGCAGAAATTTTCCTTATTTTGGTACAAAAAGCAGAAATTCCTAATATTTTGTGGCAAAAATGCAGAAATTCCCATTATTTTGAGGTAAAAAGGCTGAAATTACCCTTATTTGGGGGCAAAAAGACAGTAATTTCCCTTATTTTGGGGCAAAATTGAAGAAATTTCAGTTATTTCAGGGTAATAAGTAAGAAATTTTTTTTTATTTTGGAAGAAAAAAGACAGAAATTCCCTTTGTTTTGGGGGAAAAAGACAGAACTTCCACTTATTTAGAGTCAAAAATGCAGAAATTCCCCTTATTTTGAAGCAAAAATGAAGAAATTTTTTTTATTGCAAAAAGTTATGCATTCTTCTTATTTTCAGGCAAAAAGGCAGAAATTCCCTGTATTTTGAGCAACATTGCAGAAATTCCCCTAATTGTGGGGCAAAAAGGCAGAAATTCCCTATATGTTGGGGCAAAAAGGCAGACATTCTTCTTATTTTGGGGCAAAACTGAGAAATTCCACTTATTTTGGGGCAAAATTCCAGAAATTTCCTATCTTTTGGGGCCAAATTGCAGAAATTTCACTTATTTTGGGGCAAAATTTCAGAAATTTCACTTATTTCAGGGAAAAAAAGCAGAAATTTTTTTATTTTGGGGCAAAAAGGCAGAAATTTCCCATATTTTGAAGCAAAAATGCAGAAATTCCCCTTATTTTGAGGTAAAAAGGCTGAAATTCCCCTTATTTGGGTGCAAAAAGGCAGAAATTTCTCTTATTTAGAGGCAAAATTGCAGAAATTTCACATATTTCAGGGTAATAAATCAGAAATTTTCTTTATTTTGGGGCAAAAAAGACAGAAATTCTATTTGTTTTGGGGGAAAAAACAGAAATTCGAATTATTTAGAGGAAAAAAGCAGAAATTCTTCTTATTTTGGAGCAAAAATGAAAAAATTTCCCTTTTTTATGGCAAAAAGGTATGCATTCTTCTTATTTTCAGACAAAAAGGCAGAAATTCCTCGTATTTTGGAACAAAATTGCAGAAATTCCTCTAATTGTGGGGCAAAAAGCAGAAATTCCTTATATGTTGGGGCAAAGAGACAGAAATTCTCCTTATTTTGTGGCAAAACTCAGAAATTTCACTTATTTTGGGGCAAAATTGCAGAAATTTCAGTTATTTCAGAAAAAAAAGCATAAATTTTCTTATTTTGGGGCAAAAAGGCAGAAATTTCTTTTATTTTGGTACAAAATTGCATTAATATTTCTTATTTTGGGGCAAAAAGGCAGAAATTTCCCATATTTTTGGGCAAAAATGCAAAAATTCCCCTTATTTTGGGGTAAAAAGTCTGAAATTCCCTTATTTGGGGGCAAAAAAGCAGAAATTTCACTTTTTTAAGGAAAAAAAGTCAGAAATTTTCCTTATTTTGGGGCAAAAAGACAGAAATTCCTTTTGTTTTAGAGAAAAAAGACAGAAATTTCACTTATTTAGAGGCAAAAAAGCAGAAATTCCCCTTATTTTGAGGTAAAAAGGCTGAAATTCCCCTTATTTGGGGGCAAAAAGGCAGAAATTTCCTTTATTTTGGGGCAAAATTGCAGAAATTTCACTTATTTCAGGGTAATAAGTCAGAAATTTTCCTTATTTTGGGGCAAAAAAGACAGAAATTCCCTCTGTTTTGGGGGAAAAAAACAGAAATTACACTTATTTAGAGGCAAAAAAGCTGAAATTTTCCTTATTTTGGAGCAAAAATGAAGAAATTTCTTTTTTATATGGCAAAAAGGTATGCATTCTTCTTATTTTCGGGAAAAAGGCAGAAATTCCCCGTATTTTGGAGCAAAATTGCAGAAATTCCTCTAATTGTCGGGCAAAAAGGTAGAAATTCCCTATATTTTGGAGCAAAAAGACAGAAATTCTCCTTATTTTGGGGCGAAACTCAGAAATTCCACTTATTTGGGGCAAAATTCCAGAAATTTACCTTATTTTAGAACAAAATTGCAGAAATTTCACTTATTTTGGGGCAAAATTGCAGAAATTTCACTTATTTCAGGGAAAAAAGGCAGAAATTTTCCTTATTTTGGGGCAATAAGCAGAAATTCCTAATATTTTGTGGCAAAAATGCAGAAATTCCCCTTATTTTGAGGTAAAAAGGCTGAAATTACCCTTATTTGGGGGCAAAAAGGCAGTAATTTCCCTTATTTTGGGGCAAAATTGAAGAAATTTCAGTTATTTCAGGGTAATAAGTAAGAAATTTTTTTTTATTTTGGAAGAAAAAAGACAGAAATTCCCTTTGTTTTGGGGGAAAAAGACAGAACTTCCACTTATTTAGAGTCAAAAATGCAGAAATTCCCCTTATTTTGAAGCAAAAATGAAGAAATTTTTTTTTATTGCAAAAAGTTATGCATTCTTCTTATTTTCAGGCAAAAAGGCAGAAATTCCCTGTATTTTGAGCAACATTGCAGAAATTCCCCTAATTGTGGGGCAAAAAGGCAGAAATTCCCTATATGTTGGGGCAAAAAGGCAGACATTCTTCTTATTTTGGGGCAAAACTGAGAAATTCCACTTATTTTGGGGCAAAATTCCAGAAATTTCCTATATTTTGGGACCAAATTGCAGAAATTTCACTTATTTTGGGGCAAAATTTCAGAAATTTCACTTATTTCAGGGAAAAAAAGCAGAAATTTTTTTATTTTGGGGCAAAAAGGCAGAAATTTCCCATATTTTGAAGCAAAAATGCAGAAATTCCCCTTATTTTGAGGTAAAAAGGCTGAAATTCCCCTTATTTGGGTGCAAAAAGGCAGAAATTTCTCTTATTTAGAGGCAAAATTGCAGAAATTTCACTTATTTCAGGGTAATAAATCAGAAATTTTCTTTATTTTGGGGCAAAAAAGACAGAAATTCTATTTGTTTTGGGGGAAAAAACAGAAATTCGAATTATTTAGAGGAAAAAAGCAGAAATTCTTCTTATTTTGGAGCAAAAATGAAAAAATTTTACTTTTTTATGGCAAAAAGGTATGCATTCTTCTTATTTTCAGACAAAAAGGCAGAAATTCCTCGTATTTTGGAACAAAATTGCAGAAATTCCTCTAATTGTGGGGCAAAAAGCAGAAATTCCTTATATGTTGGGGCAAAGAGACAGAAATTCTCCTTATTTTGTGGCAAAACTCAGAAATTTCACTTATTTTGGGGCAAAATTGCAGAAATTTCAGTTATTTCAGAAAAAAAAGCATAAATTTTCTTATTTTGGGGCAAAAAGGCAGAAATTTCTTTTATTTTGGTACAAAATTGCATTAATATTTCTTATTTTGGGGCAAAAAGGCAGAAATTTCCCATATTTTGGGGCAAAAATGCAAAAATTCCCCTTATATTGGGGTAAAAAGTCTGAAATTCCCTTATTTGGGGGCAAAAATACAGAAATTTCACTTATTTAAGGAAAAAAAGTCAGAAATTTTCCTTATTTTGGGGCAAAAAGACAGAAATTCCTTTTGTTTTAGAGAAAAAAGACAGAAATTCCACTTATTTAGAGGCAAAAAAGCAGAAATTCCCCTTATTTTGAGGTAAAAAGGCTGAAATTCCCCTTATTTGGGGGCAAAAAGGCAGAAATTTCCTTTATTTTGGGGCAAAATTGCAGAAATTTCACTTATTTCAGGGTAATAAGTCAGAAATTTTCCTTATTTTGGGGCAAAAAAGACAGAAATTCCCTTTGTTTTGGGGGAAAAAGACAGAAATTCCACTTATTTAGAGGCAAATGCAGAAATTCCCCTTATTTTGAAGCAAAAATGAAGAAATTTCCCTTTTTTATGGCAAAAAGGTATGCATTCTTCTTATTTTCGGACAAAAAGGCAGAAATTCTCCGTATTTTGGAGCAAAATTGCAGAAATTCCCCTAATTGTGGGGCAAAAAGGCAGAAATTCCCTATATGTTGGGGCAACAGGACAGAAATTCTCCTTATTTTGTGGCAAAACTCAGAAATACCATTTATTTTGAGGCAAAATTCCAGAAATTTCCCTTATTTTGGGGCAAAATTGCAGAAATTTCACTTATTTTGGGCAAAATTGCAGAAATTTCACTTATTTCAGAAAAAAAGCAGAAATTTTTTTATTTTGGGGCAAAAAGGCAGAAATTTCTTTTATTTTGGTACAAAATTGAAGAAATTTTTCTTATTTTGGAACAAAAACGCAGAAAGTTCCCATATTTTGGGCAAAAATGCAGAAATTTCTTTTTTTTTTGACGTAAAAAGGCTGAAATTTCCCTTATTTGGGGGCAAAAAGGGAGAAATTTTTCTTATTTTGAGGCAAAATACAGCAATTTCACTTATTTCAGGGTGATAAGTCAGAAATTTTCCTTATCTTGGGGCAAAAAATACAGAAATTCCCTTTGTTTTGGGGGAAAAAGACAGAAATTCCACTTATTTAGAGGCAAAAAAGCAGAAATTCCGCTTATTTTGAAGCAAAAATGAAGATTTCCCTTTTTTGTGCCAAAAGGTATACATTCCCTTTATTTTCGGCCTAAAAAGCAAAAATTCCCCGTATTTTGGAGCAAAATTCTAGAAATTCCCCTAATTGTGGGGCAAAAAGGCAGAAATTCCCTATATGTTAGGGCAAAAAGACATAAATTCTCCTTATTTTTGGGCATAACTCAGAAATTCCACTTATTTTGGGGCAAAATTCCAGAGATGTCCCTTATTTTGGGGCAAAATTGCAGAAATTTCACTTATTTCAGGGAAAAAAGGCAGAAATTTTCCTTATTTTGGGGCAAAAAGGCAGAAATTCCTAATATTTTGTTGCAAAAATGCAGAAATTCTTCTTATTTTGAGGTAAAAGGGTGAAATTCCTCTTATTTGGGGGCAAAAGGGCAGAAATTTCCCTTATTTTGGGGCAAAATTGCAGAAATTTCACTTATTTCAGGGTAATAAGTCAGAAAATTTCTTTATTTTGTTGCAAAAAAGACAGAAATTTTCTTTGTTTTGGGGGAAAAAGAGAGAAACTCCACATATTTAGAGGCAAAAAGCAGAAATTCCCCTTATTTTGGAGCAAAATTACAGAAATTTCCCTTTTTTATGGCAAAAAGGTATGCATTCTTCTTATTTTCGGGCAAAAAGGCAGAAATTCTCTTTATTTTGGAACAAAATTGCAGAAATTAACCTAATTGTGGGGCAAAAAGGCAGAAATTCCCTATATGTTGGGGCAAAAAGACAGAAATTCTGCTTATTTTGGGGCAAAACTCAGAAATTCCACATATTTTGGGGCAAAATTCCAGAAATTTCCCTTATTTTGGGGCAAAATTGCAGAAATTGCACTTATTTTGGGACAAAATTGGAGAAATTTCACTTATTTCAGAGAAAAAAGGCAGAAATTTTCCTTATTTTGGGGCAAAAAGTCAGAAATTTCCCATATTTTGGTACAAAATTGCAGAAATTTTTTCTTATTTTTGGCAAAAAGGCAAAAATTTCCCATATTTTGGGGAAAAAATGCAGAAATTCCCCTTATTTTGAGGTAAAATGCTGAAATTCCCCTTATTTGGGGTTAAAAAACAGAAATTTCTCTTATTTTGGGGCAAAATTGCAGAAATTTCACTTATTTCAGAGTAATAAGTCAGAAATTTTCCTTATTTTGGGGCAAAAAAGACAGAAATTCCCTTTGTTTTGGGGGAAAAAGACAGAAATTCCACTTATTTAGAGGCAAATGCAGAAATTCCCCTTATTTTGAAGCAAAAATGAAGAAATTTCCCTTTTTTATGGCAAAAAGGTATGCATTCTTCTTATTTTCGGACAAAAAGGCAGAAATTCTCCGTATTTTGGAGCAAAATTGCAGAAATTCCCCTAATTGTGGGGCAAAAAGGCAGAAATTCCCTATATGTTGGGGCAACAGGACAGAAATTCTCCTTATTTTGTGGCAAAACTCAGAAATACCATTTATTTTGAGGCAAAATTCCAGAAATTTCGCTTATTTTGGGGCAAAATTGCAGAAATTTCACTTATTTTGGGCAAAATTGCAGAAATTTCACTTATTTCAGAAAAAAAGCAGAAATTTTTTTATTTTGGGGCAAAAAGGCAGAAATTTCTTTTATTTTGGTACAAAATTGAAGAAATTTTTCTTATTTTGGAACAAAAACGCAGAAAGTTCCCATATTTTGGGCAAAAATGCAGAAATTTCTTTTTTTTTTTGACGTAAAAAGGCTGAAATTTCCCTTATTTGGGGGCAAAAAGGGAGAAATTTTTCTTATTTTGAGGCAAAATACAGCAATTTCACTTATTTCAGGGTGATAAGTCAGAAATTTTCCTTATCTTGGGGCAAAAAATACAGAAATTCCCTTTGTTTTGGGGGAAAAAGACAGAAATTCCACTTATTTAGAGGCAAAAAAGCAGAAATTCCCCTTATTTTGAAGCAAAAATGAAGATTTCCCTTTTTTGTGCCAAAAGGTATACATTCCCTTTATTTTCGGCCTAAAAAGCAAAAATTCCCCGTATTTTGGAGCAAAATTCTAGAAATTCCCCTAATTGTGGGGCAAAAAGGCAGAAATTCCCTATATGTTAGGGCAAAAAGACATAAATTCTCCTTATTTTTGGGCATAACTCAGAAATTCCACTTATTTTGGGGCAAAATTCCAGAGATGTCCCTTATTTTGGGGCAAAATTGCAGAAATTTCACTTATTTCAGGGAAAAAAGGCAGAAATTTTCCTTATTTTGGGGCAAAAAGGCAGAAATTCCTAATATTTTGTTGCAAAAATGCAGAAATTCTTCTTATTTTGAGGTAAAAGGGTGAAATTCCTCTTATTTGGGGGCAAAAGGGCAGAAATTTCCCTTATTTTGGGGCAAAATTGCAGAAATTTCACTTATTTCAGGGTAATAAGTCAGAAAATTTCTTTATTTTGTTGCAAAAAAGACAGAAATTTTCTTTGTTTTGGGGGAAAAAGAGAGAAACTCCACATATTTAGAGGCAAAAAGCAGAAATTCCCCTTATTTTGGAGCAAAATTACAGAAATTTCCCTTTTTTATGGCAAAAAGGTATGCATTCTTCTTATTTTCGGGCAAAAAGGCAGAAATTCTCTGTATTTTGGAACAAAATTGCAGAAATTAACCTAATTGTGGGGCAAAAAGGCAGAAATTCCCTATATGTTGGGGCAAAAAGACAGAAATTCTGCTTATTTTGGGGCAAAACTCAGAAATTCCACATATTTTGGGGCAAAATTCCAGAAATTTCCCTTATTTTGGGGCAAAATTGCAGAAATTGCACTTATTTTGGGACAAAATTGGAGAAATTTCACTTATTTCAGAGAAAAAAGGCAGAAATTTTCCTTATTTTGGGGCAAAAAGTCAGAAATTTCCCATATTTTGGTACAAAATTGCAGAAATTTTTTCTTATTTTTGGCAAAAAGGCAAAAATTTCCCATATTTTGGGGAAAAAATACAGAAATTCCCCTTATTTTGAGGTAAAATGCTGAAATTCCCCTTATTTGGGGTTAAAAAACAGAAATTTCTCTTATTTTGGGGCAAAATTGCAGAAATTTCACTTATTTCAGAGTAATAAGTCAGAAATTTTCCTTATTTTGGGGCAAAAAAGACAGAAATTCCCTTTGTTTTTTGGGGAAAAAGACAGAAATTCCACTTATTTAGAGGCAAATGCAGAAATTCCCCTTATTTTGGAGAAAAATGAAGAAAATTCCCTTTTTTATGGCAAAAAGGTATGCATTATTATTATTTTCGGACAAAAAAGGCAGAAATTCCCCGTATTTTAGAGCAAAATTGCGAAAATTCCCCTAATTGTGGCGCAAAAATGCAGTAATTCCCTATATGTTGGGGCAAAAAGACAGAAATTCTCCTTATTTTAGGGCAAAACTCAGAAATTTAAATTATTTTGGGGCAAAATTGCAGAAATTTCACTTATTTCAGAAAAAAAAGCAGAAATTTTCTTATTTTGGGGCTAAAAGGCAGAAATTTCTTTTATTTTGTTACAAAATGCAGAATTTTTTTTATTTTGCGGCAAAAAGGCAGAAATTTCCCATATTTTGGTAAAAATGCAGAAATTTCTCTTATGTTGAGGTAAAAGGCTGAAATTCCCTTTATTTGGGGGCAAAAAGGCAGAAATTTCTCTTATTTTGGGGCAAAATTGCAGAAATTTCACTTATTTCAGGGTAATAAGTCAGAAATTTAACTTATTTTGGAGCCAGAAAACAGAAATAACCTTTGTTTTGGGGGGAAAAAGACAGAAATTCCACTTTTTTAGAGGCAAAAAAGCAGAAATTCCCCTTATTTTGGAGCAAAAATTAAGAAATTTCACTTTTTAAGGGCATAAAGGTATGCATTCTTCTTATTTTTGGGCAAAAAGGCAGAAATTCTTCTTATTTTAGAGCAAAATTGCAGAAATTTCCCAAATTGTGGGGCAAAAATGCAGAATTTCCCAATATGTTGAGGCAAAAATACAGAATTTCTCCTTATTTTTGGGCAAAACTCAGAAATTACACTTATTTTGGGGCAAAATTCCAGAAATTTCACTTATTTTGGGGCAAAATTGTAGAAATTTCACTTATTTTGGGGCAAAATTTCAGAAATTTCACTTTTTTCAGAAAAAAGTAGAAATTTTTTTATTTGGAAGCAAAAGGGCAAAAATTTCTTTTATTTTGGTACAAAATTGCAGAAATTTTTCTTAGTTTGGGGCAAAAAGGCAGAAATTTCCCATATTTTGGGGCAAAAATGCAGAAATTCCCCTTATTTTGAGGTAAAAAGGCTAAAATTCCCATTATTTGGGGGCAAAAAGGCAGAAATTTCACTTATTTTGGGCCAAAATTGCAGAAATTTCACTTATTTCAGGGAAAAAGGCAGAAATTTTCCTTATTTTGGGGCAAAAAAGACAGAAATTCCCTCTGTTTTGGGGGAAAAAAACAGAAATTACACTTATTTAGAGGCAAAAAAGCAGAAATTTTCTTTATTTTGGAGCAAAAATGAAGAAATTTCCCTTTTATATGGCAAAAAGGTATGCATTCTTCTTATTTTCGGGCAAAAAGGCAGAAATTCCCCGTATTTTGGAGCAAAATTGCAGAAATTCCCCTAATTGTCAGGCAAAAAGGTAGAAATTCCCTATATGTTGGAGCAAAAAGACAGAAATTCTCCTTATTATGGGGCAAAACTCAGAAATTCCATTTATTTGGGGCAAAATTCCAGAAATTTACCTTATTTTCGGGCAAAATTGCAGAAATTTCACTTATTTTGGGGCAAAATTGCAGAAATTTCACTTATGTCAGTGAAAAAAAGGCAGAAATTCTTCTTATTTGGGGGCAAAAAACAGAAATTCCTAATATTTTGTGGCAAAAATGCAGAAATACCCCTTATTTAGATGTAAAAAGGCTGAAATTCCCCTTATTTGGGGGCAAAAAGGCAGTAATTTCCCTTATTTTGGGGCAAAATTGCAGAAATTTCACTTATTTCAGGGTAATAAGTAAGAAATTTTCCTTATTTTGGAACAAAAAAGACAGAAATTTCCTTTGTTTTGGGGGAAAAAGACAGAAATTCCACTTATTTAGAGTCAAAAAGGCAGAAATTCCCCTTATTTTGGATCAAAAATGAAGAAATTTCCCTTTTTTATGGCAAAAAGGTATGCATTTTTCTATTTTCAGGCAAAAAGGCAGAAATTCCCCGTATTTTGAGCAACATTGCAGAAATTCCACTAATTGTGTGGCAAAAAGGCAGAAATTCCCTATATGTTTGGGCAAAAAGACAGACATTCTTCTTATTTTGTAGCAAAACTATGAAATTCCACTTATTTTGGGGCAAAATTTCAGAAATTTCCATATTTTGGGGCCAAATTGCAGAAATTTCACTTATTTTGGGGCAAAATTTCAGAAATTTCACTTATTTCAAAGAAAAAAAGCAAAAATTTTCTTATTTTGGGGCAAAAAGGCTAAATTTCCCATATTTTGAAGCAAAAATTCAGAAATTTTCCGTATTTTGAGGTAAAAAGGCTGAAATTCCCCTTATTTGGGGGCAAAAAGGCAGAAATTTCTCTTATTTTGAGGCAAAATTGCAGAAATTTCATTATTTCAGGGTAATAAATCAGAAATTTTCTTTATTTTGGGGCAAAAAAGAAAGAAATTCCCTTTGTTTTGGGGGAAAAATCAGAAATTCGAATTATTTAGAGTAAGAAAACAGAAATTCTTCTTATTTTGGAGCAAAAATGAAAAAATTTCCTTTTTTTATGGCAAAAAGGTAAGCATTCTTCTTATTTTCAGACAAAAAGGCAGAAATTCCTCGTATTTTGGAGCAAAATTGCAGAAATTCCCCTTATTGTGGGGCAAAAAGGCAGAAATTTATTATATGTTGGGCCAAAAAAACAGAAATTCTCCTTATTTTGTGGCAAAACTCAGAAATTTCACTTATTTTGGGGTAAAATTGCAGAAATTTCAGTTATTTCAGAAAAAAAAAGCAGAAATTTTCTTATTTTGGGGCAAAAAGGCAGAAATTTCTTTTATTTTGGTACAAAATTGCAGAAATTTTTCTTATTTTGGGGCAAAAAGGCAGAAATTTCCCATATTTTGGTGCAAAAATGCAGAAATTCCTTTTATTTTGGGGTAAAAAGTCTGAAATTCCCTTATTTGGAGGCAAAAAAGCAGAAATTTCACTTATTTGGGGCAAAATTGCAGAAATTTCACTTATTTCAGGGAAAAAAGTCAGAAATTTTCCTTATTTTGGGGCAAAGAGACAGAAATTCCTTTTGTTTTGGGGAAAAAAGAAATTCCACTTATTTAGAGGCAAAAAAGCAGAAATTCCCCTCATTTTGAAGCAAAAATGAAGAAATTTCCCTTTTTTATGGCAAAAAGGTATGAATTCTACTTATTTTTGGGCAAAAAGGCAGAAATTCCCCGTATTTTTGAGCAAAATTGAAGAAATTCCCCTAATTGTGTGGCAACAAGGCAGAAATTCCCTATATGTTGGGGCAAAAAGGCAGAAATTCTCATTTTGGGGCAAAACTCAGAAATACCACTTATTTTGGGGCAAAATTCCAGAAATTTCCCTTATTTTGGGGAAAAATTGCAGAAATTTCACTTATTTTGGGCAAAATTGCAGAAATTTCACTTATTTCAGAAAAAAAGCAGAAATTTTTTATTTTGGGGCAAAAAGGCAGAAATTTCTTTATTTTGGTACAAAATTGAAGAAATTTTTTTTATTTTGGGGCAAAAACGCAGAAATTTCCCATATTTTGGGGCAATAATGCAGAAATTTCCCTTATTTTGACGTAAAAATGATGAAATTCCCATTATTTGGGGGCAAAGAGAGAGAAATTTTTCTTATTTTGAGGCAAAATTACAGCAATTTCACTTATTTCAGGGTAATAAGTCAGAAATTTTCCTTATCTTGGGGCAAAAAATACAGAAATTCCCTTTGGTTTGGGGGAAAAACACAGAAATTCCACTTATTTAGAGGCAAAAAAGCAGAAATTTTCATTATTTTGGAGCAAAAATGAAGAAATTTCCCTTTTTTATGGCAAAAAGTTATGCATTCTTCTTATTTTCGGGCAAAAAGGCAGAAATGCCCCGTATTTTGGAGCAAAATTGCAGAAATTCCCCTAATTGTTGGGCAAAAGTAGAAATTCCCTATATGTTGGGGCAAAAAGACAGAAATTCTCCTTATTTTGGGGCAAAACTCAGAAATTCCACTTATTTGGGGCAAAATTCCAGAAATTTACCTTATTTTATGGCAAAATTGCAGAAATTTCACTTATTTTGGGGCAAAATTGCAGAAATTTCACTTATTTCAGGAAAAAAAGGCAGAAATTTTCCTTATTTTGGGGCAAAAAGGCAGAAATTCCTAATATTTTGTGGCAAAAATCTAGAAATTCCCCTTATTTTGAGGTAAAAAGGCTGAAATTCCCCTTATTTTGGGGCAAAAAGCAGTAATTTCCCTTATTTTGGGGCAAAATTGCAGAAATTTCACTTATTTCAGGGTAATAAGTCAGTAATTTTCTTTATTTTGGGGCTAAAAGGACAGAAATTTCCTTTGTTTTGGGGGAAAAAGTCAGAAATTCTACTTATTTAAAGTCAAAAATGCAGAAATTCCTCTTATTTGGGGAAAAATGAAGAAATTTCCCTTTTTTATGGCAAAAAGGTATGCATTCTTCTTATTTTTGGGCAAAAAGGCAGAAATTCCCCGTATTTTGGAGGAAAATTGCAGAAATTCCCCTAATTGTGGAACAAAAAGGCAGAAATTCCCTATATGTTGGTGCAAAAAGACAGAAATTCTCCTTATTTTCGGGCAAAACTCAGAAGTTTACTTATTTTAGGGCAAAATTCCAGAAATTTCCCTTATTTTGGGGCAAAATTGCAGAAATTTCACTTATTTCAGAAAAAAAAGCAGAAATTTTCTTATTTTGGGGCAAAACGGCAGAAATTTCTTTTATTTTGGTACAAAATTGCAGAAATTTTCTTACTTTGGAGCAAAAATGCAGAAATTTCCCATATTTTGGGGCAAAAATGCAGAAATTCTTCTTATTTTGAGGAAAAAGGCTGAAATTCCCTTTATTTGGGGGCAAAAAGGCAGAAATTTCCCTTATTTTGGGGCAAAATTGCAGAAATTTCTCTTATTTCAGGGTAATAAGTCAGAAATTTTCCTTATTTTGGGCAAAAAACACAGAAATTTCCTTTGTTTTGTGGGGAAAACACAGTAATTCCACTTTTTTAGAGGCAAAAAGCAGAAATTCCTTTTATTTTTTAGCAAAAATGAAGAAATTTCCCTTTTTTGTAGCAAAAGGTATACATTCCCCTTATTTTTAGGCTAAAAAGCAGAAATTCCCCGTATTTTGGAGCAAAATTGCAGAAATTCCCCTAATTGTGGGGCAAAAAGGCAGAAATTCCCTATATGTTAGTGCAAAAAGACCGAAATCCTCCTTATTTTCGGGCAAAACTCAGAAATTCCACTTATTTTGGGGCAAAATTCCAGAAATTTCCCTTATTTTGGGGCAAAATTGCAGAAATTTCACTTATTTTGGGGCTTAATTGCTGAAATTTCACTTATTTATGGGAAAAAATCAGAAATTATTTTATTTTGGGGCAAAAAGGCAGAAATTTCTTATATTTTGGTAAACAATTTCAGAAATTTTTCTTATTTGGGGGCAAAAAGGCAGAAATTTCCCATATTTTAGGGCAAAAATGCAGAAATTCCCCCTTTTTTGAGGTAAAAAGGATGAAATTTTCCTATTTGGGGGCAAAAAGGCAGACATTTCTTTTATTTTGGGGCAAAATTGCAGAAATTTCACATATTTCAGGGAAAAAAGGCAGAAATTTTCCTTATTTTGAGGCAAAATTGCAGAAATTTCACTTATTTTGGGGCAAAATTGGAGAAATTTCACTTATGTCAGGATAATAAGTCAGAATTTTTTTTTTATTTTGGGGCAAAAAAGACAGAAATTCCCTTTGTTTTGGTGGAAAAAGACAAAATTCCACTTATTTAGAGGCAAAAAAGCAGAAATTCCCCTTATTTTGGAGCAAAAATGAAGAAATTTCCCTTTTTTATGGCAAAAAGGTATGCATTCTTTTTATTTTCGGGCAAAAACCAGAAATTTCCCGTATTTTGGAGCAAAATTGCAGAAATTCCCCTAATTGTGGGGCAAAAAGGCAGAAATTCCCTATATTTTATGGCATAAAGACAGAAATTCTTCTTATTTTAGGGCAAAACTCAGAAATTCCACTTATTTTAAGGCAAAATTCCAGAAATTTCCCTTATTTTGGGGCAAAATTGCAGAAATTTCACTTATTTTGGGGCAAAATTGCAGAAATTTCACTTATTTAAGTTAAAAAAAGCAGAAATTTTCTTCTTCTGGGGCAAAAAGGCAAAAATTTCTTTTATTTTGGTACAAAATTGCAGAAAATTTTTTTATTTTGGGCAAAATGGCAGAAATTTCCCATATTTTGGGGCAAAAATGCAGAAATTCCCCTTATTTTTAGGTAAAAAGGCTGAAATTTCCGTTATTTGGGGGCAAAAAGGGAGAAATTTCCCTTATTTTGGGGAAAAATTGCAGAAATTTCACTTATTTCAGGGTAATAAGTCAGAAACTTTCCTTATTTTGGGGCAAAAATACAGAAATTCCCTTTGTTTTGGGGGACAAAGACAGAAATTCCACATATTTAGAGGCATAAAAGCAAAAATTTTCTTTATTTTGGAGCAAAAATGAAGAAATTTTTCTTTTTTATGGCAAATAGTTATGCATTCTTCTTATTTTCGGGCAAAAAGGCAGAAATTTCCTTTATTTGGGGCAAAATTCCAGAAATTTCCCTTATTTCATGGTAATAAGTCAGAAATTTTCCTTATTTTGCCCAAAAAAGACAGAAATTCCCTTTGTTTTGGGGAAAAATACATAAATTCCACTTAATTAGAGACAAAAAAGCAGAAATTCCCCTTATTTTGGGGCAAAATTGCATAAATTTCACTTACTTCAGGGTAATAAGTCAGAAAATTTCCTTATTTTTGGGCAAAAAAGACAGAAATTACCTTTGTTTTGGGGGAAAAAGACAGAAATTCCACTTATTTAGAGGCAAAAAAGCAAAAATTCCCTTTATTTTGGAGCAAAAATGAAAAATTTTCCTTTTTTATGGCAAAAAGGTATGCATTCTTATTTTCGGGCAAAAAGGCAGAAATTCCCTGTATTTTGGAGCAAAATTGCAGAAATTCCCCTAATTGTGGGGCAAAAAGGCAGAAATTCCCTATATGTTGAGGCAAAAAGACAGAAATTCTCCTTATTTTGGGGCAAAACTCAGAAATTCCACTTATTTTGGGGCAAAATTCCAGAAATTTCACTTATTTTGGGGCAAAATTGCAGAAATTTCACTTATTTTGGGCAAAATTGCAGAAATTTCACTTATTTCAGATTAAAAGCAGAATTTTTTTTATTTCGGGGCAAAAAGGCAGAAATTTCTTTTATTTTGGTACAAAATTGAAGAAATTTTTCTTATTTTGGGGCAAAAACGCAGAAATTTCCCATATTTTGGGGCAAAACTGCAGAAATTTCCCTTTTTTGACGCAAAATGGCTGAAATTCTCCTTATTTGGGGGCAAGAAGAAAGAAATTTTTCTTATTTTGAAGAAAAATTGCAGCAATTTCACTTATTTCAGGGTAATAAGTCAGAAATTTTCCTTATCTTGGGGAAAAAATAGAGAAATTCCCTTTGTTTTGGGGGAAAAAGACAGAAATTCCACTTATTTTGGGGCAAAATTCCAGAAATTTCACTTATTTTGGGGCAAAATTGTAGAAATTTCACTTATTTTGGGGCAAAATTTCAGAAATTTCACTTTTTTCAGAAAAAAAAGTAGAAATTTTTCTATTTGGTAGCAAAAAGGCAGAAATTTCTTTTATTTTGGTACAAAATTGCAGAAATTTTTCTTATTTTGGGGCAAAAAGGCAGAAATTTCCCATATTTTGGGGCAAAAATGCAGAAATTCCTTTTATTTTGAGGTAAATAGGCTAAAATTCCCCTTATTTGGGGGCAAAAAGGCAGAAATTTCACTTATTTTGGGCCAAAATTGCGGAAATTTCACTCATTTCAGGGAAAAAAGGCAGAAATTTTCCTTATTTTGGGGCAAAAAGGCAGAAATTCCTAATATTTTGTGGCAAAAATGCAGAAATTCCCTTTATTTTGAGGTAAAAAGGGTGAAATTCCCCTTATTTGGGGGTAAAAAGGCCGAAATTTCCCTTATTTTGGGGCAAAATTGCAGAAATTTCACTTATTTCAGGGAAAAAAGGCAGATATTTTCCTTATTTTGGGGCAAAAATCAGAAATTCCTAATACTTTGTGGCAAAAATGCAGAAATTCTTCTTATTTTGAGGTAAAAAGGCTGAAATTACCCTTATTTGGGGGCAAAAAGGCAGTAATTTCCCTTATTTTGGGGCAAAATTGAAGAAATTTCAGTTATTTCAGGGTAATAAGTAAGAAATTTTTTTTATTTTGGAAGAAAAAAGACAGAAATTCCCTTTGTTTTGGGGGAAAAATACAGAAATTCCACTTATTTAGAGTCAAAATGCAGAAAATCACCTTATTTTGAAGCAAAAATGAAGAAATTTCCCTTTTTTAATGGCAAAAAGGTATGCATTCTTCTTATTTTCAGGCAAAAAGGCAGAAATTCCCTGTATTTTGAGCAACATTGCAGAAATTCCCCTAATTGTGGGGAAAAAGGCAGAAATTCCCTATAATTGGGGCAAAAAGACAGACATTCTTCTTATTTTGGGGCAAAATTGAGAAATACCACTTATTGTGGGGCAAAATTCCAGAAATTTCCCAAATTTTGGGGCCAAATTGCAGAAATTTCACTTATTTTGGGGCAAAAGTTCAGAAATTTCACTTATTTCAGGGAAAAAAAGCAGAAATTTTTTTATTTTAGGGCAAAAAGGCAGAAATTTCCCATATTTTGAAGCAAAAATGCAGAAATTCCCTTTATTTAGAGGTAAAAAGGCTGAAATTCCCCTTATTTGGGTGCAAAAAGGCAGAAATTTCTCTTATTTAGAGGAAAAATTGCAGAAATTTCACATATTTCAGGGTAATAAATCAGAAATTTTCTTTATTTTGGGGCAAAAAAGACAGAAATTCTATTTGTTTTGGGGGAAAAAACAGAAATTCGAATTATTTAGAGGACAAAAGCAGAAATTCTTCTTATTTTGGAGCAAAAATGAAAAAATTTCCCTTTTTATGGCAAAAAGGTATGCATTCTTCTTATTTTCAGACAAAAAGGCAGAAATTCCCCGTATTTTGGAGCAAAATTGCAGAAATTCCTCTAATTGTGGGGCAAAAAGGCAGAAATTCCTTATATGTTGGGGCAAAAAGACAGAAATTCTCCTTATTTTGGGGCAAAACTCAGAAATTTCATTTATTTTGCTGCAAAATTGCAGAAATTTCAGTTATTTCAGAAAAAAAAGTATAAATTTTCTTATTTTGAGGCAAAAAGGCAGAAATTTCTTTTATTTTGTTACAAAATTGCAGAAATTTTTCTTATTTTGGGGCAAAAAGGCAGAAATTTCCCATATTTTGGGGCAAAAATGCAGAAATTTTGCTTATTTGGGGTAAAAATCTGAAATTCCCTTATTTGGGGGCAAAAAAGCAGAAATTTCACTTATTTAAGGAATAAAAGTCAGAAATTTTCCTTATTTTGGGGCAAAAACACAGAAATTCCTTGTGTTTTAGAGAAAAAAGACAGAAATTCCACTTATTTAGAGGCAAAAAAGCAGAAATTCCCCTTATTTTGAGGTAAAAAGGCTGAAATTCCCCTTATTTGGGGGCAAAAAGGCAGAAATTTTCTTTATTTTGGGGCAAAATTGCAGAAATTTCACTTATTTCAGGGTAATAAGTCAGAAATTTTCCTTATTTTGGGGCAAAAAAGACAGAAATTCCCTTTGTTTTGGGGGAAAAAGACAGAAATTCCACTTATTTAGAGGCAAATGCAGAAATTCCCCTTATTTTGGAGCAAAAATGAAAAAATTTCCCTTTTTTATGGCAAAAAGGTATGCATTCTTCTTATTTTCGGACAAAAAGGCAGAAATTCTCCGTATTTTGGAGCAAAATTGAAGAAATTCCCCTAATTGTGGGTCAAAAAGGCAGAAATTCCCTATATGTTGGGGCAAAATGACAAATTCTCCTTATTTTGTGGCAAAACTCAGAAATACCACTTATTTTGAGGCAAAATTCCAGAAATTTCCCTTATTTTGGGGCAAAATTGCAGAAATTTCACTTATTTTGGGCAAAATTGCAGAAATTTCACTTATTTCAGAAAAAAAGCAGAATTTTTTTTATTTTGGGGCAAAAAGGTAGAAATTTCTTTTATTTTGGTACAAAATTGAAGAAATTTTTCTTATTTTGGGGCAAAAACGCAGAAAGTTCCCATATTTTGGGGCAAAAATGCAGAAATTTCCCTTATTTTGACGTAAAAAGGATGAAATTCCCATTATTTGGGGGCAGAGAGAGAGAAATTTTTCTTTTTTGAGGCAAAATACAGCAATTTCACTTATTTCAGGGTGATAAGTCAGAAATTTTCCTTATCTTGGGGCAAAAAATACAGAAATTCCCTTTGTTTTGGGGGGAAAAGACAGAAATTCCAGTTATTTAGAGGCAAAAAAAGCAGAAATTCCCCTTATTTTGAAGCAAAAATGAAGATTTCTCTTTTTTGTGGCAAAAGGTATACATTCCCCTTATTTTCGGGCAAAAAAGCAGAAATTCCCCGTATTTTGGAGCAAAATTCTAGAAATTCCCCTAATTGTGGGGCAAAAAGGCAGAAATTCCCTATATGTTAGGGCAAAAAGACAGAAATTCTCCTTATTTTGGGGCAAAACTCAGAAATTCCACTTATTTTGGGGCAAAATTCCAGAGATGTCCCTTATTTTGGGGCAAAATTGCAGAAATTTCACTTATTTCAGGGAAAAAAAGGCAGAAATTTTCCTTATTTTGGGGCAAAAAGGCAGAAATTCCTAATATTTTGTTGCAAAAATGCAGAAATTCTCCTTATTTTGAGGTAAAAGGGTGAAATTCCTCTTATTTGGGGGCAAAAGGGCAGAAATTTCCCTTATTTTGGGGCAAAATTGCAGAAATTTCACATATTTCAAAGTAATAAGTAAGAAAATTTCTTTATTTTGTTGCAAAAAAGATAGAAATTTTCTTTGTTTTGGTGGAAAAAGAGAGAAACTCCACATATTTAGAGGCAAAAAGCAGAAATTCCCCTTATTTTGGAGCAAAATTACAGAAATTTCCCTTTTTTATGGCAAAAAGGTATGCATTCTTATTTTCGGGCAAAAAGGCAGAAATTCCCTATATGTTGGGGCAAAAAGACAGAAATTTTGCTTATTTTGGGGCAAAACTCAGAAATTCCACATATTTTGGGGCAAAATTCCAGAAATTTCCCTTATTTTGGGGCAAAATTGCAGAAATTGCACTTATTTTGGGACAAAATTGGAGAAATTTCACATATTTCAGGGAAAAAAGGCAGAAATTTTCCTTATTTTGAGGCAAAATTGCAGAAATTTCACTTATTTTGGGGCAAAATTGGAGAAATTTCACTTATGTCAGGATAATAAGTCAGAATTTTTTTTTTATTTTGGGGCAAAAAAGACAGAAATTCCCTTTGTTTTGGTGGAAAAAGACAAAATTCCACTTATTTAGAGGCAAAAAAGCAGAAATTCCCCTTATTTTGGAGCAAAAATGAAGAAATTTCCCTTTTTTATGGCAAAAAGGTATGCATTCTTTTTATTTTCGGGCAAAAACCAGAAATTTCCCGTATTTTGGAGCAAAATTGCAGAAATTCCCCTAATTGTGGGGCAAAAAGGCAGAAATTCCCTATATTTTATGGCATAAAGACAGAAATTCTTCTTATTTTAGGGCAAAACTCAGAAATTCCACTTATTTTAAGGCAAAATTCCAGAAATTTCCCTTATTTTGGGGCAAAATTGCAGAAATTTCACTTATTTTGGGGCAAAATTGCAGAAATTTCACTTATTTAAGTTAAAAAAAGCAGAAATTTTCTTCTTCTGGGGCAAAAAGGCAAAAATTTCTTTTATTTTGGTACAAAATTGCAGAAAATTTTTTTATTTTGGGCAAAATGGCAGAAATTTCCCATATTTTGGGGCAAAAATGCAGAAATTCCCCTTATTTTTAGGTAAAAAGGCTGAAATTTCCGTTATTTGGGGGCAAAAAGGGAGAAATTTCCCTTATTTTGGGGAAAAATTGCAGAAATTTCACTTATTTCAGGGTAATAAGTCAGAAACTTTCCTTATTTTGGGGCAAAAATACAGAAATTCCCTTTGTTTTGGGGGACAAAGACAGAAATTCCACATATTTAGAGGCATAAAAGCAAAAATTTTCTTTATTTTGGAGCAAAAATGAAGAAATTTTTCTTTTTTATGGCAAATAGTTATGCATTCTTCTTATTTTCGGGCAAAAAGGCAGAAATTTCCTTTATTTGGGGCAAAATTCCAGAAATTTCCCTTATTTCATGGTAATAAGTCAGAAATTTTCCTTATTTTGCCCAAAAAAGACAGAAATTCCCTTTGTTTTGGGGAAAAATACATAAATTCCACTTAATTAGAGACAAAAAAGCAGAAATTCCCCTTATTTTGGGGCAAAATTGCATAAATTTCACTTACTTCAGGGTAATAAGTCAGAAAATTTCCTTATTTTTGGGCAAAAAAGACAGAAATTACCTTTGTTTTGGGGGAAAAAGACAGAAATTCCACTTATTTAGAGGCAAAAAAGCAAAAATTCCCTTTATTTTGGAGCAAAAATGAAAAATTTTCCTTTTTTATGGCAAAAAGGTATGCATTCTTATTTTCGGGCAAAAAGGCAGAAATTCCCTGTATTTTGGAGCAAAATTGCAGAAATTCCCCTAATTGTGGGGCAAAAAGGCAGAAATTCCCTATATGTTGAGGCAAAAAGACAGAAATTCTCCTTATTTTGGGGCAAAACTCAGAAATTCCACTTATTTTGGGGCAAAATTCCAGAAATTTCACTTATTTTGGGGCAAAATTGCAGAAATTTCACTTATTTTGGGCAAAATTGCAGAAATTTCACTTATTTCAGATTAAAAGCAGAATTTTTTTTATTTCGGGGCAAAAAGGCAGAAATTTCTTTTATTTTGGTACAAAATTGAAGAAATTTTTCTTATTTTGGGGCAAAAACGCAGAAATTTCCCATATTTTGGGGCAAAACTGCAGAAATTTCCCTTTTTTGACGCAAAATGGCTGAAATTCTCCTTATTTGGGGGCAAGAAGAAAGAAATTTTTCTTATTTTGAAGAAAAATTGCAGCAATTTCACTTATTTCAGGGTAATAAGTCAGAAATTTTCCTTATCTTGGGGAAAAAATAGAGAAATTCCCTTTGTTTTGGGGGAAAAAGACAGAAATTCCACTTATTTTGGGGCAAAATTCCAGAAATTTCACTTATTTTGGGGCAAAATTGTAGAAATTTCACTTATTTTGGGGCAAAATTTCAGAAATTTCACTTTTTTCAGAAAAAAAAGTAGAAATTTTTCTATTTGGTAGCAAAAAGGCAGAAATTTCTTTTATTTTGGTACAAAATTGCAGAAATTTTTCTTATTTTGGGGCAAAAAGGCAGAAATTTCCCATATTTTGGGGCAAAAATGCAGAAATTCCTTTTATTTTGAGGTAAATAGGCTAAAATTCCCCTTATTTGGGGGCAAAAAGGCAGAAATTTCACTTATTTTGGGCCAAAATTGCGGAAATTTCACTCATTTCAGGGAAAAAAGGCAGAAATTTTCCTTATTTTGGGGCAAAAAGGCAGAAATTCCTAATATTTTGTGGCAAAAATGCAGAAATTCCCTTTATTTTGAGGTAAAAAGGGTGAAATTCCCCTTATTTGGGGGTAAAAAGGCCGAAATTTCCCTTATTTTGGGGCAAAATTGCAGAAATTTCACTTATTTCAGGGAAAAAAGGCAGATATTTTCCTTATTTTGGGGCAAAAATCAGAAATTCCTAATACTTTGTGGCAAAAATGCAGAAATTCTTCTTATTTTGAGGTAAAAAGGCTGAAATTACCCTTATTTGGGGGCAAAAAGGCAGTAATTTCCCTTATTTTGGGGCAAAATTGAAGAAATTTCAGTTATTTCAGGGTAATAAGTAAGAAATTTTTTTTATTTTGGAAGAAAAAAGACAGAAATTCCCTTTGTTTTGGGGGAAAAATACAGAAATTCCACTTATTTAGAGTCAAAATGCAGAAAATCACCTTATTTTGAAGCAAAAATGAAGAAATTTCCCTTTTTTAATGGCAAAAAGGTATGCATTCTTCTTATTTTCAGGCAAAAAGGCAGAAATTCCCTGTATTTTGAGCAACATTGCAGAAATTCCCCTAATTGTGGGGAAAAAGGCAGAAATTCCCTATAATTGGGGCAAAAAGACAGACATTCTTCTTATTTTGGGGCAAAATTGAGAAATACCACTTATTGTGGGGCAAAATTCCAGAAATTTCCCAAATTTTGGGGCCAAATTGCAGAAATTTCACTTATTTTGGGGCAAAAGTTCAGAAATTTCACTTATTTCAGGGAAAAAAAGCAGAAATTTTTTTATTTTAGGGCAAAAAGGCAGAAATTTCCCATATTTTGAAGCAAAAATGCAGAAATTCCCTTTATTTAGAGGTAAAAAGGCTGAAATTCCCCTTATTTGGGTGCAAAAAGGCAGAAATTTCTCTTATTTAGAGGAAAAATTGCAGAAATTTCACATATTTCAGGGTAATAAATCAGAAATTTTCTTTATTTTGGGGCAAAAAAGACAGAAATTCTATTTGTTTTGGGGGAAAAAACAGAAATTCGAATTATTTAGAGGACAAAAGCAGAAATTCTTCTTATTTTGGAGCAAAAATGAAAAAATTTCCCTTTTTATGGCAAAAAGGTATGCATTCTTCTTATTTTCAGACAAAAAGGCAGAAATTCCCCGTATTTTGGAGCAAAATTGCAGAAATTCCTCTAATTGTGGGGCAAAAAGGCAGAAATTCCTTATATGTTGGGGCAAAAAGACAGAAATTCTCCTTATTTTGGGGCAAAACTCAGAAATTTCATTTATTTTGCTGCAAAATTGCAGAAATTTCAGTTATTTCAGAAAAAAAAGTATAAATTTTCTTATTTTGAGGCAAAAAGGCAGAAATTTCTTTTATTTTGTTACAAAATTGCAGAAATTTTTCTTATTTTGGGGCAAAAAGGCAGAAATTTCCCATATTTTGGGGCAAAAATGCAGAAATTTTGCTTATTTGGGGTAAAAATCTGAAATTCCCTTATTTGGGGGCAAAAAAGCAGAAATTTCACTTATTTAAGGAATAAAAGTCAGAAATTTTCCTTATTTTGGGGCAAAAACACAGAAATTCCTTGTGTTTTAG
Organism: Micromys minutus; assembly: GCF_963924665.1. NCBI lineage: Eukaryota > Metazoa > Chordata > Mammalia > Rodentia > Muridae > Micromys > Micromys minutus. The sequence continues at coordinate 232,238 of NW_027667281.1, read as the reverse complement.
AGAAAAAAGACAGAAATTCCACTTATTTAGAGGCAAAAAAGCAGAAATTCCCCTTATTTTGAGGTAAAAAGGCTGAAATTCCCCTTATTTGGGGGCAAAAAGGCAGAAATTTTCTTTATTTTGGGGCAAAATTGCAGAAATTTCACTTATTTCAGGGTAATAAGTCAGAAATTTTCCTTATTTTGGGGCAAAAAAGACAGAAATTCCCTTTGTTTTGGGGGAAAAAGACAGAAATTCCACTTATTTAGAGGCAAATGCAGAAATTCCCCTTATTTTGGAGCAAAAATGAAAAAATTTCCCTTTTTTATGGCAAAAAGGTATGCATTCTTCTTATTTTCGGACAAAAAGGCAGAAATTCTCCGTATTTTGGAGCAAAATTGAAGAAATTCCCCTAATTGTGGGTCAAAAAGGCAGAAATTCCCTATATGTTGGGGCAAAATGACAAATTCTCCTTATTTTGTGGCAAAACTCAGAAATACCACTTATTTTGAGGCAAAATTCCAGAAATTTCCCTTATTTTGGGGCAAAATTGCAGAAATTTCACTTATTTTGGGCAAAATTGCAGAAATTTCACTTATTTCAGAAAAAAAGCAGAATTTTTTTTATTTTGGGGCAAAAAGGTAGAAATTTCTTTTATTTTGGTACAAAATTGAAGAAATTTTTCTTATTTTGGGGCAAAAACGCAGAAAGTTCCCATATTTTGGGGCAAAAATGCAGAAATTTCCCTTATTTTGACGTAAAAAGGATGAAATTCCCATTATTTGGGGGCAGAGAGAGAGAAATTTTTCTTTTTTGAGGCAAAATACAGCAATTTCACTTATTTCAGGGTGATAAGTCAGAAATTTTCCTTATCTTGGGGCAAAAAATACAGAAATTCCCTTTGTTTTGGGGGGAAAAGACAGAAATTCCAGTTATTTAGAGGCAAAAAAAGCAGAAATTCCCCTTATTTTGAAGCAAAAATGAAGATTTCTCTTTTTTGTGGCAAAAGGTATACATTCCCCTTATTTTCGGGCAAAAAAGCAGAAATTCCCCGTATTTTGGAGCAAAATTCTAGAAATTCCCCTAATTGTGGGGCAAAAAGGCAGAAATTCCCTATATGTTAGGGCAAAAAGACAGAAATTCTCCTTATTTTGGGGCAAAACTCAGAAATTCCACTTATTTTGGGGCAAAATTCCAGAGATGTCCCTTATTTTGGGGCAAAATTGCAGAAATTTCACTTATTTCAGGGAAAAAAAGGCAGAAATTTTCCTTATTTTGGGGCAAAAAGGCAGAAATTCCTAATATTTTGTTGCAAAAATGCAGAAATTCTCCTTATTTTGAGGTAAAAGGGTGAAATTCCTCTTATTTGGGGGCAAAAGGGCAGAAATTTCCCTTATTTTGGGGCAAAATTGCAGAAATTTCACATATTTCAAAGTAATAAGTAAGAAAATTTCTTTATTTTGTTGCAAAAAAGATAGAAATTTTCTTTGTTTTGGTGGAAAAAGAGAGAAACTCCACATATTTAGAGGCAAAAAGCAGAAATTCCCCTTATTTTGGAGCAAAATTACAGAAATTTCCCTTTTTTATGGCAAAAAGGTATGCATTCTTCTTATTTTCGGGCAAAAAGGCAGAAATTCCCTATATGTTGGGGCAAAAAGACAGAAATTTTGCTTATTTTGGGGCAAAACTCAGAAATTCCACATATTTTGGGGCAAAATTCCAGAAATTTCCCTTATTTTGGGGCAAAATTGCAGAAATTGCACTTATTTTGGGACAAAATTGGAGAAATTTCACTTATTTCAGAGAAAAAAGGCAGAAATTTTCCTTATTTTGGGGCAAAAAGGCAGAAATTTCCCATATTTTGGTACAAAATTGCAGAAATTTTTTCTTATTTTTGGCAAAAAGGCAAAAATTTCCCATATTTTGGGGAAAAAATGCAGAAATTCCCCTTATTTTGAGGTAAAATGCTGAAATTCCCCTTATTTGGGGTTAAAAAACAGAAATTTCTTTCATTTTGGGGCAAAATTTCAGAAATTTCACTTATTTCAGGGTAATAAGTCAGAAATTTTCCATATTTTGGGGCAAAAAAGACAGAAAGTCCCTTTGTTTTGGTGGAAAAAGACATAAATTCCACTTATTTAGAGGCATAAAAGCAAAAATTCCCCTCATTTTAGACAAAAATGAAGAAAATTCTCTTTTTTATGGCAAAAAGGCATGCATTATTATTATTTTCGGACAAAAAAGGCAGAAATTCCCCGTATTTTAGAGCAAAATTGCCAAAATTCCCCTAATTGTGGCGCAAAAATGCAGTAATTCCCTATATGTTGGGGCAAAAAGACAGAAATTCTCCTTATTTTAGGGCAAAACTCAGAAATTTAAATTATTTTGGGGCAAAATTGCAGAAATTTCACTTATTTCAGAAAAAAAAGCAGAAATTTTCTTATTTTGGGGCCAAAAGGCAGATATTTCTTTTATTTTGTTACAAAATGCAGAATTTTTTTTATTTTGGGGCAAAAAGGCAGAAATTTCCCATATTTTGGGGTAAAAATGCAGAAATTTCTCTTATTTTGAGGTAAAAGGCTGAAATTCCCATTATTTGGGGGCAAAAAGGCAGAAATTTCTCTTATTTTGGGGCAAAATTGCAGAAATTTCACTTATTTCAGGGTAATAAGTCAGAAATTTAACTTATTTTGGAGCCAAAAAACAGAAATAACCTTTGTTTTGGGTGGAAAAAGACAGAAATTCCACTTTTTTAGAGGCAAAAAACCAGAAATTCCCCTTATTTTGGAGCAAAAATGAAGAAATTTCACTTTTTAAGGGCAAAAAGTTATGCATTCTTCTTATTTTTGGGCAAAAAGGCAGAAATTCCCCTTATTTTAGAGCAAAATTGCAGAAATTTCCCAAATTGTGGGGCAAAAATGCAGAAATTCCCAATATGTTGAGGCAAAAATACAGAAATTCTCCTTATTTTTGGGCAAAACTCAGAAATTCCACTTATTTTGGGGCAAAATTCCAGAAATTTAACTTATTTTGGAGCAAAATTGTAGAAATTTCACTTATTTTGGGGCAAAATTTCAGAAATTTCACTTTTTTCAGAAAAAAAAGTAGAAATTTTTTTATTTGGAAGCAAAATGGCAGAAATTTCTTTTATTTTGGTACAAAATTGCAGAAATTTTTCTTAGTTTGGGGCAAAAAGGCAGAAATTTCCCATATTTTGGGGCAAAAATGCAGAAATTCCCCTTATTTTGAGGTAAAAAGGCTAAAATTCCCCTTATTTGGGGGCAAAAAGGCAAAAATTTCACTTATTTTGGGCCAAAATTGCAGAAATTTCACTTATTTCAGGGAAAAAAGGCAGAAATTTTCCTTATTTTGGGGCAAAAATTCAGAAATTCCTAATATTTTGTGGCAAAAATGCAGAAATTCCCTTTATTTTTAGGTAGAAACCGTGAAATTCCCCTCATTTGGGGGTAAAAATGCGGAAATTTTCCTTATTTTGGGGCAAAATTGCAGAAATTTCACTTATTTCAGGGTAATAAGTCAAAAATTTTCATTATTTTGGGGCAAAAAAGACAGAAATTCCCTCTGTTTTGGGGGAAAAAAAGAGAAATTACACTTATTTAGAGGCAAAAAAGCAGAAATTTTCCTTATTTTGGAGCAAAAATGAAGAAATTTCCCTTTTTTATGGCAAAAAGGTATGCATTCTTCTTATTTTCGGGCAAAAAGGCAGAAATTCCCCGTATTTTGGAGCAAAATTGCAGAAGTTCCCCTAATTGTCGGGCAAAAAGGTAGAAATTCCCTATATGTTGGAGCAAAAAGACAGAAATTCTCCTTATTTTGGGGCAAAACTCAGAAATTCCATTTATTTGGGGCAAAATTCCAGAAATTTACCTTATTTTCGGGCAAAGTTGCAGAAATTTCACTTCTTTTGGGGCAAAATTGTAGAAATTTCACTTATTTCAGTGAAAAAAGGCAGAAATTTTCCTTATTTTGGGGCAAAAAACAGAAATTCCTAATATTTTGTGGCAAAAATGCAGAAATTCCCCTTATTTTGAGGTAAAAAGGCTGAAATTCCCCTTATTTGGGGGCAAAAAGGCAGTAATTTCCCTTATTTTGGGGCAAAATTGCAGAAATTTCACTTATTTTGGGGCAAAATTGCAGAAATTTCACTTATTTAAGTTAAAAAAAGCAGAAATTTTCTTCTTCTGGGGCAAAAAGGCAAAAATTTCTTTTATTTTGGTACAAAATTGCAGAAAATTTTTTATTTTGGGCAAAATGGCAGAAATTTCCCATATTTTGGGGCAAAATGCAGAAATTTCCCTTATTTTTAGGTAAAAAGGCTGAAATTTCCGTTATTTGGGGGCAAAAAGGGAGAAATTTCCCTTATTTTGGGGAAAAATTGCAGAAATTTCACTTATTTCAGGGTAATAAGTCAGAAACTTTCCTTATTTTGGGGCAAAATACAGAAATTCCCTTTGTTTTGGGGGACAAAGACAGAAATTCCACATATTTAGAGGCATAAAAGCAAAAATTTTCTTTATTTTGGAGCAAAAATGAAGAAATTTTTCTTTTTTATGGCAAATAGTTATGCATTCTTCTTATTTTCGGGCAAAAAGGCAGAAATTTCCTTTATTTGGGGCAAAATTCCAGAAATTTCCCTTATTTCATGGTAATAAGTCAGAAATTTTCCTTATTTTGCCCAAAAAAGACAGAAATTCCCTTTGTTTTGGGGAAAAATACATAAATTCCACTTAATTAGAGACAAAAAAGCAGAAATTCCCCTTATTTTGGGGCAAAATTGCATAAATTTCACTTACTTCAGGGTAATAAGTCAGAAAATTTCCTTATTTTTGGGCAAAAAAGACAGAAATTACCTTTGTTTTGGGGGAAAAAGACAGAAATTCCACTTATTTAGAGGCAAAAAAGCAAAAATTCCCTTTATTTTGGAGCAAAAATGAAGAAATTTTCCTTTTTTATGGCAAAAAGGTATGCATTCTTATTTTCGGGCAAAAAGGCAGAAATTCCCTGTATTTTGGAGCAAAATTGCAGAAATTCCCCTAATTGTGGGGCAAAAAGGCAGAAATTCCCTATATGTTGAGGCAAAAAGACAGAAATTCTCCTTATTTTGGGGCAAAACTCAGAAATTCCACTTATTTTGGGGCAAAATTCCAGAAATTTCACTTATTTTGGGGCAAAATTGCAGAAATTTCACTTATTTTGGGCAAAATTGCAGAAATTTCACTTATTTCAGATTAAAAGCAGAATTTTTTTTATTTCGGGGCAAAAAGGCAGAAATTTCTTTTATTTTGGTACAAAATTGAAGAAATTTTTCTTATTTTGGGGCAAAAACGCAGAAATTTCCCATATTTTGGGGCAAAACTGCAGAAATTTCCCTTTTTTGACGCAAAATGGCTGAAATTCTCCTTATTTGGGGGCAAGAAGAAAGAAATTTTTCTTATTTTGAGGAAAAATTGCAGCAATTTCACTTATTTCAGGGTAATAAGTCAGAAATTTTCCTTATCTTGGGGAAAAAATAGAGAAATTCCCTTTGTTTTGGGGGAAAAAGACAGAAATTCCACTTATTTTGGGGCAAAATTCCAGAAATTTCACTTATTTTGGGGCAAAATTGTAGAAATTTCACTTATTTTGGGGCAAAATTTCAGAAATTTCACTTTTTTCAGAAAAAAAAGTAGAAATTTTTCTATTTGGAAGCAAAAAGGCAGAAATTTCTTTTATTTTGGTACAAAATTGCAGAAATTTTTCTTATTTTGGGGCAAAAAGGCAGAAATTTCCCATATTTTGGGGCAAAAATGCAGAAATTCCTTTTATTTTGAGGTAAAAAGGCTAAAATTCCCCTTATTTGGGGGCAAAAAGGCAGAAATTTCACTTATTTTGGGCCAAAATTGCGGAAATTTCACTCATTTCAGGGAAAAAAGGCAGAAATTTTCCTTATTTTGGGGCAAAAATGCAGAAATTCCTAATATTTTGTGGCAAAAATGCAGAAATTCCCTTTATTTTGAGGTAAAAAGGGTGAAATTCCCCTTATTTGGGGGTAAAAAGGCCGAAATTTCCCTTATTTTGGGGCAAAATTGCAGAAATTTCACTTATTTCAGGGAAAAAAGGCAGATATTTTCCTTATTTTGGGGCAAAAATCAGAAATTCCTAATACTTTGTGGCAAAAATGCAGAAATTCTTCTTATTTTGAGGTAAAAAGGCTGAAATTACCCTTATTTGGGGGCAAAAAGGCAGTAATTTCCCTTATTTTGGGGCAAAATTGAAGAAATTTCAGTTATTTCAGGGTAATAAGTAAGAAATTTTTTTTTATTTTGGAAGAAAAAAGACAGAAATTCCCTTTGTTTTGGGGGAAAAATACAGAAATTCCACTTATTTAGAGTCAAAATGCAGAAAATCACCTTATTTTGAATCAAAAATGAAGAAATTTCCCTTTTTTAATGGCAAAAAGGTATGCATTCTTCTTATTTTCAGGCAAAAAGGAAGAAATTCCCTGTATTTTGAGCAACATTGTAGAAATTCCCCTAATTGTGGGGAAAAAGGCAGAAATTCCCTATAATGGGGGCAAAAAGACAGACATTCTTCTTATTTTGGGGCAAAATTGAGAAATACCACTTATTTTGGGGCAAAATTCCGGAAATTTCCCATATTTTGGGGCCAAATTGCAGAAATTTCACTTATTTTGGGGCAAAAGTTCAGAAATTTCACTTATTTCAGTGAAAAAAAGCAGAAATTTTTTTATTTTAGGGCAAAAAGGCAGAAATTTCCCATATTTTGAAGCAAAAATGCAGAAATTCCCTTTATTTAGAGGTAAAAAGGCTATAATTCCCCTTATTTGGGTGCAAAAAGGCAGAAATTTCTCTTATTTAGAGGAAAAATTGCAGAAATTTCACATATTTCAGGGTAATAAATCAGAAATTTTCTTTATTTTGGGGCAAAAAAGACAGAAATTCTATTTGTTTTGGGGGAAAAAACAGAAATTCGAATTATTTAGAGGAAAAAAGCAGAAATTCTTCTTATTTTGGAGCAAAAATGAAAAAATTTCCCTTTTTATGGCAAAAAGGTATGCATTCTTCTTATTTTCAGACAAAAAGGCAGAAATTCCCCGTATTTTGGAGCAAAATTGCAGAAATTCCTCTAATTGTGGGGCAAAAAGGCAGAATTTCCTTATATGTTGGGGCAAAAAGACAGAAATTCTCCTTATTTTGGGGCAAAACTCAGAAATTTCATTTATTTTGCTGCAAAATTGCAGAAATTTCAGTTATTTCAGAAAAAAAAGTATAAATTTTCTTATTTTGGGGCAAAAAGGCAGAAATTTCTTTTATTTTGTTACAAAATTGCAGAAATTTTTCTTATTTTGGGGCAAAAAGGCAGAAATTTCCCATATTTTGGGGCAAAAATGCAGAAATTTTGCTTATTTGGGGTAAAAATCTGAAATTCCCTTATTTGGGGGCAAAAAAGCAGAAATTTCACTTATTTAAGGAATAAAAGTCAGAAATTTTCCTTATTTTGGGGCAAAAACACAGAAATTCCTTGTGTTTTAGAGAAAAAAGACAGAAATTCCACTTATTTAGAGGCAAAAAAGCAGAAATTCCCCTTATTTTGAGGTAAAAAGGCTGAAATTCCCCTTATTTGGGGGCAAAAAGGCAGAAATTTTCTTTATTTTGGGGCAAAATTGCAGAAATTTCACTTATTTCAGGGTAATAAGTCAGAAATTTTCCTTATTTTGGGGCAAAAAAGACAGAAATTCCCTTTGTTTTGGGGGAAAAAGACAGAAATTCCACTTATTTAGAGGCAAATGCAGAAATTCCCCTTATTTTGGAGCAAAAATAAAAAAATTTCCCTTTTTTATGGCAAAAAGGTATGCATTCTTCTTATTTTCGGACAAAAAGGCAGAAATTCTCCGTATTTTGGAGCAAAATTGAAGAAATTCCCCTAATTGTGGGTCAAAAAGGCAGAAATTCCCTATATGTTGGGGCAAAATGACAAATTCTCCTTATTTTGTGGCAAAACTCAGAAATACCACTTATTTTGAGGCAAAATTCCAGAAATTTCCCTTATTTTGGGGCAAAATTGCAGAAATTTCACTTATTTTGGGCAAAATTGCAGAAATTTCACTTATTTCAGAAAAAAAGCAGAATTTTTTTTATTTTGGGGCAAAAAGGTAGAAATTTCTTTTATTTTGGTACAAAATTGAAGAAATTTTTCTTATTTTGGGGCAAAAACGCAGAAAGTTCCCATATTTTGGGGCAAAAATGCAGAAATTTCCCTTATTTTGACGTAAAAAGGATGAAATTCCCATTATTTGGGGGCAGAGAGAGAGAAACTTTTCTTTTTTGAGGCAAAATACAGCAATTTCACTTATTTCAGGGTGATAAGTCAGAAATTTTCCTTATCTTGGGGCAAAAAATACAGAAATTCCCTTTGTTTTGGGGGGAAAAGACAGAAATTCCAGTTATTTAGAGGCAAAAAAGCAGAAATTCCCCTTATTTTGAAGCAAAAATGAAGATTTCTCTTTTTTGTGGCAAAAGGTATACATTCCCCTTATTTTCGGGTAAAAAAGCAGAAATTCCCCGTATTTTGGAGCAAAATTCTAGAAATTCCCCTAATTGTGGGGCAAAAAGGCAGAAATTCCCTATATGTTAGGGCAAAAAGACAGAAATTCTCCTTATTTTGGGGCAAAACTCAGAAATTCCACTTATTTTGGGGCAAAATTCCAGAGATGTCCCTTATTTTGGGGCAAAATTGCAGAAATTTCACTTATTTCAGGGAAAAAAAGGCAGAAATTTTCCTTATTTTGGGGCAAAAAGGCAGAAATTCCTAATATTTTGTTGCCAAAATGCAGAAATTCTCCTTATTTTGAGGTAAAAGGGTGAAATTCCTCTTATTTGGGGGCAAAAGGGCAGAAATTTCCCTTATTTTGGGGCAAAATTGCAGAAATTTCACTTATTTCAAAGTAATAAGTAAGAAAATTTCTTTATTTTGTTGCAAAAAAGATAGAAATTTTCTTTGTTTTGGTGGAAAAAGAGAGAAACTCCACATATTTAGAGGCAAAAAGCAGAAATTCCCCTTATTTTGGAGCAAAATTACAGAAATTTCCCTTTTTTATGCAAAAAGGTATGCATTCTTCTTATTTTCGGGCAAAAAGGCAGAAATTCTCTGTATTTTGGAACAAAATTGCAGAAATTAACCTAATTGTGGGGCAAAAAGGCAGAAATTCCCTATATGTTGGGGCAAAAAGACAGAAATTTTGCTTATTTTGGGGCAAAACTCAGAAATTCCACATATTTTGGGGCAAAATTCCAGAAATTTCCCTTATTTTGGGGCAAAATTGCAGAAATTGCACTTATTTTGGGACAAAATTGGAGAAATTTCACTTATTTCAGAGAAAAAAGGCAGAAATTTTCCTTATTTTGGGGCAAAAAGGCAGAAATTTCCCATATTTTGGTACAAAATTGCAGAAATTTTTTCTTATTTTTGGCAAAAAGGCAAAAATTTCCCATATTTTGGGGAAAAAATGCAGAAATTCCCCTTATTTTGAGGTAAAATGCTGAAATTCCCCTTATTTGGGGTTAAAAAACAGAAATTTCTTTTATTTTGGGGCAAAATTTCAGAAATTTCACTTATTTCAGGGTAATAAGTCAGAAATTTTCCATATTTTGGGGCAAAAAAGACAGAAAGTCCCTTTGTTTTGGTTGAAAAAGACATAAATTCCACTTATTTAGAGGCATAAAAGCAAAAATTCCCCTCATTTTAGACAAAAATGAAGAAAATTCTCTTTTTTATGGCAAAAAGGCATGCATTATTATTATTTTCGGACAAAAAAGGCAGAAATTCCCCGTATTTTAGAGCAAAATTGCCAAAATTCCCCTAATTGTGGCGCAAAAATGCAGTAATTCCCTATATGTTGGGGCAAAAAGACAGAAATTCTCCTTATTTTAGGGCAAAACTCAGAAATTTAAATTATTTTGGGGCAAAATTGCAGAAATTTCACTTATTTCAGAAAAAAAAAGCAGAAATTTTCTTATTTTGGGGCCAAAAGGCAGATATTTCTTTTATTTTGTTACAAAATGCAGAATTTTTTTTATTTTGGGGCAAAAAGGCAGAAATTTCCCATATTTTGGGGTAAAAATGCAGAAATTTCTCTTATTTTGATGTAAAAGACTGAAATTCCCATTATTTGGGGGCAAATAGGCAGAAATTTCTCTTATTTTGGGGCAAAATTGCAGAAATTTCACTTATTTCAGGGTAATAAGTCAGAAATTTAACTTATTTTGGAGCAAAAAACAGAAATAACCTTTGTTTTGGGTGGAAAAAGACAGAAATTCCACTTTTTTAGAGGCAAAAAAGCAGAAATTCCCCTTATTTTGGAGCAAAAATGAAGAAATTTCACTTTTTAAGGGCAAAAAGTTATGCATTCTTCTTATTTTTGGGCAAAAAGGCAGAAATTCCCCTTATTTTAGAGCAAAATTGCAGAAATTTCCCAAATTGTGGGGCAAAAATGCAGAAATTCCCAATATGTTGAGGCAAAAATACAGAAATTCTCCTTATTTTTGGGCAAAACTCAGAAATTCCACTTATTTTGGGGCAAAATTCCAGAAATTTAACTTATTTTGGAGCAAAATTGTAGAAATTTCACTTATTTTGGGGCAAAATTTCAGAAATTTCACTTTTTTCAGAAAAAAAAGTAGAAATTTTTTTATTTGGAAGCAAAATGGCAGAAATTTCTTTTATTTTGGTACAAAATTGCAGAAATTTTTCTTAGTTTGGGGCAAAAAGGCAGAAATTTCCCATATTTTGGGGCAAAAATGCAGAAATTCCCCTTATTTTGAGGTAAAAAGGCTAAAATTCCCCTTATTTGGGGGCAAAAAGGCAAAAATTTCACTTATTTTGGGCCAAAATTGCAGAAATTTCACTTATTTCAGGGAAAAAAGGCAGAAATTTTCCTTATTTTGGGGCAAAAATTCAGAAATTCCTAATATTTTGTGGCAAAAATGCAGAAATTCCCTTTATTTTTAGGTAGAAACCGTGAAATTCCCCTCATTTGGGGGTAAAAATGCGGAAATTTTCCTTATTTTGGGGCAAAATTGCAGAAATTTCACTTATTTCAGGGTAATAAGTAAAAAATTTTCATTATTTTGGGGCAAAAAAGACAGAAATTCCCTCTGTTTTGGGGGAAAAAAACAGAAATTACACTTATTTAGAGGCAAAAAAGCAGAAATTTTCCTTATTTTGGAGCAAAAATGAAGAAATTTCCCTTTTTTATGGCAAAAAGGTATGCATTCTTCTTATTTTCGGGCAAAAAGGCAGAAATTCCCCGTATTTTGGAGCAAAATTGCAGAAGTTCCCCTAATTGTCGGGCAAAAAGGTAGAAATTCCCTATATGTTGGAGCAAAAAGACAGAAATTCTCCTTATTTTGGGGCAAAACTCAGAAATTCCATTTATTTGGGGCAAAATTCCAGAAATTTACCTTAATTACGGGCAAAATTGCAGAAATTTCATTTCTTTTGGGGCAAAATTGTAGAAATTTCACTTATTTCAGTGAAAAAAGGCAGAAATTTTCCTTATTTTGGGGCAAAAAACAGAAATTCCTAATATTTTGTGGCAAAAATGCAGAAATTCCCCTTATTTTGAGGTAAAAAGGCTGAAATTCCCCTTATTTGGGGGCAAAAAGGCAGTAATTTCCCTTATTTTGGGGCAAAATTGCAGAAATTTCACTTATTTCAGGGTAATAAGTAAGAAATTTTCCTTATTTTGGAACAAAAAAGACAGAAATTCCCTTTGTTTTGGGGGAAAAAGACAGAAATTCCACTTATTTAGAGTCAAAAAGGCAGAAATTCCCCTTATTTTGGAGCAAAAATGAAGAAATTTCCCTTTTTTATGGCAAAAAGGTATGCATTTTTCTTATTTTTAGGCAAAAAGGCAGAAATTCCCCGTATTTTGAGCAACATTGCAGAAATTCCCCTAATTGTGTGGCAAAAAGGCAGAAATTCCCTATATGTTTGGGCAAAAAGAGAGACATTCTTCTTATTTTGTAGCAAAACTATGAAATTCCACTTATTTTGGGGCAAAATTTCAGAAATTTCCATATTTTGGGGCCAAATTGCAGAAATTTCACTTATTTTGGGGCAAAATTTCAGAAATTTCACTTATTTCAAGGAAAAAAAGCAAAAATTTTCTTATTTTGGGGCAAAAAGGCAGAAATTTCCCATATTTTGAAGCAAAAATGCAGAAATTTTCCGTATTTTGAGGTAAAAAGGCTGAAATTCCCCTTATTTGGGGGCAAAAAGGCAGAAATTTCTCTTATTTTGAGGCAAAATTGCAGAAATTTCATTATTTCAGGTAATAAATCAGAAATTTTCTTTATTTTGGGGCAAAAAAGGAAGAAATTCCCTTTGTTTTGGGGGAAAAAACAGAAATTCGAATTATTTAGAGTAAGAAAGCAGAAATTCTTATTTTGGATCAAAAATGAAAAAATTTCCTTTTTTTATGGCAAAAAGGTATGCATTCTTCTTATTTTCAGACAAAAAGGCAGAAATTCCTCGTATTTTGGAGCAAAATTGCAGAAATTCCCCTAATTGTGGGGCAAAAAGGCAGAAATTTATTATATGTTGGGCCAAAAAAACAGAAATTCTCCTTATTTTGTGGCAAAACTCAGGAATTTCACTTATTTTGGGGTAAAATTGCAGAAATTTCAGTTATTTCAGAAAAAAAAGCAGAAATTTTCTTATTTTTGGGCAAAAAGGCAGAAATTTCTTTTATTTTGGTACAAAATTGCAGAAATTTTTCTTATTTTGTGGCAAAAAGGCAGAAATTTCCCATATTTTGGTGCAAAAATGCAGAAATTCCTTTTATTTTGGGGTAAAAAGTCTGAAATTCCCTTATTTGGAGGCAAAAAAGCAGAAATTTCACATATTTTGGGGCAAAATTGCAGAAATTTCACTTATTTCAGGAAAAAAAGTCAGAAATTTTCCTTATTTTGGGGCAAAGAGACAGAAATTCCATTTGTTTTGGGGAAAAAAGACAGAAATTCCTCTTATTTAGAGGCAAAAAAGTAGAAATTCCCCTCATTTTGAAGCAAATATGAAGAAATTTCCCTTTTTTATGGCAAAAAGCTATGAATTCTACTTATTTTTGGGCAAAAATGCAGAAATTCCCCGTATTTTGGAGCAAAATTGAAGAAATTCCCCTAATTGTGGGGCAACAAGGCAGAAATTCCCTATATGTTGGGGCAAAAAGGCAGAAATTCTCCTTATTTTGGGGCAAAACTCAGAAATACCACTTATTTTGGGGCAAAATTCCAGAAATTTCCCTTATTTTGGGGAAAAAATTGCAGAAATTTCACTTATTTTGGGCAAAATTGCAGAAATTTCACTTATTTCAGAAAAAAAGCAGAAATTTTTTATTTTGGGGCAAAAAGGCAGAAATTTCTTTTATTTTGGTACAAAATTGAAGAAATTTTTTTTATTTTGGGGCAAAAACGCAGAAATTTCCCATATTTTGGGGCAAAAATGCAGAAATTTCCCTTATTTTGACATAAAAAGGATGAAATTCCCATTATTTGGGGGCAAAGAGAGAGAAATTTTTTTTATTTTGAGGCAAAATTGCAGCAATTTCACTTATTTCAGGGTAATAAGTCAGAAATTTTCCTTTTCTTGGGGCAAAAAATACAGAAATTCTCTTTGTTTTGGGGGAAAAAGACAGAAATTCCACTTATTTAAAGGCAAAAAAGCAGAAATTTTCCTTATTTTGGAGCAAAAATAAAGAAATTTCCCTTTTTTATGGCAAAAAGATATGCATTCTTCTTATTTTTGGGCAAAAAGGCAGAAATTCCCCATATTTTGGAGGAAAATTGAAGAAATTCCCCTAATTGTGGAACAAAAAGGCAGAAATTCCCTATATGTTGGTGCAAAAAGACAAAAATTCTCCTTATTTTCGGGCAAAACTCAGAAGTTTACTTATTTTAGGGCAAAATTCCAGAAATTTCCCTTATTTTGTGGCAAAATTGCTGAAATTTCACCTATTTTGGGGCAAAATTGCAGAAATTTCACTTATTGCAGAAAAAAAAAAAGCAGAAATTTTCTTATTTTGGGGCAAAAAGGCAGAAATTTCTTTTATTTTGGTACAAAATTGCAGAAATTTTTCTTATTTTGGAGCATAAATGCAGAAATTTCCCATATTTTGGGGCAAAAATGCAGAAATTCTTCTTATTTTGAGGAAAAAGGCTGAAATTCCCCTTATTTGGGGGCAAAAAGGCAGAAATTTCCCTTATTTTGGGGCAAAATTGCAGAAATTTCACTTATTTCAGGGTAATAAGTCAGAAATTTTTATTATTTTGGGCAAAAAACACAGAAATTCCCTTTGTTTTGAGGGGAAAACACAGAAATTCCACTTTTTTAGAGGCAAAAAAGGAGAAAGTCCTTTTATTTTTTAGCAAAAATGAAGAAATTTCCCTTTTTTGTAGTAAAAGGTATACATTCCCCTTATTTTTAGGCTAAAAAGCAGAAATTCCCCGTAATTTGGAGCAAAATTGCAGAAATTCCCCTAATTGTGGGGCAAAAAGGCAGATATTCCCTATATGTTAGTGCAAAAAGACAGAAATCCTTCATTGTTTTCGGGCAAAACTCAGAAATTCCACTTATTTTGGGGCAAAATTCCAGAAATTTTCCTTATTTTGGGGCAAAATTGCAGAAATTTCACTTATTTTGGGGCAAAATTGGAGAAATTTCACTTATGTCAGGGTAATAAGTCAGAAATTTTTTTTATTTTGGGGCAAAAAAGACAGAAATTCCCTTTGTTTTGGGGGAAAAAGACAGAAATTCCACTTATTTAGAGGCAAAAAAGCAGAAATTCCCCTTATTTTGGAGCAAAAATGAAGAAATTTCTCTTTTTTATGGCAAAAAGGTATACATTCTTCTTATTTTCGGGCAAATACCAGAAATTTCTCGTATTTTGGAGCAAAATTGCAGAAATTCCTCTAATTGTGGGGCAAAAAGGCAGAAATTCCCTATATTTTATGGCATAAAGACAGAAATTCTTCTTATTTTGGGGCAAAACTCAGAAATTCCACTTATTTTAAGGCAAAATTTCAGAAATTTCCCTTATTTTGGGGCAAAATTGCAGAAATTTCACTTATTTTGGGGCAAAATTGCAGAAATTTCACTTATTTAAGGGAATAAAAGCAGAAATTTTCTTCTTCTGGGGCAAAAAGGCAAAAATTTCTTTTATTTTGGTACAAAATTGCAGAAAATTTTTTTATTTTGGGCAAAAAGGCAGAAATTTCATATATTTTGGGGCAAAAATGCAGAAATTCCCCTTATTTTGAGGTAAAAAGGCTGAAATTCCCGTTATTTGGGGGCAAAAAGGGAGAAATTTCCCTTATTTTGGGGAAAAATTGCAGAAATTTCACTTATTTCAGGGTAATAAGTCAGAAATTTTCCTTATTTTGGGGCAAAAATACAGAAATTCCCTTTGTTTTGGGGGACAAAGACAGAAATTCCACATATTTAGAGGCATAAAAGCAAAAATTCTCTTTCTTTTGGAGCAAAATGAAGAAATTTTCCTTTTTTATGGCAAATAGTTATGCATTCTTCTTATTTTCGGGCAAAAAGGCAGAAATTTCCCTTTTTTGGGGCAAAATTCCAGAAATTTCCCTTATTTCATGGTAATAAGTCAGAAATTTTCCTTATTTTGCGCAAAAAAGACATAAATTCCCATTGTTTTGGGGGAAAAATACATAAATTCCACTTATTTAGAGACAAAAAAGCAGAAATTCCCCTTATTTTGGGGCAAAATTGCATAAATTTCACTTACTTCAGGGTAATAAGTCAGAAATTTTCCTTATTTTTGGGCAAAAAAGACAGAAATTACCTTTGTTTTGGGGGAAAAAGACAGAAATTCCACTTATTTAGAGGCAAAAAAGCAAAAATTCCCTTTATTTTGGAGTAAAAATGAAGAAATTTTCCTTTTTTATGGCAAAAAGGTATGCATTCTTATTTTCGGGCAAAAAGGCAGAAATTCCCCATATTTTGGAGCAAAATTGCAGAAATTCCCCTAATTGTGGGGCAAAAAGGCAGAAATTCCCTATATGTTGAGGCAAAAAGACAGAAATTCTCCTTATTTTGGGGCAAAACTCAGAAATTTCACTTATTTTGGCACAAAATTGTAGAAATTTCACTTATTTTGGGGCAAATTGCAGAAATTTCACTTATTTGGGGGAAAATTGCAGAAATTTAACTTATTTCAGGGTAATAAGTCACAAATTTTCCTTATTTTGGAGCAAAAAGACAGAAATTCTATTTGTATTGGGGGACAAAGACAGAAATTCCACATATTTAGAGGCATAAAAGCAGAAATTCCCCTTATTTTGGAGCAAAAATGAAGAAATTTTTCTTTTTTATGGCAAAAAGGTATGCATTCTTCTTATTTTCGGGCAAAAATGCAGAAATACCCGTATTTTGGAGCAAAATTGCAGAAATTGCCATAATTGTGGGGCAAAAAGGCAGAAATTCCCTATATGTTGAGGCAAAAAGACAGAAATTCTCCTTATTTTAGGTCAAAACTATGAAATTCCAATTATTTTGAGGCAAAATTCCAGAAATTTCACTTATTTTGGGGCAAAATTGTAGAAATTTCACTTATTTTGGGGCAAAATTTCAGAAATTTCAGAAAAAAAGCAGAAATTTTCTTATTTGGAAGCAAAAAGGCAGAAATTTCTTTTATTTTGGTACAAAATTGCAGAAATTTCCCTTATTTTGGGGCAAAATTGCAGAAATTTCACTTATTTTGGGGCAAAATTGCAGAAATTTCACTTATTTCAGGGAAAAAAGGCAGAAATTTTCCTTATTTTGGGGCAAAAAACAGAAATTCCTAATATTTTGTGGTAAAAATGCAGAAATTCCCCTTATTTTGAGGTAAAAAGGCTGAAATTCCCCTTATTTGGGGGCAAAAAGGCAGTAATTTCCCATATTTTGGGGCAAAATTGCAGAAATTTCACTTATTTCAGGGTAATAAGTAAGAAATTTTCCTTATTTTGGAACAAAAAAGACAGAAAATCCCTTTGTTTTGGGGGAAAAAGACAGAAATTCCACTTATTTAGAGTCAAAAATGCAGAAATACCCCTTATTTTGGAGCAGAAATGAAGAAATTTCCCTTTTTTTATGGCAAAAAGATATGCATTCTTTATATTTTCAGGCAAAAAGGCAGAAATTCCCTGTATTTTGAGCAACATTGCAGAAATTCCCCTAATTGTGAGGCAAAAAGGCAGAAATTCCCTATATGTTGGGGCAAAAAGACAGACATTCTTCTTATTTTGGGGCAAAACTCAGAAATTCCATTTATTTTGGGGCAAAATTCCAGAAATTTCCCATATTTTGGGGCCAAATTGCAGAAATTTCACTTATTTTGGGGCAAAATTTCAGAAATTTCACTTATTTCAGGGAAAAAAAGCAGAAATTTTCTTATTTTGGGGCAAAAAGCCAGAAATTTCCCATATTTTGGGGCAAAAATGCAGAAATTCCTCTTATTTTGGGGTAAAAAGTCTGAAATTCCCTTATTTGGGGGAAAAAAGCAGAAATTTCACTTATTTAAGAAAAAAAAGTCAGAAATTTTCCTTATTTTGGGGAAAAAAGACAGAAATTCCTTTTGTTTTAGAGAAAAAAGACAGAAATTCCACTTATTTAGAGGCAAAAAAGCAGAAATTCCCCTTATTTTGAGGTAAAAAGGCTGAAATTCCTATTATTTGGGGGCAAAAAGGCAGAAATTTCCTTTATTTTGGGGCAAAATTGCAGAAATTTCACTTATTTCAGGGTAATAAGTCAGAAATTTTCCTTATTTTGGGGCAAAAAAGACAGAAATTCCACTTATTTAGAGGCAAATGCAGAAATTCCCCTTATTTTGGAGCAAAAATGAAGAAATTTCCCTTTTTTATGGCAAAAAGGTATGCATTCTTCTTATTTTCGGACATAAAGGCAGAAATTCCCCGTATTTTGGAGCAAAATTGCAGAAATTCCCCTAATTGTGGGGCAAAAAGGCAGAAATTCCCTATATGTTGGGGCAAAAGTACAGAAATTCTCCTTATTTTGTGGCAAAACTCAGAAATAACACTTATTTTGAGGCAAAATTCCAGAAATTTCCCTTATTTTTTGGAAAAATTGCAGAAATTTCACTTATTTTGGGCAAAATTGCAGAAATTTCACTTATTTCAGAAAAAAAGAATTTTTTTTTATTTTGGGGCAAGAAGGCAGAAATTTCTTTTATTTTGGTACAAAATTGCAGAAATTTTTCTTATTTTAGGGCAAAAAGGCAGAAATTTCCCATATTTTGGGGCAAAAATCAGAAATTCCCCTTATTTTGAGGTAAAAAGGCTAAAATTCCCCTTATTTGGGGGCAAAAAGGCAGAAATTTCACTTATTTTGAGCCAAAATTGCGGAAATTTCACTTATTTCAGGGAAAAAAGGCAGAAATTTTCCTTATTTTGGGGCAAAAAGGCAGAAATTCCTAATATTTTGTGGCAAAAATGCAGAAATTCAATTTATTTTGAGGTCAAAAGGGTGAAATTCCCCTTATTTGGGGGTAAAAAGGCCGAAATTTCCTTTATTTTGGGGCAAAATTGCAGAAATTCCCCTAATTGTGGGGCAAAAAGGCAGATATTCCCTATATGTTAGTGCAAAAAGACAGAAATCCTTCATTGTTTTCGGGCAAAACTCAGAAATTCCACTTATTTTGGGGCAAAATTCCATCAATTTTCCTTATTTTGGGGCAAAATTGCAGAAATTTCACTTATTTTGGGGCAAAATTCCAGAAATTTCACTTATTTATGGGAAAAAAATCAGAAATTATTTTATTTTGGGGCAAAAAGGCAGAAATTTCTTATATTTTGGTAAAAAATTTCAGAAATTTTTCTTATTTTGGGGCAAAAAGGCAGAAATTTCCCATATTTTAGGGCAAAAATGCAGAAATTCCCCTTTTTTTGAGGTAAAAAGGATTAAATTCCCTTATTTGGGGGCAAAAAGGCAGACATTTCCTTTATTTTGGGGCAAAATTGCAGAAATTTCACATATTTCAGGGAAAAAAGGCAGAAATTTTCCTTATTTTGGGGCAAAATTGCAGAAATTTCACTTATTTTGGGGCAAAATTGGAGAAATTTCACTTATGTCAGGGTAATAAGTCAGAAATTTTTTTTATTTTGGGGCAAAAAAGACAGAAATTCCCTTTGTTTTGGGGGAAAAAGACAGAAATTCCACTTATTTAGAGGCAAAAAAGCAGAAATTCCCCTTATTTTGGAGCAAAAATGAAGAAATTTCCCTTTTTTATGGCAAAAAGGTATACATTCTTCTTATTTTCGGGCAAATACAAGAAATTTCTCGTATTTTGGAGCAAAATTGCAGAAATTCCTCTAATTGTGGGGCAAAAAGGCAGAAATTCCCTATATTTTATGGCATAAAGACAGAAATTCTTCTTATTTTGGGGCAAAACTCAGAAATTCCACTTATTTTAAGGCAAAATTTCAGAAATTTCCCTTATTTTGGGGCAAAATTGCAGAAATTTCACTTATTTTGGGGCAAAATTGCAGAAATTTCACTTATTTAAGGGAATAAAAGCAGAAATTTTCTTCTTCTGGGGCAAAAAGGCAAAAATTTCTTTTATTTTGGTACAAAATTGCAGAAAATTTTTTTATTTTGGGCAAAAAGGCAGAAATTTCTTATATTTTGGGGCAAAAATGCAGAAATTCCCCTTATTTTGAGGTAAAAAGGCTGAAATTCCCGTTATTTGGGGGCAAAAAGGAGAAATTTCCCTTATTTTGGGGAAAAATTGCAGAAATTTCACTTATTTCAGGGTAATAAGTCAGAAATTTTCCTTATTTTGGGGCAAAAATACAGAAATTCCCTTTGTTTTGGGGGACAAAGACAGAAATTCCACATATTTAGAGGCATAAAAGCAAAAATTCTCTTTATTTTGGAGCAAAATGAAGAAATTTTCCTTTTTTTGGCAAATAGTTATGCATTCTTCTTATTTTCGGGCAAAAAGGCAGAAATTTCCCTTATTTGGGGCAAAATTCCAGAAATTTCCCTTATTTCATGGTAATAAGTCAGAAATTTTCCTTATTTTGCGCAAAAAAGACATAAATTCCCATTGTTTTGGGGGAAAAATACATAAATTCCACTTATTTAGAGACAAAAAAGCAGAAATTCCCCTTATTTTGGGGCAAAATTGCATAAATTTCACTTACTTCAGGGAAATAAGTCAGAAATTTTCCTTATTTTTGGGCAAAAAGACAGAAATTACCTTTGTTTTGGGGGAAAAAGACAGAAATTCCACTTATTTAGAGGCAAAAAAGCAAAAATTCCCTTTATTTTGGAGTAAAAATGAAGAAATTTTCCTTTTTTATGGCAAAAAGGTATGCATTCTTATTTTCGGGCAAAAAGGCAGAAATTCCCCATATTTTGGAGCAAAATTGCAGAAATTCCCCTAATTGTGGGGCAAAAAGGCAGAAATTCCCTATATGTTGAGGCAAAAAGACAGAAATTCTCCTTATTTTGGGGCAAAACTCAGAAATTTCACTTATTTTGGCACAAAATTGTAGAAATTTCACTTATTTTGGGGCAAATTGCAGAAATTTCACTTATTTGGGGGAAAATTGCAGAAATTTAACTTATTTCAGGGTAATAAGTCACAAATTTTCCTTATTTTGGAGCAAAAAGACAGAAATTCTATTTGTATTGGGGGACAAAGACAGAAATTCCACATATTTAGAGGCATAAAAGCAGAAATTCCCCTTATTTTGGAGCAAAAATGAAGAAATTTTTCTTTTTTATGGCAAAAAGGTATGCATTCTTCTTATTTTCGGGCAAAAATGCAGAAATACCCGTATTTTGGAGCAAAATTGCAGAAATTGCCATAATTGTGGGGCAAAAAGGCAGAAATTCCCTATATGTTGAGGCAAAAAGACAGAAATTCTCCTTATTTTGGGTCAAAACTATGAAATTCCAATTATTTTGAGGCAAAATTCCAGAAATTTCACTTATTTTGGGGCAAAATTGTAGAAATTTCACTTATTTTGGGGCAAAATTTCAGAAATTTCAGAAAAAAAGCAGAAATTTTCTTATTTGGAAGCAAAAAGGCAGAAATTTCTTTTATTTTGGTACAAAATTGCAGAAATTTCCCTTATTTTGGGGCAAAATTGCAGAAATTTCACTTATTTTGGGGCAAAATTGCAGAAATTTCACTTATTTCAGGGAAAAAAGGCAGAAATTTTCCTTATTTTGGGGCAAAAAACAGAAATTCCTAATATTTTGTGGTAAAAATGCAGAAATTCCCCTTATTTTGAGGTAAAAAGGCTGAAATTCCCCTTATTTGGGGGCAAAAAGGCAGTAATTTCCCTTATTTTGGGGCAAAATTGCAGAAATTTCACTTATTTCAGGGTAATAAGTAAGAAATTTTCCTTATTTTGGAACAAAAAAGACAGAAAATCCCTTTGTTTTGGGGGAAAAAGACAGAAATTCCACTTATTTAGAGTCAAAAATGCAGAAATACCCCTTATTTTGGAGCAGAAATGAAGAAATTTCCCTTTTTTTATGGCAAAAAGATATGCATTCTTTTTATTTTCAGGCAAAAAGGCAGAAATTCCCTGTATTTTGAGCAACATTGCAGAAATTCCCCTAATTGTGATGCAAAAAGGCAGAAATTCCCTATATGTTGGGGCAAAAAGACAGACATTCTTCTTATTTTGGGGCAAAACTCAGAAATTCCATTTATTTTGGGGCAAAATTCCAGAAATTTCCCATATTTTGGGGCCAAATTGCAGAAATTTCACTTATTTTGGGGCAAAATTTCAGAAATTTCACTTATTTCAGGGAAAAAAAGCAGAAATTTTCTTATTTTGGGGCAAAAAGCCAGAAATTTCCCATATTTTGGGGCAAAAATGCAGAAATTCCCCTTATTTTGGGGTAAAAAGTCTGAAATTCCCTTATTTGGGGGAAAAAAGCAGAAATTTCACTTATTTAAGGAAAAAAAGTCAGAAATTTTCCTTATTTTGGGGCAAAAAGACAGAAATTCCTTTTGTTTTAGAGAAAAAAGACAGAAATTCCACTTATTTAGAGGCAAAAAAGCAGAAATTCCCCTTATTTTGAGGTAAAAAGGCTGAAATTCCTATTATTTGGGGGCAAAAAGGCAGAAATTTCCTTTATTTTGGGGCAAAATTGCAGAAATTTCACTTATTTCAGGGTAATAAGTCAGAAATTTTCCTTATTTTGGGGCAAAAAAGACAGAAATTCCACTTATTTAGAGGCAAATGCAGAAATTCCCCTTATTTTGGAGCAAAAATGAAGAAATTTCCCTTTTTTATGGCAAAAAGGTATGCATTCTTCTTATTTTCGGACATAAAGGCAGAAATTCCCCGTATTTTGGAGCAAAATTGCAGAAATTCCCCTAATTGTGGGGCAAAAAGGCAGAAATTCCCTATATGTTGGGGCAAAAGTACAGAAATTCTCCTTATTTTGTGGCAAAACTCAGAAATAACACTTATTTTGAGGCAAAATTCCAGAAATTTCCCTTATTTTTTGGAAAAATTGCAGAAATTTCACTTATTTTGGGCAAAATTGCAGAAATTTCACTTATTTCAGAAAAAAAGCAGAATTTTTTTTTATTTTGGGGCAAGAAGGCAGAAATTTCTTTTATTTTGGTACAAAATTGAAGAAATTTTTCTTATTTTGGGGCAAAAACGCAGAAATTTCCCATATTTTGGGGCAAAACTGCAGAAATTTCCCTTTTTTTGACGTAAAAAGGCTGAAATTCCCCTTATTTGGGGGCAAAAAGGGAGAAATTTTTTTAATTTTGAGGCAAAATTGCAGCAATTTCACTTATTTCAGGGTAATAAGTCAGAAATTTTCTTTATCTTGGGGCAAAAAATACAGAAATTCCCTTAGTTTTGGGGGAAAAAGACAGAAATTCCACTTATTTTGGGGCAAAATTCCAGAAATTTCACTTATTTTGGGGCAAAATTGTAGAAATTTCACTTACTTTGGGGCAAAATTTCAGAAATTTAACTTTTTTCAGAAAAAAAAGTAGAAATTTTTCTATTTGGAAGCAAAAAGTCAGAAATTTCTTTTATTTTGGTACAAAATTGCAGAAATTTTTCTTATTTTGGGGCAAAAAGGCAGAAATTTCCCATATTTTGGGGCAAAAATCAGAAATTCCCCTTATTTTGAGGTAAAAAGGCTAAAATTCCCCTTATTTGGGGGCAAAAAGGCAGAAATTTCACTTATTTTGGGCCAAAATTGCGGAAATTTCACTTATTTCAGGGAAAAAAGGCAGAAATTTTCCTTATTTTGGGGCAAAAAGGCAGAAATTCCTAATATATTGTGGCAAAAATGCAGAAATTCCCTTTATTTTGAGGTAAAAAGGGTGAAATTCCCCTTATTTGGGGGTAAAACTGCCGAAATTTCGCTTATTTTGGGGCAAAATTGCAGAAATTTCACTTATTTCAGGGTAATAAGTAAGAAATTTTCCTTATTTGGGGCAAAAAAGACAGAAATTTCCTTTGTTTTGGGGGAAAAAGACAGAAATACCACTTATTTAGAGGCAAAAAAGCAGAAATTTTCCTTATTTTGGAGCAAAAATGAAGAAATTTCCTTTTTTTATGGCAAAAAGGTATGCATTCTTCTTATTTTCGGGCAAAAAGGCAGAAATACCCGTATTTTGGAGCAAAATTGCAGAAATTCCCCTAATTGTCGGGCAAAAAGGTAGAAATTCCCTATATGTTTGGGCAAAAAGACAGAAATTCTACTTATTTTGGGGCAAAACTCAGAAATTCCACTTATTTGGGGCAAAATTCCAGAAATTTACCTTATTTTAGAACAAAATTGCAGAAATTTCACTTATTTTTGGGGCAAAATTGCAGAAATTTCACTTATTTCAGGGAAAAAAGCAGAAATTTTCCTTATTTTGGGGCAAAAATCAGAAATTCCTAATATTTTGTGGCAAAAATGCAGAAATTCCCCTTATTTTGAGGTAAAAAGGCTGAAATTACATTTATTTGGGGGCAAAAAGGCAGTAATTTCCCTTATTTTGGGGCAAAATTGAAGAGATTTCAGTTATTTCAGGGTAATAAGTAAGAAATTTTTTTTATTTTGGAAGAAAAAAGACAGAAATTCCCTTTGTTTTGGGGGAAAAAGACAGAAATTCCACTTATTTAGAATCAAAAATGCAGAAATTCCCCTTATTTTGAAGCAAAAATGAAGAAATTTCCTTTTTTTATTGCAAAAAGGTATGCATTTTTCTTATTTTCAGGAAAAAGGCAGAAATTCCTCGTATTTTGGAGCAAAATTGCAGAAATTCCTCTAATTGTGGGGCAAAAAGGCAGAAATTCCTTATATGTTGGGGCAAAAAGACAGAAATTCTCCTTATTTTGTGGCAAAACTCAGAAATTTCACTTATTTTGGGGCAAAATTGCAGAAATTTCAGTTATTTCAGAAAAAAAAAGCATAAATTTTCTTATTTTGGGGCAAAAAGGCAGAAATTTCTTTTATTTTGGTACAAAATTGCAGAAATTTTTCTTATTTTGGGGCAAAAAGGCAGAAATTTCCCATATTTTGGGGAAAAATGCAAAAATTCCCCTTATTTTGGGGTAAAAAGTCTGAAATTCCCTTATTTGTGGGCAAAAAAGCAGAAATTTCACTTATTTAAGGAAAAAAAGTCAGAAATTTTCCTTATTTTGGGGCAAAAAGACAGAAATTCCTTTTGTTTTAGAGAAAAAAGACAGAAATTCCACTTATTTAGAGGCAAAAAAGCAGAAATTCCCTTTATTTTGAGGTAAAAAGGCTGAAATTCCCCTTATTTGGGGGCAAAAAGGCAGAAATTTCCTTTATTTTGGGGCAAAATTGCAGAAATTTCACATATTTCAGGGTAATAAGTCAGAAATTTTCCTTATTTTGGGGCAAAAAAGACAGAAATTTCCTTTGTTTTTGGGGAAAAAGACAGAAATTCCACTTATTTAGAGGCAAATGCAGAAATTCCCCTTATTTTGGAGCAAAAATGAAGAAATTTCCTTTTTTTATGGCAAAAAGGTATGCATTCTTCTTATTTTCGTCAAAAGACAGAAATTCTCCGTATTTTGGAGCAAAATTGCAGAAATTCCCCTAATTGTGGGGCAAAAAGGCAGAAATTCCCTATATGTTGGGGCAAAAGGACAGAAATTCTCCTTATTTTGTGGCAAAACTCAGAAATACCACTTATTTTGAGGCAAAATTCCAGAAATTTCCCTTATTTTGGGGCAAAATTGCAGAAATTTCACTTATTTTGGGCAAAATTGCAGAAATTTCACTTATTTCAGAAAAAAAGCAGAAATTTTTTTATTTTGGGGCAAAAAGGCAGAAATTTCTTTTACTTTGGTACAAAATTGAAGAAATTTTTCTTATTTTGGAACAAAAACGCAGAAAGTTCCCATATTTTGGGGCAAAAATGCAGAAATTTCCCTTTTTTTGACGTAAAAAGGCTGAAATTCCCCTTATTTGGGGGCAAAAAGGGAGAAATTTTTCTTATTTTGAGGCAAAATACAGCAATTTCACTTATTTCAGGGTGATAAGTCAGAAATTTTCCTTATCTTGGGGCAAAAAATACAGAAATTCCCTTTGTTTTGGGGGAAAAAGACAGAAATTCCACTTATTTAGAGGCAAAAAAGCCGAAATTCCCCTTATTTTGAAGCAAAAATGAAGATTTCCCTTTTTTGTGGCAAAAGGTATACATTCCCTTTATTTTCGGCCTAAAAAGCAAAAATTCCCCGTATTTTGGAGCAAAATTCTAGAAATTCCCCTAATTGTGGGGCAAAAAGGCAGAAATTCCCTATATGTTAGGGCAAAAAGACATAAATTCTCCTTATTTTTGGGCAAAACTCAGAAATTCCACTTATTTTGGGGCAAAATTCCAGAGATGTCCCTTATTTTGGGGCAAAATTGCAGAAATTTCACTTATTTCAGGGAAAAAAGGCAGAAATTTTCCTTATTTTGGGGCAAAAAGGCAGAAATTCCTAATATTTTGTTGCAAAAATGCAGAAATTCTCCTTATTTTGAGGTAAAAGGGTGAAATTCCTCTTATTTGGGGGCAAAAGTGCAGAAATTTCCCTTATTTTGGGGCAAAATTGCAGAAATTTCACTTATTTCAGGGTAATAAGTCAGAAAATTTCTTTATTTTGTTGCAAAAAAGACAGAAATTTTCTTTGTTTTGGGGGAAAAAGAGAGAAACTCCACATATTTAGAGGCAAAAAGCAGAAATTCCACTTATTTTGGAGCAAAATTACAGAAATTTCCCTTTTTTATGGCAAAAAGGTATGCATTTTTCTTATTTTCGGGCAAAAAAGCAGAAATTCTCTGTATTTTGGAACAAAATTTCAGAAATTAACCTAATTGTGGGGCAAAGAGGCAAAAATTCTCTATATGTTGGGGAAAAAAGACAGAAATTCTGCTTATTTTGGGGCAAAACTCAGAAATTCCACATATTTTGGGGCAAAATTCCAGAAATTTTCCTTATTTTGGGGCAAAATTGCAGAAATTGCACTGATTTTGGGACAAAATTGGAGAAATTTCACTTATGTCCGAGAAAAAAGGCAGAAATTTTCCTTATTTTGGGGCAAAAAGTCAGAAATTTCCCATATTTTGGTACAAAATTGCAGAAATTTTTTCTTATTTTTGGCAAAAAGGAAAAATTTCCCATATTTTGGGGAAAAAATGCAGAAATTCCCCTTATTTTGAGGTAAAATGCTGAAATTCCCCTTATTTGGGGTTAAAAAACAGAAATTTCTCTTATTTTGGGGCAAAATTGCTGAAATTTCACTTATTTCAGAGTAATAAGTCAGAAATTTTCCTTATTTTGGGGCAAAAAAGACAGAAATTCCCTTTGTTTTTTGGGGAAAAAGACAGAAATTCCACTTATTTAGAGGCGTAAAAGCAAAAATTCCCCACATTTTGGAGAAAAATGAAGAAAATTCCCTTTTTTATGGCAAAAAGGTATGCATTATTATTATTTTCGGACAAAAAAGGCAGAAATTCCCCGTATTTTAGAGCAAAATTGCGAAAATTCCCCTAATTGTGGCGCAAAAATGCAGTAATTCCCTATATGTTGGGTCAAAAAGACAGAAATTCTCCTTATTTTAGGGCAAAACTCAGAAATTTAAATTATTTTGGGGCAAAATTGCAGAAATTTCACTTATTTCAGAAAAAAAAAGCAGAAATTTTCTTATTTTGGGGCCAAAAGGCAGAAATTTCTTTTATTTTGTTACAAAATGCAGAATTTTTTTTTATTTTGGGGCAAAAAGGCAGAAATTTCCCATATTTTGGGGTAAAAATGCAGAAATTTCTCTTATTTTGAGGTAAAAGGCTGAAATTCCCTTTATTTGGGGGCAAAAAGGCAGAAATTTCTCTTATTTTGGGGCAAAATTGCAGAAATTTCACTTATTTCAGGGTAATAAGTCAGAAATTTAACTTATTTTGGAGCCAGAAAACAGAAATAACCTTTGTTTTGGGGGGAAAAAGACAGAAATTCTACTTTTTTTAGAGGCAAAAAAGCAGAAATTCCCCTTATTTTGGAGCAAAAATTAAGAAATTTCACTTTTTAAGGGCATAAAGGTATGCATTCTTCTTATTTTTGGGCAAAAAGGCAGAAATTCCCCTTAATTTAGAGCAAAATTGCAGAAATTTCCCAAATTGTGGGGCAAAAATGCAGAAATTCCCAATATGTTGAGGCAAAAATACAGAAATTCTCTTTATTTTTGTGCAAAACTCAGAAATTCCACTTATTTTGGGGCAAAATTCCAGAAATTTCACTTATTTTGGGGCAAAATTGTAGAAATTTCACTTATTTTGGGGCAAAATTTCAGAAATTTCACTTTTTTCAGAAAAAAAAGTAGAAATTTATTTATTTGGAAGCAAAAGGGCAGAAATTTCTTTTATTTTGGTACAAAATTGCAGAAATTTTTCTGAGTTTGAGGCAAAAAGGCAGAAATTTCCCATATTTTGGGGCAAAAATGCAGAAATTCCCCTTATTTTGAGGTAAAAAGGCTAAAATTCCCCTTATTTGGGGGCAAAAAGGCAGAAATTTCAATTATTTTGGGCCAAAATTGCAGAAATTTCACCTATTTCAGGGAAAGAAGGCAGAAATTTTCCTTATTTTGGGGCAAAAATTCAGAAATTCCTAATATTTTGTGGCAAAAATGCAGAAATTCCCTTTATTTTGAGGTAAAATCGGTGAAATTCCCGTTATTTGGGGTTAAAAAACAGAAATTTCTCTTATTTTGGGGCAAAATTGCTGAAATTTCACTTATTTCAGAGTAATAAGTCAGAAATTTTCCTTATTTTGGGGCAAAAAAGACAGAAATTCCCTTTGTTTTGGGGGAAAAAGACAGAAGTGACACTTATTTAGAGGCATAAAAGCAAAAATTCCCCACATTTTGGAGAAAAATGAAGAAAATTCCCTTTTTTATGGCAAAAAGGTATGCATTATTATTATTTTCGGACAAAAAAGGCAGAAATTCCCCGTATTTTAGAGCAAAATTGCGAATATTCCCCTAATTGTGGCGCAAAAATGCAGTAATTCCCTATATGTTGGGGCAAAAAGACAGAAATTCTCCTTATTTTAGGGCAAAACTCAGAAATTTAAATTATTTTGGGGCAAAATTGCAGAAATTTCACTTATTTCAGAAAAAAAAAGCAGAAATTTTCTTATTTTGGGGCCAAAAGGCAGAAATTTCTTTATTTTGTTACAAAATGCAGAATTTTTTTTTATTATGGGGCAAAAAGGCAGAAATTTCCCATATTTTGGGGTAAAAATGCAGAAATTTCTCTTATTTTGAGGTAAAAGGCTGAAATTCCCTTTATTTGGGGGCAACAAGGCAGAAATTTCTCTTATTTTGGGGCAAAATTGCAGAAATTTCACTTATTTCAGGGTAATAAGTCAGAAATTTAACTTATTTTGAAGCCAGAAAACAGAAATAACCTTTGTTTTGGGGGGAAAAAGACAGAAATTCCACTTTTTTAGAGGCAAAAAAGCAGAAATTCCCTTTATTTTGGAGCAAAAATTAAGAAATTTCACTTTTTAAGGGCATAAAGGTATGCATTCTTCTTATTTTTGGGCAAAAAGGCAGAGATTCCCCTTATTTTAGAGCAAAATTGCAGAAATTTCCCAAATTGTGGGGCAAAAATGCAGAAATTCCCAATATGTTGAGGCAAAAATACAGAAATTCTCCTTATTTTTGTGCAAAACTCAGAAATTCCACTTATTTTGGGGCAAAATTCCAGAAATTTCACTTATTTTGGGGCAAAATTGTAGAAATTTCACTTATTTTGGGGCAAAATTTCAGAAATTTCACTTTTTTCAGAAAAAAGTAGAAATTTTTTTATTTGGAAGCAAAAGGGCAGAAATTTCTTTTATTTTGGTACAAAATTGCAGAAATTTTTCTTAGTTTGGGGCAAAAAGGCAGAAATTTCCCATATTTTGGGGCAAAAATGCAGAAATTCTCCTTATTTTTAGGTAAAAAGGCTAAATTTCCCCTTATTTGGGGGCAAAAAGGCAGAAATTTCACTTATTTTGGGCCAAAATTGCAGAAATTTCACTTATTTCAGGGAAAAAAGGCAGAAATTTTCCTTATTTTGGGGCAAAAATTCAGAAATTCCTAATATTTTGTGGCAAAAATGCAGAAATTCCCTTTATTTTGAGGTAGAATCGGTGAAATTCCCCTTATTTGGGGGTAAAAAGGCCGAAATTTTCCTTATTTTGGGGCAAAATTGCAGAAATTTCACTTATTTCAGGGTAATAAGTCAGAAATTTTCCTTATTTTGGGGCAAAAAAGACAGAAATTCCCTCTGTTTTGGGGGAAAAAAACAGAAATTACACATATTTAGAGGCAAAAAAGCAGAAATTTTCCTTATTTTGGAGCAAAAATGAAGAAATTTCTTTTTTATATGGCAAAAAGGTATACATTCTTCTTATTTTTTGGCAAAAAGGCAGAAATTCCCCGTATTTTGGAGCAAAATTGCAGAAATTCCCCTAATTGTCGGGCAAAAAGGCAGAAATTCCCCGTATTTTAGAGCAAAATTGCGAAAATTCCCCTAATTGTGGCGCAAAAATGCAGTAATTCCCTATATGTTGGGGCAAAAAGACAGAAATTCTCCTTATTTTAGGGCAAAACTCAGAAATTTAAATTATTTTGGGGCAAAATTGCAGAAATTTCACTTATTTCAGAAAAAAAAAGCAGAAATTTTCTTATTTTGGGGCCAAAAGGCAGAAATTTCTTTATTTTGTTACAAAATGCAGAATTTTTTTTTATTTTGGGGCAAAAAGGCAGAAATTTCCCATATTTTGGGGTAAAAATGCAGAAATTTCTCTTATTTTGAGGTAAAAGGCTGAAATTCCCTTTATTTGGGGGCAACAAGGCAGAAATTTCTCTTATTTTGGGGCAAAATTGCAGAAATTTCACTTATTTCAGGGTAATAAGTCAGAAATTTAACTTATTTTGAAGCCAGAAAACAGAAATAACCTTTGTTTTGGGGGGAAAAAGACAGAAATTCCACTTTTTTAGAGGCAAAAAAGCAGAAATTCCCTTTATTTTGGAGCAAAAATTAAGAAATTTCACTTTTTAAGGGCATAAAGGTATGCATTCTTCTTATTTTTGGGCAAAAAGGCAGAAATTCCCCTTATTTTAGAGCAAAATTGCAGAAATTTCCCAAATTGTGGGGCAAAAATGCAGAAATTCCCAATATGTTGAGGCAAAAATACAGAAATTCTCCTTATTTTTGTGCAAAACTCAGAAATTCCACTTATTTTGGGGCAAAATTCCAGAAATTTCACTTATTTTGGGGCAAAATTGTAGAAATTTCACTTATTTTGGGGCAAAATTTCAGAAATTTCACTTTTTTCAGAAAAAAGTAGAAATTTTTTTATTTGGAAGCAAAAGGGCAGAAATTTCTTTTATTTTGGTACAAAATTGCAGAAATTTTTCTTAGTTTGGGGCAAAAAGGCAGAAATTTCCCATATTTTGGGGCAAAAATGCAGAAATTCTCCTTATTTTTAGGTAAAAAGGCTAAATTTCCCCTTATTTGGGGGCAAAAAGGCAGAAATTTCACTTATTTTGGGCCAAAATTGCAGAAATTTCACTTATTTCAGGGAAAAAAGGCAGAAATTTTCCTTATTTTGGGGCAAAAATTCAGAAATTCCTAATATTTTGTGGCAAAAATGCAGAAATTCTCTTTATTTTGAGGTAGAATCGGTGAAATTCCCCTTATTTGGGGGTAAAAAGGCCGAAATTTTCCTTATTTTGGGGCAAAATTGCAGAAATTTCACTTATTTCAGGGTAATAAGTCAGAAATTTTCCTTATTTTGGGGCAAAAAAGACAAAAATTCCCTCTGTTTTGGGGGAAAAAAACAGAAATTACACATATTTAGAGGCAAAAAAGCAGAAATTTTCCTTATTTTGGAGCAAAAATGAAGAAATTTCTTTTTTATATGGCAAAAAGGTATACATTCTTCTTATTTTTGGGCAAAAAGGCAGAAATTCCCCGTATTTTGGAGCAAAATTGCAGAAATTCCCCTAATTGTCGGGCAAAAAGGCAGAAATTCCCCGTATTTTAGAGCAAAATTGCGAAAATTCCCCTAATTGTGGCGCAAAAATGCAGTAATTCCCTATATGTTGGGGCAAAAAGACAGAAATTCTCCTTATTTTAGGGCAAAACTCAGAAATTTAAATTATTTTGGGGCAAAATTGCAGAAATTTCACTTATTTCAGAAAAAAAAAAGCAGAAATTTTCTTATTTTGGGGCCAAAAGGCAGAAATTTCTTTATTTTGTTACAAAATGCAGAATTTTTTTTTATTTTGGGGCAAAAAGGCAGAAATTTCCCATATTTTGGGGTAAAAATGCAGAAATTTCTCTTATTTTGAGGTAAAAGGCTGAAATTCCCTTTATTTGGGGGCAAAAAGGCAGAAATTTCTCTTATTTTGGGGCAAAATTGCAGAAATTTCACTTATTTCAGGGTAATAAGTCAGAAATTTAACTTATTTTGAAGCCAGAAAACAGAAATAACCTTTGTTTTGGGGGGAAAAAGACAGAAATTCCACTTTTTTAGAGGCAAAAAAGCAGAAATTCCCCTTATTTTGGAGCAAAAATTAAGAAATTTCACTTTTTAAGGGCATAAAGGTATGCATTCTTCTTATTTTTGGGCAAAAATACAGAAATTCCCCTTATTTTAGAGCAAAATTGCAGAAATTTCCCAAATTGTGGGGCAAAAATGCAGAAATTCCCAATATGTTGAGGCAAAAATACAGAAATTCTCCTTATTTTTGTGCAAAACTCAGAAATTCCACTTATTTTGGGGCAAAATTCCAGAAATTTCACTTATTTTGGGGCAAAATTGTAGAAATTTCACTTATTTTGGGGCAAAATTTCAGAAATTTCACTTTTTTCAGAAAAAAGTAGAAATTTTTTTATTTGGAAGCAAAACGGCAGAAATTTCTTTTATTTTGGTACAAAATTGCAGAAATTTTTCTTAGTTTGGGGCAAAAAGGCAGAAATTTCCCATATTTTGGGGCAAAAATGCAGAAATTCTCCTTATTTTTAGGTAAAAAGGCTAAATTTCCCCTTATTTGGGGGCAAAAAGGCAGAAATTTCACTTATTTTGGGCCAAAATTGCAGAAATTTCACTTATTTCAGGGAAAAAAGGCAGAAATTTTCCTTATTTTGGGGCAAAAATTCAGAAATTCCTAATATTTTGTGGCAAAAATGCAGAAATTCCCTTTATTTTGAGGTAGAATCGGTGAAATTCCCCTTATTTGGGAGTAAAAAGGCCGAAATTTTCCTTATTTTGGGGCAAAATTGCAGAAATTTCACTTATTTCAGGGTAATAAGTCAGAAATTTTCCTTATTTTGGGGCAAAAAAGACAAAAATTCCCTCTGTTTTGGGGGAAAAAAACAGAAATTACAAATATTTAGAGGCAAAAAAGCAGAAATTTTCCTTATTTTGGAGCAAAAATGAAGAAATTTCTTTTTTATATGGCAAAAAGGTATACATTCTTCTTATTTTTGGGCAAAAAGGCAGAAATTCCCCGTATTTTGGAGCAAAATTGCAGAAATTCCCCTAATTGTCGGGCAAAAAGTTAGAAATTCCCTATATGTTGGAGCAAAAAGACAGAAATTCTCCTTATTTTGGGGCGAAACTCAGAAATTCCACTTATTTGGGGCAAAATTCCAGAAATTTACCTTATTTTAGAACAAAATTGCAGAAATTTCACTTATTTTGGGGCAAAATTGCAGAAATTTCACTTATTTCAGGGAAAAAAGGCAGAAATTTTCCTTATTTTGGGGCAAAAATCAGAAATTCCTAATATTTTGTGGCAAAAATACAGAAATTCCCCTTATTTTGAGGTAAAAAGGCTGAAATTACCCTTATTTGGGGGCAAAAAGGCAGTAATTTCCCTTATTTTGGGGCAAAATTGAAGAAATTTCAGTTATTTCAGGGTAATAAGTAAGAAATTTTTTTTTTGGAAGAAAAAAGACAGAAATTCCCTTTGTTTTGGGGGAAAAAGAAAGAACTTCCACTTATTTAGAGTCAAAAATGCAGAAATTCCCCTTATTTTGAAGCAAAAATGAAGAAATTTTTTTTTATGGCAAAAAGGTATGCATTCTTCTTATTTTCAGGCAAAAAGGCAGAAATTCCCTGTATTTTGAGCAACATTGCAGAAATTCCCCTAATTGTGGGGCAAAAAGGCAGAAATTCCCTATATGTTGGGGCAAAAAGACAGACATTCTTCTTATTTTGGGGCAAAACTGAGAAATTCCACTTATTTTGGGGCAAAATTCCAGAATTTTCCTATATTTTGGGGCCAAATTGCAGAAATTTCACTTATTTTGGGGCAAAATTTCAGAAATTTCACTTATTTCAGGGAAAAAAAGCAGAAATTTTTTTATTTTGTGGCAAAAGGCAGAAATTTCCCATATTTTGAAGCAAAAATGCAGAAATTCCCCTTATTTTGAGGTAAAAAGGCTGAAATTCCCCTTATTTGGGTGCAAAAAGGCAGAAATTTCTCTTATTTAGAGGCAAAATTGCAGAAATTTCACTTATTTCAGGGTAATAAATCAGAAATTTTCTTTATTTTGGGGCAAAAAAGACAGAAATTCTATTTGTTTTGGGGGAAAAAACAGAAATTCGAATTATTTAGAGGAAAAAAGCAGAAATTCTTCTTATTTTGGAGCAAAAATGAAAAAATTTCCCTTTTTTATGGCAAAAAGGTAAGCATTCTTCTTATTTTCAGACAAAAAGACAGGAATTCCTCGTATTTTGGAGCAAAATTGCAGAAATTCCTCTAATTGTGGGGCAAAAAGGCAGAAATTCCTTATATGTTGGGGCAAAGAGACAGAAATTCTCCTTATTTTGTGGCAAAACTCAGAAATTTCACTTATTTTGGGGCAAAATTGCAGAAATTTCAGTTATTTCAGAAAAAAAAAGCATAAATTTTCTTATTTTGGGGCAAAAAGGCAGAAATTTCTTTTATTTTGGTACAAAATTGCATTAATTTTTATTATTTTGGGGCAAAAAGTCAGAAATTTCCCATATTTTGGGGCAAAAATGCAAAAATTCCCCTTATTTTGGGGTTAAAAGTCTGAAATTCCCTTATTTGGGGGCAAAAAAGCAGAAATTTCACTTATTTAAGGAAAAAAAGTCAGAAATTTTCCTTATTTTGGGGCAAAAAGACAGAAATTCCTTTTGTTTTAGAGAAAAAAGACAGAAATTCCACTTATTTAGAGGCAAAAAAGCAGAAATTCCCCTTATTTTGAGGTAAAAAGGCTGAAATTCCCCTTATTTGGGGGCAAAAAGGCAGAAATTTCCTTTATTTTGGGGCAAAATTGCAGAAATTTCACTTATTTCAGGGTAATAAGTCAGAAATTTTCCTTATTTTGGGGCAAAAAGACAGAAATTCCCTTTGTTTTGGGGGAAAAAGACAAAAATTCCACTTATTTAGAGGCAAATGCAGAAATTCCCCTTATTTTGAAGCAAAAATGAAGAAATTTCCCTTTTTTATGGCAAAAAGGTATGCATTCTCTTATTTTCTGACAAAAAGGCAGAAATTCTTCGTATTTTGGAGCAAAATTGCAGAAATTCCCCTAATTGTGGGGCAAAAAGGCAGAAATTCCCTATATGTTGGGGCAAAAGGACAGAAATTCTCCTTATTTTGTGGCAAAACTCAGAAATACCATTTATTTTGAGGCAAAATTCCAGAAATTTCCCTTATTTTGAGGCAAAATTGCAGAAATTTCACTTATTTTGGGCAAAATTGCAGAAATTTCACTTATTTCAGAAAAAAAGCAGAAATTTTTTTATTTTGGGGCAAAAAGGCAGAAATTTCTTTTATTTTGGTACAAAATTGAAGAAATTTTTCTTATTTTGGAACAAAAATGCAGAAAGTTCCCATATTTTGGGCAAAAATGCAGAAATTTCTTTTTTTTTTGACGTAAAAAGGCTGAAATTTCCCTTTTTTGGGGGCAAAAAGGGAGAAATTTTTCTTATTTTGAGGCAAAATACAGCAATTTCACTTATTTCAGGGTGATAAGTCAGAAATTTTCCTTATCTTGGGGCAAAAAATACAGAAATTCCCTTTGTTTTGGGGGAAAAAGACAGAAATTCCACTTATTTAGAGGCAAAAAAGCAGAAATTCCCCTTATTTTGAAGCAAAAATGAAGATTTCCCTTTTTTGTGGCAAAAGGTATACATTCCCTTTATTTTCGGCCTAAAGAGCAAAAATTCCCCGTATTTTGGAGCAAAATTCTAGAAATTCCCCTAATTGTGGGGCAAAAAGGCAGAAATTCCCTATATGTTAGGGCAAAAAGACATAAATTCTCCTTATTTTTGGGCAAAACTCAGAAATTCCACTTATTTTGGGGCAAAATTCCAGAGATGTCCCTTATTTTGGGGCAAAATTGCAGAAATTTCAGTTATTTCAGGGAAAAAAGGCAGAAATTTTCCTTATTTTGGGGCAAAAAGGCAGAAATTCCTAATATTTTGTTGCAAAAATGCCGAAATTCCCCTTATTTTGAGGTAAAAGGGTGAAATTCCCCTTATTTGGGGGCAAAAAGACTGAAATTTCCCTTATTTTGTGGCAAAATTGCAAAAATTTCCCTTATTTCAGGGTAATAAGTCAGAAAATTTCCTTATTTTGTTGCAAAAAAGACCGAAATTCCTTTTGTTTTGGGGGAAAAAGAGAGAAATTCGACATATGTATAGGCAAAAAGCAGAAATTCCTCTTATTTTGGAGCAAAATTACAGAAATTTCCCTTTTTTATGGCAAAAAGGTATGCATTCTTCTTATTTTCGGGCAAAAAGGCAGAAATTCCCTATATGTTGGGGAAAAAACACAGAAATTCTCCTTATTTTGGGGCAAAACTCAGAAATTCCACTTATTTAGGGGAAAAATTCCAGAAATTTCCCTTATTTTGGGGCAAAATTGCAGAAATTTCACTTATTTTGGGACAAAATTGGAGAAATTTCACTTATTTCAGGGAAAAAAGGCAGAAATTTTCCTTATTTTGGGGCAAAAAGGCAGAAATTTCCCATATTTTGGTACAAAATTGCAGAAATTTTTCTTATTTTGGGCAAAAAGTCAGAAATTTCCCATATTTTGGGGCAAAAATGCAGAAATTTCCTTTATTTTGAGGTAAAAAGGCTGAAATTCTCCTTATTTGAGGGTAAAAAAGCAGAAATTTCCCTTATTTTTGGGCAAATTTGTAGAAATTTCACTTATTTCAGGGTAATAAATCAGAAATTTTCCTTATTTTGGGGCAAAAAAGACAGAAATTCCCTTTGTTTTGGGGGAAAAAGACAGAAATTCCACTTATTTAGAGGCATAAAAGCAGAAATTCCCCTCATTTTGGACAAAAATGAAGAAATTTCCCTTTTTTATGGCAAAAAGGTATGCATTCTTATTATTTTCGGACAAAAAAGGCAGAAATTCCCCGTATTTTGGAGCAAAATTGCAGAAATTCCCCAAATTGTGGGGCAAAAATACAGTAATTCCCTATATGTTGGGGCAAAAAGACAGAAATTCTCCTTATTTTAGGGCAAAACTCAGAAATTTAACTTATTTTGGGGCAAAATTTCAGAAATTTCACTTATTTCAGAAAAAAAAAGCAGAAATTTTCTTATTTTGGGGCCAAAAGGCTGAAATTTCTTTTATTTTGTAACAAAATTGCAGAATTTTTTTTTATTTTGGGGCAAAAATGCAGAAATTTCCCATATTTTGGGGCAAAAATGCAGAAATTTCTTTTATTTTGAGGTAAAAGGCTGAAATTCCCCTTATTTGGGGGCAAAAAGGCAGAAATTTCTCTTATTTTGGGGCAAAATTGCAGAAATTTCACTTATTTCAGGGTAATAAGTCAGAAATTTTTCTTATTTTGGGGCCAAAAAACAGAAATAACCTTTGTTTTGGGGGAAAAAGACAGAAATTCCACTTTTTTAGAGGCAAAAAAGCAGAAATTCCCTTTATTTTGGAGCAAAAATAAAGAAATTTCACTTTTTAAAGGCAAAAAGGTATGCATTCTTCTTATTTTTGGGCAAAAAGGCAGAAATTCCCCTTATTTTGGAGCAAAATTGCAGAAATTTCCCAAATTGTGGGGCAAAAATGCAGAAATTCTCCTTATTTTGGGGGAAAACACAGAAATTCCACTTATTTTGGAGCAAAATTCCAGAAATTTCACTTATTTTTGGGCAAAAAGGCTGAAATTTCTTTCATTTTGTTACAAAATTTTAGAAATTTTTCTTATTTTGTAGCAAAAAGGCAGAAATTTACCATATTATGGGGCAAAAATGCAGAAATTCCCCTTATTTTGAGGAAAAAGGCTGAAATTCCCCTTAATTGGGGGCAAACAGGCAGAAATTTCCTTATTTTGTGACAAAATTGCAAAAATTTCACTTATAAAGGGTAATAAGTCAGAAATTTTCCTTACTTTGGGACAAAAGGCAGAAATTCTTAATATTTTGTGGCAAAAATGCAGAAATTCCCCTTATTTTGAGATAAAAAGGCTGAAATTCCCCTTATTTGTGGGCAAAAAGGCAGAAATTTCCATTATTTTGGGGCAAAATTGCAGAAATTTCTCTTATTTTAGGGTAATAAGTCAGAAATTTTCCTTATTTTGGGCAAAATAGACAGAAATTCTCTTTGCTTTGGGAAAAAAATACAAAAATTCCACTAATTTAGAGGCAAAAAAGCAGAAATTCCCCTTATTTTGGGGCAAAATTGCAGAAATTTCACTTACTTCAGGGTAATAAGTCAGAAATTTTCCTTATTTTGGGGCAAAAAATACAAAAATTACCTTTGTTTTAGGGGAAAAAAGACAGAAATTCCACTTATTTAGAGGCAAAAAAGCAGAAATTCCCCTTATTTTGGAGGAAAAATGAAGAAATTTCCCTTTTTTATGGCAAAACGTTATGTATTCTTCTTTTTTCGGGCAAAAAGGCAGAAATTCCCCGTATTTTGGAGCAAAATTGCAGAAATTCCCCTAATTGTGGGGCAAAAAGGCAGAAATTCCCTATATGTTGGGGCAAAAAGACAGAAATTCTCCTTATTTTGGGGTAGAACTCAGAAATTCCACTTATTTTGGGCAGAATTCCAGAGATTTCCCTTATTTTGGGGCAAAATTGCAGAAATTTCTTTTATTTTGGTACAAAATTTCAGAAATTTTTCTTATTTTGGAGCAAAAAAGCAGAAATTACCCATATTTTGGGGCAAAAATGCAGAAATTCCTTTTATTTTGAGTTAAAAGGCTGAAATTCCCCTAAATTGGGGGCAAAAAGTCAGAAATTTCCTTATTTTAGGGCAAAATTGCAAAAATTTCAATTATTACAGGGTAATAAGTAAGAAATTTTCCTTATTTTGGGGCAAAAAGGCAGAAATTCCTAATATGTTGTGGCAAAAATGCAGAAATTCCCCTTATTTTGAGGTAAAAAGGCTGAAATTAACTTTATTTGGGGGCCAAAAGGCAGAAATTTCTTTTATTTTGTTACAAAATTGCAGAATTTTTTTATTTTGGGGCAAAAAGGCAGAAATTTCCCATATTTTGGGGCAAAAATGCAGAAATTTCTCTTATTTTGAGGTAAAAGGCTGAAATTCCCCTTATTTGGGGGCAAAAAGGCAGAAATTTCTCTTATTTTGGGGCAAAATTGCAGAAATTTCACTTATTTTAGGGTAATAAGTCAGAAATTTTCCTTATTTTGGGGCCAAAAATCAGAAATAACCTTTTTTTGGGGAAAAAGACAGTAATTCCACTTTTTTAGAGGCAAAAAAGCAGAAATTCCCCTTAATTTGGAGCATAAATGAAGAAATTTCACTTATTAAGGGCAAAAAGGTATGCATTCTTCTTATTTTTGGGCAAAATAGCAGAAATTCCCCTTATTTTGGAGCAAAATTGCAGAAATTTCCCAAATTGTGATGCAAAAATGCAGAAATTACCAATATGTTGGGGCAAAAATACAGAAATTCTCCTTATTTTGGGGCAAAACTCAGAAATTCCACTTATTTTGGGGCATAATTCCAATAATTTCCCTTATTTTGGGGCAAAATTGCAGAAATTCACTTATTTTGGGCAAAATTGCAGAAAATTCACTTATTTCAGAAAAAAAGCATAAATTTTTTTATTTTGGGGCAAAATTGCAGAAATTTCACTTATTTCAGGGTAATAAGTCAGAAATTTTCCTTATTTTGGGGCAAAAAGGCAGAAATTCCTAATATTTTGTGGCAAAAATGCAGAAATTCCCCTTATTTTGAGGTAAAAATGCTGAAATTCCCCTTATTTGAGGGGCAAAAAAACAGAAATTTCCATTATTTTGGGCCACAATTGCAGAAATTTCACTTATTTCAGGGTAATAAGTCAGGAATTTTCCTTATATTGGTGCAAAAAAGACAAAAATTCCCTTTGTCTTGGGGGAAAAATACATAAATTCCACTTATTTAGAGGCAAAAAAGCAGAAATTCCCCTTATTTTGGAGCAATAATGAAGAAATTTCACTTTTTTATGGCAAAAAGCTATGCATTCTTCTTATTTTCGGGCAAAAAGGCAGAAATTCCCCATATTTTGGAGCAAAATTGCAGAAATTCCCCTAATTGTGGGGCAAAAATGCAGAAATTCACTATATGTTAAGGCAAAAAGACAGAAATTCTCTTTATTTTGGGGCAAAACTCAGAAATTCCTCTTATTTTGGAGCGAAATTTTAGAAATTTCACTTATTTTGGGGCAAAAAGGCAGAAATTTCTATTATTTTGGTACAAAATTTAGAAATTTTTCTTATTTTGTAGCAAAAAGGCAGAAATTTCCCATATTTTGGGGCAAAAATGCAGAAATTCCCCTTATTTTGAGGAAAAAGCCTGAAATTCCCCTTAATTGGGGGCAAACAGGCAGAAATTTCCTTATTTTGTGGCAAAATTGCAAAAATTTCACTTACTTCAGGGTAATAAGTCAGAAATTTTTTTTATTTTGGGGCAAAAAGGCAGAAATTCCTAATATTTTGTGGCAAAATGCAGAAATTCCCCTAATTTTGAGATAAAAAGGCTGAAATTCCCCTTATTTGGGGGCAAAAAGGCAGAAATTTCCATTATTTTGGGGCAAAATTGCAGAAATTTCACTTATTTTAGGGTAATAAGTCAGAAATTTTCCTTATTTTGGGCAAAAAAGACAGAATTTCCCTTTGTTTTGGGGGAAAAAGACAGAAATTCCACTTATTTAGAGGCAAAAAAGCAGAAATTCTCCTTATTTTGGGGCAAAATTGCAGAAATTTCACTTACTTCAGGGTAATAAGTCAGAAATTTTCCTTATTTTGTGGCAAAAAATACAGAAATTACCTTTGTTTTCGGGGAAAAAGACAGAAATTCCACTTATTTAGAGGCAAAAAAGCAGAAATTCCCCTTATTTTGGAGCAAAAATGAAGAAATTTCCCTTTTTTATGGCAAAAAGTTATGCATTCTTCTTATTTTCAGGCAAAAAGGCAGAAATTCCCCGTATTTTGGAGCAAAATTGTAGAAATTCCCCTAATTGTGGGGCAAAAAGGCAGAAATTCCCTATATGTTGGGGCAAAAAGACAGAAATTCTCCTAATTTTGGGGCAGAACTCAGAAATTCCACTTATTTTGGGGCAAAATTCTAAAGATTTCCCTTATTTTTGGGCAAAATTGCAGAAATTTCACTTATTTCAAAAAAAAGCAGAAATTTTCTTATTTTGGGGCAAGAAGGCAGAAATTTCTTTTATTTTGGTAAAAAATTGCAGAAATTTTTCTAATTTTGGAGCAAAAGAGAAGAAATTTCCCATATTTTGGGGCAAAAATGCCGAAATTCCCCTTATTTTGATGAAAAAGGCTGAAATTTCCCTTAATTGGAAGCAAAAAGTCAGAAATTTCCTTATTTTGGGGCAAAATTGCAAAAATTTCACTTAATTCAGGGTAATAAGTAAGAAATTTTCCTTAATTTGGGGCAAAAAGGCAGAAATTCCTAATATTTTGTGGCAAAAATGCAAAAATTCCCCTTATTTTGAGGTAAAAAGGCTGAAATTCCCATTATTTGGGGGCAAAAAGGCAGAAATTTCCCTTATTTTGGGTCAAAATTGCAGAAATTTCACTTATTTCAGGATAATAAGTCAGAAATTTTCCTTATTTTGGGCAAAAAAGACAGAAATTCCCTTTGTTTTGGGGGAAAAATACATAAATTCCACTTATTTAGAGGCAAAAATGCAGAAATTCCCCTTATTTAGGAGCAAAAATGAAGAAATTTCCCTTTAATATGGCAAAAAGGTATGCATTCTTCTTATTTTCGGGCAAAAAGGCAGAAATTCCCCGTATTTTGGAGCAAAATTGCAGAAATTCCCCTAATTGTGGGGCAAAAAGGCAGAAATTCCCTCTATGTTAAGGCAAAAAGACAGAAATTCTCTTTATTTTGGGGCAAAACTCAGAAATTCCTCTTATTTTGGAGCAAAATTCCAGAAATTTCACTTATTTTGGGGCAAAAAGGCAGTAATTTCTATTATTTTAGTACAAAATTGTAGAAATTTTTCTTATTTTGTAGCAAAAAGGCAGAAATTTCCCATATTTTGGGGCAAAATTGCTGATATTTCACTTATTTCAGGGTAATAAGTCAGAAATTTTCCTTATTTTGGGGCAAAAAGGCAGAAATTCCTAATATTTTGTGGCAAAAATGCAGAAATGTTACTTATTTTGAGGTAAAAAGGCTGAAATTCCCCTTATTTGAAGGCAAAAAGGCAGAAATTTCCCAAATTTTGGGGCAAAATTGCAGAAATTTTACTTATTTCAGGGTAATAAATCAGAAATTTCCCTTATTTTGGGGCAAAAAAGACAGAAATTCCTTTTGTTTTGGGGGAAAAAACAGAAATTCCAATTATTTAGAGGAAAAAAGCAGAAATTCCTCTTATTTTGGAGCAAAAATGAAAAAATTTCACTTTTTTATGGCAAAAAGGTATGCATTCTCATTTTCGGACAAAAAGGCAGAAATTGCTCGTATTATGGAGCAAGACTGCATAAATTCCCCTAATTGTGGGGCAAAAAGGCAGAAATTCCTTATATGTTGGGGCAAAAAGACAGAAATTCTCTTTATTTTGTAGCAAAACTCAGAAATTTCACTTATTTTGGGGCAAAATTGCAGAAATTTCAGTTATTTCAGAAAAAAAAGCAGAAATTTTCTTATTTTGGGGCAAAAAGGCAGAAATATCTTTTATTTTGGTACAAAATTGCAGAATTTTTTCTTATTTTGGGGCAAAAAGGCAGAAATTTCCCATATTTTGGGGCAAAAATGCAGAAATTCCCCTTATTTTGGGGTAAAAAGGCTGAAATTCCCTTATTTGGGGGCAAAAAAGCAGAAATTTCACTTATTTTGGGGCAAAATTGCAGAAATTTTCCTTATTTTGGTGCAAAAAATACAGAAATTCCCTTTGTTTTGGGGGAAAAAGACAGAAATTCCACTCATTTACAGGCAAAAAAAGCGGAAATTCCCCTCATTTTGGAGCAAAAATGAAGAAATTTCTCTTTTTTTATGGCAAAAAGGTATGCATTCTACTTATTTTTGGGCAAAAAGGCAGAAATTCCCCGTATTTTGGAGAAAAATTGCAGAAATTCCCCTAATTGTGGGGCAACAAGGCAGAAATTCCCTATATGTTGGGGCAAAAATACAGAAATTCTCATTATTTTGGGGCAAAACTCAAAAATTCCACATATTTGGGGGCAAAATTCCATAAATTTCCCTTATTTTGGGACAAAATTGCAGAAATTTCACTTATTTGGGGGCAAAATTTCAGAAATTTCAATTATTTCAGGGAAAAAAGGCAGTAATTTTCTTTATTTTGAAGCAAAAAGGCTGAAATTCCTAATATTTTGTGGCAAAAATGCAGAAATTCTCCTTACTTTTAGGTAAAAAGGCTGAAATTTCCCATATTTGGGGGTAAAAAGGCAAAAATTTCCCTTATTTTGGGGCAAAATTGCAGAAATTTCACTTATTTCAGGGTAATAAGTCAGAAATTTTTTTAATTTTGGGGCAAAAAAGACAGAAGTTTCCTTTGTTTTGGGGCAAAAAGACAGAAATTCCACTTATTTAGAGGCAAAAAAGCAGAAATTTTCCTTATTTTGGAGCAAAAATGAAGAAATTTCCCTTTTTTATGGCAAAAAGGTATGCATTCTTTTTATTTTCGGACAAAAAGGCAGAAATTCCCCATATTTTGGAGCAAAATTGCAGAAATTCCCCTAATTGTGGGTCAAAAAGGCAGAAATTCCCTATATGTTGGGGCAAAAAGACAGAAATTCTCCTTATTTTGGGGCAAAACTCAGAAATTCCACTTATTTTGGGGCAAAATTCCAGAAATTTCCCTTATTTTGGGGCAAAATTGCAGAAATTTCACTTATTTTGGGACAAAATTGGAGAAATTTCACTTATTTCAGCGAATAAAGGCAGAAATTTTCTTTA
This sequence comes from Micromys minutus, assembly GCF_963924665.1. Classification (NCBI taxonomy): domain Eukaryota; kingdom Metazoa; phylum Chordata; class Mammalia; order Rodentia; family Muridae; genus Micromys; species Micromys minutus. Next base: position 188,271 of record NW_027667281.1, on the reverse strand, counting down.
TTTTGGGGCAAAAGGGCTGAAATTCCTAATATTTTGTGGCAAAAATGCAGAAATTTCCCTTACTTTTAGGTAAAAAGGCTGAAATTCCCCATATTTGGGGGCAAAAGGACAGAAATTTCCCTTATTTTGGGGCAAAATTGCAGAAATTTCACTTATTTCAGGGTAATAAGTCAGAAATTTTTTTTATTTAGGGCAAAAAAGACAAAAATTCCCTTTGTTTTGGGGGAAAAAGACAGAAATTACACTTATTTAGAGGCAAAAAAGCAGAAATTCCCCTTATTTTGAAGCAAAAATGAAGAAATTTCCATTTTTTATGGCAAAAAGGTATGCATTCTTCTTATTTTCGGACAAAAAGGCAGAAATTCCCCCTATTTTGGAGCAAAATTGCAGAAATTCCCTTAAAGGTGGGGCAAAAAGGCAGAAATTCCCTATATGTTGGGGCAAAAGGACAGAAATTCTCCTTATTTTGGGGCAAAACTCAGAAATACCACTTATTTTGGAGCAAAATTCCAGAAATTTCCCTTATTTTGGAACAAAATTGCAGAACTTTCACTTATTTTGGGCAAAATTGCAGAAATTTAACTTATTTTAGAAAAAAAGCAGAAATTTTCTTATTTTGGGGCAAAAAGGCAGAATTTTTTTTATTTTGGTACAAAATTGCAGAAATTTTTCTTATTTTGGGGCTAAAACGCAGAAATTTCCCATATTTTGGGGCAAAAATGCAAAAATTTCACTTATTTTAGGGTAATAAGTCAGAAATTTTCTTTATTTTGGGCAAAAAAGACAGAATTTCCCTTTGTTTTGGGGGAAAAATACATAAATTCCACTTATTTAGAGGCAAAAAAGCAGAAATTCTCCTTATTTTGGGGCAAAATTGCAGAAATTTCACTTACTTCAGGGTAATAAGTCAGAAATTTTCCTTATTTTGTGGCAAAAAATACAGAAATTACCTTTGTTTTCGGGGAAAAAGACAGAAATTCCACTTATTTAGAGGCAAAAAAGCAGAAATTCCCCTTATTTTGGAGCAAAAATGAAGAAATTTCCCTTTTTTATGGCAAAAAGTTATGCATTCTTCTTATTTTCAGGCAAAAAGGCAGAAATTCCCCGTATTTTGGAGCAAAATTGTAGAAATTCCCCTAATTGTGGGGCAAAAAGGCAGAAATTCCCTATATGTTGGGGCAAAAAGACAGAAATTCTCCTAATTTTGGGGCAGAACTCAGAAATTCCACTTATTTTGGGGCAAAATTCTAAAGATTTCCCTTATTTTTGGGCAAAATTGCAGAAATTTCACTTATTTCAAAAAAAAGCAGAAATTTTCTTATTTTGGGGCAAGAAGGCAGAAATTTCTTTTATTTTGGTAAAAAATTGCAGAAATTTTTCTAATTTTGGAGCAAAAGAGAAGAAATTTCCCATATTTTGGGGCAAAAATGCCGAAATTCCCCTTATTTTGATGAAAAAGGCTGAAATTTCCCTTAATTGGAAGCAAAAAGTCAGAAATTTCCTTATTTTGGGGCAAAATTGCAAAAATTTCACTTAATTCAGGGTAATAAGTAAGAAATTTTCCTTAATTTGGGGCAAAAAGGCAGAAATTCCTAATATTTTGTGGCAAAAATGCAAAAATTCCCCTTATTTTGAGGTAAAAAGGCTGAAATTCCCATTATTTGGGGGCAAAAAGGCAGAAATTTCCCTTATTTTGGGTCAAAATTGCAGAAATTTCACTTATTTCAGGATAATAAGTCAGAAATTTTCCTTATTTTGGGCAAAAAAGACAGAAATTCCCTTTGTTTTGGGGGAAAAATACATAAATTCCACTTATTTAGAGGCAAAAATGCAGAAATTCCCCTTATTTAGGAGCAAAAATGAAGAAATTTCCCTTTAATATGGCAAAAAGGTATGCATTCTTCTTATTTTCGGGCAAAAAGGCAGAAATTCCCCGTATTTTGGAGCAAAATTGCAGAAATTCCCCTAATTGTGGGGCAAAAAGGCAGAAATTCCCTCTATGTTAAGGCAAAAAGACAGAAATTCTCTTTATTTTGGGGCAAAACTCAGAAATTCCTCTTATTTTGGAGCAAAATTCCAGAAATTTCACTTATTTTGGGGCAAAAAGGCAGTAATTTCTATTATTTTAGTACAAAATTGTAGAAATTTTTCTTATTTTGTAGCAAAAAGGCAGAAATTTCCCATATTTTGGGGCAAAATTGCTGATATTTCACTTATTTCAGGGTAATAAGTCAGAAATTTTCCTTATTTTGGGGCAAAAAGGCAGAAATTCCTAATATTTTGTGGCAAAAATGCAGAAATGTTACTTATTTTGAGGTAAAAAGGCTGAAATTCCCCTTATTTGAAGGCAAAAAGGCAGAAATTTCCCAAATTTTGGGGCAAAATTGCAGAAATTTTACTTATTTCAGGGTAATAAATCAGAAATTTCCCTTATTTTGGGGCAAAAAAGACAGAAATTCCTTTTGTTTTGGGGGAAAAAACAGAAATTCCAATTATTTAGAGGAAAAAAGCAGAAATTCCATTTATTTTGGAGCAAAAATGAAAAAATTTCACTTTTTTATGGCAAAAAGGTATGCATTCTCATTTTCGGACAAAAAGGCAGAAATTGCTCGTATTATGGAGCAAAACTGCATAAATTCCCCTAATTGTGGGGCAAAAAGGCAGAAATTCCTTATATGTTGGGGCAAAAAGACAGAAATTCTCTTTATTTTGTAGCAAAACTCAGAAATTTCACTTATTTTGGGACAAAATTGCAGAAATTTCAGTTATTTCAGAAAAAAAAGCAGAAATTTTCTTATTTTGGGGCAAAAAGGCAGAAATATCTTTTATTTTGGTACAAAATTGCAGAATTTTTTCTTATTTTGGGGCAAAAAAGCAGAAATTTCCCATATTTTAGGGCAAAAATGCCGAAATTCCCCTTATTTTGATGAAAAAGGCTGAAATTCCCCTTAATTGGAAGCAAAAAGTCAGAAATTTCCTTATTTTGGGGCAAAATTGCAAAAATTTCACTTAATTCAGGGTAATAAGTAAGAAATTTTCCTTATTTTGGGGCAAAAAGGCAGAAATTCCTAATATTTTGTGACAAAAATGCAAAAATTCCCCTTATTTTGAGGTAAAAAGGCTGAAATTCCCATTATTTGGGGGCAAAAAGGCAGAAATTTCCCTTATTTTGGGGCAAAATTGCAGAAATTTCACTTATTTCAATAATAAGTCAGAAATTTTCCTTATTTTGGGCAAAAAAGTCAGAAATTCCCTTTGTTTTGGGGGAAAAATACATAAATTCCACTTATTTAGAGGCAAAAAAGCAGAAATTCCCCTTATTTAGGAGCAAAAATGAAGAAATTTCCCTTTTTTATGGCAAAAAGGTATGCATTCTTCTTATTTTCGGGCAAAAAGGCAGAAATTCCCCGTATTTTGGAGCAAAATTACAGAAATTCCCCTAATTGTGGGGCAAAAAGGCAGAAATTCCCTATATGTTAAGGCAAAAAGACAGAAATTCTCTTTATTTTGGGGCAAAACTCAGAAATTCCTCTTATTTTGGAGCGAAATTCCAGAAATTTCACTTATTTTGGGGCAAAAAGGCAGAAATTTCTATTATTTTGGTACAAAATTGTAGAAATTTTTCTTATTTTGTAGCAAAAAGGCAGAAATTTCCCATATTTTGGGGCAAAAATGCAGAAATTCCCCTTATTTTGAGGAAAAAGCCTGAAATTCCCCTTTATTGGGGACAAACAGGCAGAAATTTCCTTATTTTGTGGCAAAATTGCAAAAATTTCACTTACTTCAGGGTAATAAGTCAGAAATTTTTCTTATTTTGGGGCAAAAAGGCAGAAATTCCTAATATTTTGTGGCAAAATGCAGAAATTCCCCTTATTTTGAGATAAGAAGGCTGAAATTCCCCTTATTTGGGGGCAAAAAGGCAGAAATTTCCATTATTTTGGGGCAAAATTGCAGAAATTTCACTTATTTTAGGGTAATAAGTCAGAAATTTTCCTTATTTTGGGCAAAAAAGACAGAATTTCCCTTTGTTTTGGGGGAAAAATACATAAATTCCACTTATTTAGAGGCAAAAAAGCAGAAATTCTCCTTATTTTGGGGCAAAATTGCAGAAATTTCACTTACTTCAGGGTAATAAGTCAGAAATTTTCCTTATTTTGTGGCAAAAAATACAGAAATTACCTTTGTTTTCGGGGAAAAAGACAGAAATTCCACTTATTTAGAGGCAAAAAAGCAGAAATTCCCCTTATTTTGGAGCAAAAATGAAGAAATTTCCCTTTTTTATGGCAAAAAGTTATGCATTCTTCTTATTTTCAGGCAAAAAGGCAGAAATTCCCCGTATTTTGGAGCAAAATTGCAGAAATTCCCCTAATTGTGGGGCAAAAAGGCAGAAATTCCCTATATGTTGGGGCAAAAAGACAGAAATTCTCCTAATTTTGGGGCAGAACTCAGAAATTCCACTTATTTTGGGGCAAAATTCTAAAGATTTCCCTTATTTTTGGGCAAAATTGCAGAAATTTCACTTATTTCAAAAAAAAGCAGAAATTTTCTTATTTTGGGGCAAGAAGGCAGAAATTTCTTTTATTTTGGTAAAAAATTGCAGAAATTTTTCTTATTTTGGAGCAAAAAAGCAGAAATTTCCCATATTTTGGGGCAAAAATGCCGAAATTCCCCTTATGTTGATGAAAAAGGCTGAAATTCCCCTTAATTGGAAGCAAAAAGTCAGAAATTTCCTTATTTTGGGGCAAAATTGCAAAAATTTCACTTAATTCAGGGTAATAAGTAAGAAATTTTCCTTATTTTGGGGCAAAAAGGCAGAAATTCCTAATATTTTGTGACAAAAATGCAAAAATTCCCCTTATTTTGAGGTAAAAGGGCTGAAATTCCCATTATTTGGGGGCAAAAAGGCAGAAATTTCCCTTATTTTGGGGCAAAATTGCAGAAATTTCACTTATTTCAGGATAGTAAGTCAGAAATTTTCCTTATTTTGGGCAAAAAAAGACAGAAATTCCCTTTGTTTTGGGGGAAAAATACATAAATTCCACTTATTTAGAGGCAAAAAAGCAGAAATTCCCCTTATTTAGGAGCAAAAATGAAGAAATTTCCCTTTTTTATGGCAAAAAGGTATGCATTCTTCTTATTTTCAGGCAAAAAGGCAGAAATTCCCCGTATTTTGGAGCAAAATTGCAGAAATTCCCCTAATTGTGGGGCAAAAAGGCAGAAATTCCCTATATGTTAAGGCCAAAAGACAGAAATTCTCTTTATTTTGGGGCAAAACTCAGAAATTCCTCTTATTTTGGAGCAAAATTCCAGAAATTTCACTTATTTTGGGGCAAAAAGGCAGTAATTTCTATTATTTTGGTACAAAATTGTAGAAATTTTTCTTATTTTGTAGCAAAAAGGCAGAAATTTCCCATATTTTGGGGCAAAAATGCAGAAATTCCCATTATTTTGAGGTAAAAAGGCTGAAAATCCCCTTATTTGGGGGCAAAAAGGCAGAAATTTCCATTATTTTGGGGCACAATTGCAGAAATTTCACTTATTTCAGGGTAATAAGTCAGGAATTTTCCTTATTTTGGTGCAAAAAAGACAGAAATTCCCTTTGTTTTGGGGGAAAAATACATAAATTCCACTTATTTAGAGGCAAAAAAGCAGAAATTCCCCTTATTTTGGAGCAATATTGAAGAAATTTCACTTTTTTATGGCAAAAAGCTATGCATTCTTCTTATTTTCGGGCAAAAAGGCAGAAATTCCCCATATTTTGGAGCAAAATAGCAGAAATTCCCCTAATTGTAGGGCAAAAAGGCAGAAATTCCCTATATGTTAAGGCAAAAAGACAGAAATTCTCTTTATTTTGGGGCAAAACTCAGAAATTCCTCTTATTTTGGAGCGAAATTCCAGAAATTTCACTTATTTTGGGGCAAAAAGGCAGAAATTTCTATTATTTTGGTACAAAATTGTAGAAATTTTTCTTATTTTGTAGCAAAAAGGCAGAAATTTCCCATATTTTGGGGCAAAAATGCAGAAATTCCCCTTATTTTGAGGAAAAAGCCTGAAATTCCCATTAATTGGGGGCAAACAGGCAGAAATTTCCTTATTTTGTGGCAAAATTGCAAAAATTTCACTTACTTCAGGGTAATAAGTCAGAAATTTTTCTTATTTTGGGGCAAAAAGGCAGAAATTCCTAATATTTTGTGGCAAAATGCAGAAATTCCCCTTATTTTGAGATAAGAAGGCTGAAATTCCCCTTATTTGGGGGCAAAAAGGCAGAAATTTCCATTATTTTGGGGCAAAATTGCAGAAATTTCACTTATTTTAGGGTAATAAGTCAGAAATTTTCCTTATTTTGGGCAAAAAAGACAGAATTTCCCTTTGTTTTGGGGGAAAAATACATAAATTCCACTTATTTAGAGGCAAAAAAGCAGAAATTCTCCTTATTTTGGGGCAAAATTGCAGAAATTTCACTTACTTCAGGGTAATAAGTCAGAAATTTTCCTTATTTTGTGGCAAAAAATACAGAAATTACCTTTGTTTTCGGGGAAAAAGACAGAAATTCCACTTATTTAGAGGCAAAAAAGCAGAAATTCCCCTTATTTTGGAGCAAAAATGAAGAAATTTCCCTTTTTTATGGCAAAAAGTTATGCATTCTTCTTATTTTCAGGCAAAAAGGCAGAAATTCCCCGTATTTTGGAGCAAAATTGCAGAAATTCCCCTAATTGTGGGGCAAAAAGGCAGAAATTCCCTATATGTTGGGGCAAAAAGACAGAAATTCTCCTAATTTTGGGGCAGAACTCAGAAATTCCACTTATTTTGGGGCAAAATTCTAAAGATTTCCCTTATTTTTGGGCAAAATTGCAGAAATTTCACTTATTTCAAAAAAAAGCAGAAATTTTCTTATTTTGGGGCAAGAAGGCAGAAATTTCTTTTATTTTGGTAAAAAATTGCAGAAATTTTTCTTATTTTGGAGCAAAAAAGCAGAAATTTCCCATATTTTGGGGCAAAAATGCCGAAATTCCCCTTATGTTGATGAAAAAGGCTGAAATTCCCCTTAATTGGAAGCAAAAAGTCAGAAATTTCCTTATTTTGGGGCAAAATTGCAAAAATTTCACTTAATTCAGGGTAATAAGTAAGAAATTTTCCTTATTTTGGGGCAAAAAGGCAGAAATTCCTAATATTTTGTGACAAAAATGCAAAAATTCCCCTTATTTTGAGGTAAAAGGGCTGAAATTCCCATTATTTGGGGGCAAAAAGGCAGAAATTTCCCTTATTTTGGGGCAAAATTGCAGAAATTTCACTTATTTCAGGATAATAAGTCAGAAATTTTCCTTATTTTGGGCAAAAAAAGACAGAAATTCCCTTTGTTTTGGGGGAAAAATACATAAATTCCACTTATTTAGAGGCAAAAAAGCAGAAATTCCCCTTATTTAGGAGCAAAAATGAAGAAATTTCCCTTTTTTATGGCAAAAAGGTATGCATTCTTCTTATTTTCAGGCAAAAAGGCAGAAATTCCCCGTATTTTGGAGCAAAATTGCAGAAATTCCCCTAATTGTGGGGCAAAAAGGCAGAAATTCCCTATATGTTAAGGCCAAAAGACAGAAATTCTCTTTATTTTGGGGCAAAACTCAGAAATTCCTCTTATTTTGGAGCAAAATTCCAGAAATTTCACTTATTTTGGGGCAAAAAGGCAGTAATTTCTATTATTTTGGTACAAAATTGTAGAAATTTTTCTTATTTTGTAGCAAAAAGGCAGAAATTTCCCATATTTTGGGGCAAAAATGCAGAAATTCCCATTATTTTGAGGTAAAAAGGCTGAAAATCCCCTTATTTGGGGGCAAAAAGGCAGAAATTTCCATTATTTTGGGGCACAATTGCAGAAATTTCACTTATTTCAGGGTAATAAGTCAGGAATTTTCCTTATTTTGGTGCAAAAAAGACAGAAATTCCCTTTGTTTTGGGGGAAAAATACATAAATTCCACTTATTTAGAGGCAAAAAAGCAGAAATTCCCCTTATTTTGGAGCAATATTGAAGAAATTTCACTTTTTTATGGCAAAAAGCTATGCATTCTTCTTATTTTCGGGCAAAAAGGCAGAAATTCCCCATATTTTGGAGCAAAATAGCAGAAATTCCCCTAATTGTAGGGCAAAAAGGCAGAAATTCCCTATATGTTAAGGCAAAAAAACAGAAATTCTCTTTATTTTGGGGCAAAACTCAGAAATTCCTCTTATTTTGGAGCGAAATTCCAGAAATTTCACTTATTTTGGGGCAAAAAGGCAGAAATTTCTATTATTTTGGTACAAAATTGTAGAAATTTTTCTTATTTTGTAGCAAAAAGGCAGAAATTTCCCATATTTTGGGGCAAAAATGCAGAAATTCCCCTTATTTTGAGGAAAAAGCCTGAAATTCCCATTAATTGGGGGCAAACAGGCAGAAATTTCCTTATTTTGTGGCAAAATTGCAAAAATTTCACTTACTTCAGGGTAATAAGTCAGAAATTTTTCTTATTTTGGGGCAAAAAGGCAGAAATTCCTAATATTTTGTGGCAAAATGCAGAAATTCCCCTTATTTTGAGATAAGAAGGCTGAAATTCCCCTTATTTGGGGGCAAAAAGGCAGAAATTTCCATTATTTTGGGGCAAAATTGCAGAAATTTCACTTATTTTAGGGTAATAAGTCAGAAATTTTCCTTATTTTGGGCAAAAAAGACAGAATTTCCCTTTGTTTTGGGGGAAAAATACATAAATTCCACTTATTTAGAGGCAAAAAAGCAGAAATTCTCCTTATTTTGGGGCAAAATTGCAGAAATTTCACTTACTTCAGGGTAATAAGTCAGAAATTTTCCTTATTTTGTGGCAAAAAATACAGAAATTACCTTTGTTTTCGGGGAAAAAGACAGAAATTCCACTTATTTAGAGGCAAAAAAGCAGAAATTCCCCTTATTTTGGAGCAAAAATGAAGAAATTTCCCTTTTTTATGGCAAAAAGTTATGCATTCTTCTTATTTTCAGGCAAAAAGGCAGAAATTCCCCGTATTTTGGAGCAAAATTGCAGAAATTCCCCTAATTGTGGGGCAAAAAGGCAGAAATTCCCTATATGTTGGGGCAAAAAGACAGAAATTCTCCTAATTTTGGGGCAGAACTCAGAAATTCCACTTATTTTGGGGCAAAATTCTAAAGATTTCCCTTATTTTTGGGCAAAATTGCAGAAATTTCACTTATTTCAAAAAAAAGCAGAAATTTTCTTATTTTGGGGCAAGAAGGCAGAAATTTCTTTTATTTTGGTAAAAAATTGCAGAAATTTTTCTTATTTTGGAGCAAAAAAGCAGAAATTTCCCATATTTTGGGGCAAAAATGCCGAAATTCCCCTTATGTTGATGAAAAAGGCTGAAATTCCCCTTAATTGGAAGCAAAAAGTCAGAAATTTCCTTATTTTGGGGCAAAATTGCAAAAATTTCACTTAATTCAGGGTAATAAGTAAGAAATTTTCCTTATTTTGGGGCAAAAAGGCAGAAATTCCTAATATTTTGTGACAAAAATGCAAAAATTCCCCTTATTTTGAGGTAAAAGGGCTGAAATTCCCATTATTTGGGGGCAAAAAGGCAGAAATTTCCCTTATTTTGGGGCAAAATTGCAGAAATTTCACTTATTTCAGGATAATAAGTCAGAAATTTTCCTTATTTTGGGCAAAAAAAGACAGAAATTCCCTTTGTTTTGGGGGAAAAATACATAAATTTCACTTATTTAGAGGCAAAAAAGCAGAAATTCCCCTTATTTAGGAGCAAAAATGAAGAAATTTCCCTTTTTTATGGCAAAAAGGTATGCATTCTTCTTATTTTCAGGCAAAAAGGCAGAAATTCCCCGTATTTTGGAGCAAAATTGCAGAAATTCCCCTAATTGTGGGGCAAAAAGGCAGAAATTCCCTATATGTTAAGGCCAAAAGACAGAAATTCTCTTTATTTTGGGGCAAAACTCAGAAATTCCTCTTATTTTGGAGCAAAATTCCAGAAATTTCACTTATTTTGGGGCAAAAAGGCAGTAATTTCTATTATTTTGGTACAAAATTGTAGAAATTTTTCTTATTTTGTAGCAAAAAGGCAGAAATTTCCCATATTTTGGGGCAAAAATGCAGAAATTCCCATTATTTTGAGGTAAAAAGGCTGAAAATCCCCTTATTTGGGGGCAAAAAGGCAGAAATTTCCATTATTTTGGGGCACAATTGCAGAAATTTCACTTATTTCAGGGTAATAAGTCAGGAATTTTCCTTATTTTGGTGCAAAAAAGACAGAAATTCCCTTTGTTTTGGGGGAAAAATACATAAATTCCACTTATTTAGAGGCAAAAAAGCAGAAATTCCCCTTATTTTGGAGCAATATTGAAGAAATTTCACTTTTTTATGGCAAAAAGCTATGCATTCTTCTTATTTTCGGGCAAAAAGGCAGAAATTCCCCATATTTTGGAGCAAAATAGCAGAAATTCCCCTAATTGTAGGGCAAAAAGGCAGAAATTCCCTATATGTTAAGGCAAAAAGACAGAAATTCTCTTTATTTTGGGGCAAAACTCAGAAATTCCTCTTATTTTGGAGCGAAATTCCAGAAATTTCACTTATTTTGGGGCAAAAAGGCAGAAATTTCTATTATTTTGATACAAAATTGTAGAAATTTTTCTTATTTTGTAGCAAAAAGGCAGAAATTTCCCATATTTTGGGGCAAAAATGCAGAAATTCCCCTTATTTTGAGGAAAAAGCCTGAAATTCCCATTAATTGGGGGCAAACAGGCAGAAATTTCCTTATTTTGTGGCAAAATTGCAAAAATTTCACTTACTTCAGGGTAATAAGTCAGAAATTTTTCTTATTTTGGGGCAAAAAGGCAGAAATTCCTAATATTTTGTGGCAAAATGCAGAAATTCCCCTTATTTTGAGATAAGAAGGCTGAAATTCCCCTTATTTGGGGGCAAAAAGGCAGAAATTTCCATTATTTTGGGGCAAAATTGCAGAAATTTCACTTATTTTAGGGTAATAAGTCAGAAATTTTCCTTATTTTGGGCAAAAAAGACAGAATTTCCCTTTGTTTTGGGGGAAAAATACATAAATTCCACTTATTTAGAGGCAAAAAAGCAGAAATTCTCCTTATTTTGGGGCAAAATTGCAGAAATTTCACTAACTTCAGGGTAATAAGTCAGAAATTTTCCTTATTTTGTGGCAAAAAATACAGAAATTACCTTTGTTTTCGGGGAAAAAGACAGAAATTCCACTTATTTAGAGGCAAAAAAGCAGAAATTCCCCTTATTTTGGAGCAAAAATGAAGAAATTTCCCTTTTTTATGGCAAAAAGTTATGCATTCTTCTTATTTTCAGGCAAAAAGGCAGAAATTCCCCGTATTTTGGAGCAAAATTGCAGAAATTCCCCTAATTGTGGGGCAAAAAGGCAGAAATTCCCTATATGTTGGGGCAAAAAGACAGAAATTCTCCTAATTTTGGGGCAGAACTCAGAAATTCCACTTATTTTGGGGCAAAATTCTCAAGATTTCCCTTATTTTTGGGCAAAATTGCAGAAATTTCACTTATTTCAAAAAAAAGCAGAAATTTTCTTATTTTGGGGCAAGAAGGCAGAAATTTCTTTTATTTTGGTAAAAAATTGCAGAAATTTTTCTTATTTTGGAGCAAAAAAGCAGAAATTTCCCATATTTTGGGGCAAAAATGCCGAAATTCCCCTTATGTTGATGAAAAAGGCTGAAATTCCCCTTAATTGGAAGCAAAAAGTCAGAAATTTCCTTATTTTGGGGCAAAATTGCAAAAATTTCACTTAATTCAGGGTAATAAGTAAGAAATTTTCCTTATTTTGGGGCAAAAAGGCAGAAATTCCTAATATTTTGTGACAAAAATGCAAAAATTCCCCTTATTTTGAGGTAAAAAGGCTGAAATTCCCATTATTTGGGGGCAAAAAGGCAGAAATTTCCCTTATTTTGGGGCAAAATTGCAAAATTTCACTTATTTCAGGATAATAAGTAAGAAATTTTCCTTATTTTGGGCAAAAAAGACAGAAATTCCCTTTGTTTTGGGGGAAAAATACATAAATTCCACTTATTTAGAGGCAAAAAAGCAGAAATTCCCCTTATTTAGGAGCAAAAATGAAGAAATTTCCCTTTTTTATGGCAAAAAGGTATGCATTCTTCTTATTTTCGGGCAAAAAGGCAGAAATTCCCCGTATTTTGGAGCAAAATTGCAGAAATTCCCCTAATTGTGGGTCAAAAAGGCAGAAATTCCCTATATGTTGGGGCAAAAAGACAGAAATTCTCTTTATTTTGGGGCAAAACTCAGAAATTCCACTTATTTTGGGGCAAAATTCTAGAAATTTCTCTTATTTTGGGGCAAAATTGCAGAAATTTCACTTATTTTGGGACAAAATTGGAGAAATTTCACTTATTTCAGGGAAAAAAGGCAGAAATTTTCTTTATTTTGGGGCAAAAGGGCTGAAATTCCTAATATTTTGTGGCAAAAATGCAGAAATTCCCCTTACTTTTAGGTAAAAAGGCTGAAATTCCCCATATTTGGGGGCAAAAGGGCAGAAATTTCCCTTATTTTGGGGCAAAATTGCAGAAATTTCACTTATTTCAGGGTAATAAGTCAGAAATTTTTTATATTTAGGGCAAAAAAGACAAAAATTCCCTTTGTTTTGGGGGAAAAAGACAGAAATTACACTTATTTAGAGGCAAAAAAGCAGAAATTCCCCTTATTTTGAAGCAAAAATGAAGAAATTTCCATTTTTTATGGCAAAAAGGTATGCATTCTTCTTATTTTCGGACAAAAAGGCAGAAATTCCCCGTATTTTGGAGCAAAATTGCAGAAATTCCCTTAAAGGTGGGGCAAAAAGGCAGAAATTCCCTATATGTTGGGGCAAAAGGACAGAAATTCTCCTTATTTTGGGGCAAAACTCAGACATACCACTTATTTTGGAGCAAAATTCCAGAAATTTCCCTTATTTTGGAACAAAATTGCAGAAATTTCACTTATTTTGGGCAAAATTGCAGAAATTTAACTTATTTTAGAAAAAAAGCAGAAATTTTCTTATTTTGGGGCAAAAAGGCAGAATTTTTTTTATTTTGGTACAAAATTGCAGAAATTTTTCTTATTTTGGGGCTAAAACGCAGAAATTTCCCATATTTTGGGGCAAAAATGCAAAAATTTCACTTATTTTATTGTAATAAGTCAGAAATTTTCCTTATTTTGGGCAAAAAAGACAGAATTTCCCTTTGTTTTGGGGGAAAAATACATAAATTCCACTTATTTAGAGGCAAAAAAGCAGAAATTCTCCTTATTTTGGGGCAAAATTGCAGAAATTTCACTTACTTCAGGGTAATAAGTCAGAAATTTTCCTTATTTTGTGGCAAAAAATACAGAAATTACTTTTGTTTTCGGGGAAAAAGACAGAAATTCCACTTATTTAGAGGCAAAAAAGCAGAAATTCCCCTTATTTTGGAGCAAAAATGAAGAAATTTCCCTTTTTTATGGCAAAAAGTTATGCATTCTTCTTATTTTCAGGCAAAAAGGCAGAAATTCCCCGTATTTTGGAGCAAAATTGCAGAAATTCCCCTAATTGTGGGGCAAAAAGGCAGAAATTCCCTATATGTTGGGGCAAAAAGGCAGACATTCTTCTTATTTTGGGGCAAAACTGAGAAATTCCACTTATTTTGGGGCAAAATTCCAGAAATTTCCTATATTTTGGGGCAAAATTGCAGAAATTTCACTAATTTTGGGGCAAAATTGCAGAAATTTCACTTATTTCAAAAAAAAGCAGAAATTTTCTTATTTTGGGGCAAGAAGGCAGAAATTTCTTTTATTTTGGTAAAAAATTGCAGGAATTTTTCTTATTTTGGAGCAAAAAAGCAGAAATTTCCCATATTTTGGGGCAAAAATGCCGAAATTCCCCTTATTTTGAGGTAAAAAGGCTGAAATTCCCCTTATTTGGGGGCAAAAAGGCAGAAATTTCCATTATTTTGGGGCACAATTGCAGAAATTTCACTTATTTCAGGGTAATAAGTCAGTTATTTTCCTTATTTTGGTGCAAAGAAGACAGAAATTCCCTTTGTTTTGGGGGAAAAATACATAAATTCCACTTATTTAGATGCAAAAAAGCAGAAATTCCCCTTATTTTGGAGCAATAATGAAGAAATTTCACTTTTTTATGGCAAAAAGCTATGCATTCTTCTTATTTTCGGGCAAAAAGGCAGAAATTCCCCATATTTTGGAGCAAAATTGCAGAAATTCCCCTAATTGTGGGGCAAAAAGGCAGAAATTCCCTATATGTTAAGGCAAAAAGACAGAAATTCTCTTTATTTTGGCGCAAAACTCAGAAATTCCTCTTATTTTGGAGCGAAATTCCAGAAATTTCACTTATTTTGGGGCAAAAAGGCAGAAATTTCTATTATTTTGGTACAAAATTGTAGAAATTTTTCTTATTTTGTAGCAAAAAGGCAGAAATTTCCCATATTTTGGGGCAAAAATGCAGAAATTCCCCTTATTTTGAGGAAAAAGCCTGAAATTCCCCTTAATTGGGGGCAAACAGGCAGAAATTTCCTTATTTTGTGGCAAAATTGCAAAAATTTCACTTATTTTGAGGTAAAAAGGCTGAAATTCCCATTATTTGGGGGCAAAAATGCAGAAATTTCCCTTATTTTGGGGCAAAATTGCAGAAATTTCATTTATTTCAGGATAATAAGTCAGAAATTTTCCTTATTTTGGGCAAAAAAGACAGAAATTCCCTTTGTTTTGGGGGAAAAATACATAAATTCCACTTATTTAGAGGCAAAAAAGCAGAAATTCCCCTTATTTAGGAGCAAAAATGAAGAAATTTCCCTTTTTTATGGCAAAAAGGTATGCATTCTTCTTATTTTCGGGCAAAAAGGCAGAAATTCCTTGTATTTTGGAGCAAAATTGCAGAAATTCCCCTAATTGTGGGGCAAAAAGGCAGAAATTCCCTATATGTTAAGGCAAAAAGACAGAAATTCTCTTTATTTTGGGACAAAACTCAGAAATTCCTCTTATTTTGGAGCAAAATTCCAGAAATTTCACTTATTTTGGGGCAAAAAGGCAGTAATTTCTATTATTTTGGTACAAAATTGTAGAAATTTTTCTTATTTTGTAGGAAAAAAGGCAGAAATTTCCCATATTTTGGGGCAAAATTGCAGATATTTCACTTATTTTAGGGTAATAAGTCAGAAATTTCCTTATTTTGGGGCAAAAAGGCAGAAATTTTTAATATTTTGTTGCAAAAATGCAGAAATGTTACTTATTTTGAGGTAAAAAGACTGAAATTCCCCTTATTTGAAGGCAAAAAGGCAGAAATTTCCCAAATTTTGGGGCAAAATTGCAGAAATTTTACTTATTTCAGGGTAATAAATCAGAAATTTCCCTTATTTTGGGGCAAAAAAGACAGAAATTCCTTTTGTTTTGGGGGAAAAAACAGAAATTCCAATTATTTAGAGGAAAAAAGCAGAAATTCCTCTTATTTTGGAGCAAAAATGAAAAAATTTCACTTTTTTATGGAAAAAAGGTATGCATTCTTATTTTCGGACAAAAAGGCAGAAATTCCTCGTATTATGGAGCAAAATTGCATAAATTCCCCTAATTGTGGGGCAAAAAGGCAGAAATTCCTTATATGTTGGGGCAAAATAACAGAAATTCTCTTTATTTTGTAGCAAAACTCAGAAATTTCACTTATTTTGGGGCAAAATTGCAGAAATTTCAGTTATTTCAGAAAAAAAAAGCAGAAATGTTCTTATTTTAAGGCAAAAAGGCAGAAATTTCTTTTATTTTGGTAAAAAATTGCAGAATTTTTTCTTATTTTGGGGCAAAAAGGCAGAAATTTTCCATATTTTGGGGCAAAAATGCAGAAATTCCTCTTATTTTGGGGTAAAAATGCTGAAATTCCCTTATTTGGAGGCAAAAAAGCAGAAATTTCACTTATTTTGGGACAAAATTGCAGAAATTTTCTTTATTTTGGTGCAAAAAACACAGAAATTCCCTTTGTTTTGGGGGAAAAAGACAGAAATTCCACTCATTTAGAGGCAAAAAAAGCGGAAATTCCCCTCATTTTGGAGCAAAAATGAAGAAATTTCTCTTTTTTATGGCAAAAAGCTATGCATTCTACTTATTTTCGGGCAAAAAGGCAGAAATTCCCCGTATTTTGGAGCAAAATTGCAGAAATTCCCCTAATTGTGGGGCAACAAGCCAGAAATTCTCTATATGTTGGGGCAAAAATACAGAAATTCTCATTATTTTGGGGCAAAACTCAAAAATTCCACATATTTGGGGGCAAAATTCCATAAATTTCCCTTATTTTGGGACAAAATTGCTGAAATTTCACTTATTTGGGGGCAAAATTTCAGAAATTTCAATTATTTCAGGGAAAAAAAGCAGTAATTTTCTTTATTTTGAAGCAAAAAGGCTGAAATTCCTAATATTTTGTGGCAAAAATGCAGAAATTCCCCTTACTTTTAGGTAAAAAGGCTGAAATTTCCCATATTTGGGGGCAAAAAGGCAGAAATTTCCCTTATTTTGGGGCAAAATTGCAGAAATTTAACTTATTTCAGGGTAATAAGTCAGAAATTTTTTTAATTTTGGGGCAAAAAAGACAGAAGTTCCCTTTGTTTTGGGGCAAAAAGACAGAAATTCCACTTATTTAGAGGCAAAAAAGCGAAAATTTTCCTTATTTTGGAGCAAAAATGAAGAAATTTCCCTTTTTTATGGCAAAAAGGTATGCATTCTTCTTATTTTCGGACAAAAAGGCAGAAATTCCCCATATTTTGGAGCAAAATTGCAGAAATTCCCCTAATTGTGGGTCAAAAATGCAGAAATTCCCTATATGTTGGGGCAAAAAGACAGAAATTCTCCTTATTTTGGGGCAAAACTCAGAAATTCCACTTATTTTGGGGCAAAATTCCAGAAATTTCCCTTATTTTGGGGCAAAATTGCAGAAATTTCACTTATTTTGGGACAAAATTGGAGAAATTTCACTTATTTCAGGGAAAAAAGGCAAAAATTTTCTTTATTTTGGGTCAAAAGGGCTGAAATTCCTAATATTTTGTGGCAAAAATGCAGAAATTCCCCTTACTTTTAGGTAAAAAGGCTGAAATTCCCCATATTTGGGGGCAAAAGGGCAGAAATTTCCCTTATTTTGGGGCAAAATTGCAGAAATTTCACTTATTTCAGGGTAATAAGTCAGAAATTTTTTTTATTTAGGGCAAAAAAGACAAAAATTCCCTTTGTTTTGGGGGAAAAAGACAGAAATTACACTTATTTAGAGGCAAAAAAGCAGAAATTCCCCTTATTTTGAAGCAAAAATGAAGAAATTTCCATTTTTTTATGGCAAAAAGGTATGCATTCTTCTTATTTTCGGACAAAAAGGCAGAAATTCCCCGTATTTTGGAGCAAAATTGCAGAAATTCCCTTAAAGGTGGGGCAAAAAGGCAGAAATTCCCTATATGTTGGGGCAAAAGGACAGAAATTCTCCTTATTTTGGGGCAAAACTCAGAAATACCACTTATTTTGGAGCAAAATTCCAGAAATTTCCCTTATTTTGGAACAAAATTGCAGAAATTTCACTTATTTTGGGCAAAATTGAAGAAATTTCACTTATTTTATTAAAAAGCAGAAATTTTCTTATTTTGGGGCAAAAAGGCAGAATTTTTTTTTATTTTGGTACAAAATTGCCGAAATTTTTCTTATTTTGGGGCTAAAACGCAGAAATTTCCCATATTTTGGGGCAAAAATGCAGAAATTTCCATTATTTTGAGGTAAATAGGCTGAAATTCCCCTTATTTGGGGTAAAAAGGCAGCAAAAATTGCAGCAATTTCACTTATTTAAGGGTAATAAGTCAGAAATTTTCCTTATTTTGGGGCCAAAAAACAGAAATTCCCTTTGTTTGGGGGGAAAAGACAGAAATTCCACTTTTTTAAAGGCAAAAACAGAAATTCCCCTTATTTTGGAGCATAAATGAAGAAATATCACTTTTTAAGGGCAAAAAGGTATGCATTCTTCTTATTTTTGGGCAAAAAGGCCAAAATTCCCCTTATTTTGGAGCAATTGCAGAAATTTCCCAAATTGTTGGACAGAAAGGCAGAAATTCCCAATAAGTTGGGGCAAAAAGACAGAAATTCTCCTTATTTTAGGGCCAAACTCAGAAATTCCACTTATTTTGGAGCAAAGTTCCAGAAATTTCACTTATTTTGGGGCAAAATTGCTGAAATTACACTTATTTTGTGGCAAAATTGCAGAAATTTCACTTATTTCAAAAAAAAAAAATGAAATTTTCTTATTTTGGGGCAAAAAGGCAGAAATTTTTTTATTTTGGTACAAAATTGCAGAAATTTTTCTTATTTTGGAGTAAAAAGGCAGAAATTTCCTATATTTTGGGGCAAAAATGCAGAAATTCCCCTTATTTTGAGGAAAAAAGGCTGAAATTCCCCTTAATTGGGGGCAAATAGGCAGAAATTTCCTTATTTTGTGGCAAAATTGAAAAATTTCACTTATTTCAGGGTAATAAGTCAGAAATTTTCTTTATTTTGGGGCAAAAAGACAGAAATTCCCTTTGTTTTTGGGGAAAAAGACAGAAATTCCACTTTTTGAGAGGCAAAAAACCAGAACTTCTTTTTATTTTGGAGCAAAAATGAAGAAATTTCTCTTTTTTGTGGCAAAAGTTATACATTCCCCTTATTTTCAGGCTAAAAAGCAGAAATTCTTTGTATTTTGGAGCAAAATTGCAGAAATTCCTCTAATTGTGGGGCAAAAAGGCAGAAATTCCCTATATGTTAGGGCAAAAAACAGAAATTCTCCTTATTTTGGGGCAAAACTCAGAAATTCCACTTGTTTTGAGGCAAAATTCCAGAAATTTCCCATATTTTGGGGCAAAATTGCAGAAATTTCACTTATTTTGGGACAAAATTGGAGAAATTTCACTTATTTCAGGGAAAAAAGGCAGAAATTTTCCTTATTTTGGGGCAAAAAGGCAGAAACTTCCCATATTTTGGTACAAAATTGCAGAAATTTTTCTTATTTTGGGCAAAAAGACAGAAATTTCCCATATTTTGGGGCAAAAATGCAGAAATTCCCCTTATTTTGAGGTAAAAAGGCTGAAATTCTCTTTATTTGGGGGTAAAAAGGCAGAAATTTCCCTTATTTTGAGGCAAAATTGCAGAAATTTCACTTATTTCAGGGTAATAAGTCAGAAATTTTCCTTATTTTGAAGCAAAAAAGACAGAAAATCCTTTTGTTTTGGGGGAAAAAGACAGAAATTCCACTTATTTAGAGGCATATAATCAGAAATTCCCCTCATTTTGGAGCAAAAATGAAGAAATTTCCCTTTTTTATGGCAAAAAAGTATGCATTCTTATTATTTTCGGAGAAAAAAAGCAGAAATTCCCCGTATTTTGGAGCAAAATTGCAGAAATTCCACTAATTGTGGGGCAAAAAGGCAGAAATTCCCTATATGTTGGGGCAAAAAACAGAAATTCTCTTAATTTTAGGGCAAAACGCAGAAATTTAATGTATTTTGGGGCAAAATTGCAGAAATTTCACTTATTTCAGAAAAAAAAGCACAAATTTTCTTATTTTGAGGCTAAAAGGCAGAAATTTCTTTTATTTTGTTACAAAATTGCAGAATTTTTTCTTATTTTGGGGCAAAAAGGCAGAAATTTCCCATATTTTGGGGCAAAAATGCAGAAATTTCTCTTATTTTGAGGTAAAAGGCTGAAATTGCCCTAATTTGGGGGTAAAAAGGCAGAAATTTCTCTTATTTTGGGGCAAAATTGCAGAAATTTCACTTATTTCAGGGTAATAAGTCAGAAATTTTCCTTATTTTGGGGCCAAAAAACAGAAATTCCCTTTTTTTTGGGGGGAAAAGACAGAAATTCCACTTTTTTAGAGGCAAAAAGCAGAAATTCCCCTTATTTTGGAGCAAAAATGAAGAAATATCAATTTTAAGGACAAAAAGGTATGCATTCTTCTTATTTTTGGGCAAAAAGGCCAAAATTCCCCTTATTTTGGAGCAAAATTGGAGAAATTTCCCAAATTGTGGGACAGAAAGGCAGAAATTCCCTATATGTTGGGGCAAAAAGACAGAAATTCTCCTTATTAGGGCAAAACTCAGAAATTCCACTTATTTTGGGGCAAAATTCAAGAAATTTCACTTATTTTGGGGCAAAATTGCAGAAATTACACTTATTTTGTGGCAAAATTGCAGAAATTTCACTTATTTCAAAAAAAATGAAATTTTCTTATTTTGGGGCAAAAAGGCAGAAATTTTTTTATTTTGGTACAAAATTGCAGAAATTTTTCTTATTTTGGAGTAAAAAGGCAGAAATATCCTATATTTTGGGGCAAAAATGCAGAAATTCTTCTTATTTTGAGGAAAAAGGCTGAAATTCCCCTTAATTGGGGCAAAAAGGCAGAAATTTCCTTATTTTGGGACAAAATTGCAAAAATTTCACTTATTTCAGAATAATAAGTCAGAAATTTTCTTTATTTTGGGGCAAAAGACAAAAATTCCCTTTGTTTTTGGGGAAAAAGACAGAAATTCCACTTTTTTAGAGGCAAAAAGCAGAAATTCCCCTTATTTTGGAGCAAAAATGAAGAAATTTCTCTTTTTTGTGGCAAAAGGTATACATTCCTCTTATTTTCAGGCTAAAAAGCAGAAATTCTTTGTATTTTGGAGCAAAATTGCAGAAATTCCCCTAATTGTGGGGCAAAAAGGCAGAAATTCCATATATGTTAGGGCAAAAAACAGAATTTCTCCTTATTTTGAGGCAAAACTCAGAAATTCCACTTATTTTGGGGCAAAATTCCAGAAATTTCCCATATTTTGGGGCAAAATTGCAGAAATTTCACTTATTTTGGGGAAAAATTGCAGAAATTTCACTTATTTCAGGGAAAAAAGGCAGAAATTTTCCTTATTTTGGGGCAAAACACAGAAATTCCTAATATTTTGTGGCAAAAATGCAGAAATTACCCTTATTTTGAGGTAAAAAGGCTGAAATTACCCTTATTTGGGGACAAAAATGCAGAAATTTCCCTTATTTTGGGGCAAAATTGCAGAAATTTCACTTATTTCAGAATATTAAGTCAGAAATTTTCCTTATTTTGGTGCAAAAAAGACAGAAATTCCCTTTGTTTTGGGGGAAAAAGACAGAAATTCCACATATTTCGAGGCAAAAAAGCAGAAATTCCCCTTATTTTGGAGCAAAATTACAGAAATTTCCCTTTTTTATGGCAAAAAGGTATGCATTCTTCTTATTTTCGGGCAAAAGGCAGAAATTCCCTGTATTCTGGAGAAAAATTGCAGAAATTAACCTAATTGTGGGGCAAAAAGGCAGAAATTCCCTATATGTTGGGGCAAAAAGACAGAAATTTTCCTTATTTTGGGGCAAAACTCAGAAATTGCACTTATTTTGGGGCAAAATTCCAGAAATTTCCTTTATTTTGAGGCAAAATTGCAGAAATTTCACTTATTTTGGGGCAAAATTGGAGAAATTTCACTTATTTCAGGGAAAAAAAGCAGAAATTTTCTTATTTTGGGGCATAAAGGCAGAAATTTCCCATATTGTGGTAAAAATTGCCAAAATTTTTCTTATTTTGGGCAAAAAGGCAGAAATTCCCATATTTTGGGGGAAAATTCAGAAATTCCCCTTATTTTGAGGTAAAAAGGCTGAAATTCCTTTTATTTGGGGGTAAAAAGGCAGAAATTTCCCTTATTTTGGGGCAAAATTGCAGAAATTTCACTTATTTCAGGGTAATAAGTCAGAAGTTTTCCTTATTTTGGGGCAAAAAAGACAGAAATTCCCTTTGTTTTTGGGGAAAAAGACAGAAATTCCACTTATTTAGAGGCATAAAAGCAGAAATTCCCCTCATTTTGGAGCAAAAATGAAGAAATTTCTATTTTTTTGGCAAAAAGGTATGCATTCTTATTATTTTCGGACAAAAAATGCAGAAATTCCTCGTATTTTGGAGCAAAATTGCAGAAATTCCCCTAATTGTGCGGCAAAAAGGCAGAAATTCCCTATATGTTGGGGCAAAAAGAGAGAAATTCTCCTTATTTTAGGGCAAAACTCAGAAATTTAACTTATTTTAGGGCAAAATTGCAGAAATTTCACTTATTTCAGAAAAAAAAGCAGAAATTTTCTTATTTTGGGGCCAAAAGTCAGAAATTTCTTTTATTTTGTAACAAAATTACAGAATTTTTTCTTATTTTGGGGCAAAAAGAAGGAAATTTCCCATATTTTGGGGCAAAAATTCAGAAATTTCTCTTATTTTGAGGTAAAAGGCTGAAATTCCCCTCATTTGGGGGCAAAATTCAGAAATTTCTCTTATTTTGGGGCAAAATTGCAGAAATTTCACTTATTTCAGGGTAATAAGTCAGAAATTTTCCTTATTTTGGGGCCAAAAAACAGAAATTCCCTTTGTTTTGGGGGGAAAAGACAGAAATTTTACTTTTTTAGAGGCAAAAAAGAAGAAATTCCCCTTATTTTAGAGCAAAAATGAAGAAATTTCACTTTTTAAGGGCATAAAGGTATGCATTCTTCTTATTTTTGGGCAAAAAGGCCGAAATTCTCTTTATTTTGGAGCAAAATTGCAGAAATTTCCCAAATTGTGGGACAAAAAGGCAGAAATTCACTAAATGTTGGGGCAAAAAGACAGAAATTCCCCTTATTTTAGGGCAAAACTAAGAAATTCCACTTATTTTGGAGCAAAATTCCAGAAATTTCACTTATTTTGGGGCAAAATTGCAGAAATTACATTTATTTTGGGGCAAAATTGCAGAAATTTCATTTATTTCAAAAAAAATGAAATTTTCTTATTTTGGGGCAAAAAGGCAGAAATTTTTTTTATTTTGGTACAAAATTGCAGAAATTTTTCTTATTTTGGAGTAAAAAGGCAGAAATTTCTTATATTTTGGGGCAAAAATGCAGAAATTCCCCTTTTTGAGGAAAAAGGCTGAAATTCCCCTTATTTGGGGGCAAAAAGGCAGAAATTCCCTTATTTTGGGGCAAAATTGCAAAAATATCACTAATTTCAGGGTAATAAGTCAGAAATTTTCCTTATTTTGGTGCAAAAAGACAGAAATTCCCTTTGTTTTTGGGGAAAAAGGAAGAAATTCCACTTTTATAGAGGTAAAAAAGCAGAAATTTCTTTTATTTTGGAGCAAAAATGAAGAAATTTCTTTTTTTTGTGGCAAAAGGTATACATTCCCCTTATTTTCAGGCTAAAAACCAGAAATTCTTTGTATTTTGGAGCAAAATTGCAGAAATTCCCCTAATTGTGGGGCAAAAAGGCAGAAATTCCTCATATTTTGGTGCAAAAAAGCTGAAATTCCCCTTATTTTGAGGTAAAATGCTAAAATTCCCCATATTATGGTGCAAAAAGGCAGAAATTCCCTACAGTTTGGGGCAAAAAGGCACAAATTTCCCTTATTTTCGGGCAAAATTGCAGAAATTTCACTTATTTTAGGGCAAAAAGTCAGAAATTTGCCTTATTTTGTGGCAAAAAGCAGAAATTCCCCTAATTTTGGGGCCAAAAACAGAAATTCCCCTTATTTTGGGGTAAAATTGCAGAAATTTCAAATATTTCAATGCAAAAAGGCAGAAATTCCACTTAATTTTAGGCAATAAGGCAGAAATTTTCCATATTTTGGAGAAAAATCTCAGAAATTCCCCTTATATTGGTGCAAAAATGCAGAAATTCTTATTATTTTGGTGTAATAAGGCAGAAATTCCCCGTGTTTTGAAGCAAAATTGCACAAATTCATCTAATTTTGAGGGAAAATGCAGAAATTCAAATTATTTTGGGGCAAAAAGACAGAATTTCTCCTTATTTCAGAGCATAACGTCAGAAATTCCCCTTATTTTGGGGCAAAATTGCAGAAATATCCCTTATTTTGTGGCAAAATTGCAGAAATTTTTCTTATTTTGGGGAAAATTGCAGAAATTTCACTTATTTCAGGGAAAGAAGTTAGGAATTTTTCTTATTTTGGGGCAAAAGGGCAGAAATTTCTTTTATTTTGGTACAAAATTGCAGAAATTTTCTTTATTTTGGGGCAAAAATGCAGAAATTCCCCTGATTTTGTGGCAAAAAGGCAGAAATTTCCCTTATTTTGGGGCAAAATTGCAGAAATTTCACTTATTTCAAGGTAAAATTCAAAAATTCCTTTCATTTTGGGGCAAAAAGAAAGAAATTCCGTTTATTTTGGGGTAAAAAGGCAGAAATTTCACTTATTTTGAGGTAAAAATGCAGAAATTACTCTTATTTTGGGACAAAAATGCAGAAATTCCCCTTATTTTGTGGCAAAAAGGCAGAAATTTCCCTTATTTTGGGGCAAAATTGCAGAAATTTCACTTATTTCAAGGTAAAATTCAAAAATTCCTTTCATTTTGGGGCAAAAAGAAAGAAATTCCGTTTATTTTTGGGTAAAAAGGCAGAAATTTCACTTATTTTGAGGTAAAAATGCAGAAATTACTCTTATTTTGGGGCTAAAATGAAGAAATTTCCCTTTTTTGTGGCAAAAGGTATACATTCCCCTTATTTTCAGGCAAAAAAGCAGAAATTCCCCGTATTTTGAAGCAAAATTGCAGAAATTCTCCTAATTGTGAGGCAAAACGGCAGAAATTCCCTATATGTTGGGGCAAAAAGACAGAAATTCTCCTTATTTTCTGGCAAAACTCAAAAATTCCACTTATTTTGGGGCAAAATTCCAGAAATTTCCCTTATTTTAGGGCATAAAGGCAGAAATTCCTAATATATTGTGGCAAAAATGCAGAAATTCCTCTTATTTTGAGGTAAAAAGGCTGAAATTCCTCTTATTTTGGGGCAAAAAGGAAGAATTTTTCCTTATTTTGTGGCAAAATTGCAGAAATTTCACTTATTTCTGGGCAATAAGTCAGAAATTCCCCTTATTTTGGGGCAAAAAAGACAGAAATTCCCTTTGTTTTGGGGTAAAAAAGACAGAAATTCCACTTATTTAGAGGCAAAAGGCAGAAGTTCCTCTTAATATGGCGCAAAAAAGAAGAAATTTTCTCTTTTTTATGGCAAAAAGGTATGCATTCCCATTATTTTCGGGCAAAAAGGCAGAAATTCCCCTTATTTTGAAGCCAAATTGCAGAAATTCTTTTTATTTTGGGGCAAAAGGCAGACATTTCCTTTATTTTGGGGCAAAAATCAGAAATTCCCCTTATTTTGGGGCAAAATTCCAGAAATTTCCTTTAATTTGGAGCAAAATTGCAGAAATTTACCTTATTTTGGGGCAAAATTGCAGAAATTTCCCTTATTTGGGGCAAAATTGCAGAAATTTCACTTATTTTCGGGTAAAAAGGCTGAAATTTCCTTTATTTTTGGGCAAAAAGTGAGAAATTCCCCTTATTTTGGGGCAAAATTGCAGAAATATTTCTTATTTTGGGGCAAAAAGGCAGAAATTCCTTATATTTAGGGGCAAAAAGGCAGAAATTCCCCTTATTTTGGGATAAAATTGCAGAAATTTCCCTTATTTTGGGGCAAAAAGGCAGAAAATCCTTTTAATTTCGGGCAAAAAGGCAGAAATTCCCCGTATTTTGGAGCAAAATTGCAGAAATTCCCCTAATATCGGGGCAAAAATGCAGAAATTCCCTTTATTTGTGGCAAAAGCAGAAGTTCCCCTTATTTTCGGGAAAAAAGGCAGAAATTCCTTGTATTTTGAAGCAAAATTGCAGAAACTCCCCTAATTTTGGGACAGAAAGGCAGAAATTCCCTTTATTTTGGGGCAAAAATACAGAAATTCTCCTTATTTCGCGGCAAATGTCAGAAATTCCCCTTATTTTGGAGCAAAATTGAAGAACTTTCCCTTATTTGGGGGCAAAATTGCAGAAATTTTCCTTATTTTGGGGCAAAATTTTAGAAATTTCTTTTATTTTGGTACAGAATTGCAGAATTTTTTTTTATATTGTGGCAAAAAGGCTAAAATTTCCCATATTTTGGTGCAAAAAGGCTGAAATTCCCCTTATTTTGAGGTAAAATGCTGAAATTCCCCATATTTTGGGGCAAAAAGGCAGAAATTTCCCTCATTTTGGGGCAAAAAGGCACAAATTTTCATTATTTTCGCGCAAAATTGCAGAAATTTCATTTATTTCAGGGCAAAAAGTCAGAAATTCTTTTTATTTTGGGACAAAAAGCAGAAATTTCTTTTATTTTGGTACAAAGTTGAAGAAATTTTTCATATTTTGGAATAAAATGGTAGAAATTTCCCATATTTTGGGGTAAAGGGCAGAAATTCCCCTTATTTTGAGGTAAAAAGGATGAAATTCCCCTTATTTTAGCGCAAAAAGGCAAAAATTTCCTTTACTTTGTGGCAAAAAGGCAGAAATTCTTGTTAATTGGGGCAGAAAAGCAGAAATTTTTCTTATTTGAAGGCAATAAGGCAGTAATTCCCCATATTTTGTGGCAAAATGCAGAAATTCCCCTTATTTGGAGGTAAAACGCTGAAATTCCCCTTATTTTGGGCAAAAGGCAGAAATTCCCCTTATTTTGGGGCAAAATTGCAGAAATTTCACTTATTTTAGGGCAAAAAGTCAGAAATTTGTCTTATTTTGAGGCAAAAAGCAGAAATTCTTCTAATTTTGGGGCCAAAAACAGAAATTCCCCTTATTTTGGGGTAAAATTGCAGGAATTTCAAATATTTCAGTTCAAAAAGGCAGAAATTCTACTTACTTTTAGGCAATAAGGCACAAATTATCCGTATTTTGGAGCAAAATCTCAGAAATTCCCCTTATAATGGTGCAAAAATGCAGAAATTCCCTTTATTTTGGTGTAATAAAGCAGAAATTCCCCGTGTTTTGAAGCAAAATTGCACAAATTCATCTAATTTTGAGGGAAAATGCAGAAATTCAAATTATTTTGGGGCAAAAAGACAGAAATTCTCCTTATTTCAGGGCATAACGTCAGAAATTCCCCTTATTTTGGGGCAAAATTGCAGAAATTTCCCTTATTTTGTGGCAAAATTGCCAAATTTTTTATTTTGGGCAAAATTGCAGAAATTTCACTTATTTCAGGGAAAGAAGGCAGGAATTTCTCTTATTTTGGGGCAAAAGGGAAGAAATTTCTTTTTTATTTGGTACAAAATTGCAAAAATTTTCTTTATTTTGGGGCAAAAATGCAGAAATTCCCATTATATTGTGGCAAAAAGGCAGAAATTTCCATTATTTTGGGGCAAAATTGCAGAAATTTCCCTTATTTCAAGGCAAAATTCAAAAATTTTTTTCATTTTGGGGCAAAAAGACAGAAATTCCGTTTATTTTTGGGTAAAAAGGCAGAAATTTCACTTATTTTTAGGTAAAAAGGCAGAAATTACTCTTATTTTGGGGCTAAAATGAAGAAATTTCCCTTTTTTGTGGCAAAATTGCAGAAATTTTTCTTATTTTGGGCAAAATTGCAGAAATTTCACTTAGTTCAGGGAAAGAAGGCTGGAATTTCTCTTATTTTGGGGCAAAAAGGCAGAAATTTCTATTATTTTGGTACAAAATTGCAGAAATTTTCTTTATTTTGGGGCAAAAATGCAGAAATTCCCCTTATTTTGGGGCAAAAAGGCAGAAATTTCCCTTATTTTGGGGCAAAATTGCAGAAATTTCACTTATTTCAAGGTAAAATTCAAAAATTCCTTTTATTTTGGGGCAAAAAGACAGAAATTCCATTTATTTTTGGGTAAAAGGCAGAAATTTCACTTATTTTGAGGTAAAAAGGCAGAAATTACTCTTATTTTGGGGTTAAAATGAAGAAATTTACCTTTTTTGTGGCAAAAGGTATACATTCCCCTTATTTTCATGCCAAAAAGCAGAAATTCCCCGTATTTTGAAGAAAAGTTGCAGAAATTCTCCTAATTGTGAGGCAAAACGGCAGAAATTCCTTATATGTTGGGGCAAAAAGGCAGAAATTCTCCTTATTTTGTGGCAAACTCAGAAATTCCACTTATTTTGGGGCAAAATTCCAGAAATTTTCCTTATTTTAGGGCAAAAAGGCAGAAATTCCTAATATATTGTGGCAAAAATGCAGAAATTCCCCTTATTTTGAGGTAAAAAGGCTGAAATTCCTCTTATTTGGGGACAAAAAAAGAATTTTTCTTTATTTTATGGCAAAATTGCAGAAATTTCACTTATTTCAGGGTAATAAGTCAGAAATTCCCCTTATTTTGGGGCAAAAAATACAGAAATTCCCTTTTTGGGGGGTAAAAAAGACAGAAATTCCAATTATTTAGAGGCAAAAGGCAGAAGTTCCTCTTAATTTGGCGCAAAAATGAAGAAATTTCCATTTTTTATGGCAAAAAGGTATGCATTCCCCGTATTTTAGGGCAAAAAGGCAGAAATTCCCTTTATTTTGAAGCAAAATTGCAGAAATTCCCCTAATTTTGGGGCAAAAGGTAGACATTTCCTTTATTTTGGGGCAAAAATCAGAAATTCCCCTTATTTTGGCGCAAAATTCCAGAAATTTCCTTTAATTTGGGGCAAAATTGCAGAAATATTTTTTATTTTGGGGCAAAAAGGCAGAAATTCCTCATATTTTGGGGAAAAAAGGCAGAAATTCCCCTTTTTTGGGATAAAATTGCAGAAATTTCCCTTATTTGGGGGCAAAAAGGCAGAAAATCCTTTTAATTACGGGCAAAAAGGCAGAAATTCCCCGTATTTTGGAGCAAAATTGCAGAAATTCCCCTAATATCGGGGCAAAAATGCAGAAATTCCCTTTATTTGGTGCAAAAGCAGAAGTTCCCCTTATTTTCGGGAAAAAAAGGCAGAAATTCCTTGTATTTTGAAGCAAAATTGCAGAAAATCCCCTAATTTTGGGGCAAAAAGGCAGAAATACCCTTTATTTTGGGGGAAAATACAGAAATTCTCCTTATTTCACGGCAAAAAGTCAAAAATTCCCCTTATTTTGGGGCAAAATTGAAGAACTTTCCCTTATTTTGGGGCAAAATTGCAGAAATTTCCCTTATTTTAAGGCAAAATTTTAGAAATTTCTTTTATTTTGGTACAGAATTGCAGAAATATTTCTTATATTGTGGCAAAAAGGCTAAAATTCCCCATATTTTGGTGCAAAAAGGCTGAAATTCCCCTTATTTTGAGGTAAAATGCTGAAATTCCCCATATTTTGGGGCAAAAAGGGAGAAATTTCCCTCATTGAGGCAAAAAGGCACAAATTTTCCTTATTTTTGGGCAAAATTGCAGAAATTTCATTTATTTCAGGGCTAAAAGTCTGAAATTCCTTTTATTTTGGGACAAAAAGCAGAAATTTCTTTTATTTTGGTACAAAGTTGAAGAAATTTTTCATATTTTGGAATAAAAAGGAAGAAATTCCCCATATTTTGGGGTAAAAGGCAGAAATTCCCCTTTTTTTGAGGTAAAAAGGATGAAATTCCCCTTATTTTAGGGCAAAAAGGCAAAATTTTCCTTTACTTTGTGGCAAAAAGGCAGAGATTCTTGTTAATTGGGGCAGAAAAGCAGAAATTTTCCTTATTTGAAGGCAATAAGGCAGTAATTCCCCATATTTTGTGGCAAAAAGGCAGAAATTCCACTTAATTTCGGGCAATAAGGCAGAAATTTTCTGTATTTTGGAGCAAAATCTCAGAAATTCCCCTTATATTGGTGCAAAAATGCAGAAATTCCCTTTATTTTGGTGCAATAAGGCAGAAATTCCCCATATTTTGAAGCAAAATTGCACAATTTCCCCTAATTTTGAGGGAAAATGTAGAAATTCACATTATTTTGGGGCAAAAAGACAGAAATTCTCCTTATTTCAGGGCAAAAATTCAGAAATTCCCCTTATTTTGGGGCAAAATTCCAGAAATTTCCTTTAATTTGGGGCAAAATTGCAGAAATTTACCTTATTTTGGGGCAAAATTGCAGAAATTTACCTTATTTGGGGCAAAATTGCAGAAATTTAACTTATTTTCGTGTAAAAAGGCTGAAATTTCCTTTATTTTTGGGCAAAAAGTGAGAAATTCCCCTTATTTTGGGGCAAAATTGCAGAAATATTTCTTATTTTGGGGCAAAAAGGTAGAAATTCCTTATATTTTAGGGCAAAAAGGCAGAAATTCCTTTTTTTGGGGATAAAAATGCAGAAATTTCCATTATTTGGGGGCAAAAAGGCAGAAAATCCTTTTAATTTTGGGCAAAAATGCAGAAATTCCCCTTATTTGGGAGCAAAATTGCAGAAATTCCCCTAATATCGTGGCAAAAATGCAGAAATTCCCTTTATTTGGTGCAAAAGCAGAAGTTCCCCTTAATTTCAGCAAAAAAGGAAGAAATTCCTTGTATTTTGAAGCAAAATTGCAGAAACTCCATTAATTTTGGGGCAAAAAGGCAGAAATTCCCTTTATTTTGGGGCAAAAATACAGAAATTCTCCTTATTTCGCGGCAAAAAGTCAGAAATTCCCCTTATTTTGGGGCAAAATTGAAGAACTTTCCCTTATTTTGGGGCAAATTGCAGAAATTTCTTTTATTTTAAGGCAAAATTTTCGAAATTTCTTTTATTTTGGTACAGAATTGCAGAAATTTTTCTTATATTGTGGCATAAAGGCTAAAATTCCCCATATTTTGGTGCAAAAAGGCTGAAATTCCCCTTATTTTGAGGTAAAATGCTGAAATTCCCCATATTTTGGGGCAAAAAGGGAGAAATTTCCCTCATTGGGGCAAAAAGGCACAAATTTTCCTTATTTTTGGGCAAAATTGCAGAAATTTCATTTATTTCAGGGCTAAAAGTCTGAAATTCCTTTTATTTTGGGACAAAAAGCAGAAATTTCTTTTATTTTGGTACAAAGTTGAAGAAATTTTTCATATTTTGGAATAAAAAGGAAGAAATTCCCCATATTTTGGGGTAAAAGGCAGAAATTCCCCTTATTTTGAGGTAAAAAGGATGAAATTCCCCTTATTTTAGGGCAAAAAGGCAAAATTTTCTTTTACTTTGTGGCAAAAAGGCAGAAATTCTTGTTAATTGGGGCAGAAAAGCAGAAATTTTCCTTATTTGAAGGCAATAAGGCAGTAATTCCCCATATTTTGTGGCAAAAAGGCAGAAATTCCCCTTATTTGAGGGTAAAATGCTGAAATTCCCCTTATTTTGGGCAAAAAGGCAGATATTCCCCTTATTTTGGTAAAAATTGCAGAATTTTCATTTATTTCAGGGCAAAAAGTCAGAAATTTGCCTTATTTTGTGGCAAAAAGCAGAAATTCCCCTAATTTTGGGGCCAAAAATAGAAATTCCTTTTATTTTGGGTTAAAATTACAGAAATTTCAAATATTTCAGGGCAAAAAGGCAGAAATTCCACTTAATTTCGGGCAATAAGTCAGAAATTTTCTGTATTTTGGAGCAAAATCTCAGAAATTCCCCTTATATTGGTGCAAAAATGCAGAAATTCCCTTTATTTTGGTGCAATAAGGCAGAAATTCCCCGTATTTTGAAGCAAAATTGCACAAATTCCCCTAATTTTGAGGGAAAATGCAGAAATTCACATTATTTTGGGGCAAAAAGACAGAAATTCTCCTTATTTCAGGGCAAAAAGTCAGAAATTCCCCTTATTTTGGGGCAAAATTCCAGAAATTTCCTTTAATTTGGGGCAAAATTGCAGATATTTACCTTATTTTGGGGCAAAATTGCAGAAATTTACCTTATTTGGGGCAAAATTGCAGAAATTTAACTTATTTTCGTGTAAAAAGGCTGAAATTTCCTTTATTTTTGGGCAAAAAGTGAGAAATTCCCCTTATTTTGGGGCAAAATTGCAGAAATATTTCTTATTTTGGGGCAAAAAGGTAGAAATTCCTTATATTTTAGGGCAAAAAAGCAGAAATTCCCCTTTTTGGGATAAAATTGCAGAAATTTCCCTTATTTGGGGGCAAAAAGGCAGAAAATCCTTTTAATTTCAGGCAAAAAGGCAGAAATTCCCCTTATTTTGGTGCAAAATTGCAGAAATTCTCCTAATATTGTGGCAAAAATGCAGAAATTCCCTTTATTTGGTGCAAAAGCAGAAGTTCCCCTTCTTTTCAGGAAAAAAGGCAGAAATTCCTTGTATTTTGAAGCAAAATTGCAGAAACTCCCCTAATTTTGGGGCAAAAATGCAGAAATTCCCTTTATTTTGGGGCAAAAATACAGAAATTCTCCTTATTTCGCGGCAAAAAGTCAGAAATTCCCCTTATTTTGGGGCAAAATTGAAGAACTTTCCCTTATTTTGTGGCAAAATTGCAGAAATTTCCCTTATTTTGGGGCAAAATTTTAGAAATTTCTTTTATTTTGGTACAGAATTGCAGAAATTTTTTTTATATTGTGGCAAAAAGGCTAAAATTCCCCATATTTTGGTGCAGAAAGGCTGAAATTCCCCTTATTTTGAGGTAAAATGCTGAAATTCCCCATATTTTGGGGCAAAAAGGCAGAAATTTCCCTCAATTTGGGGCAAAAAGGCACAAATTTTCCTTATTATCGGGCAAAATTGCAGAAATTTCATTTATTTCAGGGCAAAAAGTCAGAAATTCCTTTTATGTTGGGACAAAAATCAGAAATTTCTTTTATTTTGGTACAAAGTTGAAGAAATTTTTCATATTTTGGAATAAAAAGGCAGAAATTCCCCATATTTTGGGGTAAAGGGCAGAAATTCCCTTTATTTTGAGGTAAAAAGGATGAAATTCCACTTATTTTAGCACAAAAAGGCAAAAATTTCCTTTACTTTGTGGCAAAAAGGCAGAAATTCTTGTTAATTGGGGCAGAAAAGCAGAAATTTTCCTTATTTGAAGGCAATAAGGCAGTAATTCCCCATATTTTGTGGCAAAAAGGCAGAAATTCCCCTTATTTGGGGGTAAAAAGATGAAATTCCCTTTATTTTGGGAAAAATTGCAGAATTTTCACTTATTTCAGGGCAAAAAGTCAGAAATTTGCCTTATTTTGTGGCAAAAAGCAGAAATTCCCCTAATTTTGGGGCCAAAAATAGAAATTCCTTTTATTTTGGGGTAAAATTGCAGAAATTTCAAATATTTCAGTGCAAAAAGGCAGAAATTCCACTTAATTTCGGGCAATAAGGCAGAAATTTTCTGTATTTTGGAGCAAAATCTCAGAAATTCCCCTTATATTGGTGCAAAAATGCAGAAATTCCCTTTATTTTGGTGCAATAAGGCAGAAATTCCCCGTATTTTGAAGCAAAATTGCACAAATTCCCCTAATTTTGAGGGAAAATGCAGAAATTCACATTATTTTGGGTCAAAAAGACAGAAATTCTCCTTATTTCAGGGCAAAAAATCAGAAATTCCCCTTATTTTGGGGCAAAATTCCAGAAATTTCCTTTAATTTGGGGCAAAATTGCAGAAATTTACCTTATTTTGGGGCAAAATTGCAGAAATTTCCCTTATTTGGGGCAAAATTGCAGAAATTTAACTTATTTTCGTGTAAAAAGCCTGAAATTTCCTTTATTTTTGGGCAAAAAGTGAGAAATTCCCCTTATTTTGGGGCAAAATTGCAGAAATATTTCTTATTTTGGGGCAAAAAGGCAGTAATTCCTTATATTTTAGGGCAAAAAAACAGAAATTCCCCTTTTTTGGGATAAAATTGCAGAAATTTCCCTTATTTGGGGGCAAAAAGGCAGAAAATCCTGTTAATTTCGGGCAAAAATGCAGAAATTCCCCGTATTTTGAAGCAAAATTGCAGAAATTCCCCTAATATCGGGGCAAAAATGCAGAAATTCCCTTTATTTGGTGCAAAAGCAGAAGTTCCCCTTATTTTCAAGGAAAAAGGCAGAAATTCCTTGTATTTTGAAGCAAAATTGCAGAAACTCCCCTAATTTTGGGGCAAAAAGGCAGAAATTCCCTTTATTTTGGGGCAAAAATACAGAAATTCTCCTTATTTCGCGGCAAAAAGTCAGAAATTCCCCTTATTTTGGGGCAAAATTGAAGAACTTTCCCTTATTTTGGGGCAAAATTGCAGAAATTTCCCTTATTTTTGGGTAAAATTTTAGAAATTTCTTTTATTTTGGTACAGAATTGCAGAAATTTTTTTTATATTGTGGCAAAAAGGCTAAAATTCCCCATATTTTGGTGCAGAAAGGCTGAAATTCCCCTTATTTTGAGGTAAAATGCTGAAATTCCCCATATTTTGGGGCAAAAAGGAAGAAATTTCCCTCATTTTGGGGCAAAAAGGCACAAATTTTCCTTATTTTCGGGCAAAATTGCAGAAATTTCATTTATTTCAGGGCAAAAAGTCAGAAATTCCTTTTATGTTGGGACAAAAACAGAAATTTCTTTTATTTTGGTACAAAGTTGAAGAAATTTTTCATATTTTGGAATAAAAAGGCAGAAATTCCCCATATTTTGGGGTAAAGGGCAGAAATTCCCCTTATTTTGAGGTAAAAAGGATGAAATTCCCCTTATTTTAGCACAAAAAGGCAAAAATTTCCTTTACTTTGTGGCAAAAAGGCAGAAATTCTTGTTAATTGGGGCAGAAAAGCAGAAATTTTCTTTATTTGAAGGCAATAAGGCAGTAATTCCCCATATTTTGTGGCAAAATGCAGAAATTCCCGTTATTTGGAGGTAAAATGCTGAAATTCCCCTTATTTTGGGCAAAGAGGCAGAAATTCCCCTTATTTTGGGACAAAATTGCAGAAATTTCACTTTTTTCAGGGCAAAAAGTCAGAAATTTGCCTTATTTTGGGGCAAAAAGCAGAAATTCGCCTAATTTTGGGGCCAAAAATAGAAATTCCCCTTATTTTGGGGTAAAATTGCAGAATTTCAAATATTTCAGGGAAAAAGGCAGAAATACCACTTAATTTCGGGCAATAAGGCAGAAATTTTCTGTATTTTGGAGCAAAATCTCAGAAATTCCCCTTTTATAGGTGCAAAAATGCAGAAATTCCCTTTATTTTGGTGCAATAAGGCTGAAATTCCCCTTATTTGGAGGTAAAATGCTGAAATTCCCTATATTTTGGGGCAAAAAGGCAGAAATTCCCTACATTTTGGGGCAAAAAGGCACAAATTTCTCTTATTTTCGGGCAAAATTGCAGAAATTTCTTTTATTTCAGGGCAAAAAGTCAGAAATTTTTTATTATTTTGGGGCAAAAAGCAGAAATTTCTTTTATTTTGGTACATAGCTGAAGAAATTTTTTTTATTTTGGAACAAAAAGGCACAAATTCCCCACATTTTGGGGTAAAAGGCAGAAATTCCCCTTATTTTGAGGGAAAAAGGATGAAATTCCCCTTATTTTAGGGCAAAAAGGCAAAAATTTCCTTTACTTTTTGACAAAAAGGCAGAAATTCTTGTTAATTGGAGCAGAAAAGCAGACATTTTCTTTATTTGAAGGCAATAAGGCAGTAATTCCCCATATTTTGTGGCAAAAAGGCAGAAATTCCTCTTATTTGGAGGTAAAATGCTGAAATTCCCCTTAT
The DNA here is from genome assembly GCF_963924665.1 of Micromys minutus. Lineage (NCBI taxonomy): Eukaryota > Metazoa > Chordata > Mammalia > Rodentia > Muridae > Micromys > Micromys minutus. Next base: position 152,868 of record NW_027667281.1, on the reverse strand, counting down.
TTTGGGCAAAAGGCAGAAATTCCCTTTATTTTGGTGCAAAATTGCAGAAATTTCACTTATTTTAGGTAAAAAAGTCAGAAATTTCCCTTATTTTGTGGCAAAAAGCAGAAATTCCCCTAATTTTGGGGCCAAGAACAGAAATTCCCCTTATTTTGGGGTAAAATTGCAGAAATTTCAAATATTTCAGTGCAAAAAGGCAGAAATTCCACTTAATTTTAGGCAATAAGGCACAAATTTTCCGTATTTTGGAGCAAAATCTCAGAAATTCCCCTTATAATGGTGCAAAAATGCAGAAATTCCCTTTATTTTGGTGTAATAAGGCAGAAATTCCCCGTGTTTTGAAGCAAAATTGCACAAATTCATCTAATTTTGAGGGAAAATGCAGAAATTCAAATTATTTTGGGGCAAAAAGACAGAAATTCTCCTTATTTCAGGGCATAACGTTAGAAATTCCGCTTATTTTGGGGCAAAATTGCAGAAATTTTCCTTATTTTGTGGCAAAATTGCCAAGTTTTTTATTTTTTGCAAACTTGCAGAAATTTCACTTATTTCAGGGAAAGAAGGCAGGAATTTCTCTTATTTTGGGGCAAAAGGGCAGAAGTTTCTTTTTTTTGGTACAAAATTGGAGAAATTTTCTTTATTTTGGAGCAAAAATGCAGAAATTCCCCTGATTTTGTGGCAAAAAGGCAGAAATTTCCCTTATTTTGGGGCAAAATTGCAGAAATTTCACTTATTTCAAGGCAAAATTCAAAAATTCCTTTCATTTTGGGGCAAAAAGGCAGAAATTCCGTTTATTTTTGGGTAAAAAGGCAGAAATTTCACTTATTTTGAGGTAAAAAGGCAGAAATTACTCTTATTTTGGGGCTAAAATGAAGAAATTTCCCATTTTGTAGCAAAATTGCAGAAAATTTTCTTATTTTGGGCAAAATTGCAGAAATTTCACTTATTTCAGGGAAAGAAGGCAGGAATTTCTCTTATTTTGGGGCAAAAAGGCATAAATTTCTTTTATTTTGGTACAAAATTGCAGAAATTTTCTTTATTTTGGGGCAAAAATGCAGAAATTCCCCTTATTTTGTGGCTAAAAGGCAGAAATTTCCCTTATTTTGGGGCAAAATTGCAGAAATTTCACTTATTTCAAGGCAAAATTCAAAAAATCCTTTTATTTTGGGGCAAAAAGACAGAAATTCCATTTACTTTTTGGTAAAAAGGCAGAAATTTCACTTATTTTGAGGTAAAAAGGCAGAAATTACTCGTACTTTGGGGTTAAAATGAAGAAATTTCCCTTTTTTGTGGCAAAAGCTATACATTCCCTTTATTTTCAGGCAAAAAAGCAGAAATTCCCCGTATTTTGAAGTAAAATTGCAGAAATTCCCCTAATTGTGAGGCAAAACGGCAGAAATTCCCTATATGTTGGGGCAAAAAGACAGAAATTCTCCTTATTTTGTGGCAAAACTCAGAAATTCCACTTATTTTGGGGCAAAATTCCAGAAATTTCCCTTATTTTAGGGCAAAAAGGCAGAAATTCCTAATATATTGTGGCAAAAATGCAGAAATTCCCCTTATTTTGAGGTAAAAAGGCTGAAATTCCTCTTTTTTGGGGACAAAAAGGAAGAATTTTTCCTTATTTTGTGGCAAAATTGCAGAAATTTCACTTATTTCAAGGTAATGAGTCAGAAATTCCCCATATTTTTGGGCAAAAAAGACAGAAATTCCCTTTTGTTGGGGTAAAAAAGACAGAAATTCCACTTATTTAGAGGCAAAAGGCAGAAGTTCCTCTTAATTTGGCGCAAAAATAAAGAAATTTCCCTTTTTTATGGCAAAAAGGTATGCATTCCCCTTATTTTCGGGCAAAAGCAGAAATTCCCCTTATTTTGAAGCAAAATTGCAGAAATTCTCCTAATTTTGGGGCAAAAGGCAGACATTTCCTTTATTTTGGGACAAAAATCAGAAATTCCCCTTATTTTGGGGCGAAATTCCAGAAATTTCCTTTAATTTGGGGCAAAATTGCAGAAATTTACCTTATTTTGGGGCAAAAAGGCAGAAATTCCTTATATTTTGGGGAAAAAAAGGCAGAAATTCCCCTTATTTTGGGATAAAATTGCAGAAATTTCCTTTATTTGGGGGCAAAAAGGCAGAAAATCGTTTTAATTTCGGGCAAAAAGGCAAAAATTCCCCGTATTTTGGAGCAAAATTGCAGAAATTCCCCTAATATCGGGGCAAAAATGCAGAAATTCCCTTTATTTGGTGCAAAAGCAGAAGTTCCCCTTATTTTCGGGAAAAAAGGCAGAAATTCCTTGTATTTTGAAGCAAAATTGCAGAAACTCCCCTAATTTTGGGGCAAAAAGGCAGAAATTCCCTTTATTTTGGGGCAAAAAATACAGAAATTCTCCTTATTTCGCGGCAAAAAGTCAGAAATTCCCCTTATTTTGGGGCAAAATTGAAGAACTTTCCCTTATTTTGGGGCAAAATTGCAGAAATTTTCCTTATTTTGGCGCAAAATTTTAGAAATTTCTTTTATTTTGGTACAGAATTGCAGAAATTTTTCTTATATTGTGGCAAAAAGGCTAAAATTCCCCATATTTTGGTGCAAAAAGGCTGAAATTCCCCTTATTTTGAGGTAAAATGCTGAAATTCCCCATATTTTGGGGCAAAAAGGCAGACATTTGCCTCATTTTGGGGCAAAAAGGCACAAATTTTCCTTATTTTCGGGCAAAATTGCAGAAATTTCATTTATTTCAGGGCAAAAAGTCAGAAATTCCTTTTATTTTGGGGCAAAAAGCAGAAATTTCTTTTATCTTGGTACAAAGTTGAAGAAATTGTTCTTATTTTGGAACAAAAAGGCAGAAATGCCCCATATTTTGGGGCAAAAAGGCAGAAATTCCCTTTATTTTGTGGCAAAAATTCAGAAATTCTTGTTAATAGGGGCAGAAAAGTAGAAACTTTCCTTATTTTGGTGCAATAATGCATAAATTCCCCATATTTTGTGGCAAAAAGGCAGAAATTCCCATTATTTAGAGGTAAAATGCTGAAATTCCCCTTATTTTGGGCAAAAGGCAGAAATTCCCCTTATTTGGGGGCAAAATTGCAGAAATTTCATTTATTTTAGGGCAAAAAGTCAGAAATTTGCCTTATTTTGTGGCAAAAAGCAGAAATTCCCCTAATTTTGGGGCCAAAAACAGAAAATTTTCTTATTTTGGGGTAAAATTGCAGAAATTTCAAATATTTCAGTGCAAAAAGGCAGAAATTCCACTTAATTTTAGGCAATAAGGCAGATATTTTCCGTATTTTGGAGCAAAATCTCAGAAATTCCCCTTATATTGGTGCAAAAATGCAGAAATTCCCATTATTTTGGTGTAATAAGGCAGAAATTCCCCGTGTTTTGAAGCAAAATTGCACAAATTCATCTAATTTTGAGGGAAAATGCAGAAATTCAAATTATTTTGGGGCAAAAAGACAGAAATTCTCCTTATTTCAGAGCATAACGTCAGAAATTCTCCTTATTTTGGGGCAAAATTGCAGAAATATCCCTTATTTTGTGGCAAAATTGCAGAAATTTTTCTTATTTTGTGCAAAATTGCAGAAATTTCACTTATTTCAGGGAAAGAAGTTAGGAATTTCTCTTATTTTGGGGCAAAAGGGCAGAAATTTCTTTTATTTTGGTACAAAATTGCAGAAATTTTATTTATTTTGGGGCAAAAATGCAGAAATTCCCCTGATTTTGTGGCAAAAAGGCAGAAATTTCCCTCATTTTGTGGCAAAATTGCAGAAATTTCACTTATTTCAAGGCAAAATTCAAAAATTCCTTTTATTTTGGGTTAAAAGACAGAAATTCCATTTATTTTTGGGTAAAAAGGCAGAAATTTCACTTATTTTGAGGTATAAAAGGCAGAAATTACTCTTATTTTGGGGCTAAAATGAAGAAATTTCCCTTTTTTGTGGCAAAATTGCAGAAATTTTTCTTATTTTGGGCAAAATTGCAGAAATTTCACTTATTTCAGGGAAAGAAGGCAGGAATTTCTCTTATTTTGGGGCAAAAAGGCAGAAATTTCTTTTATTTTGGTACAAAATTGCAGAAATTTTCTTTATTTTTGGGCAAAAATGCAGAAATTCCCCTTATTTTGTGGCAAAAAAGCAGAAATTTCCCTTATTTTGGGGCAAAATTGCAGAAATTTCACTTATTTCAAGGCAAAATTCAAAAATTCCTTTTTTTTGGGGGCAAAAAGACAAAAATAAATTCCATTTATTTTTGGGTAAAAAGGCAGAAATTTCACTTATTTTGAGGTAAAAAGGCAGAAATTACTCTTATTTTGGGGTTAAAATGAAGAAATTTCCCTTTTTTGTGGCAAAAGGTATACATTCCCCTTATTTTCAGGCAAAAAAGCAGAAATTCCCCGTATTTTGAAGTAAAATTGCAGAAATTCCCCTAATTGTGGGGTAAAAAGGCAGAAATTCCCTATATGTTGGGGCAAAAAGACAGAAATTCTCCTTATTTTGTGGCAAAACTCAGAAATTCTACTTATTTTGGGGCAAAATTCCAGAAATTTCCCTTATTTTAGGGCAAAAAGGCAGAAATTCCTAACATATTGTGGCAAAAATGCAGAAATTCCCCTTATTTTGAAATAAAAAGGCTGAAATTTCTCTTATTTGGGGGCAAAAAATAAGAATTTTTCCTTATTTTGTGGCAAAATTGCAGAAATTTCACTTATTTGAGGGTAATAAGTCAGAAATTCCCCTTATTTTGGGGCAAAATAGACAGAAATTCCTTTTTTTGGGGCATAAAATACAGAAATTCCACTTATTTAGAGGCAAAAGACAGAAGTTCATCTTAATTTGGTGCAAAAATGAAGACATTTCACTTTTTTATGGCAAAAAGGTATGCATTCCCCTTATTTTAGGGCAAAAAGGCAGAAATTCCCCTCATTTTGAAGCCAAATTGCAGAAATTCCCCTAATTTTGGGGCAAAAGGCAGACATTTCTTTTATTTTGGGGCTAAAATCAGAAATTCCCCTTATTTTGGGGCAAAATTCCAGAAATTTTCTTTAATTTGGGGCAAAATTGCAGAAATTTACCTTATTTTAGGGCAAAATTGCAGAAATTTCCTTTTGGGGCAAAATTGCAGAAATTTCACTTATTTTCAGGTAAAAAGGCTGAAATTTTTTTTATTTTTGGGCAAAAAGTGAGAAATTCCCCTTATTTTGGGGCAAAATTGCAGAAATATTTCTTATTTTGGGGCAAAATGCAGAAATTCCTTATATTTTGGGGAAAAAAAGGCAGAAATTCCCATTATTTTGGGATAAAATTGTAGAAATTTTCCTTATTTGGGGGCAAAAAGGCAGAAAATCCTTTTAATTTCGGGCAAAAATGCAGAATTCCCCGTATTTTGGAGCAAAATTGCAGAATTTCCCCTAATATCGGGGCAAAAATGCAGAAATTCCCTTTATTTGGTGCAAAAGCAGAAGTTCCCCTTATTTTCGGGAAAAAAGGCAGAAATTCCTTATATTTTGAAGCAAAATTGCAGAAACTCCCCTAATTTTGGGGCAAAAAGGCAGAAATTCCCTTTATTTTGGGGCAAAAATACAGAAATTCTCCTTATTTCGCGGCAAAAAGTCAGAAATTCCCCTTATTTTGGGGCAAAATTGAAGAACTTTCCTATATTTTGGGGCAAAATTTCAGAAATTTCCCTTATTTTGGAACAAAATTTTAGAAATTTCTTTTATTTTGGTACAGAATTGCAGACATTTTTCTTATATTGTGGCAAAAAGGCTAAAATTCCCCATATTTTGGTGCAAAAAGGCTGAAATTCCCCTTATTTTGAGGTAAAATGCTGAAATTCCCCATATTTTGGGGCAAAAAGGCAGACATTTGCCTCATTTTGGGGCAAAAAGGCACAAATTTTCCTTATTTTCGGGCAAAATTGCAGAAATTTCATTTATTTCAGGGCTAAAAGTCAGAAATTCCTTTTATTTTGGGACAAAAAGCAGAAATTTCTTTTATTTTGGTACAAAGTTAAAGAAATTTTTCATATATTTTAATAAAAAGGCAGAAATTCCCCATATTTTGGGGTAAAAGGCAGAAATTCCCCTTATTTTGAGGTAAAAAGGATGAAATTCCTCTTATTTTAGGGCAAAAAGGCAAAAATTTCCTTTACTTTGTGACAAAATGGCAGAAATTCTTGTTAATTGGGGCAGAAAAGCAGAAATTTTCCTTATTTGAAGGCAATAAGGCAGTATTTCCCCATATTTTGTGGCAAAAAGGCAGAAATTCCCCTTATTTGGGGGTAAAATGCTGAAATTCCCCTTATTTTGGGCAAAAAGGCAGATATTATCCTTATTTTGGGACAAAATTGCAGAAATTTCACTTATTTCAGGGCAAAAAGTCAGAAATTTGCATTATTTTGGGGCAAAAAGCAGAAATTCCCCTAATTTTGGGGCCAAAAATAGAAATTCCCCTTATTTTGGGGTAAAATTGCAGAAATTTCAAATATTTCAGTGCAAAAAGGCAGAAATTCCACTTAATTTCGGGCAATAAGGCAGAAATTTTCTGTATTTTGGAGCAAAATCTCAGAAATTCCCCTTATATTGGTGCAAAAATGCAGAAATTCCCTTTATTTTGGTGCAATAAGGCAGAAATTCCCCATATTTTGAAGCAAAATTGCACAAATTCCCCTAATTTTGAGGGAAAATGCAGAAAATCACATTATTTTGGGGTAAAAAGACAGAAATTCTCCTTATTTCAAGGCAAAAAGTCAGAAATTCCCCTTATTTTGGGGCAAAATTGCAAAAATTTCCCTTATTTTGTGGCATAATTGCAGAAATTTTTCTTATTTTGGGCAAAATTGCAGAAATTTCACTTATTTCAGGGAAATAAGGCAGGAATTTCTCTTATTTTGGGGCAAAAGGGCAGAAATTTCTATTATTTTGGTACAAAGTTGAAGAAATTTTTCTTATTTTGGAACAAATAGGCAGAAATTCCCCATATTTTGGGGCAAAAGGCAGAAATTCTTTTTATTTTGTGGCAAAAAGGCAGAAATTCCCATTAATTGGAGCAGAAAATCAGAAACTTTCTTTATTTGGGGGCAATAATGCAGAAATTCCCCATATTTTGTGGCAAAAAGGCAGAAATTCCCCTTATTTGGAGGTAAAATGCTGAAATTCCCCTTATTTTGGGCAAAAGGCAGAAATTCCCTTTATTTTGGGGCAAAATTGCAGAAATTTCACTTATTTTAGGGCAAAAAGTCAGAAATTTGCCTTATTTTTGGGCAAAAAGCAGAAATTCCCCTAATTTTGGGGCCAAAAACAGAAATTCCCCTTATTTTTGGGTAAAATTGCAGAAATTTCAAATATTTCAGTGCAAAAAGGCAGAAATTCCACTTAATTTTAGGCAATAAGCCACAAATTTTCCGTATTTTGGAGCAAAATCTCAGAAATTCCCCTTATATTGGTGCAAAAATGCAGAAATTCCCATTATTTTTGTGTAATAAGGCAGAAATTCCCCATGTTTTGAAGCAAAATTGCACAAATTCATCTAATTTTGAGGGAAAATGCAGAAATTCAAATTATTTTGGGGCAAAAAGACAGAAATTCTACTTATTTCAGAGCATAACGTGAGATATTCCCCTTATTTTGGGGCAAAATTGCAGAAATGTCCCTAATTTTGGGGCAAAATTGCAGAAATTTCACTTATTTCAAGGCAAAATTCAAAAATTCCTTTTATTTTGGGGCAAAAAGACAGAAATTCCATTTATTTTTGGGTAAAAAGGCAGAAATTTAACTTATTTTGAGGTAAAAAGGCAGAAATTACTCTTATTTTGGGGTTAAAATGAAGAAATTTCCCTTTTTTGTGGCAAAAGGTATACATTCCCTTTATTTTCAGGCAAAAAAGCAGAAATTCCCTGTATTTTGAAGTAAAATTGCAGAAATTCCCCTAATTGTGAGGCAAAACGGCAGAAATTCCCTATATGTTGGGGCAAAAAGACAGAAATTCTCCTTATTTTGTGGCAAAACTCAGAAATTCCACTTATTTTGGGGCAAAATTCCAGAAATTTCCCTTATTTTAGGGCAAAAAGGCAGAAATTCCTAACATATTGTGGCAAAAATGCAGAAATTCCCCTTATTTTGAGGTAAAAAGGCTGAAATTCCTCTTATTTGGCGGCAAAAAAGAAGAATTTTTCCTTATTTTGTGGCAAAATTGCAGAAATTTCACTTATTTCAGGGTAATAAGTCAGAAATTCCCCTTATTTTGGGGCAAAAAAGACAGAAATTTTTTTGGGGTGTAAAAAAGACAGAAATTCCATTTATTTAGAGGCAAAAGGCAGAATTTCATCTAAATTTGGCGCAAAAATGAAGAAATTTCCCTTTTTTATGGCAAAAAGGTATGCATTCCCCTTATTTTCGGGCAAATAGGCAGAAATCCCCCTTATTTTGAAGCAAAATTGCAGAAATTCCTCTAATTTTGAGGCAAAAGGCAGACAATTTCTTTATTTTAGGGCAAAAATCAGAAATTCCCCTTATTTTGGGGCAAAATTCCAGAAATTTCATTTAATTTGGGGCTAAATTGCAGAAATTTACCTTATTTTGGGGCAAAATTGCAGAAATTTCCTTTTGGGGCAAAATTGCAGAAATTTCACTTATTTTCAGATAAAAAGGCTGAAATTTCCTTTATTTTTGGGCAAAAAGTGAGAAATTCCCCTTATTTTGGGGCAAAATTGCAGAAATATTTCTTATTTTGGGGCAAAAAGGCAGAAATTCCTTATATTTTTGGGAAAAAAGGCAAAAATTCCCCTTATTTTGGGATAAAATTGTAGAAATTTTCCTTATTTGGGGGCAAAAAGGCAGAAAATCCTTTTAATTTCGGGCAAAAAGGCAGAAATTCCCCGTATTTTGGAGCAAAATTGCAGAAATTCCCCTAATATCGGGGCAAAAAGGCAGAAATTCCCTTTATTTGATGCAAAAGCAAAAGTTCCCCTTATTTTCGGGAAAAAAGGCAGAAATTCCTTGTATTTTGAAGCAAAATTGCAGAAACTCCCCTAATTTTGTGGCAAAAAGGCAGAAATTCCCTATATTTTGGGGCAAAAAATGCAGAAATTCTCCTTATTTCGCGGCAAAAAGTCAGAAATTCCCCTTATTTTGGGGCAAAATTGAAGAACTTTCCCTTATTTTGGGGCAAAATTGCAGAAATTTCCCTTATTTTGGGGCAAAATTTTAGAAATTTTTTTAATTTTGGGCAAAATTGCAGAAATTTCACTTATTTCAGGGCAAAAAGTCAGAAATTCCTTTTATTTTGGGGCAAAAAGCAGAAATTTTTTTATTTTGGTACAAAGTTGAAGAAATTTTTCTTATTTTGGAACAAAAAGGCACAAATTCCCCATATTTTGGGGTAAAAGGCAGAAATTCCCCATATTTTGAGGGAAAAAGGATGAAATTCCCCTTATTTTGGGGCAAAAAGGCAAAAATTTCCTTTACTTTGTGGCAAAAAGGCAGAAATTCTTGTTAATTGGGGCAGAAAAGCAGAAATTTTCTTTATTTGAAGGCAATAAGGCAGTAATTCCCCATATTTTGTGGCAAAAAGGCAGAAATTCCCCTTATTTGGAGGTAAAATGCTGAAATTCCCCTTATTTTGGGCAAAAGGCAGAAATTCCCCTTATTTTGGGGCAAAATTGCAGAAATTTCACTTATTTAAGGGCAAAAAGTCAGAAATTTGCCTTATTTTGGGGCAAAAAGCAGAAATTCCCCTAAAATTGGGGCCAAAAACAGAAATTCCCCTTATTTTGGGGTAAAATTGCAGAAATTTCAAATATTTCAGTGCAAAAAGGCAGAAATTCCACTTAATTTTAGGCAATAAGGCACAAATTTTCCGTATTTTAAAGCAAAATCTCAGAAATTCCCTTTATAATGGTGCAAAAATGCAGAAATTCCCTTTATTTTTGTGTAATAATGCAGAAATTCCCAGTGTTTTGAAGCAAAATTGCAAAAATTCATCTAATTTTGAGGGAAAATGCAGAAATTCAAATTATTTTGGGGCAAAAAGACAGAAATTCTCCTTATTTCAGGGCATAACGTCAGAAATTCCCCTTATTTTGGGGCAAAATTGCAGAAATTTCCCTTATTTTGTGGCAAAATTGCCAAATTTTTTATTTTGGGCAAAATTGCAGAAATTTCACTTATTTCAGGGAAAGAAGGCAGGAATTTCTCTTATTTTGGGGCAAAAATGCAGAATTTTTTTTTATTTGGTACAAAATTGCAGAAATTTTCTTTATTTTGAGGCAAAAATGCAGAAATTCCCAATATTTTGGGTCAAAAAAGCAGAGATTCCCCCTATTATGAGGTAAAAAGGCTGAAATTCCTTTAATTTTGGGGCATAAAGACAGAAATTCCCCTTATTTTGTGGCATAAAGGCAGAAATTTCCCTTATTTTGGGGCAAAATTCCAGAAATTTCCTTTATTTTCTGGTAAAATTTTAGAAATTTCTTTTATTTTGTTATAGAATTGCAGAAATTTTTCTTATTTTGTGGCAAAAAGGCAGAAATTCCCCATATTTTGGTGCAAAAAGGGTGAAATTCCTCTTATTTTGAGGTAAAATGCCGAAATTCCCCATAATTTGGGGCAAAAAGGCAAAAATTCCCATTATTTTGTGGCAAAAATGGAGAAATTCCCATTAGATGGGGCAGAAAAGCAGAAACTTTCCTTATTTGGGGGCAATAATGCAGAAATTCCCCATATTTTGTGGCAAAAGGCAGAAATTCCCCTTATTTGGAGGTAAAATTCTGAAATTCCCCTTATTTTGGGCAAAAGGCAGAAATTCCCCTTATTTTGGGGCAAAATTGCAGAAATTTCACTTATTTTAGGGCAAAAAGTCAGAAATTTGCCTTATTTTGGGGCAAAAAGCAGAAATTCCCCAAATTTTGGGGCCAAAAACAGAAATTCCCCTTATTTTGGGGTATAATTGCAAAAATTTCTAATATTTCAGTGCAAAAAGGCAGAAATTCCACTTAATTTTAGGCAATAAGGCACAAATTTTCCGTATTTAAAGCAAAATCTCAGAAATTCTCCTTATAATTGTGCGAAAAGGAAATTGCCTTTATTTTGGTGTAATAAGGCAGAAATTCCCCGTGTTTTGAAGCAAAATTGCACAAATTCATCTAATTTTGAGGGAAAATGCAGAAATTCAAATTATTTTGGGGCAAAAAGACAGAAATTTTCCTTATTTCAGGGCATAACGTCAGAAATTCCCCTTTTTTTGGGTCAAAATTGCAGAAATTTCCCTTATTTTGTGGCAAAATTGCAGAAATTTTTCTTATTTTGGGCAAAATTGCAGAAATTTCACTTATTTCAAGGCAAAATTCAAAAATTCCTTTTATTTTGGGGCAAAAAGACAGAAATTCCATTTATTTTTGGATAAAATGCAGAAATTTCACTTATTTTGAGGTAAAAACGCAGAAATTACTCTTATTTTGGGGCTAAAATGAAGAAATTTCTCTTTTTTGTGGCAAAATGGCAGAAATTTTTCTTATTTTGGGCAAAATTGCAGAAATTTCACTTATTTCAGGGAAAGAAGGCAGGAATTTCTCTCATTTTGGGGCAAAAGGCAGAAATTTCTTTTATTTTGGTACAAAATTGCAGAAATTTTCTTTATTTCGTGGCAAAAATGCAGAAATTCCCCTTATTTTGTGGCAAAAAGGGAAAAATTTCCCTTATTTTGGGGCAAAATTGCAGAAATTTCACTTATTTCAAGGCAAAATTCAAAAATTCCTTTTATTTTGGGGCAAAAAGACAGAAATTCTGTTTATTTTTGGGTAAAAAGGCAGAAATTTCACTTATTTTGAGGTAAAAAGGAGAAATTACTCTTATTTTGGGGCTAAAATGAAGAAATATCTTTTTTTTGTGGCAAAATTGCAGAAATTTTTCTTATTTTGGGCAAAATTGCAGAAATTTCACTTACTTCAGGGAAAGAAGGCAGGAATTTCTCTCATTTTGGGGCAAAAAGGCAGAAATTTCTTTTATTTTGGTACAAAATTGCAGAAATTTTCTTTATTTTGTGGCAAAAATGCAGAAATTCCCCTTATTTTGTGGCAAAAAGGGAAAAATTTCCCTTATTTTGGGGCAAAATTGCAGAAATTCCCTTTATTTTGGTGCAATAAGGCAGAAATTCCCCATATTTTGAAGCAAAATTGCACAAATTCCCCTAATTTTGAGGGAAAATGCAGAAATTCACATTATTTTGGGAAAAAGAAAGAAATTCTCCTTATTTCACGGCAAAAAGTCAGAAATTCCCCTTATTTTGGGGCAAAATTGCAGAAATTTTTCTTATTTTGTGGCAAAATTGCAGAAATTTTTCTTATTTTGGGCAAAATTGCAGAAATTTCACTTATTTCAGGGAAAGAAGGCAGGAATTTCTCTTATTTTGGGGCAAAAAGGCAGAAATTTCTTTTATTTAGGTACAAAATTGCAGAAATTTTCTTTATTTTGAGGCAAAAATGCAGAAATTTCCCATATTTTGGGGCAGAAAGGCAGAGATTCCTCTTATTGTGAGGTAAAAAGGCTGAAATTCCTTATATTTTGGGGCAAAAACACAGAAATTCCTCTTATTTTGTGGCAAAAAGGCAGAAATTTCCTTTATTTTTGGGCAAAATTGCAGAAATTTCCCTTATTTTCGGGCAAAATTTTAGAAATTTCTTTTATTTTGGTACAGAATTGCAGAAATTTTTCTTATTTTGTGGCAAAAAGGCAAAAATTCCCCTTATTTTGAGGGAAAATGCTGAAATTCCCCATATTTTGGGGCAAAAAGGCAGAAATTCCCTACATTTTGGGGCAAAAAGGCACAAATTTCCCTTATTTTCGGGCAAAATTGCAGAAATTTCATTTATTTCAGGGCAAAAAGTCAGAAATTCCTTTTATTTTAGGGCAAAATGCAGAAATTCCCTTTATTTTGTGGCAAAAAGGCAGAAATTCCTGTTAATTGGGGCAGAAAAGCAGAAACTTTCTTATTTGGGGGCAATAATGCAGAAATTCCCCATATTTTGTGGCAAAAAGGCATAAATTCCCCTTATTTTGAGGTAAAAAGGATGAAATTGCCCTTATTTTAGGGCAAAAAGGCAAAAATTTCCTTTACTTTGTGACAAAATGGCAGAAATTCTTGTTAATTGGGGCAGAAAAGCAGAAATTTTCCTTATTTGAAGGCAATAAGGCAGTAATTCCCCATATTTTGTGGCAAAAAGGCAGAAATTCCCCTCATTTGGAGGTAAAATGCTGAAATTCCCCTTATTTTGGGCAAAAAGGCAGAAATTCCCCTTATTTTTGGACAAAATTGCAGAAATTTCACTTATTTCAGGGCAAAAAGTCAGAAATTTGCCTTATTTTGGGGCAAAAAGAAGATATTCCCCTAATTTTGGGGCCAAAAATAGAAATTCCCCTTATTTTGGGGTAAAATTGCAGAAATTTCAAATATTTCAGGGCAAAAAGGCAGAAATTCCACTTAATTTCGGGCAATAAGGCAGAAATTTTCTGTATTTTGGAGCAAAATCTCAGAAATTCCCCTTAAATTGGTGCAAAAATGCAGAAATTCCCTTTATTTTGGTGCAATAAGGCAGAAATTCCCCGTATTTTGAAGCAAAATTGCACTAATTCCCCTAATTTTGAGGGAAAATGCAGAAATTCACATTATTTTGGGGCAAAAAGACAGAAATTCTCCTTGTTTCACGGCAAAAAGTCAGAAATTCCCCTTATTTTGGGGCAAAATTGCATAAATTTCCCTTATTTTGTGGCAAAATTGCAGAAATTTTTCTTATTTTGGGCAAAATTGCAGAAATTTCACTTATTTCAGGGAAAGAAGGTAGGAATTTCTCTTATTTTGGGGCAAAAAGGCAGAAATTTCTTTTATTTTGGTACAAAATTGCAAAAATTTTCTTTATTTTGAGGCAAAAATGCAGAAATTCCCCATATTTTGGGGCAAAAAAGCAGAGATTCCCCTTATTATGAGGTAAAAAGGCTGAAATTCCTTTTATTTTGGGGCAAAAAGACAGAAATCCCCCTTATTTTGTGGCAAAAAGGCAGAAATTTCCCTTATTTTGGGGCAAAATTGCAGAAATTTCCCTTATTTTGGGGCAAAATTTTAGAAATTTCTTTTATTTTGGTACAGAATTGCAGAAATTTTTCTTCTTTTGTGACAAAAAGGCAGAAATTCCCCATATTTTGGTGCAAAATGCTGAAATTCCCCTTATTTTGAGGTAAAATGCTTAAATTCCCCATATTTTGGAACAAAAATGCAGAAATTCCCTACATTTTGAGGCAAAAAGGCACAAATTTCCCTTATTTTCAGGCAATATTGCAGAAATGTCATTTATTTCAGGGCAAAAAGTCAAAAATTCCTTTTATTTTGGGGCAAAAAGCAGAAATTTCTTTTATTTTGGTACAAAGTTGAAGAAATTTTTCTTATTTTGGAACAAAAAGGCAGAAATTCCCCATATTTTGGGGCAAAAGGCAGAAATTCCCCTTATTTTGAGGTAAAAAGGCTGAAATGCCCCTTGTTTTGGGGCAAAAAGGCAGAAATTCACTTTATTTTCTGGCAAAAAGGCAGAAATTCCTGTTAATTTGGGCAGAAAAGCAGAAACTTTCCTTATTTGGGGGCAATAATGCAGAAATTCCCCATATTTTGTGGCAAATAGGCATAAATTCCCCTTATTTTGATGTAAAAAGAATGAAATTCCCCTTATTTTAGGGCAAAAAGGCAAAAATTTTCCTTTACTTTGTGGCAAAATGGCAGAAATTCTTGTTAACTGGGGCAGAAAAGCAGAAATTTTCCTTATTTGAAGGCAATAAGGCAGTAATTCCCCATATTTTGTGGCAAAAAGGCAGAAATTCCCCTCATTTGGAGGTAAAATGCTGAAATTCCCCTTATTTTGGGCAAAAAGGCAGAAATTCGCTTATTTTTGGACAAAATTGCAGAAATTTCACTTATTTCAAGGCAAAAAGTCAGAAATTTGCCTTATTTTGGGGCAAAAAGAAGATATTCCCCTAATTTTGGGGCCAAAAATAGAAATTCCCCTTATTTTGGGGTAAAATTGCAGAAATTTCAAATATTTCAGGGCAAAAAGGCAGAAATTCCACTTAATTTCGGACAATAAGGCAGAAATTTTCTGTATTTTGGAGCAAAATCTCAGAAATTCCCCTTATATTGGCGCAAAAATGCAGAAATTCCCTTTATTTTGGTGCAATAAGGCAGAAATTCCCCGTATTTTGAAGCAAAATTGCACTAATTCCCCTAATTTTGAGGGAAAATGCAGAAATTCACATTATTTTGGGGCAAAAAGACAGAAATTCTCCTTATTTCACGGTAAAAAGTCAGAAATTCTCCTTATTTTGGGGCAAAATTGCAAAAATTTCCCTTATTTTGTGGCAAAATTGCAGAAATTTTTCTTATTTTGGGCAAAATTGCAGAAATTTCACTTATTTCAGGGAAAGAAGGCAGGAATTTCTCTTATTTTGGGGCAAAAAGGCAGAAATTTCTTTTATTTTGGTACAAAATTGCAAAAATTTTCTTTATTTTGAGGCAAAAATGCAGAAATTCCCCATATTTGGGGGCAAAAAAGCAGAGATTCCCCTTATTATGAGGTAAAAAGGCTGAAATTCCTTTTATTTTGGGGCAAAAAGACAAAAATCCCCCTTATTTTGTGGAAAAAAGGCAGAAATTTCTCTTATTTTGGGGCAAAATTGCAGAAATTTCCCTTATTTTGGGGCAAAATTTTAGAAATTTCTTTTATTTTGGTACAGAATTGCAGAAATTTTTCTTCTTTTGTGGCAAAAAGGCAGAAATTCCCCATATTTTGGTGCCAAAAGGCTGAAATTCCTATTATTTTGAGGTAAAATGCTTAAATTCCCCATATTTTGGAATAAAAATGCAGAAATTCCCTACATTTTGAGGCAAAAAGGCACAAATTTCCCTTATTTTCAGGCAAAATTGCAGAAATTTCATTTATTTCAGGGCAAAAAGTCAGAAATTCCTTTTATTTTGGGGCAAAAAGCAGAAATTTCTTTTATTTTGGTACAAAGTTGAAGAAATTTTTCTTATTTTGGAACAAAAAGGCAGAAATTCCCCATATTTTAGGCAAAAGGCAGAAATTCCCCTTATTTTGAGGTAAAAAGGCTGAAATGCCCCTTGTTTTGGGGCAAAAAGGCAGAAATTCCCTTTATTTTCTGGCAAAAAGGCAGAAATTCCCATTTTTGGGGGCAGAAAAGCAGAAACTTTCCTTATTTGGGGGCAATAATGCAGAGATTCCCCATATCTTGTGGCAAAAAGTCAGAAATTCCCGTTATTTGAAGGTAAAATGCTGAAATTCCCCTTATTTTGGGCAAAAGGCAGAAATTCCCATTATTTTGGGGCAAAATTGCAGAAATTTCACTTATTTTAGGGCAAAAAGTCAGAAATTTGCCTTATTTTGGGGCAAAAAGCAGAAATTCCCCTAATTTTTTGGCCAAAAACAGAAATTCCGCTTATTTTGGGGTAAAATTGCAGAAATTTCAAATATTTCAGTGCAAAAAGGCAGAATTTCCGCTTCATTTTAGACAATAAGGCACAAATTTTCCGTATTTTGGAGCAAAATCTCAGAAATTCCCCTTATAATGGTGCAAAAATGCAGAAATTCCCTTTATTTTGATGTAATAAGGCAGAAATTCCCCGTGTTTTGAAGCAAAATTGCAAATTCATCTAATTTTGAGAGAAAATGCAGAAATTCAAATTATTTTGGGGCAAAAGAACAGAAATTCTCCTTATTTCAGGGCATAACGTCAGAAATTCCCCTTATTTTGGGGCAAAATTGCAGAAATTTTTCTTATTTTGGGCAAAATTGCAGAAATTTCACTTATTTAAGGGAAAGAAGGCAGGAATTTCTCTTATTTTGGGGCAAAAGAGCAGAAATTTCTTTTATTTTGGTACAAAATTGCAGATATTTTCTTTATTTTGGGGCAAAAATGAAGAAATTCCCCTTATTTTGTGGCAAAAAGGCAGAAATTTCCCTTATTTTGGGGCAATATTGCAGAAATTTCACTTATTTCAAGGCAAAATTCAAAAATTGCTTTTATTTTGGGGCAAAAAAACAAAAATTCCGTTTATTTTTGGGTAAAAAGGCACGAATTTCACTTATTTTGAGGTAAAAAGGCAGAAATTACTCTTACTTTGGGGCTAAAATGAAGAAATTTCACTTTTTTGTGGAAAAATTGCAGAAATTTTTCTTATTTTGGGCAAAATTGCAGAATTTTCACTTATTTCAGGGAAAGAAGGCAGGAATTTCTCTCATTTTGGGGCAAAAAGGCAGAAATTTCTTTTATTTTGGTACAAAATTGCAGAGATTTTTTTATTTTGGGGCAAAAATGAAGAAATTCCCCCTTATTTTGTGGCAAAAAGGCAGAAATTTCCATTATTTTGGGGCAAAATTGCAGAAATTCCCTTTATTTTGGTGCAATAAGGCAGAAATTCCCCGTATTTTGAAGCAAAATTGCACAAATTCCCCTAATTTTGAGGGAAAATGCAGAAATTCACATTATTTTTGGGCAAAAAGACAGAAATTCTCCTTATTTCACGGCAAAAAGTAAGAAATTCCCCTTATTTTTGGGCAAAATTGCAGAAATTTCCTTTATTTTGTGGCAAAATTGCAGAAATTTTTCTTATTTTGGGCAAAATTGCAGAAATTTCACTTATTTCATCGAAAGAAGGCAGGAATTTCTCTTATTTTGGGGCAAATAGGCAGAAATTTCTTTTATTTTGGTACAAAATTGCAGAAATTTTCTTTATTTTGGGGCAAAAATGCAAAAATTCCCCTTATTTTGTGGCAAAAAGGCAGAAATTTCCCTTATTTTGAGGCAAAATTGCAGAAATTCCTTTTATTTTGGTGCAATAAGGCAGAAATTCCCAATATTTTGAAGCAAAATTGCACAAATTCCCCTAATTTTGAGGGAAAATGCAGAAGTTCACATTATTTTGGGGCAAAAAGGCAGAAATTCTCCTTATTTCACGGCAAAAAGTCAGAAATTCCCCTTATTTTGGGCAAAGTTGCAGAAATTTCCCTTATTTTGTGGCAAAATTGCAGAAATTTTTCTTATTTTGGGCAAAATTGCAGAAATTTCACTTATTTCAGGGAAAGAAGGCAGGAATTTCTCTTATTTTGGGGCAAAAAGGCAGAATTTTCTTTTATTTTGGTACAAAATTGCAGAAATTTTCTTTATTTTTAGGCAAAAATGCAGAAATTCCCCATATTTTGGGTCAAAAAGGAAGAGATTCCCCTTATTATGAGGTAAAAATGCTTAAATTCCTTTTATTTTGGGGCAAAAAGACAGAAATTCCCCTTATTTTGTGGCAAAAAGGCAGAAATTTCCCTTATTTTGGGGCAAAATTGCGGAAATTTTCTTTATTTTGTGGCAAATTTGCAGAAATTTTTCTTATTTTGGGCAAAATTGCAGAAATTTCACTTATTTCAGGAAAAGAAGGCAGGAATTTCTCTTATTTTGGGGCAAAAAGGCAGAAATTTCTTATATTTTGGTACAAAATTGCAGAAATTTTCTATATTTTGGGACAAAAATGCAGAAATTCCCCTTATTTTGTGGCAAAATGGCAGAAATTTCCCTTATTTTGGGGCAAAATTGCAGAAATTTCCCTTATTTTGGGGCAAAATTTTAGAAATTTCTTTTATTTTGGTACATAATTGCAGAAATTTTTCTTATATTGTGGCAAAAAGGCTAAAATTCCCCATATTTTGGTGCAAAAATGCTGAAATTCCCCTTATTTTGAGGTAAAATGCTGAAATTCCCCTTATTTTGGGGCAAAAAGGCCGAAATTTCCCTCATTTTCGGGCAAAAAGGCACAAATTTTCCTTATATTCGGGCAAAATTGCAGAAATTTCATTTATTTCAGGGCAAAAAGTCAGAAATTCCATTTATTTTGGGACAAAAAACAGAAATTTCTTTTATTTTGGTACAAAGTTGAAGAAATTTTTCTTATTTTGGAACAAAAAGGCAGAAATTCATCATATTTTGGGGTAAAAGGCAGAAATTCCCCTTATTTTGAGGTAAAAAGGATGAAATTCCTCTTATTTTAGGGCAAAAAGGCAAAAATTTCCTTTACTTTGTGGCAAAAAGGCAGAAATTCTTGTTAATTGGGGTAGAAAAGCAGAAATTTTCTTTATTTGAAGGCAATAAGGCAGTAATTCCCCATATTTTGTGGCAAAAAGGCAGAAATTCCCCTCATTTGGAGGTAAAATGCTGAAATTCCCCTTATTTTGGGCAAAAAGGCAGAAATTCCCCTTATTTTTGGACAAAATTGCAGAAATTTCACTTATTTCAGGGCAAAAAGTAAGAAATTTGCCTTATTTTGGGGCAAAAAGCAAAAATTCCCCTAATTTTGGGGCCAAAAATTGAAATTCCTTTTATTTTGGGGTAAAATTGCAGAAATTTCAAATATTTCAGGGCAAAAAGGCAGAAATTCCACTTAATTTCGGGCAATAAGGCAGAAATTTTCTGTATTTTGAAGCAAAATCTCAGAAATTCCCCTTATATTGGTGCAAAAATTCAGAAATTCCCTTTATTTTGGTGCAATAAGGCAGAAATTCCCCGTATTTTGAAGCAAAATTGCACTAATTCCCCTAATTTTGAGGGAAAATGGAGAAATTCACATTATTTTGGGGAAAAAAGACAGAAATTCTCCTTATTACAAAGCAAAAAGTCAGAAATTCCCCTTATTTTGTGGCAAAATGGCAGAAATTTCCCTTATTTTGGGGCAAAATTGCAGAAATTTTCCTTATTTTGTGGCAAAATTGCAGAAATTTTTCTTATTTTGGGCAAAATTGCAGAAATTTCACTTATTTCAGGGAAAGAAGGCAGGAATTTCTTTTATTTTGGGGCAAAAAGGCAGAAATTTCTTATATTTTGGTACAAATTGCAGAAATTTTCTATATTTTGGGACAAAAATGCAGAAATTCCCCTTATTCTGTGGCAAAAAGGCAGAAATTTCCCCTTATTTTGGGGCAAAATTGCAGAAATTTCACTTATTTCAAGGCAAAATTCCAAAAGTCCTTTTGTTTTGATGCAAAAAGACAGAAATTCAGTTTATTTTTGGGTTAAAAAGCAGAAATTTCACTTAATTTGAGGTAAAAAGGCAGAAATTACTTTTATTTTGGGGCTAAAATGAAGAAATTTCCCTTTTTTGTGGCAAAAGGTATACATTCCCCTTATTTTCAGGCAAAAAAGCAGAAATTCCCCGTATTTTAAAGCAAAATTGCAGAAATTCCCCTAATTGTGAGGCAAAACGGCAGAAATTCCCTATATGTTGGGGCAAAAAGACAGAAATTCTCCTTATTTTGTGGCAAAACTCAGAAATTCCACTTATTTTGGGGCAAAATTCCAGAAATTTCCCTTATTTTAGGGCAAAAAAGCAGAAATTCATAATATATTGTGGCAAAAATGCAGAAATTCCCCTTATTTTGAGGTAAAAAGGCTGAAATTCCTCTTATTATGGGGCAAAAAGGAAGAATTTTTCTTTATTTTGGGGCAAAGTTGCAGAAATTTCACTTATTTCAGGGTAATAAGTCTGAAATTTTCCTTATTTTGGGGCAAAAAAAACAGAAATTTCTTTTGTTTTGGGGTAAAAAAGACAGAAATTCCACTTATATAGAGGCAAAAGGCAGAAGTTCCTCTTAATTTTGCGCAAAAATGAAGAAATTTTCCTTTTTTATGGCAAAAAAATATGCATTTCCCTATTTTCGGGCAAAAAGGCAGAAATTCCCCTTATTTTGAAGCAAAATTGCAGAAATTCCCCTAATTTTGGGGTAAAAGTCAGACATTCCCTTTATTTTGGGGCAAAAATCAGAAATTCCCCTTATTTTGGGGAAAAATTCCAGAAATTTCCTTTAATTTGGGGCAAAATTGCAGAAATTTACCTTATTTTGGTGCAAAATTGCAGAAATTTCTGATATTTGGGGCAAAATTGCAGAAATTTCACTTATTTTCAGGTAAAAAGGCTGAAATTTCCTTTATTTTTGGGCAAAAAGTGAGAAATTCCCCTTATTTTGGGGCAAAATTGCAGAAATATTTCTTATTTTGGGGCAAAAAGGCAGAAACTCCTTATATTTTGGGGCTAAAAGGAAGAAATTCCCCTTATTTTGGGATAAATTTGCAGAAATTTCCCTTATTTGGAAGCAAAAAGGCAGAAAATCCTTTTAATTTCGGGCAAAAAGGCAGAAATTCCCCGTATTTTGGAGCAAAATTGCAGAATTTCCCCTAATATCGGGGCAAAAATGCAGAAATTCCCTTTATCTAGGGCAAAAGCAGAAGTTCCCCTTATTTTTGGGAAAAAAGTCAGAAATTTCTTGTATTTTGAAGCAAAATTGCAGAAACTCCCATAATTTTGGGGCAAAAAGGCAGAAATTCCCTTTATTTTCAAGCAAAAATACAGAAATTCTCCTTATTTCGCGGCAAAAAGTCAGAAATTCCCCTTATTTTGGGGCAAAATTGAAGAACTTTCCCTTATTTTGGGGCAAAATTGCAGAAATTTCCCTTATTTTGGGGCAAAATTTTAGAAATTTCTTTTATTTTGGTACATAATTGCAGAAATTTTTCTTATATTGTGGCAAAAAGGCTAAAATTCCCCATATTTTGGTGCAAAAATTCTGAAATTCCCCTTATTTTGAGGTAAAATGCTGAAATTCCCCTTATTTTGGGGCAAAAAGGCCGAAATTTCCCTCATTTTCGGGCAAAAAGGCACAAATTTTCCTTATATTCGGGCAAAATTGCAGAAATTTCATTTATTTCAGGGCAAAAAGTCAGAAATTCCATTTATTTTGGGACAAAAAACAGAAATTTCTTTTATTTTGGTACAAAGTTGAAGAAATTTTTCTTATTTTGGAACAAAAAGGCAGAAATTCATCATATTTTGGGGTAAAAGGCAGAAATTCCCCTTATTTTGAGGTAAAAAGGATGAAATTCCTCTTATTTTAGGGCAAAAAGGCAAAAATTTCCTTTACTTTGTGGCAAAAAGGCAGAAATTCTTGTTAATTGGGGTAGAAAAGCAGAAATTTTCCTTATTTGAAGGCAATAAGGCAGTAATTCCCCATATTTTGTGGCAAAAAGGCAGAAATTCCCCTCATTTGGAGGTAAAATGCTGAAATTCCCCTTATTTTGGGCAAAAAGGCAGAAATTCCCCTTATTTTTGGACAAAATTGCAGAAATTTCACTTATTTCAGGGCAAAAAGTAAGAAATTTGCCTTATTTTGGGGCAAAAAGCAAAAATTCCCCTAATTTTGGGGCCAAAAATTGAAATTCCTTTTATTTTGGGGTAAAATTGCAGAAATTTCAAATATTTCAGGGCAAAAAGGCAGAAATTCCACTTAATTTCGGGCAATAAGGCAGAAATTTTCTGTATTTTGGAGCATAATCTCAGAAATTCCCCTTATAATGGTGCAAAAATTCAGAAATTCCCTTTATTTTGGTGCAATAAGGCAGAAATTCCCCGTATTTTGAAGCAAAATTGCAATAATTCCCCTAATTTTGAGGGAAAATGGAGAAATTCACATTATTTTGGGGCAAAAAGACAGAAATTCTCCTTATTACAAAGCAAAAAGTCAGAAATTCCCCTTATTTTGGGGCAAAAAGGCAGAAATTTCCCTTATTTTGGGGCAAAATTGCAGAAATTTCCCTTATTTTGTGGCAAAATTGCAGAAATTTTTCTTATTTTGGGCAAAATTGCAGAAATTTCACTTATTTCAGGGAAAGAAGGCAGGAATTTCTCTTATTTTGGGGCAAAAAGGCAGAAATTTCTTATATTTTGGTATAAAATTGCAGAAATTTTCTATATTTTGGGACAAAAATGCAGAAATTCCCCTTATTTTGTGGCAAAAAGGCAGAAATTTCCCTTATTTTGGGGCAAAATTGCAGAAATTTTCTTTATTTTGTGGCAAAATTGCAGAAATTTTTCTTATTTTGGTCAAAATTGCAGGAATTTCACTTATTTCAGGGAAAGAAGGCAGGAATTTCTCTTATTTTGGGGCAAAAAGGCAGAAATTTCTTATATTTTGGTACAAAATTGCAGAAATTTTCTATATTTTGGGACAAAAATGCAGAAATTCCCCTTATATTGTGGCAAAAAGGCAGAAATTTCCCTTATTTTGGGGCAAAATTGCAGAAATTTTTCTTATTTTGTGGCAAAATTGCAGAAATTTTTCTTATTTTGGGCAAAATTGCAGAAATTTCACTTATTTCAGGGAAAGAAGGCAGGAATTTCTCTTATTTTGGGGCAAAAAGGCAGAAATTTCTTATATTTTGGTACAAAATTGCAGAAATTTTCTATGTTTTGGGACAAAAATGCAGAAATTCCCCTTATTTTGTGGCAAAAAGGCAGAAATTTCCCTTATTTTGGGGCAAAAATGCAGAAATTTCACTTATTTCAAGGCAAAATTCCAAAAGTCCTTTTGTTTTGGGGCAAAACGACAGAAATTCAGTTTATTTTTGGGTTAAAAAGCAGAAATTTCACTTAATTTGAGGTAAAAAGGCAGAAATTACTCTTATTTTGGGGCTAAAATGAAGAAATTTCCCTTTTTTGTGGCAAAAGCTATACATTCCCCTTATTTTCAGGCAAAAAAGCAGAAATTCCCCGTATTTTGAAGCAAAATTGCAGAAATTCCCCTAATTGTGAGGCAAAACGGCAGAAATTCCCTATATGTTGGGGCAAAAAGACAGAAATTCTCCTTATTTTGTGGCAAAACTCAGAAATTCCACTTATTTTGGGGCAAAATTCTAGAAATTTCCCTTATTTTAGGGCAAAAAAGCAGAAATTCCTAATATATTGTGGCAAAAATGCAGAAATTCCCCTTATTTTGAGGTAAAAAGGCTGAAATTCCTCTTATTTGGGGGCAAAAAGGAAGAATTTTTCTTTATTTTGGGGCAAAGTTGCAGAAATTTCACTTATTTCAGGGTAATAAGTCAGAAATTTTCCTTATTTTGGGGCAAAAAAAACAGAAATTTCTTTTGTTTTGGGGTAAAAAAGACAGAAATTCCACTTATTTAGAGGCAAAAGGCAAAAGTTCCTCTTAATTTTGCGCAAAAATGAAGAAATTTTCCTTTTTTATGGCAAAAAAATATGCATTCCCCTTATTTTCGGGCAAAAAGGCAGAAATTCCCCTTATTTTGAAACAAAATTGCAAAAATTCCCCTAATTTTTGGGTAAAAGTCAGACATTCCCTTTATTTTGGGGCAAAAATCAATAATTCCCCTTATTTTGGGGAAAAATTCCAGAAATTTCCTTTAATTTGGGGCAAAATTGCAGAAATTTACCTTATTTTGGTGCAAAATTGCAGAAATTTCTGATATTTGGGGCAAAATTGCAGAAATTTCACTTATTTTCAGGTAAAAAGACTGAAATTTCCTTTATTTTTGGGCAAAAAGTGAGAAATTCCCCTTATTTTGGGGCAAAATTGCAGAAATATTTCTTATTTTGGGGCAAAAAGGCAGAAACTCCTTATATTTTGGGGCAAAAAGGAAGAAATTCCCCTTATTTTGGGATAAATTTGCAGAAATTTCCCTTATTTGGAAGCAAAAAGGCAGAAAATCCTTTTAATTTCGGGCAAAAATGCAGAAATTCCCCGTATTTTGGAGCAAAATTGCAGAATTTTCCCTAATATCGGGGCAAAAATGCAGAAATTCCCTTTATTTGGGGCAAAAGCAGAAGTTCCCCTTATTTTCGGGAAAAAAGGCAGAAATACCTTGTATTTTGAAGCAAAATTGCAGAAACTCCCCTAATTTTGGGGCAAAAAGGCAGAAATTCCCTTTATTTTGGGGCAAAAATACAGAAATTCTCCTTATTTCGCGGCAAAAAGTCAGAAATTCCCCTTATTTTGGGGCAAAATTGAAGAACTTTCCCTTATTTTGGGGCAAAATTGCAGAAATTTCCCTTATTTTGGGGCAAAATTTTAGAAATTTCTTTTATTTTGGTACATAATTGCAGAAATTTTTCTTATATTGTGGCAAAAAGGCTAAAATTCCCCATATTTTGGTGCAAAAATGCTGAAATTCCCCTTATTTTGAGGTAAAATGCTGAAATTTCCCTCATTTTGGGGCAAAAAGGCACAAATTTTCCTTATATTCGGGCAAAATTGCAGAAATTTCATTTATTTCAGGGCAAAAAGTCAGAAATTCCATTTATTTTGGGACAAAAAACAGAAATTTCTTTTATTTTGGTACAATGTTGAAGAAATTTTTCTTATTTTGGAACAAAAAGGCAGAAATTCATCATATTTTGGGGTAAAAGGCAGAAATTCCCCTTATTTTGATGTAAAAAGGATGAAATTCCTCTTATTTTAGGGCAAAAAGGCAAAAATTTCCTTTACTTTGTGGCAAAAAGGCAGAAATTCTTGTTAATTGGGGCAGAAAAGCAGAAATTTTCCTTATTTGAAGGCAATAAGGCAGTAATTCCCCATATTTTGTGGCAAAAAGGCAGAAATTCCCCTCATTTGGAGGTAAAATGCTGAAATTCCCCTTATTTTGGGCAAAAAGGCAGAAATTCCCCTTATTTTTGGACAAAATTGCAGAAATTTCACTTATTTCAGGGCAAAAAGTAAGAAATTTGCCTTATTTTGGGGCATAAAGCAAAAATTCCCCTAATTTTAGGGCCAAAAATTGAAATTCCCCTTATTTTGGGGTAAAATTGCAGAAATTTCAAATATTTCAGGGCAAAAAGGCAGAAATTCCACTTAATTTCGGGCAATAAGGCAGAAATTTTCTGTATTTTGGAGCAAAATCTCAGAAATTCCCCTTATATTGGTGCAAAAATTCAGAAATTCCCTTTATTTTGGTGCAATAAGGCAGAAATTCCCCGTATTTTGAAGCAAAATTGCACTAATTCCCCTAATTTTGAGGGAAAATTCAGAAATTCACATTATTTTGGGGCAAAAAGACAGAAATTCTCCTTATTACACAGCAAAAAGTCAGAAATTCCCTTTATTTTGGGGCAAAATTGCATAAATTTCCCTTAATTTGTTGCAAAATTGCAGAAATTTTTCTTATTTTGGGCAAAATTGCAGAAATTTCACTTATTTCAGGGAAAGAAGGCAGGAATTTCTCTTATTTGGGTCAAAAAGGCAGAAATTTCTTTTATTTTGGTACAAAATTGCAAAAATTTTCTTTATTTTGAGGCAAAAATGCAGAAATTCCCCATATTTTGGGGCAAAAAGGCAGATATTCCCTTTATTATGAGGTAAAAAGGCTGAAATTCCTTTTATTTTGGGGCAAAAAGACAGAAATCCCCTTATTTTGTGGCAAAAAGGCAGAAATTTCCCTTATTTTCAGCAAAATTGCAGAAATTTCCCTTATTTTGGGGCAAAATTTTAGAAATTTCTTTTATTTTGGTACAGAATTGCAGAAATTTTTCTTTGTTTGTGGCAAAAAGGTAGAAATTCCCCATATTTTGGTGCAAAAAGGCTGAAATTCCCCTTATTTTGAGGTAAAATGCTGAAATTCCCCATATTTTGGGGCAAAAAGGCGGAAATTCCCTACATTTTGGGGCAAAAAGGCACAAATTTCCTTTATTTTCGGGCAAAATTGCAAAAATTTCATTTATTTCAGGGCAAAGAGTCAGAAATTCCTTTTATTTTAGGTCAAAAAGCAGAAATTTCTTTTATTTTGGTACAAAGTTGAAGAAATTTTTCTTATTTTGGAACAAAAAGGCAGAAATTCCCCATATTTTGGGGCAAAAGACAGAAATTCCCCTTATTTTGAGGTAAAAAGGCTGAAATTCCCCTTGTTTTTGGGCAAAAAGGCAGAAATTCCCTTTATTTTCTGGCAAAAAGGCAGAAATTCCCATTAGTTGGGGCAGAAAAGCAGAAACTTTTCTTATTTGGGGCAATAATGCAGAGATTCCCCATATTTTGTGGCAAAAAGGCAGAAATTCCCCTTATTTGGAGGTAAAATGCTGAAATTCCCCTTATTTGAGGCAATAGGCAGAAATTCCCCTTATTTTGGGGCAAAATTGCAGAAATTTCACTTATTTTAGGGCAAAAAGTCAGAAATTTCCCTAATTTTGGGGCAAAAAGCAGAAATTCCCCTAATTTTGGGGCCAAAAACAGAAATTCCCCTTATTTTGGGTAAAATTGCAGAAATTTCAAATATTTCAGTGCAAAAAGGCAGAAATTCCACTTAATTTTAGACAATAAGGCACAAATTTTTCGTATTTTGGAGCAAAATCTCAGAAATTCCTCTTAAAATGATGCAAAAATGCAGAAATTCCCTTTATTTTGGTGTAAAAAGGCAGAAATTCCCCGTGTTTTGAAGCAAAATTGCAAATTCATCTAATTTTGAGGGAAAATACAGAAATTCAAATTATTTTGGGGCAAAAAGACAGAAATTCTCCTTATTTCAGGGCATAACTTCAGAAATTCCCCTTATTTTGGGGCAAAATTGCAGAAATTTTCCTTATTTTGTGGCAAAATTGCAGAAATTTTTCTTATTTTGGGCAAAATTGCAGAAATTTCACTTATTTCAGGGAAAGAAGTCAGGAATTTCTCTTATTTTGGGGCAAAAGGGCAGAAATTTCTTTTATTTTGGTACACAATTGCAGAAATTTTCTTTATTTTGGGGCAAAAATGAAGAAATTCCTCTTATTTTGTGGCAAAAAAACAGAAATTTCCCTTATTTTGGGGCAAAATTGCAGAAATTTCACTTATTTCAAGGCAAAATTCAAAAATTCCTTTTATTTTGGTGCAAAAAGACAGTATTCCGTTTATTTTTGGGTAAAAAGGCAGAAATTTCACTTATTTTGAGGTAAAAAGGCAGAAATTACTCTTATTTTTGGGCTAAAATGAAGAAATTTCCCTTTTTGTGACAAAATTGCAGAAATTTCACTTATTTCAGGGAAAGAAGGCAGGAATTTCTCTTATTTTGGGGCAAAAAGGCAGAAATTTCTTTTATTTTGGTACAAAATTGCAGAAATTTTCTTTATTTTGGGGCAAAAATGCAGAAATTCCCCTTATTTTGTGGCAAAAAGGCAGAAATTTCCCTTATTTTGGGGCAAAATTGCAGAAATTTCCTTTATTTTGGTGCAATAAGGCAGAAATTCCCCATATTTTGAAAGAAAATTGCACAAATTCCTCTAATTTTGAGGGAAAATGCAGAAATTCACATTATTTTGGGGCAAAAAGACAGAAATTCTCCTTATTTCACGGCAAAAAGTCAGAAATTCCCCTTATTTTGGGGCAAAATTGCAGAAATTTCCCTTATTTTGTGGCAAAATTGCAGAATTTTTTCTTATTTTGGGCAAAATTGCAGAAATTTCACTTATTTCAGGGAAAGAAGGCAGGAATTTCTCTTATTTTGGGACAAAAAGGCAGAAATTTCTTATATTTTGGTACAAAATTGCAGAAATTTTCTATATTTTGGGACAAAAATGCAGAAATTCCCCTTATTTTGTGGCAAAAAGGCAGAAATTTCTCTTATTTTGGGGCAAAATTGCAGAAATTTCACTTATTTCAAGGAAAAATTCAAAAAGTCCTCTTATTTTGGGGCAAAAAGACAGAAATTCAGTTTATTTTTGGGTTAAAAGGCAGAAATTTCACTTAATTTGAGGTAAAAAGGCAGAAATTACTCTTATTTTGGGGCTAAAATGAAGAAAATTTTTTTTTGTGGCAAAAGTTATACATTCCCCTTATTTTCAGGCAAAAAAGCAGAAATTCCCCGTATTTTGTAGCATAATTGCAGAAATTCCCCTAATTGTGAGGCAAAACGGCAGAAATTCCCTATATGTTGGGGCAAAAAGACAGAAATTCTCCTTTTTTTGTGGCAAAACTCAGAAATTCCACTTATTTTGGGGCAAAATTCCAGAAATTTCTTTTATTTTAGGGCAAAAAAGCAGAAATTCCTAATATATTGTGGCAAAAATGCAGAAATTCCCCTTATTTTGAGGTAAAAAGGCTGAAATTCCTCTTATTTGGGGGCAAAAAGGAAGAATTTTTCCTTATTTTGGGGCAAAGTTACAGAAATTTCACTTATGTCAGGGTAATAAGTCAGAAATTTTCCTTATTTTGAGGCAAAAAAGACAGAAATTTTTTTTTGTTTTGGGGTAAAAAAGACAGAAATTCCACTTATTTAGAGGCAAAAGCAGAAGTTCCTCTTAATTTGGGGCAAAAATGAAGACATTTCCCTTTTTTATAGCAAAAAGGTATGCATTCCCCTTATTTTCAGGCAAAAAGGCAGAAATTCCCCTTATTTTGAAGCAAAATTGCAGAAATTCCCCTAATTTGGGGGTAAAAGGCAGACATTCCCTTTATTTTGGGGCAAAAATCAGCAATTCCCCTTATTTTGGGGAAAAATTCCAGAAATTTCCTTTAATTTGGGGCAAAATTGGAGAAATTTCACTTACTTTCAGGTAAAAAGGCTGATATTTCCTTTATTTTTGGGCAAAAAGTGAGAAATTCCCCTTATTTTGCGGCAAAATTGCAGAAATATTTCTTATTTTGGGGCAAAAAGGCAGAAATTCCTTATATTTGGTGCAAAAAGGCAGAAATTCTCCTTATTTTGGGATAAAATTGCAGAAATTTCCCTTATTTGGGGGCAAAAATGCAGAAAATCCTTTTAATTTCGGGCATAAAGGCAGAAATTCCTTGTATTTTGGAGCAAAATTGCAGAAATTCCCCTAATATCGGGGCAAAAATGCAGAAATTTCCTTTATTTGGGGCAAAAGCAGAAGTTCCCCTTATTTTCGGGAAAAAAGGCAGAAATTCCTTGTATTTTGAAGCAAAATTGCAGAAACTCCCTGAATTTTGTGGCAAAAAGGCAGAAATTTCCTTTATTTTGGGGCAAAAATACAGAAATTCTCCTTATTTCGCGGCAAAAATTCAGAAATTCCCCTTATTTTGGGGCAAAATTGAAGAACTTTCCCTTATTTTCGGGAAAAATTGCAGAAATTTCCCTTATTTTGGGGCAAAATTTTAGAAATTTCTTTTATTTTGGTACAGAATTGCAGAAATTTTTTTATATTGTGGCAAAAAGGCTAAAATTCCCCATATTTTGGTGCAAAAATGCTGAAATTCCCCTTATTTTGAGGTAAAATGCTGAAATTCCCCTTATTTTGGGGCAAAAAGGCCGAAATTTCCCTCATTTTGGAGCAAAAAGGCACAAATTTTTTTTTATTTTCGGGCAAAATTGAAGAAATTTCATTTATTTCAAGGCAAAAAGTCAGAAATTCCTTTTATTTTGGAACAAAAAACAGAAATTTCTTTTATTTTGTTACAAAGTGGAAGAAATTTTTCTTATTTTGGAACAAAAAGGCAGAAATTCATCATATTTTGGAGTAAAAGGCAAAAATTCCCCTTATGTTGAGGTAAAAAGGATGAAATTCCCCTTATTTTAGGGCAAAAAGGCAAAAATATCTTTTACTTTGTGGCAAAAAAGGAGAAATTCTTGTTAATTGGGGCAGAAAAGCAGAAATTTTCCTTATTTGAAGGCAAAAAGGCAGTAATTCCCTATATTTTGTGGCAAAAAGGCAGAAATTCCCCTCATTTGGAGGTAATATGCTGAAATTCCCCTTATTTTGGGCAAAAAGGCAGAAATTCCCCTTATTTTTGGACAAAATTGCAGAAATTTCACTTATTTCAGGGCAAAAAGTCAGAAATTTGCCTTATTTTGGGGGAAAAAACAGAAATTCCCCTAATTTTAGGGACAAAAATAGAAATTCCCCTTTTTTATGGGTAAAATTGCAGAAATTTCAAATATTTCAGGGCAAAAAGGCAGAAATTCCACTTAATATCGGGCAATAAGGCAGAAATTTTCTGTATTTTGGAGCAAAATCTCAGAAATTCCCCTTATATTGGTGCAAAAATGCAGAAATTCCCTTTATTTTGGTGCAAAAAGGCAGAAATTCCCCGTATTTTGAAGCAAAATTGCACTAATTCCCCTAATTTTGAGGGAAAATGCAGAAATTCACATTATTTTGGGGCAAAAAGACAGAAATTCTCCATATTTCACGTCAAAAAGTCAGAAATTCCCCTTACTTTGGGGCAAAATTGCATAAATTTCCTTTATATTGTGGCAAAATTGCAGAAATTTTTCTTATTTTGGGCAAAATTGCAGAAATTTAACTTATTTCAGAAAAAGAAGGCA
Source organism: Micromys minutus (assembly GCF_963924665.1). NCBI lineage: Eukaryota > Metazoa > Chordata > Mammalia > Rodentia > Muridae > Micromys > Micromys minutus. The sequence continues at coordinate 121,750 of NW_027667281.1, read as the reverse complement.
GGAATTTCTCTTATTTTGGGGCAAAAAGGCAGAAATTTCTTTTATTTTGGTACAAAATTGCAAAAATTTTTCTTTATTTTGAGGCAAAAATGCAGAAATTCCCCATATTTTGGGGCAAAAAGGCAGAGATTCCCCTTATTATGAGGTAAAAAGGCTGAAATTCCTTTTATTTTGGGGCAAAAAGACAGAAATCCTCCTTATTTTGTGGCAAAAAGGCAGAAATTTTCCTTATTTTGGGGCAAAATTGCAGAAATTTCCCTTATTTTGGGGCAAAATTTTAGAAATTTCTTTTATTTTGGTACAGAATTGCAGAAATTTTTCTTCTTTTGTGGCAAAAAGGCAGAAATTCCCCTTATTTGGAGGTAAAATGCTGAAATTCCCCTTATTTTGGGCAAAAGGAAGAAATTCCCTTTATTTTTGAGCAAAATTTCAGAAATTTCACTTATTTTAGTGCAAAAAGTCAGAAATTTGCCTTATTTTGAGGCAAAAAGCAGAAATTCCCCTAATTTTGGCGCCAAAATAAGAAATTCCTTTTATTTTGTGGTAAAATTGCAGAAATTTCAAATATTTCAGTGCAAAAAGGCAGAAATTCCATTTAATTTTAGACAATAAGGCACAAATTTTCCGTATTTTGGAGCAAAATCTAAGAAACTCCCCTTATAATGGTGCAAAAATGCAGAAATATCCTTTATTTTGGTGTAATAAGGCAGAAATTCCCCGTGTTTTGAAGCAAAATTGCACAAATTCATCTAATTTTAAGGAAAATACAGAAATTCAAATTATTTTGGGGCAAAAAGACAGAAATTCTCCTTATTTCAGGGCATAACGTCAGAAATTCCCCTTATTTTGTGGCAAAATTGCAGAAATTTCCCTTATTTTGGGCAAAATTGCAGAAATTTCACATATTTCAAGGCAAAATTCAAAAATTCCTTTTATTTTGGGGCAAAAAGAAAGAAATTCCGTTTATTTTTGGGTAAAAAGGCAGAAATTTCACTTATTTTGAGGTAAAAAGGCAGAAATTACTCTTATTTTGGGGCTAAAATGAAGAAATTTCCCTTTTTTGTGGCAAAATTGCAGAAATTTTTCTTATTTTGGGCAAAATTGCAAAAATTTCACTTATTTCAGGGAAAGAAGGCAGGAATTTCTCTTATTATGGGGCAAAAAGGCAGAAATTTCTTTTATTTTGGTACAAAATTGCAGAAATTTTCTTTATTTTGGGGCAAAAATGCAGAAATTCCCCTTATTTTGTGCCAAAAAGGCAGAAATTTCCCTTATTTTGGGGCAAAATTGCAGAAATTCCTTTTATTTTGGTGCAATAAGGCAGAAATTCCCCATATTTTGAAGCAAAATTGCACAAATTTCCCTAATTTTGAGGGAAAATGCAGAAATTCACATTATTTTGGGGCAAAAAGACAGAAATTCTCCTTATTACACAGCAAAAAGTCAGAAATTCCCCTTATTTTAGGGCAAAATTGCAGAAATTTCCTTTATTTTGTGGCAAAATTTCAGAAATTTTTCTTATTTTGTGCAAAATTGCAGAAATTTCACTTATTTCAGGGAAAGAAGGCAGGAATTTCTCTTATTTTAGGGCAAAAAGGCAGAAATTTCTTTTATTTTGGTACAAAATTACAAAAATTTTCTTTATTTTGAGGCAAAAATGCAGAAATTCCCCATATTTTGGAGCAAAAAGGCAGAGATTCTCTTTATTATGAGGTAAAAAGGCTGAAATTCCTTTTATTTTGAGGCAAAAAAACAGAAATTCCCCTTATTTTGTGGCAAAAAGGCAGAAATTTCCCTTATTTTCGGGCAAAATTATAGAAATTTATTTTATTTTGGTACAGAATTGCAAAAAATTTTCTTATTTTGTGGAAAAAAGGCAGAAATTCCCCATATTTTGGTGCAAAAAGTCTGAAATTCCCCTTATTTTGGGGTAAAATAATGAAACTCCCCATATTTTGGGGCAAAAAGGCAGAAATTCCCTACATTTTGGGGCAAAAAGGCACAAATTACCATTATTTTCGGGCAAAATTGCAGAAATTTCGTTTATTTCATGGCAATAAGTCAGAAATTCTTTTTATTTTGGGGCAAAAACCAGAAATTTCTTTTATTTTGGTACAAAGTTGGAGAAATTTTTTTTATTTTGAAACAAAAAGGCAGAAATTTCCCTTATTTTGGGGCAAAAGGCAGAAAATCCCCTTATTTTGAGGTAAAAAGGATGAAATTCCCCTTATTTTAGGGCAAAAAGGCAAAATTTTCCTTTACTTTGTGGCAAAAAGGCAGAAATTCTTGTTTATTGGGGCAGAATAGCAGAAATTTTCCTAATTTGAAGGCAATAAGGCACTAATTCCCCATATTTTGTGGCAAAAAGGCAGAAATTCCATTTATTTGGAGGTAAAATGCTGAAATTCCCCTTATTTTGGGCAAAAGGCAGAAATTCCCCTTATTTTGGTGCAAAATTGCAGAAATTTCACTTATTTTAGGGCAAAAAGTCAGAAATTTGCCTTATTTTGGGGCAAAAAACAGAAATTCCCCTTATTTTGGGGTAAAATTGCAGAAATTTAAAATAATTCAGTGCAAAAAGGAAGAAATTCCACTTAATTTTAGGCAATAAGGAACAAATTTTTTGTATTTTGGAGCAAAATCTCAGAAATTCCCCTTATAATGGTGCAAAAATGCAGAAATTCCCTTTATTTTGGTGTAATAAGGCAGAAATTCCCCGTGTTTTGAAGCAACATTGCACAAATTCATCTAATTTTGAGGGAAAATGCAGAAATTCAAATTATTTTGGGGCAAAAAGACAGAAATTCTCCTTCTTTCAGGGCATAACATCAGAAATTCCCCTTATTTTGGGGCAAAATTGCAGAAATTCCCTTTATTTTGTGGCAAAAAGGCAGAAATTTCCCTTATTTTGGGGCAAAATTGCAGAAATTTCACTTATTTCAAGGCAAAATTCAAAAATTCCTTTTATTTTGGGGCAAAAAGACAGAAATTCCTTTTATTTTTGGGTAAAAAGGCAGAAATTTCACTTATTTTGAGGTAAAAAGGCAGAAATAACTCTTATTTAGGGGCTAAAATGAAGAAATTTCCCTTTTTTGTGGCAAAATTAAAGAAATTTTTCTTATTTTGGGCAAAATTGCAGAAATTTCACTTATTTCAGGGAAAGAAGGCAGGAATTTCTCTTATTTTGGGGCAAAAAGGCAGAAATTTCTTTTATTTTGGTACAAAATTGCAGAAATTTTCTTTATTTTGAGGCCAAAATGCAGAAATTCCCAATATTTTGGGGCAAAACGGCAGAGATTCCCCTTATTATGACGTAAAAAGGCTGAAATCCCTTTTATTTTGGGGCAAAAAGACAGAAATTCCCCTTATTTTGTGGCAAAAAGGAAGAAATTTCCCGTATTTTGGGGCAAAATTGCAGAAATTTTCCTTATTTTAGGGCAAAATTTTAGAAATTTCCTTTATTTTGGTACAGATTTGCAGAAATTTTTCTTATATTGTGGCAAAAAGGCAGAAATTCCCCATATTTTGGTGCAAAAAGTCTGAAATTCCCCTTATTTTGAGGTAAAATGCTGAAATTCCCCATATTTTGGGGCAAAAAGGCTGAAATTCCCTACATTTTGGGGCAAAAAGGCACAAATTTCCCTTATTTTGGGGCAAAATTTTAGAAATTTCTTTTATTTTGGTACATAATTGCAGAAATTTTTCTTATATTGTGGCAAAAAGGCTAAAATTCCCCATATTTTGGTGCAAAAATGCTGAAATTCCCCTTATTTTGAGGTAAAATGCTGAAATTCCCCTTATTTTGGGGCAAAAAGGCCGAAATTTCCCTCATTTTGGAGCAAAAAGGCACAAATTTTTTTTTATTTTCGGGCAAAATTGAAGAAATTTCATTTATTTCAAGGCAAAAAGTCAGAAATTCCTTTTATTTTGGAACAAAAAACAGAAATTTCTTTTATTTTGTTACAAAGTGGAAGAAATTTTTCTTATTTTGGAACAAAAAGGCAGAAATTCATCATATTTTGGAGTAAAAGGCAAAAATTCCCCTTATGTTGAGGTAAAAAGGATGAAATTCCCCTTATTTTAGGGCAAAAAGGCAAAAATATCTTTTACTTTGTGGCAAAAAAGGAGAAATTCTTGTTAATTGGGGCAGAAAAGCAGAAATTTTCCTTATTTGAAGGCAAAAAGGCAGTAATTCCCTATATTTTGTGGCAAAAAGGCAGAAATTCCCCTCATTTGGAGGTAATATGCTGAAATTCCCCTTATTTTGGGCAAAAAGGCAGAAATTCCCCTTATTTTTGGACAAAATTGCAGAAATTTCACTTATTTCAGGGCAAAAAGTCAGAAATTTGCCTTATTTTGGGGGAAAAAACAGAAATTCCCCTAATTTTAGGGACAAAAATAGAAATTCCCCTTTTTTATGGGTAAAATTGCAGAAATTTCAAATATTTCAGGGCAAAAAGGCAGAAATTCCACTTAATATCGGGCAATAAGGCAGAAATTTTCTGTATTTTGGAGCAAAATCTCAGAAATTCCCCTTATATTGGTGCAAAAATGCAGAAATTCCCTTTATTTTGGTGCAAAAAGGCAGAAATTCCCCGTATTTTGAAGCAAAATTGCACTAATTCCCCTAATTTTGAGGGAAAATGCAGAAATTCACATTATTTTGGGGCAAAAAGACAGAAATTCTCCATATTTCACGTCAAAAAGTCAGAAATTCCCCTTACTTTGGGGCAAAATTGCATAAATTTCCTTTATATTGTGGCAAAATTGCAGAAATTTTTCTTATTTTGGGCAAAATTGCAGAAATTTAACTTATTTCAGAAAAAGAAGGCAGGAATTTCTCTTATTTTGGGGCAAAAAGGCAGAAATTTCTTTTATTTTGGTACAAAATTGCAAAAATTTTTCTTTATTTTGAGGCAAAAATGCAGAAATTCCCCATATTTTGGGGCAAAAAGGCAGAGATTCCCCTTATTATGAGGTAAAAAGGCTGAAATTCCTTTTATTTTGGGGCAAAAAGACAGAAATCCTCCTTATTTTGTGGCAAAAAGGCAGAAATTTTCCTTATTTTGGGGCAAAATTGCAGAAATTTCCCTTATTTTGGGGCAAAATTTTAGAAATTTCTTTTATTTTGGTACAGAATTGCAGAAATTTTTCTTCTTTTGTGGCAAAAAGGCAGAAATTCCCCTTATTTGGAGGTAAAATGCTGAAATTCCCCTTATTTTGGGCAAAAGGAAGAAATTCCCTTTATTTTTGAGCAAAATTTCAGAAATTTCACTTATTTTAGTGCAAAAAGTCAGAAATTTGCCTTATTTTGAGGCAAAAAGCAGAAATTCCCCTAATTTTGGCGCCAAAATAAGAAATTCCTTTTATTTTGTGGTAAAATTGCAGAAATTTCAAATATTTCAGTGCAAAAAGGCAGAAATTCCATTTAATTTTAGACAATAAGGCACAAATTTTCCGTATTTTGGAGCAAAATCTAAGAAACTCCCCTTATAATGGTGCAAAAATGCAGAAATATCCTTTATTTTGGTGTAATAAGGCAGAAATTCCCCGTGTTTTGAAGCAAAATTGCACAAATTCATCTAATTTTAAGGAAAATACAGAAATTCAAATTATTTTGGGGCAAAAAGACAGAAATTCTCCTTATTTCAGGGCATAACGTCAGAAATTCCCCTTATTTTGGGGCAAAATTGCAGAAATTTCCCTTATTTTGTGGCAAAATTGCAGAAATTTCCCTTATTTTGGGCAAAATTGCAGAAATTTCACTTATTTCAAGGCAAAATTCAAAAATTCCTTTTATTTTGGGGCAAAAAGAAAGAAATTCCGTTTATTTTTGGGTAAAAAGGCAGAAATTTCACTTATTTTGAGGTAAAAAGGCAGAAATTACTCTTATTTTGGGGCTAAAATGAAGAAATTTCCCTTTTTTGTGGCAAAATTGCAGAAATTTTTCTTATTTTGGGCAAAATTGCAAAAATTTCACTTATTTCAGGGAAAGAAGGCAGGAATTTCTCTTATTATGGGGCAAAAAGGCAGAAATTTCTTTTATTTTGGTACAAAATTGCAGAAATTTTCTTTATTTTGGGGCAAAAATGCAGAAATTCCCCTTATTTTGTGCCAAAAAGGCAGAAATTTCCCTTATTTTGGGGCAAAATTGCAGAAATTCCTTTTATTTTGGTGCAATAAGGCAGAAATTCCCCATATTTTGAAGCAAAATTGCACAAATTTCCCTAATTTTGAGGGAAAATGCAGAAATTCACATTATTTTGGGGCAAAAAGACAGAAATTCTCCTTATTACACAGCAAAAAGTCAGAAATTCCCCTTATTTTAGGGCAAAATTGCAGAAATTTCCTTTATTTTGTGGCAAAATTTCAGAAATTTTTCTTATTTTGTGCAAAATTGCAGAAATTTCACTTATTTCAGGGAAAGAAGGCAGGAATTTCTCTTATTTTAGGGCAAAAAGGCAGAAATTTCTTTTATTTTGGTACAAAATTACAAAAATTTTCTTTATTTTGAGGCAAAAATGCAGAAATTCCCCATATTTTGGAGCAAAAAGGCAGAGATTCTCTTTATTATGAGGTAAAAAGGCTGAAATTCCTTTTATTTTGAGGCAAAAAAACAGAAATTCCCCTTATTTTGTGGCAAAAAGGCAGAAATTTCCCTTATTTTCGGGCAAAATTATAGAAATTTATTTTATTTTGGTACAGAATTGCAAAAAATTTTCTTATTTTGTGGAAAAAAGGCAGAAATTCCCCATATTTTGGTGCAAAAAGTCTGAAATTCCCCTTATTTTGGGGTAAAATAATGAAACTCCCCATATTTTGGGGCAAAAAGGCAGAAATTCCCTACATTTTGGGGCAAAAAGGCACAAATTACCATTATTTTCGGGCAAAATTGCAGAAATTTCGTTTATTTCATGGCAATAAGTCAGAAATTCTTTTTATTTTGGGGCAAAAACCAGAAATTTCTTTTATTTTGGTACAAAGTTGGAGAAATTTTTTTTATTTTGAAACAAAAAGGCAGAAATTTCCCTTATTTTGGGGCAAAAGGCAGAAAATCCCCTTATTTTGAGGTAAAAAGGATGAAATTCCCCTTATTTTAGGGCAAAAAGGCAAAATTTTCCTTTACTTTGTGGCAAAAAGGCAGAAATTCTTGTTTATTGGGGCAGAATAGCAGAAATTTTCCTAATTTGAAGGCAATAAGGCACTAATTCCCCATATTTTGTGGCAAAAAGGCAGAAATTCCATTTATTTGGAGGTAAAATGCTGAAATTCCCCTTATTTTGGGCAAAAGGCAGAAATTCCCCTTATTTTGGTGCAAAATTGCAGAAATTTCACTTATTTTAGGGCAAAAAGTCAGAAATTTGCCTTATTTTGGGGCAAAAAACAGAAATTCCCCTTATTTTGGGGTAAAATTGCAGAAATTTAAAATAATTCAGTGCAAAAAGGAAGAAATTCCACTTAATTTTAGGCAATAAGGAACAAATTTTTTGTATTTTGGAGCAAAATCTCAGAAATTCCCCTTATAATGGTGCAAAAATGCAGAAATTCCCTTTATTTTGGTGTAATAAGGCAGAAATTCCCCGTGTTTTGAAGCAACATTGCACAAATTCATCTAATTTTGAGGGAAAATGCAGAAATTCAAATTATTTTGGGGCAAAAAGACAGAAATTCTCCTTCTTTCAGGGCATAACATCAGAAATTCCCCTTATTTTGGGGCAAAATTGCAGAAATTCCCTTTATTTTGTGGCAAAAAGGCAGAAATTTCCCTTATTTTGGGGCAAAATTGCAGAAATTTCACTTATTTCAAGGCAAAATTCAAAAATTCCTTTTATTTTGGGGCAAAAAGACAGAAATTCCTTTTATTTTTGGGTAAAAAGGCAGAAATTTCACTTATTTTGAGGTAAAAAGGCAGAAATAACTCTTATTTAGGGGCTAAAATGAAGAAATTTCCCTTTTTTGTGGCAAAATTAAAGAAATTTTTCTTATTTTGGGCAAAATTGCAGAAATTTCACTTATTTCAGGGAAAGAAGGCAGGAATTTCTCTTATTTTGGGGCAAAAAGGCAGAAATTTCTTTTATTTTGGTACAAAATTGCAGAAATTTTCTTTATTTTGAGGCCAAAATGCAGAAATTCCCAATATTTTGGGGCAAAACGGCAGAGATTCCCCTTATTATGACGTAAAAAGGCTGAAATCCCTTTTATTTTGGGGCAAAAAGACAGAAATTCCCCTTATTTTGTGGCAAAAAGGAAGAAATTTCCCGTATTTTGGGGCAAAATTGCAGAAATTTTCCTTATTTTAGGGCAAAATTTTAGAAATTTCCTTTATTTTGGTACAGATTTGCAGAAATTTTTCTTATATTGTGGCAAAAAGGCAGAAATTCCCCATATTTTGGTGCAAAAAGTCTGAAATTCCCCTTATTTTGAGGTAAAATGCTGAAATTCCCCATATTTTGGGGCAAAAAGGCTGAAATTCCCTACATTTTGGGGCAAAAAGGCACAAATTTCCCTTATTTTCGGGCAAAATTGCAGAAATTTCATTTATTTCAGGGCAAAAAGTCAGAAATTCTTCTTATTTTGGGGCAAAAAGCAGAAATTTCTTTTATTTTGGTACAAAGTTGAAGAAATTTTTCTTATTTTGGAACAAAAAGGCAGAAATTCCCCATATTTTGGGGCAAAAGGCAGAAATTCCCCTTATTTTGAGGTAAAAAGGCTGAAATTCCCCTTATTTTGGGGCAAAAAGGCAGAAATTCCCTTTATTTTGTGGCAAAAAGGCAGAAATTCTCATCAATTGGGGCAGAAAAGCAGAAACTTTCCTTAATTGAGGGCAATAATGCAGAAATTCCCCATATTTTGTGGCAAAAAGGCAGAAATTCCCCTTATTTGGAGGTAAAATGCTAAAATTCCCCTTATTTTGGGCAAAAGGCAGAAATTCCCATTATTTTGGGGCAAAATTGCAGAAATTTCACTTATTTTAAGGCAAAAAGTCAGAAATTTGCCTAATTTTGGGGCAAAAAGAAGAAATTCCCCTAATTTTGGGGCGAAAAACAGAAATTCCCCTTATTTTGGGGTAAAATTGCAGAAATTTCAAATATTTCAGTGCAAAAAGGCAGAAATTCCACTTAATTTTAGGCAATAAGGAACAAATTTTCCATATTTTGGAGCAAATCTCAGAAATTCCCCTATAATGGTGCAAAAATGCAGAAATTCCATTTTTTTTGGTGTAATAAGGCAGAAATTCCCCGTGTTTTGAAGCAAAATTGCACAAATTCATCTAATTTTGAGGGAAAATGCAGAAATTCAAATTATTTTGGGGCAAAAAGACAGAAATTCTCCTTATTACACAGCAAAAATTCAGAAATTCCCTTTATTTTGGGGCAAAATTGCAGAAAATTCCCTTATTTTGTGGCAAAATTGCAGAAATTTTTCTTATTTTGGGCGAAATTGCAGAAATTTCACTTATTTCAGGGAAAGAAGGCAGGAATTTCTCTTATTTTGGGGCAAAAGAGCAGAAATTTCTTTTTTTTCGTAAAAAAATGCAGAACTTTTCTTTATTTTGGGCAAAAATGCAGAAATTCCCCTTATTTTGTGGCAAAAAGGCAAAATTACCCTTATATTGGGGCAAAATTGCAGAAATTTCACTTATTTCAAGGCAAAATTCTAAAATTCCTTTTATTTTAAGGCAAAAAGACAGAAAATCCGTTTATTTTTGGGTAAAAAGGCAGAAATTTCACTTATTTTGAGGTAAAAACGCAGAAATTACTTTTATTTTGGGGCTAAAATGAAGAAATTTCCTTCTTTTGTGGCAAAATTGCAGAAATTTTTCTTATTTTGGGCAAAATTGCAGAAATTTCACTTATTTCAGGGAAGAAGGCAGAAATTTCTCTTATTTTGAGGTAAAAAGGCAGAAATTACTCTTATTTTGGGGCTAAAATGAATAAATTTCCCTTTTTTCTGGCAAAATTGCAGAAATTTTTCTTATTTTGGGCAAAATTGCAAAAATTTCACTTATTTCAGGGAAAGAAGGCAGGAATTTCTCTTATTATGGGGCAAAAAGGCAGAAATTTCTTTTATTTTGGTACAAAATTGCAGAAATTTTCTTTATTTTGGGGCAAAAATGCATAAATTCCCCTTATTTTGTGCCAAAAAGGCAGAAATTTCCCTTATTTTGGGGCAAAATTGCAGAAATTCCTTTTATTTTGGTGCAATAAGGCAGAAATTCCCCATATTTTGAAGCAAAATTGCACAAATTTCCCTAATTTTGAGGGAAAATGCAGAAATTCACATTATTTTGGGGCAAAAACAGAAATTCTCCTTATTACACAGCAAAAAGTCAGAAATTCCCCTTATTTTGGGGCAAAATTGCAGAAATTTCCTTTATTTTGTGGCAAAATTTCAGAAATTTTTCTTATTTTGTGCAAAATTGCAGAAATTTCACTTATTTCAGGGAAAGAAGGCAGGAATTTCTCTTATTTTAGGGCAAAAAGGCAGAAATTTCTTTTATTTTGGTACAAAATTACAAAAATTTTCTTTATTTTGAGGCAAAAATGCAGAAATTCCCCATATTTTGGAGCAAAAAGGCAGAGATTCCCTTTATTATGAGGTAAAAAGGCTGAAATTCCTTTTATTTTGAGGCAAAAAAACAGAAATTCCCCTTATTTTGTGGCAAAAAGGCAGAAATTTCCCTTATTTTCGGGCAAAATTATAGAAATTTATTTTATTTTGGTACAGAATTGCAAAAAATTTTCTTATTTTGTGGAAAAAAGGCAGAAATTCCCCATATTTTGGTGCAAAAAGTCTGAAATTCCCCTTATTTTGGGGTAAAATAATGAAACTCCCCATATTTTGGGGCAAAAAGGCAGAAATTCCCTACATTTTGGGGCAAAAAGGCACAAATTACCATTATTTTCGGGCAAAATTGCAGAAATTTCGTTTATTTCATGGCAATAAGTCAGAAATTCTTTTTATTTTGGGGCAAAAACCAGAAATTTCTTTTATTTTGGTACAAAGTTGGAGAAATTTTTTTTATTTTGAAACAAAAAGGCAGAAATTTCCCTTATTTTGGGGCAAAAGGCAGAAAATCCCCTTATTTTGAGGTAAAAAGGATGAAATTCCCCTTATTTTAGGGCAAAAAGGCAAAATTTTCCTTTACTTTGTGGCAAAAAGGCAGAAATTCTTGTTTATTGGGGCAGAATAGCAGAAATTTTCCTAATTTGAAGGCAATAAGGCACTAATTCCCCATATTTTGTGGCAAAAAGGCAGAAATTCCATTTATTTGGAGGTAAAATGCTGAAATTCCCCTTATTTTGGGCAAAAGGCAGAAATTCCCCTTATTTTGGTGCAAAATTGCAGAAATTTCACTTATTTTAGGGCAAAAAGTCAGAAATTTGCCTTATTTTGGGGCAAAAAACAGAAATTCCCCTTATTTTGGGGTAAAATTGCAGAAATTTAAAATAATTCAGTGCAAAAAGGAAGAAATTCCACTTAATTTTAGGCAATAAGGAACAAATTTTTTGTATTTTGGAGCAAAATCTCAGAAATTCCCCTTATAATGGTGCAAAAATGCAGAAATTCCCTTTATTTTGGTGTAATAAGGCAGAAATTCCCCGTGTTTTGAAGCAACATTGCACAAATTCATCTAATTTTGAGGGAAAATGCAGAAATTCAAATTATTTTGGGGCAAAAAGACAGAAATTCTCCTTCTTTCAGGGCATAACATCAGAAATTCCCCTTATTTTGGGGCAAAATTGCAGAAATTCCCTTTATTTTGTGGCAAAAAGGCAGAAATTTCCCTTATTTTGGGGCAAAATTGCAGAAATTTCACTTATTTCAAGGCAAAATTCAAAAATTCCTTTTATTTTGGGGCAAAAAGACAGAAATTCCTTTTATTTTTGGGTAAAAAGGCAGAAATTTCACTTATTTTGAGGTAAAAAGGCAGAAATAACTCTTATTTAGGGGCTAAAATGAAGAAATTTCCCTTTTTTGTGGCAAAATTAAAGAAATTTTTCTTATTTTGGGCAAAATTGCAGAAATTTCACTTATTTCAGGGAAAGAAGGCAGGAATTTCTCTTATTTTGGGGCAAAAAGGCAGAAATTTCTTTTATTTTGGTACAAAATTGCAGAAATTTTCTTTATTTTGAGGCCAAAATGCAGAAATTCCCAATATTTTGGGGCAAAACGGCAGAGATTCCCCTTATTATGACGTAAAAAGGCTGAAATCCCTTTTATTTTGGGGCAAAAAGACAGAAATTCCCCTTATTTTGTGGCAAAAAGGAAGAAATTTCCCGTATTTTGGGGCAAAATTGCAGAAATTTTCCTTATTTTAGGGCAAAATTTTAGAAATTTCCTTTATTTTGGTACAGATTTGCAGAAATTTTTCTTATATTGTGGCAAAAAGGCAGAAATTCCCCATATTTTGGTGCAAAAAGGCTGAAATTCCCCTTATTTTGAGGTAAAATGCTGAAATTCCCCATATTTTGGGGCAAAAAGGCTGAAATTCCCTACATTTTGGGGCAAAAAGGCACAAATTTCCCTTATTTTCGGGCAAAATTGCAGAAATTTCATTTATTTCAGGGCAAAAAGTCAGAAATTCTTCTTATTTTGGGGCAAAAAGCAGAAATTTCTTTTATTTTGGTACAAAGTTGAAGAAATTTTACTTATTTTGGAACAAAAAGGCAGAAATTCCCCATATTTTGGGGCAAAAGGCAGAAATTCCCCTTATTTTGAGGTAAAAAGGCTGAAATTCCCCTTATTTTGGGGCAAAAAGGCAGAAATTCCCTTTATTTTGTGGCAAAAAGGCAGAAATTCTCATCAATTGGGGCAGAAAAGCAGAAACTTTCCTTAATTGAGGGCAATAATGCAGAAATTCCCCATATTTTGTGGCAAAAAGGCAGAAATTCCCCTTATTTGGAGGTAAAATGCTAAAATTCCCCTTATTTTGGGCAAAAGGCAGAAATTCCCATTATTTTGGGGCAAAATTGCAGAAATTTCACTTATTTTAAGGCAAAAAGTCAGAAATTTGCCTAATTTGGGGCAAAAAGAAGAAATTCCCCTAATTTTGGGGCGAAAAACAGAAATTCCCCTTATTTTGGGGTAAAATTGCAGAAATTTCAAATATTTCAGTGCAAAAAGGCAGAAATTCCACTTAATTTTAGGCAATAAGGCACAAATTTTCCATATTTTGGAGCAAAATCTCAGAAATTCCCCTTATAATGGTGCAAAAATGCAGAAATTCCATTTTTTTGGTGTAATAAGGCAGAAATTCCCCGTATTTTGAAGCAAAATTGCACAAATTCATCTAATTTTGAGGGAAAATGCAGAAATTCAAATTATTTTGGGGCAAAAAGACAGAAATTCTCCTTATTACACAGCAAAAAGTCAGAAATTCCCTTTATTTTGGGGCAAAATTGCAGAAAATTCCCTTATTTTGTGGAAAAATTGCAGAAATTTTTCTTATTTTGGACGAAATTGCAGAAATTTCACTTATTTCAGGGAAAGAAGGCAGGAATTTCTCTTATTTTGGGGCAAAAGAGCAGAAATTTCTTTTTTTTCGTAAAAAAATGCAGAACTTTTCTTTATTTTGGGCAAAAATGCAGAAATTCCCCTTATTTTGTGGCAAAAAGGCAGAAATTACCCTTATATTGGGGCAAAATTGCAGAAATTTCATTTATTTCAAGGCAAAATTCTAAAATTCCTTTTATTTTAAGGCAAAAAGACAGAAAATCCGTTTATTTTTGGGTAAAAAGGCAGAAATTTCACTTATTTTGAGGTAAAAAGGCAGAAATTACTTTTATTTTGGGGCTAAAATGAAGAAATTTCCTTTTTTTGTGGCAAAATTGCAGAAATTTTTCTTATTTTGGGCAAAATTGCAGAAATTTCACTTATTTCAGGGAAAGAAGGCAGGAATTTCTCTTATTTTGGGGTAAAAAGGCAGAAATTTCTTTTATTTTGGTACAAAATTGCAGAAATTTTCTTTATTTTGGGGCAAAAATGCAAAAATACCCCTTATTTTGTGGCAAAAAGGGAAAAATTTCCCTTATTTTGTGGCAAAATTGCAGAAATTCCCTTTATTTTGGTGCAATAAGGCAGAAATTCCCCATATTTTGAAGCAAAATTGCACAAATTCCCCTAATTTTGAGGGAAAATGCAGAAATTCACATTATTTTGGGGCAAAAAGAAAGAAATTCTCCTTATTTCACGGCAAAAATGCAGAAATTCCCCTTATTTTTGGGCAAAATTGCAGAAATTTCCCTTATTTTGTGGCAAAATTGCAGAAATTTTTTTATATTTTGAGCAAAATTGCAGAAATTTCACTTATTTCAGGGAAAGAAGGCAGGAATTTCTTTTATTTTGTGGCAAAAAGGCAGAAATTTCTTTTATTTTGGTACAAAATTGCAGAAATTTTCTTTATTTTGAGGCAAAAATGCAGAAATTCCCCATATTTTGAGGCAAAAAGGCATAGATTCCCTTTATTATGAGGTAAAAAGGCTGCAATTCCTTTTATTTTGGAGCAAAAAGACAGAAATTCCCCTTATTTTGTGGCAAAAAGGCTGAAATTTCCCTTATTTTGGGGCAAAATTGCAGACATTTCCCTTATTTTCGGGCAAAATTTTAGAAATTTCTTTTATTTTGGTACAGAATTGCAGAAATTTTTCTTCTCTTGTGGCAAAAAGGCAGAAATTCCCCATATTTTGGTGCAAAAAGTCTGAAATTCCCCTTATTTTGAGGTAAAATGCTGAAATTCCCCATATTTTGGGGCAAAAAGGCTGAAATTCCCTACATTTTGGGGCAAAAAGGCACAAATTTCCCTTATTTTCGGGCAAAATTGCAGAAATTTCATTTATTTCAGGGCAAAAAGTCAGAAATTCTTCTTATTTTGGGGCAAAAAGCAGAAATTTCTTTTATTTTGGTACAAAGTTGAAGAAATTTTTCTTATTTTGGAACAAAAAGGCAGAAATTCCCCATATTTTGGGGCAAAAGGCAGAAATTCCCCTTATTTTGAGGTAAAAAGGCTGAAATTCCCCTTATTTTGGGGCAAAAAGGCAGAAATTCCCTTTATTTTGTGGCAAAAAGGCAGAAATTCTCATCAATTGGGGCAGAAAAGCAGAAACTTTCCTTAATTGAGGGCAATAATGCAGAAATTCCCCATATTTTGTGGCAAAAAGGCAGAAATTCCCCTTATTTGGAGGTAAAATGCTAAAATTCCCCTTATTTTGGGCAAAAGGCAGAAATTCCCATTATTTTGGGGCAAAATTGCAGAAATTTCACTTATTTTAAGGCAAAAAGTCAGAAATTTGCCTAATTTTGGGGCAAAAAGAAGAAATTCCCCTAATTTTGGGGCAAAAAACAGAAATTCCCCTTATTTTGGGGTAAAATTGCAGAAATTTCAAATATTTCAGTGCAAAAAGGCAGAAATTCCACTTAATTTTAGGCAATAAGGAACAAATTTTCCATATTTTGGAGCAAATCTCAGAAATTCCCCTTATAATGGTGCAAAAATGCAGAAATTCCATTTTTTTTGGTGTAATAAGGCAGAAATTCCCCGTGTTTTGAAGCAAAATTGCACAAATTCATCTAATTTTGAGGGAAAATGCAGAAATTCAAATTATTTTGGGGCAAAAATACAGAAATTCTCCTTATTACACAGCAAAAATTCAGAAATTCCCTTTATTTTGGGGCAAAATTGCAGAAAATTCCCTTATTTTGTGGCAAAATTGCAGAAATTTTTCTTATTTTGGGCGAAATTGCAGAAATTTCACTTATTTCAGGGAAAGAAGGCAGGAATTTCTCTTATTTTGGGGCAAAAGAGCAGAAATTTCTTTTTTTTCGTAAAAAAATGCAGAACTTTTCTTTATTTTGGGCAAAAATGCAGAAATTCCCCTTATTTTGTGGCAAAAAGGCAAAATTACCCTTATATTGGGGCAAAATTGCAGAAATTTCACTTATTTCAAGGCAAAATTCTAAAATTCCTTTTATTTTAAGGCAAAAAGACAGAAAATCCGTTTATTTTTGGGTAAAAAGGCAGAAATTTCACTTATTTTGAGGTAAAAACGCAGAAATTAC
Source organism: Micromys minutus (assembly GCF_963924665.1). Taxonomy (NCBI): domain Eukaryota; kingdom Metazoa; phylum Chordata; class Mammalia; order Rodentia; family Muridae; genus Micromys; species Micromys minutus. Next base: position 105,691 of record NW_027667281.1, on the reverse strand, counting down.
TTTTATTTTGGGGCTAAAATGAAGAAATTTCCTTCTTTTGTGGCAAAATTGCAGAAATTTTTCTTATTTTGGGCAAAATTGCAGAAATTTCACTTATTTCAGGGAAGAAGGCAGAAATTTCTCTTATTTTGAGGTAAAAAGGCAGAAATTACTCTTATTTTGGGGCTAAAATGAATAAATTTCCCTTTTTTCTGGCAAAATTGCAGAAATTTTTCTTATTTTGGGCAAAATTGCAAAAATTTCACTTATTTCAGGGAAAGAAGGCAGGAATTTCTCTTATTATGGGGCAAAAAGGCAGAAATTTCTTTTATTTTGGTACAAAATTGCAGAAATTTTCTTTATTTTGGGGCAAAAATGCAGAAATTCCCCTTATTTTGTGCCAAAAAGGCAGAAATTTCCCTTATTTTGGGGCAAAATTGCAGAAATTCCTTTTATTTTGGTGCAATAAGGCAGAAATTCCCCATATTTTGAAGCAAAATTGCACAAATTTCCCTAATTTTGAGGGAAAATGCAGAAATTCACATTATTTTGGGGCAAAAAGACAGAAATTCTCCTTATTACACAGCAAAAAGTCAGAAATTCCCCTTATTTTGGGGCAAAATTGCAGAAATTTCCTTTATTTTGTGGCAAAATTTCAGAAATTTTTCTTATTTTGTGCAAAATTGCAGAAATTTCACTTATTTCAGGGAAAGAAGGCAGGAATTTCTCTTATTTTAGGGCAAAAAGGCAGAAATTTCTTTTATTTTGGTACAAAATTACAAAAATTTTCTTTATTTTGAGGCAAAAATGCAGAAATTCCCCATATTTTGGAGCAAAAAGGCAGAGATTCCCTTTATTATGAGGTAAAAAGGCTGAAATTCCTTTTATTTTGAGGCAAAAAAACAGAAATTCCCCTTATTTTGTGGCAAAAAGGCAGAAATTTCCCTTATTTTCGGGCAAAATTATAGAAATTTATTTTATTTTGGTACAGAATTGCAAAAAATTTTCTTATTTTGTGGAAAAAAGGCAGAAATTCCCCATATTTTGGTGCAAAAAGTCTGAAATTCCCCTTATTTTGGGGTAAAATAATGAAACTCCCCATATTTTGGGGCAAAAAGGCAGAAATTCCCTACATTTTGGGGCAAAAAGGCACAAATTACCATTATTTTCGGGCAAAATTGCAGAAATTTCGTTTATTTCATGGCAATAAGTCAGAAATTCTTTTTATTTTGGGGCAAAAACCAGAAATTTCTTTTATTTTGGTACAAAGTTGGAGAAATTTTTTTTATTTTGAAACAAAAAGGCAGAAATTTCCCTTATTTTGGGGCAAAAGGCAGAAAATCCCCTTATTTTGAGGTAAAAAGGATGAAATTCCCCTTATTTTAGGGCAAAAAGGCAAAATTTTCCTTTACTTTGTGGCAAAAAGGCAGAAATTCTTGTTTATTGGGGCAGAATAGCAGAAATTTTCCTAATTTGAAGGCAATAAGGCACTAATTCCCCATATTTTGTGGCAAAAAGGCAGAAATTCCATTTATTTGGAGGTAAAATGCTGAAATTCCCCTTATTTTGGGCAAAAGGCAGAAATTCCCCTTATTTTGGTGCAAAATTGCAGAAATTTCACTTATTTTAGGGCAAAAAGTCAGAAATTTGCCTTATTTTGGGGCAAAAAACAGAAATTCCCCTTATTTTGGGGTAAAATTGCAGAAATTTAAAATAATTCAGTGCAAAAAGGAAGAAATTCCACTTAATTTTAGGCAATAAGGAACAAATTTTTTGTATTTTGGAGCAAAATCTCAGAAATTCCCCTTATAATGGTGCAAAAATGCAGAAATTCCCTTTATTTTGGTGTAATAAGGCAGAAATTCCCCGTGTTTTGAAGCAACATTGCACAAATTCATCTAATTTTGAGGGAAAATGCAGAAATTCAAATTATTTTGGGGCAAAAAGACAGAAATTCTCCTTCTTTCAGGGCATAACATCAGAAATTCCCCTTATTTTGGGGCAAAATTGCAGAAATTCCCTTTATTTTGTGGCAAAAAGGCAGAAATTTCCCTTATTTTGGGGCAAAATTGCAGAAATTTCACTTATTTCAAGGCAAAATTCAAAAATTCCTTTTATTTTGGGGCAAAAAGACAGAAATTCCTTTTATTTTTGGGTAAAAAGGCAGAAATTTCACTTATTTTGAGGTAAAAAGGCAGAAATAACTCTTATTTAGGGGCTAAAATGAAGAAATTTCCCTTTTTTGTGGCAAAATTAAAGAAATTTTTCTTATTTTGGGCAAAATTGCAGAAATTTCACTTATTTCAGGGAAAGAAGGCAGGAATTTCTCTTATTTTGGGGCAAAAAGGCAGAAATTTCTTTTATTTTGGTACAAAATTGCAGAAATTTTCTTTATTTTGAGGCCAAAATGCAGAAATTCCCAATATTTTGGGGCAAAACGGCAGAGATTCCCCTTATTATGACGTAAAAAGGCTGAAATCCCTTTTATTTTGGGGCAAAAAGACAGAAATTCCCCTTATTTTGTGGCAAAAAGGAAGAAATTTCCCGTATTTTGGGGCAAAATTGCAGAAATTTTCCTTATTTTAGGGCAAAATTTTAGAAATTTCCTTTATTTTGGTACAGATTTGCAGAAATTTTTCTTATATTGTGGCAAAAAGGCAGAAATTCCCCATATTTTGGTGCAAAAAGGCTGAAATTCCCCTTATTTTGAGGTAAAATGCTGAAATTCCCCATATTTTGGGGCAAAAAGGCTGAAATTCCCTACATTTTGGGGCAAAAAGGCACAAATTTCCCTTATTTTCGGGCAAAATTGCAGAAATTTCATTTATTTCAGGGCAAAAAGTCAGAAATTCTTCTTATTTTGGGGCAAAAAGCAGAAATTTCTTTTATTTTGGTACAAAGTTGAAGAAATTTTACTTATTTTGGAACAAAAAGGCAGAAATTCCCCATATTTTGGGGCAAAAGGCAGAAATTCCCCTTATTTTGAGGTAAAAAGGCTGAAATTCCCCTTATTTTGGGGCAAAAAGGCAGAAATTCCCTTTATTTTGTGGCAAAAAGGCAGAAAATCTCATCAATTGGGGCAGAAAAGCAGAAACTTTCCTTATTTGAGGGCAATAATGCAGAAATTCCCCATATTTTGTGGCAAAAAGGCAGAAATTCCCCTTATTTGGAGGTAAAATGCTAAAATTCCCCTTATTTTGGGCAAAAGGCAGAAATTCCCATTATTTTGGGGCAAAATTGCAGAAATTTCACTTATTTTAAGGCAAAAAGTCAGAAATTTGCCTTATTTTGGGGCAAAAAGAAGAAATTCCCCTAATTTTGGGGCGAAAAACAGAAATTCCCCTTATTTTGGGGTAAAATTGCAGAAATTTCAAATATTTCAGTGCAAAAAGGCAGAAATTCCACTTAATTTTAGGCAATAAGGCACAAATTTTCCATATTTTGGAGCAAAATCTCAGAAATTCCCCTTATAATGGTGCAAAAATGCAGAAATTCCATTTTTTTGGTGTAATAAGGCAGAAATTCCCCGTATTTTGAAGCAAAATTGCACAAATTCATCTAATTTTGAGGGAAAATGCAGAAATTCAAATTATTTTGGGGCAAAAAGACAGAAATTCTCCTTATTACCCAGCAAAAAGTCAGAAATTCCCTTTATTTTGGGGCAAAATTGCAGAAAATTCCCTTATTTTGTGGAAAAATTGCAGAAATTTTTCTTATTTTGGACGAAATTGCAGAAATTTCACTTATTTCAGGGAAAGAAGGCAGGAATTTCTCTTATTTTGGGGCAAAAGAGCAGAAATTTCTTTTTTTTCGTAAAAAAATGCAGAACTTTTCTTTATTTTTGGCAAAAATGCAGAAATTCCCCTTATTTTGTGGCAAAAAGGCAGAAATTACCCTTATATTGGGGCAAAATTGCAGAAATTTCATTTATTTCAAGGCAAAATTCTAAAATTCCTTTTATTTTAAGGCAAAAAGACAGAAAATCCGTTTATTTTTGGGTAAAAAGGCAGAAATTTCACTTATTTTGAGGTAAAAAGGCAGAAATTACTTTTATTTTGGGGCTAAAATGAAGAAATTTCCTTTTTTTGTGGCAAAATTGCAGAAATTTTTCTTATTTTGGGCAAAATTGCAGAAATTTCACTTATTTCAGGGAAAGAAGGCAGGAATTTCTCTTATTTTGGGGTAAAAAGGCAGAAATTTCTTTTATTTTGGTACAAAATTGCAGAAATTTTCTTTATTTTGGGGCAAAAATGCAGAAATACCCCTTATTTTGTGGCAAAAAGGGAAAAATTTCCCTTATTTTGTGGCAAAATTGCAGAAATTCCCTTTATTTTGGTGCAATAAGGCAGAAATTCCCCATATTTTGAAGCAAAATTGCACAAATTCCCCTAATTTTGAGGGAAAATGCAGAAATTCACATTATTTTGGGGCAAAAAGAATGAAATTCTCCTTATTTCACGGCAAAAATGCAGAAATTCCCCTTATTTTTGGGCAAAATTGCAGAAATTTCCCTTATTTTGTGGCAAAATTGCAGAAATTTTTTTATATTTTGAGCAAAATTGCAGAAATTTCACTTATTTCAGGGAAAGAAGGCAGGAATTTCTTTTATTTTGTGGCAAAAAGGCAGAAATTTCTTTTATTTTGGTACAAAATTGCAGAAATTTTCTTTATTTTGAGGCAAAAATGCAGAAATTCCCCATATTTTGAGGCAAAAAGGCATAGATTCCCTTTATTATGAGGTAAAAAGGCTGCAATTCCTTTTATTTTGGAGCAAAAAGACAGAAATTCCCCTTATTTTGTGGCAAAAAGGCTGAAATTTCCCTTATTTTGGGGCAAAATTGCAGACATTTCCATTATTTTCGGGCAAAATTTTAGAAATTTCTTTTATTTTGGTACAGAATTGCAGAAATTTTTCTTCTCTTGTGGCAAAAAGGCAGAAATTCCCCATATTTTGGTGCAAAAAGGCTGAAATTCCCCTTATTTTGAGGTAAAATGCTAAAATTCCCCATATTTTGGGGCAAAAAGGCAGAAATTCCCTACATTTTGAGGCAAAAAGGCACGAATTTCCCTTATTTTCGGGCAAAATTGCAGAAATTTCATTTATTTCAGGGCAAAAAGTCAGAAATTCCTTTTATTTTGGGGCAAAAAGAAGAAATTTCTTTTATTTTGGTAGAAAGTTCAAGAAATTTTTCTTATTTTGGAACAAAAAGGCAGAAATTCTCCATATTTTGGGGCAAAACGCAGAAATTCCCCTTATTTTGAGGTAAAAAGGCTGAAATTCCCCTTATTTTGGGGCAAAAAGGCAGAAATTCCCTTTATTTTGTGGCAAAAAGGCAGAAATTCCCATTAATTGGGGCAGAAAAGCAGAAACTTTCCTTATTTGGGGGCAAAAATGCAGAAATTCGCCATATTTTGTGGCAAAAAGGCAGAAATTCTCCTAATTTGGAGGTAAAATGCTGAAATTCCCCTTATTTTGGGCAAAAGGCAGAAATGCCCCTTATTTTGGGGCAAAAATCCAGAAATTTCACTTATTTTAGTGCAAAAAGTCAGAAATTTGCCTTATTTTGGGGCAAAAAGCAGAAATTACCCTAATTTTTGGGCCAAAAACAGAAATTCCCCTTATTTTGGGGTAAAATTGCAGAAATTTCAAATATTTCAGTGCAAAAAGGCAGAAATTCCACTTAATTTTAGGCAATAAGGCACAAATTTTCTGTATTTTGGAGCAAAATCTCAGAAATTCCCCTTATAATGGTGCAAAAATGCAGAAAATCTTTTTATTTTGGTGTAATACGGCAGAAATTCCCCGTGTTTTGAAGCAACATTGCACAAATTCATCTAATTTTGAGGGAAAATGCAGAAATTCAAATTATTTTGGGGTAAAAAGACAGAAATTCTTTTTATTTCAGGGCATAATGTCAGAAATTCCCCTTATTTTGGGGCAAAATTGCAGAAATTTCCCTTATTTTGTGGCAAAATTGCAGAAATTTTTCTTATTTTGGGCAAAATTACAGAAATTTCACTTATTTCAGGGAAAGAAGGTAGAAATTTCCCTTATTTTGGGGCAAAATTGCAGAAATTCCTTTTATTTTGGTGCAATAAGGCAGAAATTCCCCATATTTTGAAGCAAAATTGCACAAATTCCCCTAATTTTGAGGGTAAATGCAGAAATTCACATTATTTTGGTGCAGAAAGACAGAAAATCTCCTTATTTCACGGCAAAAAGTAAGAAATTCCTATTATTTTGGGGCAAAATTGCAGAAATTTCCCTTATTTTGTGGCAAAATTGCAGAAATTTTTCTTATTTTGGGCAAAATTGCAGAAATTTTACTTATTTCAGGGAAAGAAGGCCGGAATTTCTCTTATTTTGGGGAAAAAGGCAGAAATTTCTTTTATTTTGGTACAAAATTGCAGAAATTTTCTTTATTTTGGGGCAAAAATGGAGAAATTCCCCTTATTTTGTGGCAAAAAGGCAGATATTTCCCTTATTTTGGGGCAAAATTGCAGAAATTTCAATTATTTCAAGGCAAAATTCAAAAATTCCTTTTATTTTGGGGCAAAAAGACAGAAATTCCTTTTTTTTTGGGTAAAATGCAGAAATTTCACTTATTTTGAGGTAAAAAGGCAGAAATTACTCTTATTTTGGGGCTAAAAAGAAAGAAATTTCTTTTTTTGTGGCAAAATGGCAGAAATTTTTCTTATTTTGGCCAAATTGCAGAAATTTCACTTATTTCAGGGAAAGAAGGCAGGAATTTCTCTTATTTTGGGGCAAAAAGGCAGAAATTTCTTTTATTTTGGTACAAAATTGCAGAAATTTTCTTTATTTTGGGGCAAAAATGCAGAAATTCCCCTATTTTGTGGCAAAAAAGCAGAAATATCCCTTATTTTGGGGCAAAATTGCAGAAATTCCCTTTATTTTGGTGCAATAAGGCAGAAATTCCCCATATTTTAAAGCAAAATTGCACAAATTCCCCTAATTTTGAGGGAAAATGCAGAAATTCACATTATTTTGGGGCAAAAAGTCAGAAATTCCCCTTATTTTTGGGCAAAATTGCAGAAATTTCCCTTATTTTGTGGCAAAATTGCAGAATTTTTTTTATATTTTGAGCAAAATTGCAGAAATTTCACTTATTTCAGGGAAAGAAGGCAGGAATTTCTCTTATTTTGGGGTAAAAAGGCAGAAATTTCTTTTATTTTGGTACAAAATTGCAGAAATTTTCTTTATTTTGGGGCAAAAATGCAGAAATACCCCTTATTTTGTGACAAAAAGGCAGAAATTTTTCTTATTTTGGGGCAAAATTGCAGAAATTCCCTTTATTTTGGTGCAATAAGGCAGAAATTCCCCATATTTTGAAGCAAAATTGCACAAATTCCCCTAATTTTGAGGGAAAATGCAGAAATTCACATTATTTTGGGGCAAAAAGAAAGAAATTCTCTTTATTTCACGGCAAAAAGTCAGAAATTCCCCTTATTTTTGGGCAAAATTGCAGAAATTTCCCTTATTTTGTGGCAAAATTGCAAAAATTTTTTTATATTTTGAGCAAAATTGCAGAAATTTCACTTATTTCAGGGAAAGAAGGCAGGAATTTCTCTTATTTTGGGGTAAAAAGGCAGAAATTTCTTTTATTTTGGTACAAAATTGCAGAAATTTTCTTTATTTTGAGGCAAAAATGCAGAAATACCCCTTATTTTGTGGCAAAAAGGCAGAAATTTTTCTTATTTTGGGGCAAAATTGCAGAAATTCCCTTTATTTTGGTGCAATAAGGCAGAAATTCCCCATATTTTGAAGCAAAATTGCACAAATTCCCCTAATTTTGAGGGAAAATGCAGAAATTCACATTATTTTGGGGCAAAAAGAAAGAAATTCTCTTTATTTCACGGCAAAAAGTCAGAAATTCCCCTTATTTTTGGGCAAAATTGCAGAAATTTCCCTTATTTTGTGGCAAAATTGCAGAAATTTTTTTATATTTTGAGCAAAATTGCAGAAATTTCACTTATTTCAGGGAAAGAAGGCACGAATTTCTTTTATTTCAGGGCAAAAAGGCAGAAATTTCTTTTATTTTGGGGCAAAAAGGCAGAAATTTCTTTTATTTTGGTACAAAATTGCAGAAATTTTCTTTATTTTGAGGCAAAAATGCAGAAATTCCCCATATTTTGAGGCAAAAAGGCATAGATTCTTTTTATTATGAGGTAAAAAGGCTGAAATTCCTTTTATTTTGGAGCAAAAAGACAGAAATTCCCCTTATTTTGTGGCAAAAAGGCAGAAATGTCCCTTATTTTGGGGCAAAATTGCAGAAATTTCCCTTATTTTCGGGCAAAATTTTAGAAATTTCTTTTATTTTGGTACAGAATTGCAGAAATTTTTCTTCTCTTGTGGCAAAAAGGCAGAAATTCCCCATATTTTGGTGCAAAAAGGCTGAAATTCCCCTTATTTTGAGGTAAAATGCTGAAATCCCCCATATTTTGGGGCAAAAAGGCAGAAATTCCCTACATTTTGAGGCAAAAAGGCACAAATTTCCCTTATTTTCGGGCAAAATTGCAGAAATTTCATTTATTTCAGGGCAAAAAGTCAGAAATTCCTTTTATTTTGGGGCAAAAAGCAGAAATTTCTTTTATTTTGGTAGAAAGTTCAAGAAATTTTTCTTATTTTGGAACAAAAAGGCAGAAATTCTCCATATTTTGGGGCAAAACGCAGAAATTCCCCTTATTTTGAGGTAAAAAGGCTGAAATTCCCCTTATTTTGGGGCAAAAAGGCAGAAATTCTTTTTATTTTGTGGCAAAAAGGCAGAAATTCCCATTAATTGGGACAGAAAAGCAGAAACTTTCCTTATTTGGGGGCAAAAATGCAGAAATTCCCCATATTTTGTGGCAAAAATGCAGAAATTCTCCTAATTTGGAGGTAAAATGCTGAAATTCCCCTTATTTTGGGCAAAAGGCAGAAATGCCCCTTTTTGGGGGCAAAATTCCAGAAATTTCACTTATTTTAGGGCAAAAAGTCAGAAATTTGCCTTATTTTGGGGCAAAAAGCAGAAATTACCCTAATTTTAGGGCCAAAAACAGAAATTCCCCTTATATTGGGGTAAAATTGCAGAAATTTCAAATATTTCAGTGCAAAAAGGCAGAAATTCCACTTAATTTTAGGCAATAAGGCACAAATTTTCTGTATTTTGGAGCAAAATCTCAGAAATTCCCCTTATAATGGTGCAAAAATGCAGAAAATCTTTTTATTTTGGTGTAATACGGCAGAAATTCCCCGTGTTTTGAAGCAACATTGCACAAATTCATCTAATTTTGAGGGAAAATGCAGAAATTCAAATTATTTTGGGGCAAAAAGACAGAAATTCTTTTTATTTCAGGGCATAATGTCAGAAATTCCCCTTATTTTGGGGCAAAATTGCAGAAATTTCCCTTATTTTGTGGCAAAATTGCAGAAATTTTTCTTATTTTGGGCAAAATTGCAGAAATTTCACTTATTTCAGGGAAAGAAGGCAGAAATTTCCCTTATTTTGGGGCAAAATTGCAGAAATTCCTTTTATTTTGGTGCAATAAGGCAGAAATTCCCCATATTTTGAAGCAAAATTGCACAAATTCCCCTAATTTTGAGGGTAAATGCAGAAATTCACATTATTTTGGTGCAGAAAGACAGAAATTCTCCTTATTTCACGGCAAAAAGTAAGAAATTCCTATTATTTTGGGGCAAAATTGCAGAAATTTCCCTTATTTTGTGGCAAAATTGCAGAAATTTTTCTTATTTTGGGCAAAATTGCAGAAATTTCACTTATTTCAGGGAAAGAAGGCAGGAATTTCTCTTATTTTGGGGAAAAAGGCAGAAATTTCTTTTATTTTGGTACAAAATTGCAGAAATTTTCTTTATTTTGGGGCAAAAATGCAGAAATTCCCCTTATTTTGTGGCAAAAAGGCAGATATTTCCCTTATTTTGGGGCAAAATTGCAGAAATTTCACTTATTTCAAGGCAAAATTCAAAAATTCCTTTTATTTTGGGGCAAAAAGACAGAAATTCCGTTTATTTTTGGGTAAAATGCAGAAATTTCACTTATTTTGAGGTAAAAAGGCAGAAATTACTTTTATTTTGGGGCTAAAATGAAGAAATTTCTTTTTTTGTGGCAAAATGGCAGAAATTTTTCTTATTTTGGGCAAAATTGCAGAAATTTCACTTATTTCAGGGAAAGAAGGCAGGAATTTCTCATATTTTGGGGCAAAAAGGCAGAAATTTCTTTTATTTTGGTAAAAAATTGCAGAAATTTTCTTTATTTTGGGGCAAAAATGCAGAAATTCCCCTTATTTTGAGGCAAAAAGGCAGAAATATCCCTTATTTTGGGGCAAAATTGCAGAAATTCCCTTTATTTTGGTGCAATAAGGCAGAAATTCCCTATATTTTAAAGCAAAATTGCACAAATTCCCCTATTTGAGGGAAAATGCAGAAATTCACATTATTTTGGGGCAAAAAAAAGAAATTCTCCTTATTTCATGGCAAAAAGTCAGAAATTTTCCTTATTTTTGGGCAAAATTGCAGAAATTTCCCTTATTTTGTGGCAAAATTGCAGAAATTTTTTTATATTTTGATCAAAATTGCAGAAATTTCACTTATTTCAGGGAAAGAAGGCAGGAATTTTTTTTATTTTGGGGCAAAAAGGCAGAAATTTCTTTTATTTTGGTAAAAAATTGCAGAAATTTTCTTTATTTTGAGGCAAAAATGCAGAAATTCCCCATATTTTGAGGCAAAAAGGCATAGATTCCCTTTATTATGAGGTAAAAAGGCTGCAATTCCTTTTATTTTGGAGCAAAAAGACAGAAATTCCCCATATTTTGTGGCAAAAAGGCTGAAATTTCCCTATTTTGGGGCAAAATTGCAGAAATTTCCCTTATTTTCGGGCAAAATTTTAGAAATTTCTTTTATTTTGGTACAGAATTGCAGAAATTTTTCTTCTCTTGTGGCAAAAAGGCAGAAATTCCCCATATTTTGGTGCAAAAAGGCTGAAATTCCTCTTATTTTGAGGTAAAATGCTGAAATTCCCCATATTTTGGGGCAAAAAGGCAGAAATTCCCTACATTTTGAGGCAAAAAGGCACAAATTTCCCTTATTTTCGGGCAAAATTGCAGAAATTTCATTTATTTGAGGGCAAAAAGTCAGAAATTCCTTTTAATTTGGGGCAAAAAGCAGAAATTTCTTTTATTTTGGTAGAAAGTTCAAGAAATTTTTCTTATTTTGGAACAAAAAGGCAGAAATTCTCCATATTTTGGGGCAAAACGCAGAAATTCCCCTTATTTTGAGGTAAAAAGGCTGAAATTCCCCTTATTTTGGGGCAAAAAGGCAGAAATTCCCTTTATTTTGTGGCAAAAAGGCAGAAATTCCCATTAATTGGGGCAGAAAAGCAGAAACTTTCCTTATTTGGGGGCAAAAATGCAGAAATTCCCTATATTTTGTGGCAAAAAGGCAGAAATTCTCCTAATTTGGAGGTAAAATGCTGAAATTCCTCTTATTTTGGGCAAAAGGCAGAAATGCCCCTTATTTTGGGGCAAAATTCCAGAAATTTCACTTATTTTAGGGCAAAAAGTCAGAAATTTGCCTTATTTTGGGGCAAAAAGCAGAAATTACCCTAATTTTTGGGCCAAAAACAGAAATTCCCCTTATTTTGGGGTAAAATTGCAGAAATTTCAAATATTTCAGTGCAAAAAGGCAGAAATTCCACTTAATTTTAGGCAATAAGGCACAAATTTTCTGTATTTTGGAGCAAAATCTCAGAAATTCCCCTTATAATGGTGCAAAAATGCAGAAAATCTTTTTATTTTGGTGTAATAAGGCAGAAATTCCCCGTGTTTTGAAGAAACATTGCACAAATTCATCTAATTTTGAGGGAAAATGCAGAAATTCAAATTATTTTGGGGCAAAAAGACAGAAATTCTTTTTATTTCAGGGCATAATGTCAGAAATTCCCCTTATTTTTGGGCAAAATTGCAGAAATTTCCCTTATTTTGTGGCAAAATTGCAGAAATTTTTCTTATTTTGGGCAAAATTGCAGAAATTTCACTTATTTCAGGGAAAGAAGGCAGAAATTTCCCTTATTTTGTGGCAAAATTGCAGAAATTTTTCTTTTTTTGGGCAAAATTGCAGAAATTTCACTTATTTCAGGGGAAGAAGGCAGGAATTTCTCTTATTTTGGGGAAAAAGGCAGAAATTTCTTTTATTTTGGTACAAAATTGCAGAAATTTTCTTTATTTTGGGGCAAAAATGCAGAAATTCCCCTTATTTTGTGGCAAAAAGGCAAATATTTCCCTTATTTTGGGGCAAAATTGCAGAAATTTCACTTATTTCAAGGCAAAATTCAAAAATTCCTTTTATTTTGGGGCAAAAAGACAGAAATTCCGTTTATTTTGGGTAAAATGCAGAAATTTCACTTATTTTGAGGTAAAAAGGCAGAAATTACTCTTATTTTAGGGCTAAAATGAAGAAATTTCTTTTTTTGTGGCAAAATGGCAGAAATTTTTCTTATTTTGGGCAAAATTGCAGAAATTTCACTTATTTCAGGGAAAGAAGGCAGGAATTTCTCATATTTTGGGGCAAAAAGGCAGAAATTTCTTTTATTTTGGTACAAAATTGCAGAAATTTTCTTTATTTTGGGGCAAAAATGCAGAAATTCCCCTTATTTTGTGGCAAAAATGCAGAAATATCCCTTATTTTGGGGCAAAATTGCAGAAATTCCTTTTATTTTGGTGCAATAAGGCAGAAATTCCCCATATTTTAAAGCAAACTTGCACAAATTCCCCTAATTTTGAGGGAAAATGCAGAAATTCACATTATTTTGGGGCAAAAAGAAAGAAATTCTCCTTATTTCAAGGCAAAAATTCAGAAATTCCTCTTATTTTGGGGCAAAATAGCAGAAATTTCCCTTATGTTGTGGAAAAATTGCAAAAATTTTTCTTATTTTGGGCAAAATTGCAGAAATTTCACTTATTTCAAGGCAAAATTCAAAAATTCCTTCTATTTTGGGGAAAAAGGCAGAAAATCCATTTATTTTTGGGTAAAAAGGCAGAAATTTCACTTATTTTGAGGTAAAAAGGCAGAAATTACTCTTATTTTGGGGCTAAAATGAAGAAATTTCCTTTTTTGTGGCAAAATTGCAGAAATTTTCCTTATTTTGGGCAAAATTGCAGAAATTTCACATACTTCAGAGAAAGAAGGCAGGAAATTCTCTTATTTTGGGGCAAAAAGGCAGAAATTTCTTTTTTTGGTACAAAATTGCAGAAATTTTGTTTATTTTGGGGCAAAAATGCAGAAATTCCCCTTATTTTGGGGCAAAAAGGCAGAAATTTCCCTTATTTTGGGGCAAAATTGAAGAAATTCCCTTTATTTTGGTGCAATAAGGCAGAAATTCCCCATATTTTGAAGCAAAATTGCACAAATTCCCCTAATTTTGAGGGAAAATGCAAAAATTCACATTATTTTGGGGCAAAAAGACAGAAATTCTCCTTATTTCACGGCAAAATTCAGAAATTTCCTTTATTTTGGGACAAAATTGCAGAAATTTCCCACATTTTGTGGCAAAATTGCTGAAATTTTTCTTATTTTGGGCAAAATTGCATAAATTTCACTTATTTCAGGGAAATAAGGCAGGAATTTCTCTTTTTTGGGGGCAAAAAGGCAGAAATTTCTTTTATTTTGGTACAAAATTGCAGAAATTTTCTTTATTTTGAGGCAAAAATGCAGAAATTCTTCATATTTTGTGGCAAAAAGGCAGAGATTCTTTTTATTATGAGGTAAAAAGGCTGAAATTCTTTTATTTTGGGGCAAAAAGACAGAAATTCCACTTATTTTGTGGCAAAAAGGCAGAAATTTCCCTTAATTTGGGGCAAAATTGCAGAAATTTCCTTATTTTTAGGCAAAATTTTAGAAATTTTTTTTTTATTTTGGTACAGAATTGCAGAAATTTTTCTTATTTTGTGGCAAAAATAAAGATATTCCCCATATTTTTGGTGCAAAAAGGCTGAAATTCCCCATATTTTGGGGCAAAAAGGCAGAAATTCCCTACATTTTGAGGCAAAAAGGCACAAATTTCCCTTATTTTCGGGCAAAATTGAAGAAATTTCATTTATTTCAGGGCAAAACTTCAGAAATTCCTTTTATTTTGGGGCAAAAAGGCAGAAATTCCCTTTATTTTGTGGCAAAAAGGCAGAAATTCCCATTAATTGGGGCAGAAAAGCAGAAACTTTCCTTATTTGGGGGCAATAATGCAGAAATTCCCCATATTTTGTGGCAAAGAGGCAGAAATTCCCCTAATTTGGAGGTTAAATGCTGAAATTCCCCTTATTTTGGGCAAAAGGCAGAAATTCCCCTTATTTTGGGGCAAAATTCCAGAAATTTCACTTATTTTAGGGCAAAAAGTCAGAAATTTGCCTTATTTTGGGGCAAAAAGCAGAAATTCCCCTAATTTTGGGGCGAAAAACAGAAATTCCCCTTATTTTGGGGTAAAATTGCAGAAATTTCAAATATTTCAGTGCAAAAAGGCAGAAATTCCACTTAATTTTAGGCAATAAGGCACAAATTTTTCGTATTTTGGAGCAAAATCTCAGAAATTCCCCTTATAATGGTGCAAAAATGCAGAAAATCTTTTTATTTTGGTTTAATAAGGCAGAAATTCCCCGTGTTTTGAAGCAAAATTGCACAAATTCATCTAATTTTGAGGGAAAATGCAGAAATTCAAATTATTTTGGGGAAAAAAGACAAAAGTTTTCCTTATTTCAGGGCATAACGTCAGAAATTCCCCTTATTTTGGGGCAAAATTGCAGAAATTTCCCTTATTTTGTGGTAAAATTGCAGAAATTTTTCTTATTTTGGGCAAAATTGCAGAAATTTCACTTATTTCAGGGAAAGAAGGCAGGAATTTCTCTTATTTTGGGGCAAAAAGGCAGAAATTTCTTTTTTTGGTACAAAATTGCAGAAATTTTCTTTATTTTGGGGCAAAAATGCAGAAATTCCCCTTATTTTGTGGGAAAAAGGCAGAAATTTCCATTATTTTGGGGCAAAATTGCAGAAATTTCACTTATTTCAAAACAAAATTCAAAAATTCCTTTTATTTTTTTGGGCAAAAAGACAGAAATTCCGTTTATTTTGGGGTAAAAAGGCAGAAATTTCACTTATTTTGAGGTAAAAAGGCAGAAATTACTCTTATTTTGTGGCTAAAATGAAGAAATTTCCTTTTTTTGTGGCAAAATTGCAGAAATTTTTCTTATTTTGTGCAAAAGTGCAGAAATTTCACTTATTTCAGGGAAAGAAGGCAGGAATTTCTCTTATTTTAAGGCAAAAAGGCAGAAATTTCTTTTATTTTGTTACAAAATTGCAGAAATTTTCATTATTTTGGGGCAAAAATGCAGAAATTCCCCTTATTTTGTGGCAAAAAGGCAGAAATTTCCCTTATTTTGGGGCAAAATTGCAGAAATTCCCTTTATTTTGGTGCAATAAGGCAGAAATTCTCCCTCCATATTTTGAAGCAAAATTGCACAAATTCCCCTAATTATAAGGGAAAATGCAGAAATTCACATTATTTTGGGGCAAAAAGAAAGAAATTCTCCTTATTTCACGGCAAAAAGTCAGAAATTCCCCTTATTTTGGGGAAAAATTGCAGAATTTTCCCTTATTTTGTGGCAAAATTGCAGAAATTTCACTTATTTCAGGGAAAGAAGGCAGGAATTTCTCTTATTTTGGGGCAAAAAGGCAGAAATTTCTTTTATTTTGGTACAAAATTGCAGAAATTTTCTTTATTTTGAGGCAAAAATGCAGAAATTCCCCATATTTTGGAGCAAAAAGGCAGAGATTCCCTTTATTATGAGGTAAAAAGGCTGAAATTCCTTTTATTTTGGGGTAAAAAGACAGAAATTCCCCTTATTTTGTGGCAAAAAGGCAGAAATTCCCATTATTTGGAGGAAAAATGCTGAAATTTCCATTATTTTAAGCAAAAGAAAGAAATTCCCCTTATTTTGGGGCAAAATTGCAGAAATTTCACTTATTTTAGGGCAAATAGTCAGAAATTTCCCTTATTTTGGGGCAAAAAGCAGAAATTCCCCTAATTTTGGGGCCAAAAATAGAAATTCCCCTTATTTTGGGGTAAAATTGCAGAAATTTCAAATATTTCAGTGCAAAAAGGCAGAAATTCCACTTAATTTTAGGCAATAAGGCAGAAATTTTCCGTATTTTGGAGCAATATCTCAGAAATTCCCCTTATATTGGTGCAAAAATGCAGAAATTCCTTTTATTTTGGTGTAATAAGGCAGAAATTCCCCGTGTTTTGGGGCAAAAGGCAGAAATTTCCCTTATTTTGAGGTAAAAACCCTGAAGTTCCCCTTATTTTGGGGCAAAAAGGCAGAAATTTCCTTTATTTTGTGGCAAAAAGGCACAAATTCCCATTAATTGGGGCAGAAAAGCAGAAACATTCTTTATTTGGGGGCAATAATGCAGAAATTCCCCATATTTTGTGGCAAAAAGGCAGAAATTCCCCTTATTTGGAAGTAAAATGCTGAAATTCCCCTTATTTTGGGCAAAAAGCAGAAATTCCCCTTATTTTGGGGCAAAATTGCAGAAATTTCACTTATTTTAGGGCAAAAAGTCAGAAATTTGCCTTATTTTGGGGCAAAAAGCAGAAATTCCCCTAATTGTGAGGCAAAACGGCAGAAATTCCCTATATGTTGGGGCAAAAAGACAGAAATTCTCCTTATTTTGGGGCTAAACTCAGAAATTCCACTTATTTTGGGGCAAAATTCCAGAAATTTCCCTTCTTTTGGGGCAAAATTGCAGAAATTTCACTTATTTGGGGGCAAAATTGCAGAAATTTGACTTATTTCAGGGAAGAAAAGCAGAAATTTTCTTATTTTGTAGAAAAAAGGCAGAAATTCCTAATATATTGTGGCAAAAATGCAGAAATTCCCCTTATTTTGAAGTAAAAAGGCTGAAATTCCTCTTATTTGGGGGCAAAAAGGAAGAATTTTTCCTTATTTTGGGGCAAAATTGCAGAAATTTCACTTATTTCAGGGTAATAAGTCAGAAATTCCCCTTATTTTGGGGCAAAAAAGACAGAAATTCCCTTTGTTTTTGGGTAAAAAAGACAGAAATTCCATTTATTTAGAGGCAAAATGCAGATTTTCCTCTTAATTCGGCGCAAAAATGAAGAAATTTCCCTTTTTTATGGCAAAAAAGTATGCATTTTTCTTCTTTTCTGGCAAAAAGGCAGATATTCCCCTTATTTTGAAGCAAAATTGCAGAAATTCCTATAATTTTGTGGCAGAAGGCAGACATTCCCTTTATTTTAGGGCAAAAATCAGAAATTTCCCTTATTTTGGGGCAAACTTGCAATAATTTCACTTATTTTAGGGCAAAAAGTCAGAAATTTCCCTTATTTTGGTGCAAAATTGCAGAAATTTCCCTTATTTGGGGCAAAATTGCAGAAATTTGACTTATTTTCAGGTAAAAAGGCTGAAATTTCCTTTATTTTTGGGAAAAAAGTGAGAAATTCCTTTTATTTTGGGGGAAAATTGCAGAAATATTTCTTATTTTGGGGCAAAAAGGCAGAAATTCCTTATATTTTGGGGCAAAAAGGCAGAAATTCCTCTTATTTTGGAATAAAATTGCAGAAATTTCCCTTATTTGGGGGCAAAAAGGCAGAAAATCCTTTTAATTTCGGGCAAAAAGGCAGAAATTCTCCGTATTTAAAAGCAAAATTGCAGAAATTCCGCTAATATCGGGGCAAAAATGCAGAAATTCCCTTTATTTGGGGCAAAAGCAAAAGTTTCCCATATTTTCGGGAAAAAAGGCAGAAATTCCTTGTATTTTGAAGCAAAATTGCAGAAACTCCCCTAATTTTGGGGCAAAAAGGCAGAAATTCCTTTTATTTTGGGGCAAAAATACAGAAATTCTCCTTATTTCGCAGCAAAATGTCAGAAATTCCCCTTATTTTGGGGCAAAATTGAAGAACTTTCCCTTATTTTGGGGCAAAATTACAGAAATTTCCCTTATTTTGGGGCAAAATTTTAGAAATTTCTTTTATTTTGGTAGAGAATTGCAGAAATTTTTCTCATATTGTGGCAAAAAGGCTAAAATTCCCCATATTTTGGTGCAAAAAGGCTGAAATTCCCCTTATTTTGAGGTAAAATACTGAAATTCCCCATATTTTGGGGCAAAAAGGCAGAAATTTCCCTCATTTTGGGGCAAAAAGGCACAAATTTTCCTTATTTTCGGGCAAAATTGCAGAAATTTCATTTATTTCAGGGCAAAAATTTAGAAATTTCTTTTATTTTGGGACAAAAAGCAGAAATTTCTTTTATTTTGGTACAAAGTTGAAGAAATTTTTCTTATTTTGGAACAAAAAGATAGAAATTCCCCATATTTTGGGGTAAAAGGCAGAAATTCCCCTTATTTGGAGGTAAAATGGTGAAATTACCCTTATTTTGGGAAAAAAGGCAGAAATTCCCCTTATTTTGGGACAAAATTGCAGAAATTTCACTTATTTCATGGCAAAAAGTCAGAAATTTGCCTTATTTTGGGCAAAAAGCAGAAATTCCCCTAATTTTGGGGCTAAAAATAGAAATTCCCCTTATTTTGGGGTAAAATTGCAGAAATTTCAAATATTTCAGGGCAAAAAGGCAGAAATTCAACTTAATTTCGGGCAATAAGGCAGAAATTTTCTGTATTTTGGAGCAAAATCTCAGAAATTCCCTTTATATTGGTGCAAAAATGCAGAAATTTCCTTTATTTTGGTGCAATAAGGCAGAAATTCCCCGTATTTTAAAGCAAAATTGCACAAATTCCCCTAATTTTGAGGGAAAATGCAGAAATTCACATTATTTTGGGGCAAAAAGACAGAACTTCTCCTTATTTCACGGCAAAAAGTCAGAAATTCCCCTTATTTTGGGACAAAATTGCAAAAATTTCCCTTATTTTGTGGCAAAATTGCAGAAATTCCCATTAATTGGGGCAGAAAAGCAGAAACTTTCCTTATTTGGGGGCAATAATACAGAAATTCCCCATATTTTGTGGCAAAAAGGCAGAAATTCCCCTTATTTGGAGGTAAAATGCTTAAAATCCCCTTATTTTGGGCAAAAGGCAGAAATTCCCCTTATTTTGGGGCAAAATTGCAGAAATTTCACTTATTTTAGGGCAAAAAGTCAGAAATTTGCCTTATTTTGGGGCAAAAACAGAAATTCTCCTAATTTTGGGGCCAAAAACAGAAATTCCCCTTATTTTGGGGTAAAATTGCAGAAATTTCAAACATTTCAGTGCAAAAAAGCAGAAATTCCACTTAATTTTAGGCAATAAGGCAGAAATTTTCCGTATTTTGGAGCAATATCTAAGAAATTCCCCTTATATTGGTGCAAAAATGCAGAAATTCCCTTTACTTTGGTGTAATAAGGCAGAAATTCCCCGTGTTTTGAAGCAAAATTGCACAAATTCATTTAATTTTGAGGGAAAATGCAGAAATTCAAATTATTTTGGGGCAAAAAGACAGAAATTCTCCGTATTTCAGGGCAAAACGTCAGAAATTCCTCTTATTTCGTGGCAAAATTGCAGAAATATCCCTTATTTTGTTGCAAAATTGCAGAAATTCCCCTAATATCGGGGCAAAAATGCAGAAATTCCCTTTATTTGGGGCAAAAGCAAAAGTTTCCCAAATTTTCGGGAAAAAAGGCAGAAATTCCTTGTATTTTGAAGCAAAATTGCAGAAACTCCCCTAATTTTGGGGCAAAAAGGCAGAAATTCCCTTTATTTTGGAGCAAAAATACAGAAATTCTCCTTATTTCGCGGAAAAAAGTCAGAAATTCCCCTTATTTTGGGGCAAAATTGAAGAACTTTCCCTTATTTTGGGGCAAAATTACAGAAATTTCCCTTATTTGGGGCAAAATTTTAGAAATTTCTTTTATTTTGGTACAGAATTGCAGAAATTTTTCTTATATTGTGGCAAATATGCTAAAATTCCCCATATTTTGGTGCAAAAAGGCTGAAATTCCCCTTATTTTGAGGTAAAATGCTGAAATTCCCCATATTTTGGGGCAAAAAGGCAGAAATTTCACTCATTTTGGGGCAAAAAGGCACAAATTTTCCTTATTTTCGGGCAAAATCGCAGAAATTTCATTTATTTCAGGGCAAAAATTCAGAAATTTCTTATATTTTGGGACAAAAAGCAGAAATTTCTTTTATTTTGGTACAAAGTTGAAGAAATTTTTCTTATTTTGGAACAAAAAGATAGAAATTCCCCATATTATGGGGTAAAAGGCAGAAATTTACCTTATTTTGAGGTAAAAAGAATGAAATTCCCCTCATTTTAGGGCAAAAAGGCAAAAATTTCATTTACTTTGTGGCAAAAAGGCAGAAATTCTTGTTAATTGGGGCAGAAAAGCAGAAATTTTCCTTATTTGAAAGCAATAAGGCAGTAATTCCCCATATTTTGTGGCAAAAAGGCAGAAATTCCACTTATTTGGAGGTAAAATGCTGAAATTCCCCTTATTTTGGGCAAAAAGGCAGAAATTCCCCTTATTTTGGGACAAAATTGCAGAAATTTCACTTATTTCAGGGCAAAAAGTCAGAAATTTGCCTTATTTTGGGCAAAAAGCAGAAATTCCCCTAATTTTGGGGCTAAAAATAGAAATTCCCCTTATTTTGGGGTAAAATTGCAGAAATTTCAAATATTTCAGGGCAAAAAGGCAGAAATTCCACTTAATTTCGGGCAATAAGGCAGAAATTTTCTGTATTTTGGAGCAAAATCTCAGAAATTCCACTTTATATTGGTGCAAAAATTCAGAAATTCCCTTTATTTTGGTGCAATAAGGCAGAAATTCCCCGTATTTTGAAGCAAAATTGCACAAATTCCCCTAATTTTGAGGGAAAATGCAGAAATTCACATTATTTTGGGGCAAAAAGACAGAAATTCTCCTTATTTCACGGCAAAATCAGAAATTCCCCTTATTTTGAGGCAAATTTGCAAAAATTTCCCTTATTTTATGGCATAATTGCAGAAATTTTTCTTATTTTGGGCAAAATTGCAGAAATTTCACTTATTTCAGGGAAAAAAAGGCAGGAATTTCTCTTATTTGGGGGCAAAAAGGCAGAAAATTCTTTTATTTTGGTTCAAAATTGCAAAAATCTTCTTTATTTTGAGGTAAAAATGCAGAAATTCCCCATATTTTGGGGTAAAAAGGCAGAGATTCCCCTTATTATGAGGTAAAAAGGCTGAAATTCCTTTTATTTTGGGGAAAAAAGACAGAAATTCCCCTTATTTTGTGGCAAAAAGGCAGAAATTTTCCTTATTTTGGGGCAAAATTGCAGAAATTTTCCATATTTTCAGGCAAAATTTTAGAAATTTCTTTTATTTTGGTACAGAATTGCGGAAATTTTTCTTATTTTGTGGCAAAAAGGCAGAAATTCCCCATATTTTGGTTGAAAAAGGCTGAAATTCCCCTTATTTTGAGGTAAAATGCTGAAATTCCCCATATTTTGGGGCAAAAGGCAGAAATTCCCTACATTTTGGAGCAAAGAGGCACAAATTTCCCTTATTTTCGGGCAAAATTGCATAAATTTCATTTATTTCAGGGAAAAAAGTCAAAAATTCCTTTTATTTTGGGGCAAAAAATGAAATTTCTTTTATTTTGGTACAAAGTTGAAGAAATTTTTCTTATTTTGGAACAAAAAGGCAGAAATTCCCCATATTTTGGGGCAAAAGGCAGAAATTCCCCTTATTTTTAGGTAAAAAGGATGAAATTCCCCTTATTTTAGGGCAAAAAGGCAAAAATTTCCTTTACTTTGTGGCAAAAAGGCAGAAATTCTTAATTTGGGCAGAAAAAAAGAAATTTTCCTTATTTGAAGGTAATAAGGCAGTAATTCCCCATATTTTGTTGCAAAAAGGCAGAAATTCCCTTTATTTGGAGGTAAAATGGTGAAATTCCCCTTATTTTGGGCAAAAAGGCGGAAATTCCCCTTATTTTGGGGCAAAAATTGCAAAAATTTCACATATTTTAGGGCAAAAAGTCAGAAATTTCCCTTATTTTGGGGCAGAAAGCAGAAATTCTCCTAATTTTGGGGCCAAAAACAGAAATTCCCATTATTTTGGAGTAAAATTGCAGAAATTTTAAATATTTCAGTGCAAAAAGGCAGAAATTCCACTTAATTTTAGGCAATAAGGCACAAATTTTCCGTATTTTTGAGCAAAATCTCAGAAATTCCCCTTATAATGGTGCAAAAATGCAGAAATTCCCTTTATTTTGGTGTAATAAGGCAGAAATTCCCTGTGTTTTGAAGCAAAATTGCACAAATTCATCTAATTTTGAGGGAAAATGCAGAAATTCAAATGATTTTATGGCAAAAAGACGGAAATTCTCCTTATTTCAGGGAATAACGTCAGAAATTCCTCTTATTTTGGGGCAAAATTGCAGAAATTTCCCTTATTTTGTGGCAAAATTGCAGAAATTTTTCTTATTTTGGGCAAAATTGCAGAAATTTCACTTATTTCAGGGACAGAAGGCAGAAATTTCTCTTATTTTGGGGCAAAAAGGCAGAAATTTCTTTTTTTTGGTACAAAATTGCAGAAATTTTCTTTTTTGGGGGGCAAAAATGCAAAAATTCCCCATATTTTGGGGTAAAAAGGCAGAGATTCCCCTTATTATGAGGTAAAAACGCTGAAATTCCTTTTATTTTGGGGCAAAAAGACAGAAATTCCCCTTATTTTGTGGCAAAAATGAAGAAATTTCCCTTATTTTGGGGCAAAATTGCAGAATTTTTTTTTTTTCGGCACAATTTTAGAAATTTCTTTTATTTTGGTACAGAATTGCAGAAATTTTTCTTATTTTGTGGCAAAAATGCAGAAATTCCCCATATTTTGGTGCAAAAAGGCTGAAATTCCCCTTATTTTGAGGTAAAATGCTGAAATTCACCATATTTTGGGGCAAAAAGGCAGAAATTCCCTACATTTTGTGGCAAAAATGTACAAATGTCCCTTATTTTGGAGCAAAATTGCAGAAATTTCATTTATTTCAGGGCAAAAAGTCAGAAATTCCTTTTATTTTGGGGCAAAAAGCAGAAATTTCTTTTATTTTGGTACAAAGTTGAAGAAATTTTTCTTATTTTGGAACAAAAAGGCAGAAATTCCCCATATTTTA
The DNA here is from genome assembly GCF_963924665.1 of Micromys minutus. Classification (NCBI taxonomy): domain Eukaryota; kingdom Metazoa; phylum Chordata; class Mammalia; order Rodentia; family Muridae; genus Micromys; species Micromys minutus. The sequence goes on along the minus strand of NW_027667281.1, from coordinate 82,564 downwards.
AGGCAAAAGGCAAAAATTCCCCTTATTTTGAGGTAAAAAGGCTGAAATTCCCCTTATTTTTGGGCAAAAAGGCAGAAATTCACTTTATTTTGTGGCAAAAAGGCAGAAATTTCCATTAATTGGGGCAGAAAAGCAGAAACATTCCTAATTTGGGGGCAATAATGCAGAAATTCCCCATGTTTTGTGGCAAAAAGGCAGAAATTCCCCTTATTTGGAGGTAAAATGCTGAAATTCCCCTTATTTTGGGCAAAAGGCAGAAATTCCCCTTATTTTGGGGCAAAATTGCAGAAATTTCACTTATTTATGGCAAAAAGTCAGAAATTTGCCTTATTTTGGGGCAAAACAGAAATTCCCCTAATTTTGGGGCCAAAAACAGAAATTCCCCTTATTTTGGGGTAAAATTGCAGAAATTTTAATATTTCAGTGCAAAAAGGCAGAAATTCCACTTATTTTTAGGCAATAAGGCAGAAATTTACCGTATTTGGGAGCAAAATCTCAGAAATTTTCCTTATATTGGTGCAAAAATGCAGAAATTCCCTTTATTTTGGTGTAATAAGGCCGAAATTCCCTGTGTTTTGAAGCAAAATTGCACAAATTCATCTAATTTTGAATGAAAACGCAGAAAATCAAATTATTTTGGGGCAAAAAGACAGAAATTCTCCTTATTTCAGAGCATAACGTCAGAAATTCCCCCTTTTTTGGGGCAAAATTACAGAAATTTTCCTTATTTTGGCCAAAATTGCAGAAATTTCATTTATTTCAGGAAAAGAACGTAGGAATTTCTCATATTTTGGGGCAAAATGGCAGAAATTTCTTTTATTTTGGTACAAAATTGCAGAAATTTTCTTTATTTTGGGGCAAAATGCAGAAATTCTACTTATTTTGTGGCAAAAAGGCAGAAATTTCCGTTATTTTGTGGCAAAATTGCAGAAATTTCACTTATTTCAAGGCAAAATTCAAAAATTCCTTTTATTTTGGGGCAAAAGACAGAAATTCCGATTATTTTTGGGTAAAAAGGCAGAAATTTCACTTATTTTGAGGTAAAAAGGCAGAAATTACTCTTATTTTGGGGCTAAAATAAAGAAATTTCCCTTTTTTGTGGCAAATTTGCAGAAATTTTTCTTATTTTGTGCAAAATTGCAGAAATTTCACTTTTTTCAGGGAAAGAAGGCAGGAATTTCTCTTATTTTGGGGCAAAATGCAGAAATTTCTTTTATTTTGGTACAAAATTGCAGAAATTTTCTTTATTTTGGGGCAAAAATGCAGAAATTCCCCTTATTTTGTGGCAAAAAGGCCGAATTTACCCTTATTTTGGAGCAAAATTGCAGAAATTACACTTATTTCAAGGCAAAATTCAAAAATTCCTTTTATTTTGGGGCAAAAAGACAGAAATTCCCTTTATTTTTGGGTAAAAAGGCAGAAATTTCACTTATTTTGAGTTAAAAGGCAGAAATTACTCTTATTTTGGGGCTAAAATGAAAAAATTTCCTTTTTTTGTTGCAAAAGTTATACATTCCCCTTATTTTCAGGCAAAAAAGCAGAAATTCCCCGCATTTTGGAACAAAATTGTAGAAATTCCCCTAATTGTGAGGCAAAACGGCTGAAATTCCCTATATGTTGGGGCAAAAAGACAGAAATTCTCCTTATTTTGTGGCAAAACTCAGAAATTCCACTTATTTTGGGGCAAAATTCCAGAAATTTCCCTTATTTTAGGGCACAAAGGCAGAAATTCCTAATATATTGTGGCAAAAACGCAGAAATTCCCCTTATTTTGAGGTAAAAAGGCTGTAATACCTCTTATTTGGGAGCAAAAAGGAAGAATTTTTCTTTTTTTGGGGGCAAAATTGCAGAAATTTCACTTATTTCAGGGTAATAAGTCAGAAATTCCCCTTATTTTGGGGCAAAAAATACAGAAATTCCCTTTGTTTTGGCGTAAAAAAGAAAGAAATTCCACTTATTTAGAGGCAAAAGGCAGAAGTTCCTTTTAATTTGGCGCAAAAATGAAGAAATTTCCCTTTTTTATGGCAAAAAAATATGCATTTTCCTAATTTCCGGAAAAAAGGCAGAAATTCCCCTTATTTTGAAGCAAAATTGTAGAAATTCCCCTAATTTTGGGGCAAAAGGCAGACATTCCCTATATTTTGTGGCAAAAATCAGAAATTCCCCTTATTTTGGGGCAAAATTGCAGAAATTTCCTTTAATTTGGGGCAAAATTGCAGAAATTTACCTTATTTTGGGGCAAAATTGCAGAAATTTCCCTTATTTGAAGCAAAATTGCAGAAATTTGACTTATTTTCAGGTAAAAAGGCTGAAATTTTTTTTATTTTTGGGCAAAAAGTGAGAAATTCCTTTTATTTTGGGGCAAAATTGCAGAAATGTTTCTTATTTTGGGGCAAAAAGGCAGAAATTCCTTATATTTTGGGTCAAAAAGGCAGAAATTCCCCTTATTTTGGGATAAAATTGCAGAAATTTCCCTTATTTGGGGGCAAAAAGGCAGAAAATCCTTTTAATTTCGGGCAAAAAGGCAGAAATTCCCCGTATTTTGGAGCAAAATTGCAGAAATTCCCCTAATATCGGGGCAAAAATGCAGAAATTCCCTTTATTTGGGGCAAAAGCAGAAGTTCCCCTTATTTTTGGGAAAAGAGGCAGAAATTCCTTGTATTTTGAAGCAAAATTGCAGAAACTCCCCTAATTTTGGGGTAAAAAGGCAGAAATTCCCTTTATTTTGGGTCAAAAATACAGAAATTCTCCTTATTTTGCGGCAAAAAGTCAGAAATTCCCCTTATTTTGGGGCAAAATTGAAGAACTTTCCCTTATTTGGGGCAAAAAGTAGAAATTTCCCTTATTTTGGGGCAAAATTTTAGAAATTTCTTTTGTTTTGGTACAGAATTGCAGAAATTTTTTTTATATTGTGGCAAAAAGGCTAAAATTCCCCATATTTTGGTGCAAAAAAACTGAAATTCCCCTTATTTTGAGGTTAAAGGCTGAAATTCCCCATATTTTGGGACTAAAAGGCAGAAATTTCCCTCATTTTGGGGCAAAAAGGCACAAATTTTACTTATTTTCGGGCAAAATTGCAGAAATTTCATTTATTTCAGGGCAAAAAGTCAGAAATTCCTTTTATTTTGGGACAAAAAGCAGAAATTTCTTTTATTTTGGTACAAAGTTGAAGAAATTTTTCTTATTTTGGAACAAAAAGGCAGAAATTCCCCATATTTTGGAGTAAAAGGTAGAAATTCCTCTTATTTTGAGGTAAAAATGATGAAATTCCCCTTATTTTAGGGCAAAAAGGCAAAAATTTCCTTTACTTTGTGGCAAAAAGGCAGAAATTCTTGTTAATTGGGGCACAAAAGCAGAAATTTTCCTTATTTGAAGGCAATAAGGCAGTAATTTCACATATTTTGTGGCAAAAAGGCAGAAATTCCCCTTATTTGGAGGTAAGATGCTGAAATTCTCTTTATTTTGGGCAAAAAGGCAGAAATTCCCCTTATTTTGGGACAAAATTGCAGAAATTTCACTTATTTCAGGGCAAAAAGTCAGAAATTTGCCTTATTTTGGGGCAAAAAGCAGAAATTCCCCTAATTTTGGGGCTAAAAATAGAAATTTCCCTTATTTTGGGGTAAAATTGGAGAAATTTCAAATATTTCAGGGCAAAAAGGCAGAAATTCCACTTAATTTCGGGCAATAAGGCAGAAATTTTCTGTATTTTGGAACAAAATCTCAGGAAATCCCCTTATATTGGTGCAAAAATGCAGAAATTCCCTTTATTTTGGTGCAATAAGACAGAAATTCCCCGTATTTTGAAGCAAAATTGCACAAATTCCCCTAATTTTGAGGGAAAATGCAGAAATTCACATAATTTTGGGGCAAAAAGACAGAAATTCTCCTTATTTCACGGCAAAATGTCAGAAATTCCCCTTATTTTGGGGCAAAATTGCAAAAATTTCCCTTATTTTGTGGCAAAATTGCAGAAATTTTTCTTATTTTGGGCAAAATTGCAGAAATTTCACTTATTTCAGGGAAAGAAGGGAGGAATTTTTCTTATTTTGGGGTAAAAAGGCAGAAATTTCATTTATTTTGGTACAAAATTGCAAAAATTTTCTTTATTTTGAGGCAAAAATGCAGAAATTCCCCATATTTTGGGGCAAAAAGGCAGAGATTCCCCTTATTATGAGGTAAAAAGGCTGAAATTCCTTTTATTTTGGGGCAAAAAGACAGAAATTCCCCTTATTTTGTGGCAAAAAGGCAGAAGTTTCCCTTATTTTGGGGCAAAAATCCAGAAATTTCCCTTATTTTGAGGCAAAATTGCAGAAATTTCCCTTATTTTCGGGCAAAATTTTAGAAATTTCTTTTATTTTGGTACAGAATTGCAGAAATTTTTCTTATTTTGTGGCAAAAAGGCAGAAATTCCCCATATTTTGGTGCAAAAAGGCTGAAATTCCTCTTTTTGAGGTAAAATGCTGAAATTCCCCATATTTTGGGGCAAAAAGGCAGAAATTCCCTACATTTTGGGGCAAAAAGTCACAAATTTCCCTTATTTTCGGGCAAAATTGCAGAAATTTCAATTATTTCAGGGCTAAAAGTCAGAAATTCTTTTTATTTTGGGGCAAAAAGCAGAAATTTCTTTTATTTTGGTACAAAGGTGAAGAAATTTTTCTTATTTTAGAACAAAAAGGCAGAAATTCCCCATATTTTGGGGCAAAAGGCAGAAATTCCCCTCATTTTGAGGTAAAAAGGCTGAAATTCTCCTTATTTTGTGGCAAAAAGGCAGAAATTCCCTTTATTTTGTGGCAAAAAGGTAGAAATTCCCATTAATTTGGGCAGAAAAGCAGAAACTTTCCTTATTTGGGGGCTATAATGCAGAAATTCCCCATATTTTGTGGCAAAAAAGCAGAAATTCCCCTTAATTGAAGGTAAAATGCTGAAATTCCCCTTATTTTGGGCAAAAGGCAGAAATTCCCCTTATTTTGGGGCAAAATTGCAGAAATTTCACTTATTTTAGGGAAAAAAGTCAGAAATTTGCCTTATTTTGTGGCAAAAAGCAGAAATTCCCCTAATTTTGGGGCCAAAAACAGAAATTACCCTTATTTTAGGGTAAAATTGCAGAAATTTCAAATATTTCAGTGCAAAAAGGCAGAAATTCCACTTAATTTTCGGCAATAAGGAACAAATTTCCTGTATTTTGGAGCAAAATCTCAGAAATTCCCCTTATATTGGTGCAAAAATGCAGAAATTCCTTTTATTTTGGTGTAATAAGGCAGAAATTCCCCGTGTTTTGAAGCAAAATTGCACAAATTCATCTAATTTTGAGGGAAAATGCAGAAATTCAAATTATTTTGGGGCAAAAAGACAGAAATTCTCCTTATTTCAGGGCATAACGTCAGAAATTCCCCTTATTTTGGGGCAAAATTGCAGAAATATCCCTTATTTTGTTGCAAAATTGCAGAAATTTTTCTTATTTTGGGCAAAATTGCAGAAATTTCAATTATTTCAGGGAAAGAACTTAGGAATTTCTCTTATTTTGGGGCAAAAGGGCAGAAATTTCTTTTATTTTGGTACAAAATTGCAGAAATTTTCTTTATTTTGGGGCAAAAATGCAGAAATTCCCCTGATTTTGTGGCAAAAAGGCAGAAATTTCCCTTATTTTGGGGCAAAATTGCAGAAATTTCACTTATTTCAAGGCAAAATTCAAAAATTCCTTTTATTTTGGGGCAAAAAACAGAAATTCCGTTTATTTTTGGGTAAAAAGGCTGAAATTTCACTTATTTTGAGGTAAAAAGGCAGAAATTACTCTTATTTTGGGGCTAAAATGAAGAAATTTCCCTTTTTTGTGGCAAAATTGCAGAAATTTTTCTTATTTTGGGCAAAATTGCAGAAATTTCACTTTTTTCAGGGAAAGAAGGCAGGAATTTCTCTTATTTTGGGGCAAAATGCAGAAATTTCTTTTATTTTGGTACAAAATTGCAGAAATTTTCTTTATTTTGGGGCAAAAATGCAGAAATTCCCCTTATTTTGTGGCAAAAAGGCCGAATTTACCCTTATTTTGGAGCAAAATTGCAGAAATTACACTTATTTCAAGGCAAAATTCAAAAATTCCTTTTATTTTGGGGCAAAAAGACAGAAATTCCCTTTATTTTTGGGTAAAAAGGCAGAAATTTCACTTATTTTGAGGTAAAAAGGCAGAAATTACTCTTATTTTGGGGCTAAAATGAAAAAATTTCCTTTTTTTGTTGCAAAAGTTATACATTCCCCTTATTTTCAGGCAAAAAAGCAGAAATTCCCCGCATTTTGGAACAAAATTGCAGAAATTCCCCTAATTGTGAGGCAAAACGGCTGAAATTCCCTATATGTTGGGGCAAAAAGACAGAAATTCTCCTTATTTTGTGGCAAAACTCAGAAATTCCACTTATTTTGGGGCAAAATTCCAGAAATTTCCCTTATTTTAGGGCACAAAGGCAGAAATTCCTAATATATTGTGGCAAAAACGCAGAAATTCCCCTTATTTTGAGGTAAAAAGGCTGTAATACCTCTTATTTGGGAGCAAAAAGGAAGAATTTTTCTTTATTTTGGGGCAAAATTGCAGAAATTTCACTTATTTCAGGGTAATAAGTCAGAAATTCCCCTTATTTTGGGGCAAAAAATACAGAAATTCCCTTTGTTTTGGCGTAAAAAAGAAAGAAATTCCACTTATTTAGAGGCAAAAGGCAGAAGTTCCTTTTAATTTGGCGCAAAAATGAAGAAATTTCCCTTTTTTATGGCAAAAAAATATGCATTTTCCTAATTTCCGGAAAAAAGGCAGAAATTCCCCTTATTTTGAAGCAAAATTGTAGAAATTCCCCTAATTTTGGGGCAAAAGGCAGACATTCCCTATATTTTGTGGCAAAAATCAGAAATTCCCCTTATTTTGGGGCAAAATTGCAGAAATTTCCTTTAATTTGGGGCAAAATTGCAGAAATTTACCTTATTTTGGGGCAAAATTGCAGAAATTTCCCTTATTTGAAGCAAAATTGCAGAAATTTGACTTATTTTCAGGTAAAAAGGCTGAAATTTTTTTTATTTTTGGGCAAAAAGTGAGAAATTCCTTTTATTTTGGGGCAAAATTGCAGAAATGTTTCTTATTTTGGGGCAAAAAGGCAGAAATTCCTTATATTTTGGGTCAAAAAGGCAGAAATTCCCCTTATTTTGGGATAAAATTGCAGAAATTTCCCTTATTTGGGGGCAAAAAGGCAGAAAATCCTTTTAATTTCGGGCAAAAAGGCAGAAATTCCCCGTATTTTGGAGCAAAATTGCAGAAATTCCCCTAATATCGGGGCAAAAATGCAGAAATTCCCTTTATTTGGGGCAAAAGCAGAAGTTCCCCTTATTTTTGGGAAAAGAGGCAGAAATTCCTTGTATTTTGAAGCAAAATTGCAGAAACTCCCCTAATTTTGGGGTAAAAAGGCAGAAATTCCCTTTATTTTGGGTCAAAAATACAGAAATTCTCCTTATTTTGCGGCAAAAAGTCAGAAATTCCCCTTATTTTGGGGCAAAATTGAAGAACTTTCCCTTATTTGGGGCAAAAAGTAGAAATTTCCCTTATTTTGGGGCAAAATTTTAGAAATTTCTTTTGTTTTGGTACAGAATTGCAGAAATTTTTTTTATATTGTGGCAAAAAGGCTAAAATTCCCCATATTTTGGTGCAAAAAAACTGAAATTCCCCTTATTTTGAGGTTAAAGGCTGAAATTCCCCATATTTTGGGACTAAAAGGCAGAAATTTCCCTCATTTTGGGGCAAAAAGGCACAAATTTTACTTATTTTCGGGCAAAATTGCAGAAATTTCATTTATTTCAGGGCAAAAAGTCAGAAATTCCTTTTATTTTGGGACAAAAAGCAGAAATTTCTTTTATTTTGGTACAAAGTTGAAGAAATTTTTCTTATTTTGGAACAAAAAGGCAGAAATTCCCCATATTTTGGAGTAAAAGGTAGAAATTCCTCTTATTTTGAGGTAAAAATGATGAAATTCCCCTTATTTTAGGGCAAAAAGGCAAAAATTTCCTTTACTTTGTGGCAAAAAGGCAGAAATTCTTGTTAATTGGGGCACAAAAGCAGAAATTTTCCTTATTTGAAGGCAATAAGGCAGTAATTTCACATATTTTGTGGCAAAAAGGCAGAAATTCCCCTTATTTGGAGGTAAGATGCTGAAATTCTCTTTATTTTGGGCAAAAAGGCAGAAATTCCCCTTATTTTGGGACAAAATTGCAGAAATTTCACTTATTTCAGGGCAAAAAGTCAGAAATTTGCCTTATTTTGGGGCAAAAAGCAGAAATTCCCCTAATTTTGGGGCTAAAAATAGAAATTTCCCTTATTTTGGGGTAAAATTGGAGAAATTTCAAATATTTCAGGGCAAAAAGGCAGAAATTCCACTTAATTTCGGGCAATAAGGCAGAAATTTTCTGTATTTTGGAACAAAATCTCAGGAAATCCCCTTATATTGGTGCAAAAATGCAGAAATTCCCTTTATTTTGGTGCAATAAGACAGAAATTCCCCGTATTTTGAAGCAAAATTGCACAAATTCCCCTAATTTTGAGGGAAAATGCAGAAATTCACATAATTTTGGGGCGAAAAGACAGAAATTCTCCTTATTTCACGGCAAAAAGTCAGAAATTCCCCTTATTTTGGGGCAAAATTGCAAAAATTTCCCTTATTTTGTGGCAAAATTGCAGAAATTTTTCTTATTTTGGGCAAAATTGCAGAAATTTCACTTATTTCAGGGAAAGAAGGCAGGAATTTTTCTTATTTTGGGGTAAAAAGGCAGAAATTTCATTTATTTTGGTACAAAATTGCAAAAATTTTCTTTATTTTGAGGCAAAAATGCAGAAATTCCCCATATTGTGGGGCAAAAAGGCAGAGATTCCCCTTATTATGAGGTAAAAAGGCTGAAATTACTTTTATTTTGGGGCAAAAAGACAGAAATTCCCCTTATTTTGTGGCAAAAAGGCAGAAGTTTCCCTTATTTTGGGGCAAAAATCCAGAAATTTCCCTTATTTTGGGGCAAAATTGCAGAAATTTCCCTTATTTTCGGGCAAAATTTTAGAAATTTCTTTTATTTTGGTACAGAATTGCAGAAATTTTTCTTATTTTGTGGCAAAAGGCAGAAATTCCCCATATTTTGGTGCAAAAAGGCTGAAATTCCTCTTTTTGAGGTAAAATGCTGAAATTCCCCATATTTTGGGGCAAAAAGGCAGAAATTCCCTACATTTTGGGGCAAAAAGTCACAAATTTCCCTTATTTTCGGGCAAAATTGCAGAAATTTCAATTATTTCAGGGCAAAAAGTGAGAAATTCTTTTTATTTTGGGGCAAAAAGCAGAAATTTCTTTTATTTTGGTACAAAGGTGAAGAAATTTTTCTTATTTTAGAACAAAAAGGCAGAAATTCTCCATATTTTGGGGCAAAAGGCAGAAATTCCTCTTATTTTGAGGTAAAAAGGCTGAAATTCTCCTTATTTTGTGGCAAAAAGGCAGAAATTCCCTTTATTTTGTGGCAAAAAGGTAGAAATTCCCATTAATTTGGGCAGAAAAGCAGAAACTTTCCTTATTTGGGGGCTATAATGCAGAAATTCCCCATATTTTGTGGCAAAAAAGCAGAAATTCCCCTTAATTGAAGGTAAAATGCTGAAATTCCCCTTATTTTGGGCAAAAGGCAGAAATTCCCCTTATTTTGGGGCAAAATTGCAGAAATTTCAATTATTTTAGGGAAAAAAGTCAGAAATTTGCCTTATTTTGTGGCAAAAAGCAGAAATTCCCCTAATTTTGGGGCCAAACACAGAAATTACCCTTATTTTAGGGTAAAATTGCAGAAATTTCAAATATTTCAGTGCAAAAAGGCAGAAATTCCACTTAATTTTCGGCAATAAGGCACAAATTTCCTGTATTTTGGAGCAAAATCTCAGAAATTCCCCTTATATTGGTGCAAAAATGCAGAAATTCCTTTTATTTTGGTGTAATAAGGCAGAAATTCCCCGTGTTTTGAAGCAAAATTGCACAAATTCATCTAATTTTGAGGGAAAATGCAGAAATTCAAATTATTTTGGGGCAAAAAGACAGAAATTCTCCTTATTTCAGGGCATAACGTCAGAAATTCCTTTTATTTTGGGGCAAAATTGCAGAAATTTCCCTTATTTTGTGGCAAAATTGCAGACATTTTTCTTATTTTGGGCAAAATTGCAGAAATTTCACTTATTTCAGGGAAAGAAGGCAGGAATTTCTCGTTTTTTGTGGCAAAAGGGCAGAAATTTCTTTTTTTTTTTGTACAAAATTCCAGAAATTTTCTTTATTTTGGGGCAAAAATGCAGAAATTCCCCTTATTTTGTGGCAAAAAGGCAGAAATTTCTCTTATTTTGGGGCAAAATTGCAGAAATTTCACTTATTTCAAGGAAAAATTCAAAAATTCCTTTTATTTTGGGGCAAAAAGACAGAAATTGCGTTTATTTTTGGGTAAAAAGGCAGAAATTTCACTTATTTTGAGGTAAAAAGGCAGAAATTACTCTTATTTTGGGGCTAAAATGAAGAAATTTACCTTTTTTGTGGCAAAATTGCAAAAATTTTTCTTATTTTGGGCAAAATCGCAGAAATTTCACTTATTTCAGGGAAAGAAGGAAGGAATTTCTCTTATTTTGGGGCAAAAAGGCAGAAATTTCTTTTATTTTGGTACAACATTGCAGAAATTTTCTTTATTTTGGGGCAAAAATGCAGAAATTCCCCTTATTTTGTGGCAAAAAGGCAGAAATTTTCCTTATTTTGGGGCAAAATTTCAGAAATTTTTCTTATTTTGGGCAAAATTGCAGAAAATTCACTTATTTCAGGGAAAGAAGGCAGGAATTTCTCTTATTTTGGGGCAAAAAGGCAGAAATTTCTTTTATTTTGGTACAAAATTGCAAAAATTTTCTTTATTTTGAGGCAAAAATGCAGAAATTCCCTATATTTTGGGGCAAAAAAGCAGAGATTCCCCTTATTATGAGGTAAAAAGGCTGAAATTCCTTTTATTTTGGGGCAAAAAGACAGAAATTCCCCTTATTTTGTGGCAAAAAGGAAGAAATTTCCCGTATTTTGGGGCAAAATTGCAGAAATTTCCTTTATTTTCGGGCAAAATTTTAGAAATTTCTTTTATTTTGGTACAGAATTGCAGAAATTTTTTCTTATTTTTGTGGCAAAAAGTCAGAAATTCCCCATATTTTGGTGCAAAAAGGCTGAAATTCCCCTTATTTTGAGGTAAAATGATGAAATTCCCCATATTTTGGGGCAAAAAGGCAGAAATTCCCTACATTTTGTGGCAAAAAAGCACAAATTTCCCTTTTTTTGGGCAAAATTGCAGAAATTTCATTTATTTCAGGGCAAAAAGTCAGAAATTCCTTTTATTTTGGGGCAAAAAGCAGAAATTTCTTTTATTTTGTTACAAAGGTGAAGAAATTTTTCTTATTTTGGAACAAAAAGGCAGAAATTCCCTATATTTTGGGGCAAAAGGCAGAAATTCCCCTTATTTTGAGATAAAAAGGCTGAAATTCTCCTTATTTTGGGGCAAAAAGGCAGAAATTCCCTTTATTTTGTGGCAAAAAGGCAGAAATTCCCATTAATTGGGGCAGAAAAGCAGAAAATTTCCTTATTTGGGGGCAATAATGCAGAAATTCCCCATATTTTGTGGCAAAAAGGCAGAAATTCTTTTTTTTTTGGAGGTAAAATGCTGAAATTCCCCTTATTTTGGGCAAAAGGCAGAAATTCCTTTTATTTTAAGGCAAAATTACAGAAATTTTACTTATTTTAGGGCAAAAAGTCAGAAATTTGCCTTATTTTTGGGCAAAAAGCAGAAATTCTCCTAATTTTGGGGCCAAAAACAGAAATTCCCCTTATTTTAGAGTATAATTGCAGAAATTTCAAATATTTCAGTGCAAAATGGCAGAAATTCCACTTAATTTTAGGCAATAAGGCACAAATTTTCTGTATTTTGGAGCAAAATCTCAGAAGTTCCCCTTATATTGGTGCAAAAATGCAGAAATTCCCTTTATTTTCGTGTAATAAGGCAGAAATTCCCCGTGTTTTGAAGCAAAATTGCACAAATTCATCTAATTTTGAGGAATAATGCAAAAATTCAAATTATTTTGGGGCAAAAAGACAGAAATTCTCTTTATTTCAGGGCATAACGTCAGAAATTCCCCTTATTTTGGGGTAAAATTGCAGAAATTTCCCTTATTTTGTGGCAAAATTGCAGAAATTTTTCTTATTTTGGGCAAAATTGCAGAAATTTCAATTATTTCAGGGAAAGAACTTAGGAATTTCTCTTATTTTGGGGCAAAAGGGCAGAAATTTCTTTTATTTTGGTACAAAATTGCAGAAATTTTCTTTATTTTGGGGAAAAAATGCAGAAATTCCCCTTATTTTGTGGCAAAAAGGCAAAAATTTCCCTTATTTTGGGGCAAAATTGCAGAAATTTCACTTATTTCAAGGCAAAAATCAAAAATCCTTTTTATTTTGGGGCAAAAAGACAGAAATTCCGTTTATTTTTGGGTAAAAAGGCAGAAATTTCACTTATTTTAAGGTAAAAAGAAAGAAATTACTCTTATTTTGGGGCTAAAATGAAGAAATTTTCCTTTTTTGTGGCAAAATTGCAAAAATTTTTCTTATTTTGGGCAAAATTGCAGAAATTTCACTTATTTCAGGGAAAAAAGGAAGGAATTTCTCTTATTTTGGGGCAAAAAGGCAGAAATTTCTTTACTTTTGGTACAACATTGCAGAAATTTTCTTTATTTTGGGGCAAAAATGCAGAAATTCCCCTTTTTTTGTGGTAAAAAGGCAGAAATTTCCCTTATTTTGGGGCAAAATTTCAGAAATTTTTCTTATTTTGGGCAAAATTGCAGAAATTTCACTTATTTCAGGGAAAGAAAACAGGAATTTCTCTTACTTTGGGGCAAAAAAGCAGAAATTTCTTTTATTTTGGTACAAAATTACAAAAATTTTCTTTATTTTGAGGCAAAAATGCAGAAATTCCCCATATTTTGGGGCTAAAAGGCAGAGATTCCCCATATTATGAGGTAAAAAGGCTGACATTCCTTTTATTTTGGGGCAAAAAGACAGAAATTCCCCTTATTTTGTGGCAAAAAGGCAGAAATTTCCCTTATTTTGGGGCAAAATTGCAGAAATTTTCCTTATTTTGGGGCAAAATTGCAGAAATTCTTTTTATTTTGGTGCAATAAGGCAGAAATTCCCCATATTTTGAAGCAAAATTGAAAAAATTCCCCTAATTTTGAGGGATAATGCAGAAATTCACATTATTTTGGGGCAAAAAGTCAGAAATTCTCCTTATTTCATGGCAAAAAGTCAGAAATTCCCTTTATTTTGGGGCAAAATTGCAGAAATTTCCCTTATTTTGTGGCAAAATTGCAAAAATTTTTCTTATTTTGGGCAAAATTGCAGAAATTTCACTTATTTCAGGGAAAGAAGGCAGGAATTTCTCTTGTTTTGGGGCAAAAAGGCAGAAATTTCTTTTATTTTGGTACAAAATTGCAGAAATTTTCTTTATTTTGAGGCGAAAATAGAGAAATTCCCCTTATTTTGTGGCAAAAAGGCAAAAATTTCCCTTATTTTGGGGCAAAATTGCAGAAATTTCACTTATTTCAAGGCAAAATTCAAAAATTCCTTTTATTTTGGGGCAAAAAGACAGAAATTCCGTTTATTTTTGGGTAAAAAGGCAGGAATTTCACTTATTTTAAGGTACAAAGAAAGAAATTACTCTTATTTTGGGGCTAAAATGAAGAAATTTTCCTTTTTTGTGGCAAAATTGCAAAAATTTTTCTTATTTTGGGCAAAATTGCAGAAATTTCACTTATTTCAGGGAAAAAAGGAAGGAATTTCTCTTATTTTGGGGCAAAAAGGCAGAAATTTCTTTACTTTTGGTACAACATTGCAGAAATTTTCTTTATTTTGGGGCAAAAATGCAGAAATTCCCCTTTTTTTGTGGTAAAAAGGCAGAAATTTCCCTTATTTTGGGGCAAAATTTCAGAAATTTTTCTTATTTTGGGCAAAATTGCAGAAATTTCACTTATTTCAGGGAAAGAAAACAGGAATTTCTCTTACTTTGGGGCAAAAAAGCAGAAATTTCTTTTATTTTGGTACAAAATTACAAAAATTTTCTTTATTTTGAGGCAAAAATGCAGAAATTCCCCATATTTTGGGGCTAAAAGGCAGAGATTCCCCATATTATGAGGTAAAAAGGCTGACATTCCTTTTATTTTGGGGCAAAAAGACAGAAATTCCCCTTATTTTGTGGCAAAAAGGCAGAAATTTCCCTTATTTTGGGGCAAAATTGCAGAAATTTTCCTTATTTTGGGGCAAAATTGCAGAAATTCTTTTTATTTTGGTGCAATAAGGCAGAAATTCCCCATATTTTGAAGCAAAATTGAAAAAATTCCCCTAATTTTGAGGGATAATGCAGAAATTCACATTATTTTGGGGCAAAAAGTCAGAAATTCTCCTTATTTCATGGCAAAAAGTCAGAAATTCCCTTTATTTTGGGGCAAAATTGCAGAAATTTCCCTTATTTTGTGGCAAAATTGCAAAAATTTTTCTTATTTTGGGCAAAATTGCAGAAATTTCACTTATTTCAGGGAAAGAAGGCAGGAATTTCTCTTGTTTTGGGGCAAAAAGGCAGAAATTTCTTTTATTTTGGTACAAAATTGCAGAAATTTTCTTTATTTTGAGGCGAAAATAGAGAAATTCCCCTTATTTTGTGGCAAAAAGGCAAAAATTTTCCCTTATTTTGGGGCAAAATTGCAGAAATTTCACTTATTTCAAGGCAAAATTCAAAAATTCCTTTTATTTTGGGGCAAAAAGACAGAAATTCCGTTTATTTTTGGGTAAAAAGGCAGGAATTTCACTTATTTTAAGGTACAAAGAAAGAAATTACTCTTATTTTGGGGCTAAAATGAAGAAATTTTCCTTTTTTGTGGCAAAATTGCAAAAATTTTTCTTATTTTGGGCAAAATTGCAGAAATTTCACTTATTTCAGGGAAAAAAGGAAGGAATTTCTCTTATTTTGGGGCAAAAAGGCAGAAATTTCTTTACTTTTGGTACAACATTGCAGAAATTTTCTTTATTTTGGGGCAAAAATGCAGAAATTCCCCTTTTTTGTGGTAAAAAGGCAGAAATTTCCCTTATTTTGGGGCAAAATTTCAGAAATTTTTCTTATTTTGGGCAAAATTGCAGAAATTTCACTTATTTCAGGGAAAGAAAACAGGAATTTCTCTTACTTTGGGGCAAAAAAGCAGAAATTTCTTTTATTTTGGTACAAAATTACAAAAATTTTCTTTATTTTGAGGCAAAAATGCAGAAATTCCCCATATTTTGGGGCAAAAAGGCAGAGATTCCCCATATTATGAGGTAAAAAGGCTGACATTCCTTTTATTTTGGGGCAAAAAGACAGAAATTCCCCTTATTTTGTGGCAAAAAGGCAGAGATTTCCCTTATTTTGGGGCAAAATTGCAGAAATTTTCTTTATTTTGGGGCAAAATTGCAGAAATTCTTTTTATTTTGGTGCAATAAGGCAGAAATTCCCCATATTTTGAAGCAAAATTGAAAAAATTCCCCTAATTTTGAGGGATAATGCAGAAATTCACCTTATTTTGGGGCAAAAAGTCAGAAATTCTCCTTATTTCATGGCAAAAAGTCAGAAATTCCCTTTATTTTGGGGCAAAATTGCAGAAATTTCCCTTATTTTGTGGCAAAATTGCAAAAATTTTTCTTATTTTGGGCAATTTTGCAGAAATTTCACTTATTTCAGGGAAAGAAGGCAGGAATTTCTCTTATTTTGGGGCAAAAAGGCAGAAATTTCTTTTATTTTGGTACAAAATTGCAGAAATTTTTTTTATTTTGAGGCAAAAATGCAGAAATTCCCCATATTTTGGGGCAAAAAAAACAGAGATTCCCCTTATTATGAGGTAAAAAGGCTGAAATTTCTTTTATTTTGGGGCAAAAAGACAGAAATTCCCCTTATTTTGCGGCAATAAGGCAGAAATTTCCCTTATTTTGGGGCAAAATTGAAGAAATTTCCCTTATTTTCAGGCAAAATTTTAGAAATTTCTTTTATTTTGGTACAGAATTGCAGAAATTTTTCTTATTTTGTTCCTAAAAGGCAGAAATTCCCCATATTTTGGTGCAAAAAGGCTGAAATTCCCCTTATTTTGAGGTAAAATGCTGAAATTCCCCATATTTTGGGGCAAAAAGGCAGAAATTCCCTACATTTTGGGGCAAAAAGGCACAAATTTCCCTCATTTTCGGTCAAAATTGCAGAAATTTCATTTATTTCAGGGCAAAAAGTCAGATATTCCTTTTATTTTGGGGCAAAAAGCAGAAATTTCTTTTATATTGGTACAAAATTGAAAAAATTTTCCTTATTTTGAAACAAAAAAGCAGAAATTCCCCATATTTTGGGGTAAAAGGCAGAAATTCCCCTTATTTTGAGGTAAAAAGGTTGAAATTCCCTTTATTTTAGGGCAAAAAGGTAAAAATTTTCTTTACTTTGTGGCAAAAATGCAGAAATTCTTGTTAATTCGGGCAGAAAAGTAGAAATTTTCCTTATTTGAAAGCAATAATGCAGAAATACCAAATATTTTGCGGCAAAAAGGCAGAAATTCCCCTTATTTGGAGGTAAAATGATGAAATTCCCCTTATTTTGGGCAAAAAGGCAGAAATTTCCCTTAATTTGGGGCAAAATTGCACACATTTCACATATTTTAGGGCAAAAAGCAGAAATTCTCCTAATTTTGGGGCCAAAAACAGAAATTCCCTTTATTTTGGGGTAAAATTGCAGAAATTTCAAATATTTCAGGGCAAAAAGGCAGAAATTCCACTTAATTTCAGGCAATAAGGCAGAAATTTTCTGTATTTTGAGCAAAATCTAAGAAATTCCTTTTATATTGGTGCAAAAATGCAGAAATTCCCTTTATTTTGGTGCAATAAGGCTAAAATTACCCATATTTTGAAGCAAAATTGCACAAATTCCCCTAATTTTGAGAGAAAATGCAGAAATTCACATTATTTTGGGGCAAAAGGACAGAAATTCTCCTTATTTCACGGCAAAAATTTAGAAATTCCCCTTATTTTGGGGCAAAATTGCAGAAATTTCCCTTATTTTGTTGCAAAATTGCAAAAATTTTTCTTATTTTGGTACAAAATTGCAGAAATTTTCTTTATTTTGAGGCAAAAATGCAGAAATTCCCCATATTTTGGGGCAAAAATGCAGAGATTCCCCTTATTATGAGGTAAAAAGGCTGAAATTCCTTTTATTTTGGGGCAAAAAGACAGAAATTTCCCTTATTTTGTGGCAAAATTGCAGAAATTCCCCTTATTTTGTGGCAAAAAGGCAGAAATTTCCCTTATTTTGGGGCAAAATTGCAGAAATTTCACTTATTTCAAGGCAAAATTCAAAAATTCCTTTTATTTTGGAGCAAAAAGACAGAAATTCCGTTTATTTTTGGGTAAAAAGGCAGAAATTTCACTTATTTTGAGGTAAAAAGGCAGAAATTACTCTTATTTTGGGGCTAAAATGAAGAAATGTCTCTTTTTTGTGGCAAAATTGCAGAAATTTCACTTATTTCAGGAAATGAAGGCAGGAATTTCTCTTATTTTGGTGCAAAAAGGCAGAAATTTCTTTTATTTTGGTACAACATTGCAGAAATTTTCTTTATTTTGGGGCAAAAATGCAGAAATTCCCTTTGTTTTGTGGCAAAAAGACAGAACTTTCCCTTATTTTGGGGAAAAATTGCAGAAATTCCCTTTATTTTGGTGCAAGAAGGCAGAAATTTCCCATATTTTGAAGCAAAATTGCACAAATTCCCTTAATTTTGAGGGAAAGTGAAGAAATTCACATTATTTTGGGGCAAAAAGACAGAAATTCTCCTTATTTCATGGCAAAAAGTCAGAAATTCCCCTTATTTTGGGGCAAAATTGCAGAAATTTCCCTTATTTTGTAACAAAATTGCAGAAATTTTTCTTATTTTGGGCAAAATTGCAGAAATTTCACTTATTTCAGGGAAAGAAGTCAGGAATTTCTCTTATTTTGGGGCAAAAAGTCAAAAATTTCTTTTATTTTGGTACAAAATTGCAGAAATTTTCTTTATTTTGAGGCAAAAATGCAGAAATTCCCCATATTTTTGGGCAAAAAGGCAGAGATTCCCCTTATTATGAGGTAAAAAGGCTTAAAATCCTTTTATTTTGAGGCAAAAAGACAGAAATTCCCCTTAATTTGTGGCAAAAAGGCAGAAATTTCCCTTATTTTGGGGAAAAATTGCAGAAATTTCCCTTATTTTGGGGAAAAATTTTAGAAATTTCTTTTATTTTGGTACAGAATTGCAGAAATTTTTCTTATTTTGTGGCAAAAAGGCAGAAATTCCCTATATTTTGGTGCAAAAAGGCTGAAATTCCCCTTATTTTGAGGTAAAATGCTGAAATTCCCCATATTTTGGAGCAAAAAGGCAGAAATTTCTCTTATTTTGAGGCAAAATTGCAGAAATTTCACTTATTTCAGGGTAATAAGTCAGAATTTTTTTTTTATTTTCGGGCAAAAAAGACAGAAATTCCTTTTGTTTTGGGGCAAAACTCAGAAATTCCACTTATTTTGAAGCAAAATTCCAGAAATTACCCCTTATTTTGGGGCAAAATTGCAATAATTTCACTTATTTTGGGGCAAAATTGCAGAAATTTCACTTATTTCAGGGGAAAAAAGCAGAAATTTTTTATTTTGGGGCAAAAAGGCAGAAATTTCTTTTATTTTGGTACAAAATTGCAGAAATTATTCTTATTTTGGGCAAAAATAAGAAATTTCCCATATTTTGGGGCAAAAATGCAGAAATTCCCCTTATTTTGAGGTAAAAAGCCTGAAATTCCTTTTATTTGGGGGCAAAAATTAAGAAATTCCCATTATTTTGGGGCAAAAAGCAGACATTTCCCTTATTTTGAAAAAAAATTTTAGAAATTTAACTTATTTCAGGGCAAAAATTAAGAAATTTTCCTTATTTTGGGTCAAAAAGGCAGAAATTCCCCTTATTTACAGGTAAAAAAGCTGAAATTCCCCTTATTTGGGGGCAAAAATGCAGGAATTTACCTTTTTTTGTGGCAAAATTGCAAAAATTTCACCTACTTCAGGGTAATAAATCAGAAATTTTCCATATTTTGGGCAAAAAAGACAGAAATTCCCTTTGTTTTGGGGGAGAAATACAGAAATTCCACTTATTTAGATGCAAAAAAGCAGAAATTCCCCTTATTTTGGAGCAAAAATGAAGAAATTTTCCTTTTTATGGCAAAAAGGTATGCATTCTTCTTATTTTCGGGCAAAAAGGCAGAAATTCCCCGTATTTTGCAGCAAAATTGCAGAAATTCCCCTAATTGTGGGGCAAAAAAGTAGAAATTCCCTATATGTTGGGGCAAAACGACAGAAATTCTCCTTATTTTGGGGCAAAATACAGAAATTCCACTTATTTTGGGGCAAAATTCCAGAAATTTCCCTTATTTTTGGACAAAATTACAGGAATTTAACTTATTTTGGGGCAAAATTGAAGAAATTTCACTTATTTCAGGGAAAAAAGGCAGAAATTTTCCTTATTTTGTGGCAAAAAGGCAGAAATTCCAAATATTTTTTGGCAAAAATGCAGAAATTCCTGTTATTTTGAGGTAAAAAGGCTGAAATTTTCCTTATTTGGGGGCAAAAAGGCAGAAATTTCCCTTATTATGGGGCAAAATTGCAGAAATTTCACTTATTTCAGGGTAATAAGTCAGAAATTTTCCTTATTTTGGGGCAAAAAATACAGAAATTCCCATTGTTTTGGGGGAAAAAGACAGCAATTCCTCTTATTTAGAGGCAAAAAAGCAGAAATTCCCCTTATTTTAAAGCAAAATTGCCGAAATTTTCCTTTTTTATGGCAAAAAGTTATGCATTCTTCTTATTTTCGGGCAAAAAGGCAGAAATTCCCCGTATTTTGCAGCAAAATATCAGAAATTCCTCTAATTGTGGGGCAAAAAGGCAGAAATTCCCTATATGTTGGGGCAAAAATACAGAAATTCTCCTTATTTTGGGGCAAAACTCAGGAATTCCACTTATTTTGAAGGAAAATTCCAGAAATTTCCTTATTTTGGGCAAAATTGCAGAAATTTCACTCATTTTGGGGCAAAATTGCAGAAGTTTCAATTATTTCTGGGAAAAAAAGGAGAAATTTTCTTATTTTGGGGCAAAAAAACAGAAATTTCTTTTATTATGGTACAAAATAGCAGAAATTTTTCTTATTTTTGGCAAAAAGGCAGAAATTTCCCATATTTTGGGTCAAAAATGCAGAAAATCCCCTTATTTTGAGGTAAAAAGGCTGAAATTCCCCTTATTTGGGGGCAAAAAGTAAGAAATTCCCCTTGTTTTGGAACAAAAAGCAGACATTTCCATTATTTTGTGGAAAAAATTTAGAAATTTAACTAATTTCAGGGCAAAAAGTCAGAAATTTTCCTTAATTTGGGGTAAAAAGGCAGAAATTCTTAATATTTTGTGGCTAAAATACAGATATTCCTATTATTTTGAGGTAAAAAGGCTGAAATTCCCCTTTTTTGGGGCCAAAAGGCAGAAATTTCCCTTATTTTGGCGTAAAATTGCAGAAATATTACTTACTTCAGGGTAATAAGTCAGAAATTTTCACTATTTTGGGGCAAAGAAGACAGAAATTCCCTTTGTTTTAGGGGAGAAAGACAGAAATTCCACTTATTTATAGGCAAAAAAGCAGAAATTTCCTTTATTTTGGAGCAAAAATGAAGAAATTTCACTTTTTATGGCAAAAAGGTATGCATTCTTCTTATTTTTGGGCAAAAAGGCAGAAATTCCCCGTATTTTGCAGCAAAATTGCAGAAATTCCCCTAATTGTGGGGCAAAAAGGCAGAAATTCCCTATATGTTGGGGCAAAAAGACAGAAATTCCCCTTATTTGGGGGCAAAAAGGCAGAAATTTCCCTTATTTTGAGGCAAAATTGCAGAAATTTCACTTATTTCAGGGTAATAAGTAAGAAATTTTCCTAATTTTGGGGCAAAAAAAGACAGAAATTCCCTTTGTTGGGGGAAAAAAAGAGAAATTCCACTTATTTAGAGGCAAAAAAGCAGAAATTCCCCTTATTTCGGAGCAAAAATGAAGAAATTTCCATTTTTTGTGGCAAAAGGTATACATTCCCCTTATTTTCGGGCTAAAAAGCAGAAATTCCCCGTATTTTGGAGCAAAATTGCAGAAATTCCCCTAATTGTTGGGCAAAACGGCAGAAATTCCTTATATGTTAGGGCAAAAAGACAGAAATTCTCCTTATTTTGAGGCAAAACTCAGAAATTCCACTTATTTTGGGGCAAAATTCCAGAAATTTCCCTTATTTGGGGCAAAATTACAGAAATTTAACTTTTTTTGGGGCAAAATTGCAGAAATTTCACTTATTTCATGGGAAAAAGCAGAAATTACCTTATTTTGGGGCAAAAACTTAGAAATTTCAAATATTTTGTAGCAAAAATGCAAAAATTCCCTTTATTTTGAGGTAAAAAGGCTGAAATTCCCCGTATTTGGTGGCAAAAAGGCAGAAATTTCCCTTATTTTGGAGCAAAATTGCAGAAATTTTACTTATGTCAGGGTAATAAGTCAGTAATTTTCCTTATTTTGGGGCAAAAAAGACAGAAATACCTTTGTTTTGGGGGAAAAAGACAGAAATTCCACTTATTTAAAGGCAAAAATGCAGATTCCCCTTATTATGGAGCAAAAATGAAGAAATTTCCTTTATTTATGGCAAAAAGGTATGCATTCTTCTTATTTTCATACAAAAAGGAAGAAAATTCCCGTATTTTGGAGCAAAATTGCAAAATTCCCCTAATTGTTGGGCAAAAAAGCAGAAATTCCGTATATGTTGGGGCAAAAAGACAGAAATTCTCCTTATTTTGGGGCAAAACTCAGAAATTCCACTTATTTTGAAGCAAAATTCCAGAAATTTCCCTCATTTTGGGGCAAAATTGCAATAATGTCAATTATTTTGGAGCAAAATTGCAGAAATTTCAATTATTTCAGGGGGAAAAAGCAGAAATTTTCTTATTTTGTGGCAAAAAGGCAGAAATTTCTTTTATTTTGGTACAAAATTGCAGAAATTTTTCTTATTTTGGGGCAAAAAGGCAGAAATTTCCCATATTTTGGGGCAAAAATGCAGAAATTCCCCTTATTTTGAGGTAAAATGGCTGAAATTCCCCTTATTTGGGGGCAAAACTTAAGAAATTCTCATTATTTTGGGGCAAAAAGCAGACATTTCTATTATTTTGGGAAAAAATTTTAGAAATTTAACTTATTTCAGGGCAAAAATTTAGAAATTTTCCTTATTTTGGGGCAAAAAGGCAGAAATTCCTAATATTTTTGGCAAAAATGCAGAAATTCCCTTTATTTAGAGGTAAAAAGGCTGAAATTCCCCTTATTTGGGGGCAAAAAAGCAGAAATTTCCCTTATTTTGCAGCAAAATTGCAGAAATTTCACTTACTTCAGGGTAATAAGTCAGAAATTTTCTTTATTTTGGGGAAAAAAGACAGAAATTCTTTTTGTTTTGGGGGAAAAAGACAGAAATTCCACTTATTTAGAGGCAAAAAAGCAGAAATTCTCCTTATTTTGGAGCATAAATGAAGAAATTTCCCTTTTTATGACATAAAGGTATGCATTCTTCTTATTTTCAGGCAAAAAGGCAGAAATTCCACGTATTTTGCAGCAAAAATGCAGAAATTCCCCTAATTGTCGGGCAAAAAGGCAGAAATTCCCTATATGTTGGGGCAAATAGACAGAAATTCTTTTTATTTTTGGGCAAAACTCAAAAATTCCACTTATTTTGGGGCAAAATTTCAGAAATTTCCCTTATTTTGGGGCTAAATTTCAGAAATTTAACTTATTTTGGGGCAAAATTGCAGAAATTTCACTTATTTCAGGGAAAAAAGCAGAAATTTTCCTTATTTTGTGGCAAAAAGGCAGAAATTCCTAATATTTTGTGGCAAAAATGCAGAAATTCCCCTTATTTTGAGGTAAAAAGGCTGAAATTCCTCTTATTTGGTGGCAAAAAGGCAGAAATTTCTCTTATTTTGGGGCAAAATTGCAGAAATTTCACTTATTTCAGGGTAATAAGTCAGAAATTTTCCTTATTTTGGGGCTAAAAATACAGAAATTCCCTTTGTTTTGGGGGAAAAAACAGAAATTCCACTTATTTAGAGGCAAAACAGCAGAAATTCCCCTTATTTTGGAGCAAAATTGCAGAAATTTCCCTTTTTTATGGCAAAAAGGTATGCATTCTTCTTATTTTCGGGCAAAAAAACAGAAATTCCCCGTATTTTGGAGCAAAATTGCAGAAATTCCCCTAATTGTGGGGCAAAAAGGCAGAAATTCCCTATATGTTGGGGCAAAAAGACAGAAGTTCTCCTTATTTTAGGGAAAAACACAGAAATTCCACTTATTTTGGGGGAAAATTCCAGTAATTTCCCTTATTTTGGGGCAAAATTGCAGAAATTTCACTCATTTTGGGGCAAAATTGCAGAAATTTCAATTATTTCAGGGAAAAAAAGCAGAAATTTTCTTATTTTGTGGCAAATACAGAAATTTCTTTTATTATGGTACAAAATAGCAGAATTTTTTTTATTTTGAACAAAAAGGCAAAAATTTCCCATATTTTGGGTCAAAAATGCAGAAATTCCCTCTTATTTTGAGGTAAAAAGGCTGAAATTCCTTTTATTTGGGGGCAAAAAGTAAGAAATTCCCTTTATTTTGAACAAAAAGCAGACATTTCCATTATTTTGGGGAAAAAATTAAGAAATATAACTTATTTCAGGGCAAAAATCAGAAATTTTCCTTATTTTCGGGCAAAAAGGCAGAAATTCTTAATCGTTTGTGGCAAAAATACAGAAATTCCTATTATTATGAGGTAAAAAGCCTGAAATTCCCTTATTTGGGGGCCAAAAGGCAGAAATTTCCCTTACTTTGGGGCAAAATTGCAGAAATTTCACTTACTTCAGGGTAATAAGTCAGAAATTTTCCTTATTTTGGGGCAAAAAAGACAGAAATTCCCTTTGTTTTGGGGGAAAAAGACAGAAATTCCACTTATTTATAGGCAAAAAAGCAGAAATTCCCCTTATTTTGGAGCAAAAATGAAGAAATTTTCCTTTTTTGTGGCAAAAGTTATACATTACACTTTTTTTCGGGCTAAAAAGCAGAAATTCTCCGTATTTTGAAGCAAAATTGCAGAAATTCCCCTAATTGTGGGGCAAAAAGTCAGAAATTTCTTATATGTTAGGGCAAAAAGACAGAAATTCTCCTTATTTTGGGGCAAAACTCAGAAATTCCACTTATTTTGGGGCAAAATTCCAGAAAATTCCCTTATTTTCGGGCAAAATTGCAGAAATTTAACTTATTTTGGGGCAAAATTGCAGAAATTTCACTTATTTCAGAAAAAAAGCAGAAATTTTATTATTTTGGGGCAAAAAAGGAGAAATTTCTTTTATTTTGGTACAAAATTGCAGAAATTTTTTTTCTTTTGGGACAAAAAGGCAGAAATTTTCCTTATTTTGGGGCAAAAATGCAGAAATTCCCCTTATTTTGAGGTAAAAAGACTGAAATTCCCCTTATTTGGCAGTAAAAAGGCAGAAATTTTCCTTATTTTGGGGCAAAAAAGACTGAAATTCCCTTTGTTTTGGGGGAAAAAGACAGAAATTCCACATATTTAGAGGCAAAAAAGCAGAAATTCCTCTTATTTTGGTGCAAAAATGAAGAAATTTCTATTTTTTATGGAAAAAAGGTATGCATTCTTATTTTGGGGCAAAAAGGCAGAAATTCCCCGTATTTTAAAGCAAAATTGCAGAAATTCCTATAGTTGTGAGGCAAAAAGGCAGAAATTTCCAATATGTTGGGGAAAAAAGACAGAAATTCTCCTTATTTTGGGGCAAAACTCAGAAATTCCACTTATTTTGGTGCAAAATTCCAGAAATTTTCCATATTTTGGGGTAAAATTGCAGAAATTTAACTTATTTTGGGGCAAAATTGCAGAAATTTTAATTATTTCAGGGATAAAAAGCAGAAATTTTCTTATTTTGGGGCAAAAAAAAGAAATGTCTTTTATTTTGGTACAAAATTGCAGACATATTTCTTATTTTGGGCAAAAAGGCAGAGATTTCCCATATTTTGGGTCAAAAATGCAGAAATTCCCCTTATTTTGTGGTAAAAAGGCTGAAATTCCCCTTATTTGGGGGCAAAAAGTAAGAAATTCCCCTTTTTTGGGGCAAAAAGCAGACATTTCCCTTATTTTGGGAAAAAATTTTAGAAATTTAACTTATTTCAGAGCAAAAAGTCAGAATTTTTTTTTATTTTGGGGCAAAAAAGCAGATATTCCTAATATTTTGTGGCAAAAATGCAGAAATTCCTTTTATTTTGAGGTAAAAAGGCTGAAATTCCCCTTATTTGGGGGCAAAAAGGCAGAAATTTCCCTTATTTTGGGGTAAAATTGCAGAAATTTCACTTACTTCAGGGTAATATGTAAGAAATTTTCCTTATTTTGTGGCAAAAAAGACAGAAATTCCCTTTGTTTTGGGGGAGAAAACAGAAATTCCACTTATTTAGAGGCAAAAAGCAGAAATTCCCCTTATTTTGGAGCAAAAATGAAAAAATTTCCCTTTTTTATAGCAAAAAGGTATGCAGTCTTCTTATTTTGGACAAAAAAACAAAAAATCCCCGTATTTTGGAGCAAAATTACAGAAATTCCCCTAATTGTGGGGTAAAAAGGCAGAAATTCCCTATATGTTGGGGCAAAA
The DNA here is from genome assembly GCF_963924665.1 of Micromys minutus. Classification (NCBI taxonomy): domain Eukaryota; kingdom Metazoa; phylum Chordata; class Mammalia; order Rodentia; family Muridae; genus Micromys; species Micromys minutus. The sequence goes on along the minus strand of NW_027667281.1, from coordinate 56,717 downwards.
AGACAGAAATTCTCCTTATTTTGGGGTAAAACTCAGATATTCCACTTAATTTGGAGCAAAATTCCAGAAACTTCCCTTATTTTGGGGCAAAATTGCAGAAATTTCACTTATTTCGTGGCAAAATTGCAGAAATTTCACTTATTTCAGAAAAAAAAGCAGAAATTTTCTTATTTTGTTGCAAAAAGGCAGAAATTTCTTTTATTTTGGTACAAAATTGCAGTAATTTTTCTTATTTTGAGACAAAAAGGCAGAAATTTTCCATATTTTGGGGCAAATATGCAGAAATTCTCATTATTTTGAGTTAAAGAGACTGAAATTCTCCTTTTTTGAGGGCAAAAAGGCAGAAATTTCCCTTATTTTGAGGCAAAATTGCAGAAATTTCACTTATTTCAGGGTAATAACTCAGAAATTTTCCTTATTTTGGGGCAAAAAAGACAGAAATACCCTTTGTTTTGGGGGAAAAAGACAGAAATTCCACATATTTAGAGGCAAAAAAGCAGAAATTCCTCTTATTTTGGTGCAAAAATGAAGAAATTTCTATTTTTTATGGAAAAAAGGTATGCATTCTTCTTATTTTGGGGCAAAAAGGCAGAAATTCCCCGTATTTTAAAGCAAAATTGCAGAAATTCCTATAGTTGTGAGGCAAAAAGGCAGAAATTTCCAATATGTTGGGGAAAAAAGACAGAAATTCTCCTTATTTTGGGGCAAAACTCAGAAATTCCACTTATTTTGGTGCAAAATTCCAGAAATTTTCCATATTTTGGGGTAAAATTGCAGAAATTTAACTTATTTTGGGGCAAAATTGCAGAAATTTTAATTATTTCAGGGATAAAAAGCAGAAATTTTCTTATTTTGGGGCAAAAAAAAGAAATGTCTTTTATTTTGGTACAAAATTGCAGACATATTTCTTATTTTGGGCAAAAAGGCAGAGATTTCCCATATTTTGGGTCAAAAATGCAGAAATTCCCCTTATTTTGTGGTAAAAAGGCTGAAATTCCCCTTATTTGGGGGCAAAAAGTAAGAAATTCCCCTTTTTTGGGGCAAAAAGCAGACATTTCCCTTATTTTGGGAAAAAATTTTAGAAATTTAACTTATTTCAGAGCAAAAAGTCAGAATTTTTTTTTATTTTGGGGCAAAAAAGCAGATATTCCTAATATTTTGTGGCAAAAATGCAGAAATTCCTTTTATTTTGAGGTAAAAAGGCTGAAATTCCCCTTATTTGGGGGCAAAAAGGCAGAAATTTCCCTTATTTTGGGGTAAAATTGCAGAAATTTCACTTACTTCAGGGTAATATGTAAGAAATTTTCCTTATTTTGTGGCAAAAAAGACAGAAATTCCCTTTGTTTTGGGGGAGAAAACAGAAATTCCACTTATTTAGAGGCAAAAAGCAGAAATTCCCCTTATTTTGGAGCAAAAATGAAGAAATTTCCCTTTTTTATAGCAAAAAGGTATGCAGTCTTCTTATTTTGGACAAAAAAACAAAAAATCCCCGTATTTTGGAGCAAAATTACAGAAATTCCCCTAATTGTGGGGTAAAAAGGCAGAAATTCCCTATATGTTGGGGCAAAAAGACAGAAATTCTCCTTATTTTGGGGTAAAACTCAGATATTCCACTTAATTTGGAGCAAAATTCCAGAAACTTCCCTTATTTTGGGGCAAAATTGCAGAAATTTCACTTATTTCGTGGCAAAATTGCAGAAATTTCACTTATTTCAGAAAAAAAAGCAGAAATTTTCTTATTTTGTTGCAAAAAGGCAGAAATTTCTTTTATTTTGGTACAAAATTGCAGTAATTTTTCTTATTTTGAGACAAAAAGGCAGAAATTTTCCATATTTTGGGGCAAATATGCAGAAATTCTCATTATTTTGAGTTAAAGAGACTGAAATTCTCCTTTTTTGAGGGCAAAAAGGCAGAAATTTCCCTTATTTTGAGGCAAAATTGCAGAAATTTCACTTATTTCAGGGTAATAAGTCAGAAATTTTCCTTATTTTGGGGCAAAAAAGACAGAAATACCCTTTGTTTTGGGGGAAAAAGACAGAAATTCCACTTATTTAAAGGCAAAAATGCAGAAATTCCCCTTATTTTGGAGCAAAAATGAAGAAATTTCCTTTATTTATGGCAAAAAGGTATGCATTCATCTTTTTTTCGTACAAAAAGAAAAAATTCCCCGTATTTTGGAGCAAAATTGCAAAATTCCCCTAATTGTTGGGCAAAAAAGCAGAAATTCCCTAAATGTTGGGGCAAAAAGACAGAAATTCTCCTTATTTTGGGGCAAAACTCAGAAATTCCACTTATTTTGAAGCAAAATTCGAGAAATTTCCCTCATTTTGGGGCAAAATTGCAATAATGTCAATTATTTTGGAGCAAAATTGCAGAAATTTCACTTATTTCAGGGGAAAAAAGCAGAAATTTTTATATTTTGTGGCAAAAAGGCAGAAATTTCTTTTATTTTGGTACAAAATTGCAGAAATTTTTCTTATTTTGGAGCAAAAATGCAGAAATTCCCCTTATTTTGAGGTAAAAAGGCTGAAATTCCCCTTATTTGGGGGCAAAAATTAAGAAATTCCCATTATTTTAGGGCAAAAAGCAGACATTTCTATTATTTTGGGAAAAAAGTTTAGAAATTTAACTTATTTCAGGGCAAAAATTCAGAAATTTTCCTTATTTTGGGGCAAAAATGCAGAAATTCCTAATATATTTGACAAAAATGCAGAAATTCCCCTTATTTAGAGGTAAAAAGGCTGAAATTCCTCTTATTTGAAGGCAAAAAAGCAGAAATTTCCCTTATTTTGCAGAAAAATTGCAGAAATTTCACTTACTTCAGGGTAATGTCAGAAATTTTCCTCATTTTGGGGCAAAAAAGACAGAAATTCCCTTTGTTTTGGGGGAGAAATACAGAAATTCCACTTATTTAGAGGCAAAAAAGCAGAAATTCTCCTTATTTTGGAGCATAAATGAAGAAATTTCCCTTTTTATGACATAAAGGTATGCATTCTTCTTATTTTCGGGCAAAAAGGCAGAAATTCCCCGTATTTTGCAGCAAAAATGCAGAAATTCCCCTAATTGTCGGGCAAAAAGTCAGAAATTCCCTATGTGTTGGGGCAAATAGACAGAAATTCTCCTTATTTTGGGGCAAAACTCAGAAATTCCACTTATTTTGGGGCAAAATTCCAGAAATTTCCCTTATTTTGGGGCAAAATTACAGAAATTTCACTTATTTTGGGGCAAAATTGCAGAAATTTCACTTATTTCAGGGAAAAAAGGCAGAAATTTTCCTTATTTTGTGGCAAAAAGGCAGAAATTCCTAATATTTTGTGGCAAAAATGTAGAAATTCCCCTTATTTTGAGGTAAAAAGGCTGAAATTCCTCTTATTTGGGGGCAAAAAGGCAGAAATTTTCCTTATTTTGGGGCAAAATTGCAGAAATTTCACTTATTTCAGGGTAATAAGTCAGAAATTTTCCTTATTTTGGGGCAAAAAATACAGAAATTCCCTTTGTTTTGGGGGAAAAAACAGAAATTCCACTTATTTAGAGGCAAAAAAGCAGAAATTCCCCTTATTTTGGAGCAAAATTGCAGAAATTTCCCTTTTTTATGGCAAAAAGGTTTGCATTCTTCTTATTTTCGGGCAAAAAACCAGAAATTCCATGTATTTTGGAGCAAAATTGCAGAAATTCCCCTAATTGTGGGGCAAAAAGGCAGAAATTCCCTATATGTTGGGGCAAAAAGTCAGAAATTCTCCTTATTTTAGGGCAAAACACAGAAATTCCACTTATTTTGGGGGAAAATTCCAGAAATTACCCTTATTTTGGGGCAAAATTGCAGAAATTTCACTCATTTTGGGGCAAAATTGCAGAAATTTCAATTATTTCAGGGAAAAAAAGCAGAAATTTTTTTATTTTGTGGCAAATACAGAAATTTCTTTTATTATGGTACAAAATAGCAGAATTTTTTCTTATTTTGGGCAAAAAGGCAGAAATTTCTCATATTTTGGATCAAAAATGCAGAAATTTTTCTTATTTTGAGGTAAAAAGGCTGAAATTCCCCTTATTTGGGGGCAAAAAGTAAGAAATTCCTTTTATTATTGAACAAAAAGCAGACATTTCCATTATTTTGGGGAAAAAATTAAGAAATATAACTTATTTCAGGGCAAAAAGTCAAAAATTTTTCTTATTTTCGGGCAAAATGCAGAAATTCTTAATCGTTTGTGGCAAAAATACAGAAATTCCTATTATTTTGAGGTAAAAAGCCTGAAATTCCCTTATTTGGGGGCCAAAAGGCAGAAATTTCCCTTACTTTGGGGCAAAATTGCAGAAATTTCACTTACTTCAGGGTAATAAGTCAGAAATTTTCCTTATTTTGGGGCAAAAAAGACAGAAATTCCCTTTTTTTGGGGGGGAAAAAGACAGAAATTCCACTTATTTATAGGCAAAAAAGCAGAAATTCCCCTTATTTTGGAGCAAAAATGAGGAAATTTCCCTTTTTTTTTTGGCAAAAGGTATACATTCCACTTTTTTTCGGGCTAAAAAGCAGAAATTCCCCGTATTTTGGAGCAAAATTGCAGAAATTCCCCTAATTGTGGGGCAAAAAGGCAGAAATTCCCTATATGTTAGGGCAAAAAGACAGAAATTCTCCTTATTTTGGGGCAAAACTCAGAAATTCCACTTATTTTGGGGCAAAATTCCAGAAAATTCCCTTATTTTCGGGCAAAATTGCAGAAATTTCACTTATTTTGGGGCAAAATTGCAGAAATTTCACTTATTTCACAAAAAAAAGCAGAAATTTTCTTATTTTGGGGCAAAAAGGCAAAAATTTCTTTTATTTTGGTAAAAAATTGCAGAATTTTTCTTATTTTGGGACAAAAAGGCAGAAATATCCCTTATTTTGGGGCAAAAATGCAGAAATTCCCCTTATTTTGAGGTAAAAAGACTGAAATTCCCGTTATTTGGCGGCAAAAAGGCAGAAATTTCTCTTATTTTGGGGCAAAATTGCAGAAATTTCACTTATTTCAGGGTAATAAGTCAGAAATTTTCCTTATTTTGGGGCAAAAAAGACAGAAATTCCCTTTGTTTTGGAGGAAAAACACAGAAATTCCACTAATTTAGAGGCAAAAAAGCAGAAATTCCCCTTATTTTGCAGCAAAATTGCAGAAATTTACCTTTTTTATGGCAATAAGGTAGGCATTCTTCTCATTTTCGGAAAAAGGCAGAAATTCCCCGTATTTTGGAGCAAAATTGCAGAAATTCCCCTAATTGTGGGGCAAAAAGGCAGAAATTCCCTATATGTTGGGGCAAAAAGGCAGAAATTCTCCTTATTTTGTGGCAAAACTCAGAAATTCCACTTATTTTGGGGCAAAATTCCAGAAATTTCCGTTATTTTGGGGCAAAATTGCAGAAATTTCATTAATTTTGGGGCAAAATTGCAGAAATTTCACTTATTTCATGGAAAAAAGCAGAAATTTTCTTATTTTGGGGCAAGAAATGCAGAAATTTCCTATATTTTGGTGCAAAAATGCAGAAATTCCCCTTATTTTGAAATAAAAAATCTGAAATTCCCCGTATTTGGGGGCAAAAAGGCAGAAATTTCCCTTATTTTTGGGCAAAATTGCAGAAATTTCACTTATTTCAGGGTAATAAGTCAGAAATTGTTTTTATTTTGGAGCAAAAAGGACATAAATTCCCTTTGTCTTGGGGGAAAAAGACAGAAATTCCACTTATTTAGAGGAAAAAAAGCAGAAATTCCCCTTATTTTGGAGCAAAAATGAAGAAATTTCCCTTTTTTATGGCAAAAAGGTATGCATTCTTCTTTTTTCGTACAAAAAGGCAGAAATTCCCTGTATTTTGAAGCAAAATTGCAGAAATTCCTCTAATTGTTAGGCCAAAAATTAGAAATTCCCTATATGTTGGGGCAAAAAGACAGAAATTCTCCTCATTTTGGGTCAAAACTCAGAAATTACACTTATTATGGGGCAAAATTCCAGAAATTTCCCTTATTTTGGGGCAAAATTGCAGAAATTTCACTTATTTCAGGAGAAAAAGGAGAAATTTTTTTATTTTGGGGCAAAAAGTCAGAAATTTCCCATATTTTGGGGCAAAAATGCAGAAATTCCCCTTATTTTGGAGCAAAAATGAAGAAATTTCCCTTTTTATGGCAAAAGGTATGCATTCTTCTTATTTTCGGGAAAGAAAGGCAGAAATTCCTCGTATTTTGGAGCAAAATTACAGAAATTCCCCTAATTGTGGGGCAAAAAGGCAGAAATTCCCTATATGTTGGGGCAAAAATACAGAAATTCTCCTTATTTTGAGGCAAAACTCAGAAATTCCACTTATTTTGGGGCAAAATTCCAGAAATTTCCCTTATTTTGGGGCAAAATTGCAGAAATTTCAGTTATTTTGGGGCAAAATTGCAGAAATTTCATTTATTTCATGGAAAAAAAGCAGAATTTTTCTTATTTTGGGCAAAAAGGCAGAAATTTTTCATATTTTGGGGCAAGAATGCAGAAATTCCCCTTATTTTGAGGTAAAAAGGCTGAAATTCCCATTATTTGGGGGCAAAAAGTAAGAAATTCCCATTATTTTGGGGCAAAAAGCAGACATTTCCCTTATTTTGGGGAAAAAATTTTAGAAATTTAACTAATTTCAGTGCAAAAAGTCAGAAATTTTCCTTATTTTGGGGCAAAAAGGCAGAAATTCCCAATATTTTGTGGCAAGAATGCAGAAATTCCCCTTATTTTGAGGTAAAAAGGCTGAAATTCTCCTTATTTGGGGGCAAAAAGGCAGAAATTTCCCTTATTTTGGGGCAAAATTGCAGAAACTTCACTTACTTCAGGGTAATAAGTCAGAAATTTTCCTTGTTTTGGGGCAAAAAAGACAGAAATTCCCTTTGTTTTGGGGGAAAAAGACAGAAATTCCACTTATTTAGAGGCAAAAAAGCAGAAATTCCCCTTATATTGGAGCAAAATTGCAGAAATTTTCCTTTTTTATTGCAAAAATGTATGCATTCTTCTTATTTTCAGGCAAAAAGGCAGAAATTCCCCGTATTTTGGAGCAAAATTGCAGAAATTCCCCTAATTGTGAAGCAAAAAGTCAGAAATTCCCTATATGTTGGGGCAAAAAGACAGAAATTCCACTTATTTTGGGGCAAAATTCCAGAAATTTCCTTTATTTTGGCGCAAAATTGCAGAAATTTCACTTATTTTGGGGCAAAATTGCAGAAATTTCACTTATTTCATGGAAAAAAGCAGAAATTTTCCTATTTTGAAGCAAAAAGGCAGAAATTTCCCATATTTTAGGGAAAAAATGCAGAAATTCCCCTTATTTTGAGGTAGAAAGGCTGAAGTTCCCCGTATTTGGGGGCAAAAAGGCAGAAATTTCCCTTATTTTGGGGCAAAATTGCAGAAATTTCACATATTTCAGTGTAATAAGTCAGAAATTTTCCTTATTTTGGGAATAAAAAGACAGAAATTCTTTTTGTTTTGGGGGAAAAGGAAAGAAATTCCACTTATTGGGAGGCAAAAAAGCAGAAATTCCCCATAATTAGAGGTAATAAGGCGGAAATTTTCCTTATTTGGGGGCAAAAGGCAGAAATTTCCCCTTATTTTGGGGCAAAATTGCAGAAATTTCACTTATTTCAGGGAAATAAGTCAGAAATTTTCCTTATTTTGGGGCAAAAAAGACAGAAATTCCTTTAGTTTTGGGGGAAAAAGACAGAAATTCCACTAATTTAGAGGCAAAAAAGCAGAAATTCCCCTTATTTTGGAGCAAAAATGAAGAAATTTCCCTTTTTATGGCAAAAAGGTATGCATTCTTCTTATTTTCGGGCAAAAAGGCAGAAATTCCCCGTATTTTGGAGCAAAATTACAGAAATTCCCCTAATTGTGGGGCAAAAAGGCAGAAATTCCCTATATGTTGGGGTAAAAATACAGAAATTTTCCTTATTTTGAGGCAAAACTCAGAAATTCCACTTATTTTGGGGCAAAATTCCAGAAATTTCCCTTATTTTGGGGCAAAATTGCAGAAATTTCACTTATTTCAGGGTAATAAGTCAGAAATTGTTTTTATTTTGGAGCAAAAAGGACAGAAATTCCCTTTGTCTTGGGGGAAAAAGACAGAAATTCCACTTATTTAGAGGAAAAAAAGCAGAAATTCCCCTTATTTTGGAGCAAAAATGAAGAAATTTCCCTTTTTTATGGCAAAAAGGTATGCATTCTTCTTTTTTCGTACAAAAAGGCAGAAATTCCCTGTATTTTGAAGCAAAATTGCAGAAATTCCTCTAATTGTTAGGCCAAAAATTAGAAATTCCCTATATGTTGGGGCAAAAAGACAGAAATTCTCCTCATTTTGGGTCAAAACTCAGAAATTACACTTATTTTGGGGCAAAATTCCAGAAATTTCCCTTATTTTGGGGCAAAATTGCAGAAATTTCACTTATTTCAGGAGAAAAAGGAGAAATTTTTTTATTTTGGGGCAAAAAGTCAGAAATTTCCCATATTTTGGGGCAAAAATGCAGAAATTCCCCTTATTTTGGAGCAAAAATGAAGAAATTTCCCTTTTTATGGCAAAAGGTATGCATTCTTCTTATTTTCGGGAAAGAAAGGCAGAAATTCCTCGTATTTTGGAGCAAAATTACAGAAATTCCCCTAATTGTGGGGCAAAAAGGCAGAAATTCCCTATATGTTGGGGCAAAAATACAGAAATTCTCCTTATTTTGAGGCAAAACTCAGAAATTCCACTTATTTTGGGGCAAAATTCCAGAAATTTCCCTTATTTTGGGGCAAAATTGCAGAAATTTCAGTTATTTTGGGGCAAAATTGCAGAAATTTCATTTATTTCATGGAAAAAAAGCAGAATTTTTCTTATTTTGGGCAAAAAGGCAGAAATTTTTCATATTTTGGGGCAAGAATGCAGAAATTCCCCTTATTTTGAGGTAAAAAGGCTGAAATTCCCATTATTTGGGGGCAAAAAGTAAGAAATTCCCATTATTTTGGGGCAAAAAGCAGACATTTCCCTTATTTTGGGGAAAAAATTTTAGAAATTTAACTAATTTCAGTGCAAAAAGTCAGAAATTTTCCTTATTTTGGGGCAAAAAGGCAGAAATTCCCAATATTTTGTGGCAAGAATGCAGAAATTCCCCTTATTTTGAGGTAAAAAGGCTGAAATTCTCCTTATTTGGGGGCAAAAAGGCAGAAATTTCCCTTATTTTGGGGCAAAATTGCAGAAACTTCACTTACTTCAGGGTAATAAGTCAGAAATTTTCCTTGTTTTGGGGCAAAAAAGACAGAAATTCCCTTTGTTTTGGGGGAAAAAGACAGAAATTCCACTTATTTAGAGGCAAAAAAGCAGAAATTCCCCTTATATTGGAGCAAAATTGCAGAAATTTTCCTTTTTTATGGCAAAAATGTATGCATTCTTCTTATTTTCAGGCAAAAAGGCAGAAATTCCCCGTATTTTGGAGCAAAATTGCAGAAATTCCCCTAATTGTGAAGCAAAAAGGCAGAAATTCCCTATATGTTGGGGCAAAAAGACAGAAATTCTCCTTATTTTGGGGCAAAACTCAGAAATTCCACTTATTTTGGGGCAAAATTCCAGAAATTTCCTTTATTTTGGCGCAAAATTGCAGAAATTTCACTTATTTTGGGGCAAAATTGCAGAAATTTCACTTATTTCATGGAAAAAAGCAGAAATTTTCTTATTTTGAAGCAAAAAGGCAGAAATTTCCCATATTTTAGGGAAAAAATGCAGAAATTCCCCTTATTTTGAGGTAGAAAGGCTGAAGTTCCCCGTATTTGGGGGCAAAAAGGCAGAAATTTCCCTTATTTTGGGGCAAAATTGCAGAAATTTCACATATTTCAGTGTAATAAGTCAGAAATTTTCCTTATTTTGGGAATAAAAAGACAGAAATTCTTTTTGTTTTGGGGGAAAAGGAAAGAAATTCCACTTATTGGGAGGCAAAAAAGCAGAAATTCCCCATAATTAGAGGTAATAAGGCGGAAATTTTCCTTATTTGGGGGCAAAAGGCAGAAATTTCCCCTTATTTTGGGGCAAAATTGCAGAAATTTCACTTATTTCAGGGAAATAAGTCAGAAATTTTCCTTATTTTGGGGCAAAAAAGACAGAAATTCCTTTAGTTTTGGGGGAAAAAGACAGAAATTCCACTAATTTAGAGGCAAAAAAGCAGAAATTCCCCTTATTTTGGAGCAAAAATGAAGAAATTTCCCTTTTTATGGCAAAAAGGTATGCATTCTTCTTATTTTCGGGCAAAAAGGCAGAAATTCCCCGTATTTTGGAGCAAAATTACAGAAATTCCCCTAATTGTGGGGCAAAAAGGCAGAAATTCCCTATATGTTGGGGTAAAAATACAGAAATTTTCCTTATTTTGAGGCAAAACTCAGAAATTCCACTTATTTTGGGGCAAAATTCCAGAAATTTCCCTTATTTTGGGGCAAAATTGCAGAAATTTCACTTATTTCAGGGTAATAAGTCAGAAATTGTTTTTATTTTGGAGCAAAAAGGACAGAAATTCCCTTTGTCTTGGGGGAAAAAGACAGAAATTCCACTTATTTAGAGGAAAAAAAGCAGAAATTCCCCTTATTTTGGAGCAAAAATGAAGAAATTTCCCTTTTTTATGGCAAAAAGGTATGCATTCTTCTTTTTTCGTACAAAAAGGCAGAAATTCCCTGTATTTTGAAGCAAAATTGCAGAAATTCCTCTAATTGTTAGGCCAAAAATTAGAAATTCCCTATATGTTGGGGCAAAAAGACAGAAATTCTCCTCATTTTGGGTCAAAACTCAGAAATTACACTTATTTTGGGGCAAAATTCCAGAAATTTCCCTTATTTTGGGGCAAAATTGCAGAAATTTCACTTATTTCAGGAGAAAAAGGAGAAATTTTTTTATTTTGGGGCAAAAAGTCAGAAATTTCCCATATTTTGGGGCAAAAATGCAGAAATTCCCCTTATTTTGGAGCAAAAATGAAGAAATTTCCCTTTTTATGGCAAAAGGTATGCATTCCTCTTATTTTCGGGAAAGAAAGGCAGAAATTCCTCGTATTTTGGAGCAAAATTACAGAAATTCCCCTAATTGTGGGGCAAAAAGGCAGAAATTCCCTATATGTTGGGGCAAAAATACAGAAATTCTCCTTATTTTGAGGCAAAACTCAGAAATTCCACTTATTTTGGGGCAAAATTCCAGAAATTTCCCTTATTTTGGGGCAAAATTGCAGAAATTTCAGTTATTTTGGGGCAAAATTGCAAAAATTTCATTTATTTCATGGAAAAAAGCAGAATTTTTCTTATTTTGGGCAAAAAGGCAGAAATTTTTCATATTTTGGGGCAAGAATGCAGAAATTCCCCTTATTTTGAGGTAAAAAGGCTGAAATTCCCATTATTTGGGGGCAAAAAGTAAGAAATTCCCATTATTTTGGGGCAAAAAGCAGACATTTCCCTTATTTTGGGGAAAAAATTTTAGAAATTTAACTAATTTCAGTGCAAAAAGTCAGAAATTTTCCTTATTTTGGGGCAAAAAGGCAGAAATTCCCAATATTTTGTGGCAAGAATGCAGAAATTTTCCTTATTTTGAGGTAAAAAGGCTGAAATTCTCCTTATTTGGGGGCAAAAAGGCAGAAATTTCCCTTATTTTGGGGCAAAATTGCAGAAACTTCACTTACTTCAGGGTAATAAGTCAGAAATTTTCCTTGTTTTGGGGCAAAAAAGACAGAAATTCCCTTTGTTTTGGGGGAAAAAGACAGAAATTCCACTTATTTAGAGGCAAAAAAGCAGAAATTCCCCTTCTATTGGAGCAAAATTGCAGAAATTTTCCTTTTTTATGGCAAAAATGTATGCATTCTTCTTATTTTCGGGCAAAAAGGCAGAAATTCCCCGTATTTTGGAGCAAAATTGCAGAAATTCCCCTAATTGTGAAGCAAAAAGGCAGAAATTCCCTATATGTTGGGGCAAAAAGACAGAAATTCTCCTTATTTTGGGGCAAAACTCAGAAATTCCAATTATTTTGGGGCAAAATTCCAAAAATTTCATTTAATATGGCGCAAAATTGCAGAAATTTCACTTATTTTGGGGCAAAATTGCAGAAATTTCACTTATCTCATGGAAAAAAGCAGAAATTTTCTTATTTTGGGGCAAAAAGGCAGAAATTTCCCATATTTTGGGGAAAAAATGCAGAAATTCCCCTTATTTTGAGGTAAAAAGGCTGAAGTTCCCCGTATTTGGGGGCAAAAAGGCAGAAATTTCCCTTATTTTGGGGCAAAATTGCAGAAATTTCACATATTTCAGTGTAATTAGTCAGAAATTTTCCTTATTTTGGGAAAAAAAGACAGAAATTCTTTTTGTTTTGGGGGAAAAGGAAAGAAATTCCACTTATTGGGAGGCAAAAAAGCAGAAATTCCCCATAATTAGAGGTAATAAGGCTGAAATTTTCCTTATTTGGGGGCAAAAGGCAGAAATTTCCCCTTATTTTGGGGCAAAATTGCAGAAATTTCACTTATTTCAGGGAAATAAGTCAGAAATTTTCCTTATTTTGGGGCAAAAAAGACAGAAATTCCTTTAGTTTTGGGGGAAAAAGACAGAAATTCCACTAATTTAGAGGCAAAAAAGCAGAAATTCCCCTTATTTTGGAGCAAAAATGAAGAAATTTCCCTTTTTATGGCAAAAAGGTATGCATTCTTCTTATTTTCGGGCAAAAAGGCAGAAATTCCCCGTATTTTGGAGCAAAATTACAGAAATTCCCCTAATTGTGGGGCAAAAAGGCAGAAATTCCCTATATGTTAGGGTAAAAATACAGAAATTTTCCTTATTTTGAGGCAAAACTCAGAAATTCCACTTATTTTGGGGCAAAATTCCAGAAATTTCCCTTATTTTGGGGCAAAATTGCAGAAATTTCACTTATTTCAGGGTAATAAGTCAGAAATTGTTTTTATTTTGGAGCAAAAAGGACAGAAATTCCCTTTGTCTTGGGGGAAAAAGACAGAAATTCCACTTATTTAGAGGAAAAAAAGCAGAAATTCCCCTTATTTTGGAGCAAAAATGAAGAAATTTCCCTTTTTTATGGCAAAAAGGTATGCATTATTTTTTTTTTCGTACAAAAAGGCAGAAAATCCCTGTATTTTGAAGCAAAATTGCAGAAATTCCTCTAATTGTTAGGCCAAAAATTAGAAATTCCCTATATGTTGGGGCAAAAAGACAGAAATTCTCCTCATTTTGGGTCAAAACTTAGAAATTACACTTATTTTGGGGCAAAATTCCAGAAATTTCCCTTATTTTGGGACAAAATTGCAGAAATTTCACTTATTTCAGGAGAAAAAGGAGAAATTTTTTTATTTTGGGGCAAAAAGTCAGAAATTTCCCATATTTTGGGGCAAAAATGCAGAAATTCCCCTTATTTTGGAGCAAAAATGAAGAAATTTCCCTTTTAATGGCAAAAGGTATGCATTCTTCTTATTTTCGGGAAAGAAAGGCAGAAATTCCTCGTATTTTGGAGCAAAATTACAGAAATTCCCCTAATTGTGGGGCAAAATGCAGAAATTCCCTATATGTTGGGGCAAAAATACAGAAATTCTCCTTATTTTGAGGCAAAACTCAGAAATTCCACTTATTTTGGGGCAAAATTCCAGAAATTTCCCTTATTTTGGGGCAAAATTGCAGAAATTTCAGTTATTTTGGGGCAAAATTGCAGAAATTTCATTTATTTCATGGAAAAAAAGCAGAATTTTTCTTATTTTGGGCAAAAAGGCAGAAATTTTTCATATTTTGGGGCAAGAATGCAGAAATTCCCCTTATTTTGAGGTAAAAAGGCTGAAATTCCCATTATTTGGGGGCAAAAAGTAAGAAATTCCCATTATTTTGGGGCAAAAAGCAGACATTTCCCTTATTTTGGGGAAAAAATTTTAGAAATTTAACTAATTTCAGTGCAAAAAGTCAGAAATTTTCCTTATTTTGGGGCAAAAAGGCAGAAATTCCCAATATTTTGTGGCAAGAATGCAGAAATTCCCCTTATTTTGAGGTAAAAAGGCTGAAATTCTCCTTATTTGGGGGCAAAAAGGCAGAAATTTCCCTTATTTTGGGGCAAAATTGCAGAAACTTCACTTACTTCAGGGTAATAATTCAGAAATTTTCCTTGTTTTGGGGCAAAAAAGACAGAAATTCCCTTTGTTTTGGGGGAAAAAGACAGAAATTCCACTTATTTAGAGGCAAAAAAGCAGAAATTCCCCTTATATTGGAGCAAAATTGCAGAAATTTTCCTTTTTTATGGCAAAAATGTATGCATTCTTCTTATTTTCAGGCAAAAAGGCAGAAATTCCCCGTATTTTGGAGCAAAATTGCAGAAATTCCCCTAATTGTGAAGCAAAAAGGCAGAAATTCCCTATATGTTGGGGCAAAAAGACAGAAATTCTCCTTATTTTGGGGCAAAACTCAGAAATTCCACTTATTTTGGGGCAAAATTCCAGAAATTTCCTTTATTTTGGCGCAAAATTGCAGAAATTTCACTTATTTTGGGGCAAAATTGCAGAAATTTCACTTATTTCATGGAAAAAAGCAGAAATTTTCTTATTTTGAAGCAAAAAGGCAGAAATTTCCCATATTTTAGGGAAAAAATGCAGAAATTCCCCTTATTTTGAGGTAGAAAGGCTGAAGTTCCCCGTATTTGGGGGCAAAAAGGCAGAAATTTCCCTTATTTTGGGGCAAAATTGCAGAAATTTCACATATTTCAGTGTAATAAGGCAGAAATTTCCTTATTTTGGGAATAAAAAGACAGAAATTCTTTTTGTTTTGGGGGAAAAGGAAAGAAATTCCACTTATTGGGAGGCAAAAAAGCAGAAATTCCCCATATTTAGAGGTAATAAGGCTGAAATTTTCCTTATTTGGGGGCAAAAGGCAGAAATTTCCCCTTATTTTGGGGCAAAATTGCAGAAATTTCACTTATTTCAGGGTAATAAGTCAGAAATTTTCCTTATTTTGGAGCAAAAAAGACAGAAATTCCCTTTGTTTTGGGGGAAAAAGACAGAAATTCCACTAATTTAGAGGCAAAAAGGCAGAAATTCCCCATATTTTGGAGCAAAATTGCAGAAATTTCCCTAATTGTGGGGCAAAAAGGCAGACATTCCCTATATGTTGGGGCAAAAAGGCAGAAATTCTCCTTATTTTGAGGCAAAACTCAGAAATTCCACTTATTTTGGGGCAAAATTCCAGAAATTTCCGTATTTGGGGGCAAAATTGCAGAAATTTCATTAATTTTGGGGAAAAATTGCAGAAATTTCACTTATTTCATGGAAAAAGAAATTTTCTTAATTTGGGGCAAAAAGGCAGAAATTTCCAATATTTTGGTGCAAAAATGCAGAAATTCACTTATTTTGAAATAAAAAGTCCCGAATTCCCCGTATTTGGGGGCAAAAAGGCAGAAATTACCCTTATTTTGGGGCAAAATTGCAGAAATTTCACTTATTTCAGGGTAATAAGTCAGAGATTGTTTATATTTTGGAGCAAAAAAGACAGAAATTCCCTTTGTTTTGGGAGAAAAAGACAGAAATTCCACTTATTTAGAGGAAAAGAAGCAGAAATTCCCCTTATTTTGGAGCAAAAATGACGAAATTTCCCTTTTTTATGGCAAAAAGGTATGCATTCTTCTTATTTTCGTACAAAAAGGCAGTAATTCCCTGTATTTTGGAGCAAAATTGCAGAAATTCCCCTAATTGTTAGGCAAAAAAGCAGAAATTTCCTATATGATGGGGCAAAAAGACAGAAATTCTCCTCATTTTGGGTCAAAACTCAGAAATTCCACTTATTTTGGGGCAAAATTCCAGAAATTTCCCTTATTTTGGGGCAAAATTGCAGAAATTTCACTTATTTCAGAGGAAAAAATGAGAAATTTTCTTATTTTGGGGCAAAAAGTCAGAAATTTCTCATATTTTGGGGCAAAAATGCAGAAATTCCCCTTATTTTGAGGTAAAAAGGCTGAAATTCCCCTTATTTGGGGGCAAAAAGTAAAAAATTCGCATTATTTGGGGGCAAAAAGCAGACATTTCCCTTATTTTGTGGAAAATTTTAGAAATTTAACTTATTTCAGGGCAAAACGTCAGTAATTTTCCTTTTTTTAGGGCAAAAAGGCAGAAATTCCCAATATTTTGTGGCAAGAATGCAGAAATTCCCATTATTTTGAGGTAAAAAGGCTGAAATTCCCCTTATTTGGGAGCAAAAAGGCAAAAATTTCCCTTATTTTGGAGCAAAATTGCAGAAATTTCACTTACTTCAGGGTAATAAGTCAGAAATTTTCCTTATTTTGGGGCAAAAAAGACAGAAATTCCCTTTGTTTTTGGGGAAAAAGACAGAAATTCCACTTATTTAAAGACAAAAAAGCAGAAATTCCCCTTATTTTGGAGCAAAAATGAAGAAATTTCCTTTTTATATGGCAAAAATGTATGCATTCTTTTTATTTTCGTACAAAAAGGCAGAAATTCCCCGTATTTTGGAGCAAAATTGCAAAAATTCCCCTAATTGTTGGGCAAAAAAGCAGAAATTCCTTATATGTTGGGGCAAAAAGACAAAAATTCTCCTTATTTTGGGGCAAAACTCAGAAATTCCACTTATTTTGATGCATAATTCCAGAAATTTCCCTTATTTTGGGGCAAAATTGCAATAATTTCCCTTATTTTGGGGCAAAATTGCAGAAATTTCACTTATTTCAGTGTAATAAGGCAGAAATTTCCTTATTTTGGGAATAAAAAGACAGAAATTCTTTTTGTTTTGGGGGAAAAGGAAAGAAATTCCACTTATTGGGAGGCAAAAAAGCAGAAATTCTCCATATTTAGAGGTAATAAGGCTGAAATTTTCTTTATTTGGGGGCAAAAGGCAGAAATTTCCCCTTATTTTGGGGCAAAATTGCAGAAATTTCACTTATTTCAGGGTAATAAGTCAGAAATTTTCCTTATTTTGGGGCAAAAAAGACAGAAATTCCCTTTGTTTTGGGGGAAAAAGACAGAAATTCCACTAATTTAGAGGCAATAAAGCAGAAATTCCCCTTATTTTGGAGCAAAAATGAAGAAATTTCCCTTTTATGGCAATAAGGTAGGCATTCTTCTTATTTTCGGGCAAAAAGGCAGAAATTACCCGTATTTTGGAGCAAAATTGCAGAAATTCCCCTAATTGTGGGGCAAAAAGGCAGAAATTCCCTATATGTTGGGGCAAAAAGGCAGAAATTCTCCTTATTTTGAGGCAAATCTCAGAAATTCCACTTATTTTGGGGCAAAATTCCAGAAATTTCCCTTATTTTGGGGCAAAATTCCAGAAATTTCACTTATTTTGGGGTAAAATTGCAGAAATTTCACTTATTTCATGGAAAAAAGCAGAATTTTTCTTATTTTGGGCAAAAAGGCAGAAATTTCCCATACTTTGGGGCAAGAATGCAGAAATTCCCCTTATTTTGAGGTAAAAATGCTTAAATTCCCATTATTTGGGGGCAAAAAGTAAGAAATTTTCATTATTTTGGGGCAAAAAGCAGACATTTACCTTATTTTGGGGAAAAATTTTAGAAATTTAACTTATTTCAGTGCAAAAAGTCCGAAATTTTCTTTATTTTGGGGCAAAAAGGCAGAAATTCCCAATATTTTGTGGCAAGAATGCAGAAATTCCCCTTATTTTGAGGTGAAAAGGCTGAAATTCCCCTTATTTGGGGGCAAAAAGGCAGAAATTTCCCTTATTTTGGGGCAAAATTGCAGAAACTTCACTTACTTCAGGGTAATAAGTCAGAAATTTTCCTTGTTTTGGGGCAAAAAAGACAGAAATTCCCTTTGTTTTGGAGGGAAAATACAGAAATTCCACTTATTTAGAGGCAAAAAAGCAGAAATTCCCCTTATATTGGAGCAAAATTGCAGAAATTTTCCTTTTTTATGGCAAAAATGTATGCATTCTTCTTATTTTTAGGCAAAAAGTCAGAAATTCCCCGTATTTTGGATCAAAATTGCAGAAATTCCTGTACTTGTGAAGCAAAAAGGCAGAAATTCCCTATATGTTGGGGCAAAAAGACAGAAATTCTCCTCATTTTGGGGCAAAACTCAGAAATTCCACTTATTTTGGGGCAAAATTCCAGAAATTTCCTTTATTTTGGCGCAAAATTGCAGAAATTTCACTTATTTTGGGGCAAAATTGCAGAAATTTCACTTATTTCATGGAAAAAAGCAGAAATTTTCTTATTTTGGGGCAAAAAGGCAGAAATTTCCCATATTTTGGGGAAAAAATGCAGAAATTCCCCTTATTTTGAGGTAAAAATGCTGAAGTTCCCCGTATTTGGGGGCAAAAAGGCAGAAATTTCCCTTATTTTGGGGCAAAATTGCAGAAATTTCACATATTTCAGTGTAATAAGTCAGAAATTTTCCTTATTTTGGGAATAAAAAGACAGAAATTCTTTTTGTTTTGGGGGAAAAGGAAAGAAATTCCACTTACTGGGAGGCAAAAAAGCAGAAATTCCCCATAGTTAGAGGTAATAAGGCTGAAATTTTCCTTATTTGGGGGCAAAAGGCAGAAATTTCCCCTTATTTCGGGGCAAAATTGCAGAAATTTCACTTATTTCAGGGTAATAAGTCAGAAATTTTCCTTATTTTGGGGCAAAAAAGACAGAAATTCCCTTTGTTTTGGGGGAAAAAGACAGAAATTCCACTAATTTAGAGGCGAAAAAGGAGAAATTCCCCTTATTTTGGAGCAAAAATGAAGAAATTTTTCTTTTTATGGCAAAAAGGTATGCATTCTTCTTATTTTCGGGCAAAAAGGCAGAAATTCCCCGTATTTTGGAGCAAAATTACAGAAATTCCCCTAATTGTAGGAAAAAAGGCAGAAATTCCCTATATGTTGGGGCAAAAATACAGAAATTCTCCTTATTTTGAGGCAAAACTAAGAAATTCCACTTATTTTGGGGCAAAATTCCAGAAATTTCCGTTATTTTGGGGCAAAATTGCAGAAATTTCACTTATTTCATGGAAAAAAAGCAGAATTTTTCTTATTTTGGGCAAAAGGCAGAAATTTCCCATATTTTGGGGGAAGAATGCAGAAATTCCCCTTATTTTGAGGTAAAAAGGCTGAAATTCCCATTATTTGGGTGCAAAAAGTAAGAAATTCCCATTATTTTGGGGCAAAAAGCAGACATTTCCCTTATTTTGGGGAAAAATTTTAGAAATTTAACTTATTTCAGTGCAAAAAGTCAGAAATTTTCCTTATTTTGGGGCATAAAGGAAGAAATTCCCAATATTTTGTGGCAAGAATGCAGAAATTCCCCTTATTTTGAGGTAAAAAGGCTGAAATTCCCCTTATTTGGGGGCAAAAAGGCAGAAATTTCCCGTATTTTGGGGCAAAATTGCAGAAACTTCACTAACTTCAGGGTAATAAGTCAGAAATTTTCCTTGTTTTGGGGCAAAAAAGACAGAAATTCCCTTTGTTTTGGGGGAAAAAGACAGAAATTCCACTTATTTAGGGGCAAAAAAGCAGAAATTACCCTTATATTGGAGCAAAATTGCAGAAATTTACCTTTTTTATGGCAAAAAGGTATGCATTCTTCTTATTTTCGGGCAAAAAGGCAGAAGTTCCCCGTATTTTGGAGCAAAATTGCAGAAATTCCCCTAATTGTGAAGCAAAAATGCAAAATTCTCTATATGTTGGGGCAAAAAGACAGAAATTCTCCTTATTTTGGGGCAAAACTCAGAAATTCCACTTATTTTGGGGCAAAATTCCAGAAATTTCCCTTATTTTGGGGCAAAATTGCAAATTTCACTTATTTTGGGGCAAAATTGCAGAAATTTCACTCATTTCATGGAAAAAAGCAGAAATTTTCTTATTTTGGGGCAAAAAGGCAGAAATTTCCCATATTTTGGGGAAAAAATGCAGAAATTCCCCTTATTTTGAGGTAAAAAGGCTGAAGATCCCCGTATTTGGGGGCAAAAAGGCAGAAATTTCCCTTATTTTGGGGCAAAATTGCAGAAATTTCACTTATTTCAGTGTAATAAGTCAGAAATTTTCCTTATTTTAGTAATAAAAAGACAGAAATTCTTTTTGTTTTGGGGGAAAAGGAAAGAAATTCCACTTATTGGAAGGCAAAAAAGCAAAAATTCCCCATATTTAGAGATAATAAGGCTGAAATTTTCTTTATTTGAGGGCAAAAGGCAGAAATTTCCCCTTATTTTTGGGCAAAATTGCAGAAATTTCACTTATTTCAGGGTAATAAGTCAGAAATTTTCCTTATTTTGGGGCAAAAAAGACAGAAATTCCCTTTGTTTTGGGGGAAAAGACAGAAATTCCACTTATTTAGAGACAAAAAAGCAGAAATTCCCCTTATTTTGGAGCAAAATTGCAGAAATTTCCTTTTTATGGCAAAAAGGTATGCATTCTTCTTATTTTCGGGCAAAAAGGCAGAAATTCCCCATATTTTGGAGCAAAATTGCAGAAATTCCCCTAATTGTGGGGCAAAAAGGCAGAAATTCCCTATATGTTGGGGCAAAAAGACAGAAATTTTCCTTATTTTGGGGCAAAACACAGAAATTCCACTTATTTTGGGGGAAAATTCCAGAAATTTCCCTTATTTTGGGTCAAAATTGCAGAAATTTCACTCATTTTGGGGCAAAATTGCAGAAATTTCAATTATTTCAGGGCAAAGAAGCAGAAATTTCTTTTATTATGGTACAAAATAGCAGAAATTTTTCTTATTTTGTGCAAAAAGGCAGAAATTTCACATATTTTGGGTCAAAAATGCAGAAATTCTCCTTATTTTGAGGTAAAAAGGCTGAAAATCCCCTTATTTGGGGGGAAAAGTAAGAAATTCCCCTTATTTTGTGGCAAAAAGCAGACATTTCCATTATTTTGGGGAAAAAATTTAGAAATTTAACTTATTTCAGGGCAAAAAGTCAGAAATTTTCCTTATTTTGGGGCAAAAAGGCAGAAATTCTTAATCGGTTGTGGCAAAAATACAGAAATTTTTATTATTTTGAGGTAAAAAGGCTGAAATTCTTCATATTTGGGTGCCAAAAGGCAGAAATTTCCATTATTTTGGGGCAAAATTTCAGAAATTATACTTACTTCAGGGTAATAAGTCAGAAATTTTCCTTATTTTGGGGCAAAAAAGACAGAAATTCCCTTTGTTTTGGGGGAAAAAGACAGAAATTCCACTAATTTAGAGGCAAAAATGCAGAAATTCCCCTTATTTTGGAGCAAAAATAAAGAAATTTCCCTTCTTATGGGAAAAAGGTATGCATTCTTCTTATTTTCGGGCAAAAAGGCAGAAATTCTCTGTATTTTGGAGCAAAATTACAGAAATTCTTCTAATTGTGGGGCAAAAAGGCAGGAATTCCATATATGTTGGGGCAAAAAGACAGAAATTCTCCTTATTTTGGGTCAAAACTCAGAAATTCCACTTATTTTGGGGCAAAATTCCAATAATTTCACTTATTTTGAGGCAAAATTGCAGAAATTTCACTTATTTCAGGGTAATAAGACAGAAATTTTCCTTATTTTGGGGCAAAATAGACAGATATTCCCTTTGTTTTGGGGGAAAAAGACAGAAATTCCACTTATTTAGAGGCATAAAAGCAGAAATTCCCCTTATTTTGGAGCAAAAGTGAAGAAATTTCCCTTTTTTATGGCAAAAAGGTATGCATTCTTATTATTTTCGGGCAAAAAGACAGAAATTCCTTGTATTTTGGGGCAAAAATGCAGAAATTCCCCATTTTTTCAGGTAAAAAGGCTGAAATTACTCCTATTTGAGGGCAAAAAGGCAGAAATTTCCCTAATTTTGAGGCAAAATTGCAGAAATTTAACTTATTTCAGGGTAATAATTCAGAAATTTTCCTTATTTTGCGGCAAAAAAGACAGAAATTCCCTTTGTTTTGGGGGAAAAAGACAGAAATTCCACTTATTTATAGGCAAAAAAGCAGAAATTCCCCCTTATTTTGGAGCAAAAATGAAGAAATTTCCCTTTTTTTGTGGCAAAAGGTATACATTCCACTTATTTTGGGCTAAAAAGTAGAAATTCCCCGTATTTTGGAGCAAAATTGCAGAAATTCCGCTAATTGTGGTGCAAAAAGGCAGAAATTCCCTATATGTTAGGGCAAAAAGACAGAAATTCTCCTTATTTTGGGGCAAAAGTCAGAAATTCCACTTATTTTGGGGCAAAATTCCAGAAAATTCCTTTATTTTCGGGCAAAATTGCAGCAATTTCACTTATTTTGGGGCAAAATTGCAGAAATTTCACTTATTTCAGAAAAAAGCAGAAATTTTCTTATTTTGGGGAAAAAAGGCAGAAATTTTTTTTTTATTTTGGTACAAAATTGCAGAAATTTTTCTTATTTTGGGGCCAAGAGGCAGATATTTCCCATATTTTGGGGCATAAATGCAGAAATTCCCTTTATTTTGAGGAAAAAAGGCTCAAATTCCCCTAATTTGGAGGCAAAAAGGCAGAAATTTCTCTTATTTTGGGGCAAAATTGCAGAAACATCATTTATTTCAGGGTAATAAGTAAGAAATTTTCCTTATTTTTGGGCAAAAAAGACAGAAATTCTCTTTGTTTTGGGGGAAAAAGACAGAAATTCCACTTATTTAGAGGCAAAACAGCAGAAATTCCCCTTATTTTGGAGCAAAAATGAAGAAATTTCCCTTTATTATGGCAAAAAGTTATGCATTCTTTTTATTTTCGGGCAAAAAGGCAGAAATTCCCCGTATTTTGGAGCAAAATTTCAGAAATTTCCCTAATTGTGGGGCAAAAGGCAGAAATTTTCTATATGTTGGGGCAAAAAGACAGAAATTCTCCTTATTTTGGGGCAAAACTCAGAAATTTCACTTATTTTGGGGCAAAATTCCAGAAATTTCCCTTATTTTGGGGCAAAATTGCAGAAATTTCAATTATTTTGGGGCGAAATTGCAGAAATTTCACTTATTTCAGGGAAAAAATGCAGAAATTTTATTTTGAGGCAAAAAGGCAGAAATTTCTTTTATTTTGGTACAAAATTGCAGAAATTTTTCTTATTTTGGGCAAAAAGGCAGAAATTTCCCATATTTTGGGGCAAAAATGCAAAACTTCCTTTTATTTTGAGGTAAAAAGGATGAAATTCCTCTTATTTGGTGGCAAAAAGTAAGAAATTGCCATTATTTTGGTGCCAAAAGCAGACATTTCCATTATTTTCAGGAAAAATTTTAGAAATTTAACTTATTTAAGGGCAAAAAGTCAGAAATTTTCCTTATTTTTGGGCAGAAAGGCAGAAATTCCTAATATTTTGTGGCAAAAATGCAGAAATTCCCCTTATTTTGAGGTAAAAAGGCTGAAATTCCCCTTATTTGGGGGAAAAAAGGCAGAAATTTCCCTTATTTTGGGGCAAAATTGCAAAAATTTCACTTACTTCAAAGTAATAAGTCAGAAATTTTCCTTATTTTGGGGTAAAAAAAACAGAAATTCCCTTTGTTTTGGGGGAGAAAGAGAGAAATTCCACTAATTTAGAGGCAAAAAAGCAGAAATTCCCCTTATTTTGGAGCAAAAATGAAGAAATTTCCCTTTTTATGGCAAAAAAGTATGCATTCTTCTTACTTTCGGCAAAAAGGCAGAAATTCCTCGTATTTTAGAGCAAAATTGCAGAAATTCCCCTAATTGTAGGGGAAAAAGGCAGAAATTCCCTATATGTTGGGGCAAAAAGGTAGAAATTCTTATATTGGGGCAAAACTCAGAAATTCCACTTATTTTGGGGCAAAATTCCAGAAATTTCCCTTATTTTGTGGCAAAAAGGAAGAAATTCCTAATATTTTGTGGCAAAAATGCAGAAATTCCCCTTATTTTGGGGTAAAAAGGCTGAAATTCCCCTCATTTGGGGGCAAAAAAGCATAAATTTTTTCTTATTTTGAGGCAAATTTGCAGAAATTTCACTTATTTCAGGGTAATAATCAGAAATATTCCTTATTTTGGGCCAAAAAGGACAGAAATTCCCTTTGTTTTGGGGGAAAAAGACAGAAATTCTACTTATTTAGAAGCAAAAAACAGAAATTCCCCTTATTTTGGAGCAAAAATGAAGAAGTTTCATTTTTTATAGCAAAAAGTTATGCATTCTTCTTATTTTCCAGCAAAAAGGTAGAAATTTTCTGTATTTTGGAGCAAAATTGCAGAAGTTCCTCTAATTGTGGGGCAAAAAGCCAGAAATTCTCTATATGTTGGGGCAAAATGAAAGAAATTCTCCTTATTTTGGGGCAAAACTCAGAAATTCCACATATTTTGGGGCAAAATTCCAGAAATTTCCCTTATTTTGTGGCAAAATTGCAGAAATTTCACTTATTTTGGGGCAAAATTGTAGAAATTTCACTTATTTCAGAAAAAAAAGCAGAAATTTTCTTATTTTGGGGCAAAAAGGCAGAAATTTCTTTTATCTTGGTACAAAATTTCAGAAATTTTTCTTATTTTGGGGCAAAAATGCAGAAATTTCCGATATTTTGGGGAAAAATGCAGAAATTCCCAGTATCTTGAGGTAAAAAGGCTGAAATTCCCCTTATTTGGGGGCAAAAAGGCAGAAATTTCCCTTATTTTGAAGCAAAATTTCAGAAATTTCACTTATTTCAGGGTAATAAGTAAGAAATTTTCCTTATTTTGGGGCAAAAAAGACAGAAATTTCCTTCGTTTTTAGGGGAAAAAGACAGAAATTCCACATTTTTGGAGGCAAAAAAGCAGAAATTCCTTTTATTTTGGAGCAAAAATGAAGAAATTTCCCTTTTTTGTGGCAAAAGGTATACATTCCCCTTATTTTCAGGCTAAAAAGCATAAATTCCCTTTATTTTGGAGCAAAATTGCAGAAATTCCCCTAATTGTGGGGCAAAAAGGCAGAAATTCCCTATATGTTAGGGCAAAAAGACAGAAATTCTCATTATTTTGGGGCAAAACTCTGAAATTCCACTTATTTTGGGGCAAAATTCCAGAAATTTACCTTATTTTGGGGCAAAATTGCAGAAATTTCACTTATATTGGGGCAAAATTGCAGAAATTTCACTTATTTTGGGGCAAAATTGCAGAAATTTCACTTATTTCAGGGAAAAAAGGCAGAAATTTTCCTTATTTTTGGGTAAAATGCAGAAATTCCTAATATTTTGTGACAAAAATGCAGAAATTCGCCTTATTTTGAGGTAAAAAGGCTGAAATTTCCCTTCTTTGGGAGCAAATGGCAGAAATTTCTTTTATTTTGGGGCAAAATTTCAGAAATTTCACTTATTAGAGGGAAATATGTCAGAAATTTTCCTTAATTTGGGGCAAAAAAGACAGAAATTCTCTTTGTTTTGGGGGAATAAGACAAAAATTCCACTTATTTAGAGGCAAATAAGCAGCAATTCCCCTTATTTTGGAGCAAAATTGCAGAAATTTCCCTTTTTTATGGCAAAAACGTATGCATTCTTCTTATTTTCGGGCAAAAGGCAGAAATTCCTCGTATTTTTGAGCAAAATTGCAGAAATTCCCCTAATTTTGGGGCAAAAAGGCAGAAATTCCCTAAATGTTGGGGCAAAAAGACAGAAAGTCTTCTTATTTTAGGGCAAAACTCAGAATTTCCACTTATTATGGGGCGTAATTCCAGAAATTTCCCTTATTTTGGGGCAAAATTGCAGAAATTTCACTTATTTTGGGGCAAAATATCAGAAATTTCACTTATTTCATGGAAAATAACAGAAATTTTCTTATTTTGGCGCAAAAGGCAGAAATTTCCCATTATTTAGGGCAAAAATGCAGAAATTCCTTTTATTTTGAGGTAAAAATGCTGAAATTCCCCTTATTTGGGGGCAAAAAGGCAGAAATTTCCCTTATTTTGGGGCAAAATTGCAGAAATTTCACTTATTTCAGGGTAATAAGTAAGAAATTTTCCTTATTTTGGGGCAAAAAAACAGAAATTCCCTTTGTTTTGGGGTAAAAGGACAGAAATTCCACTTATTAAGAGGCATAAAAGCAGAAATTCCCCTTATTTTGGAGCAAAAATGAAGAAATTTCCCTTTTTTATGGCAATAAGTTATGCATTCTTTTTATTTTCGGGCAAAAAGGCAGAAATTCCCCGTATTTTGGAGCAAAATTTCAGAAATTACCCTAATTGTGGGGCAAAAAGGCAGAAATTCCCTATATGTTGGGGCAAAAAGACAGAAATTCTCCTTATTTTGGGGCAAAACTCGGAAATTTCACTTATTTTGGGGCAAAATTCCAGAAATTTCCCTTATTTTGGAGCAAAATTGCAGAAATTTCACTTATTTTGCGGCGAATTGCAGAAATTTCACTTATTTCAGGGAAAAAATGCAGAAATTTTCTTATTTTGAGACAAAAAGGCAGAAATTTCTTTTATTTTGGTACAAAATTGCAGAAATTTTTCTTATTTTGGGCAAAAAGGCAGAAATTTCCCATATTTTGGGGCAAAAATGCAAAAATTCTTTTTATTTTGAGGTAAAAAGGCTGAAATTCCTCTTATTTGGGGTCAAAAAGTAAGAAATTCCCATTATTTTGGTCCCAAAAGCAGACATTTCTCTTATTTTCGGGAAAAATTTTAGGAATTTAACTTATTTCAGGGAAAAAAGTCAGAAATTTTCCTTATTTTGGGGCAGAAAGGAAGAAATTCCTAATATTTTGTGGCAAAAATGCAGGAATTCCCCTTATTTTGAGGTAAAAAGGCTGAAATTCCCCTTATTTGGGGACAAAAAGGCAGAAATTTCCCTTATTTGGGGCAAAATTGCAGAAATTTCATTTACTTCAAAGTAATAAGTCAGAAATTTTCCTTATTTTGGGGTAAAAAAGACAGAAATTCCCTTTGTTTTGGGGGAGAAAAAGAGAAATTCCACTAATTTAAAGGCAAAAAAGCAGAAATTCCCCTTATTTTGGAGCAAAAATGAAGAAATTTCCCTTTTTATGGCAAAAAGGTATGCATTCTTCTTATTTTCGGGCAAAAAGGCAGAAATTCCTCGTATTATAGAGCAAAATTGCAGAAATTCTCCTAATTGTGGGGCAAAAAGGCAGAAATTCCCTATATGTTGGGGCAAAAAGGCAGAAATTCTCTTTATTTTGGGGCAAAACTCAGAAATTCCACTTATTTTGGGACAAAATAGAAATTTTCATTATTTTGGGGCAAAAAGGCAGAAATTCCTAATATTTTGTGGCAAAAATGCAGAAATTCCCCTTATTTCGAGGTAAAAAGGCTAAAATTCCTTTTATTTGGGGGCAAAAAAGCAGAAATTTTTTCTTATTTCGGGGCAAAATTGCAGAAATTTCACTTATTTCAGGGTAATAATCAGAAATATTCCTTATTTTGGGCCAAAAAGACAGAAATTCCCTTTGTTTTGGGGGAAAAAGACAGAAATTCTACTTATTCAGAAGCAAAAAAGCAGAAATTCCCCTTATTTTGGAGCAAAAATGAAGAAATTTCCCTTTTTTATAGCAAAAAGTTATGCATTCTTCTTATTTTCCAGCAAAAAGGCAGAAATTTTCCGTATTTTGGAGCAAAATTGCAGAAATTCCCCTAATTGTGGGGCAAAAAGGCAGAAATTCCCTATATGTTGGGGCAAAAAGACAGAAATTCTCCTTATTTTGGGGCAAAACTCAGAAATTCCACTTATTTTGGGGCAAAATTCCAGAAATTTCCTTTATTTTGGGGCAAAATTGCAGAAATTTCACTTATTTTGGGGCAAAATTGTAGAAATTTCACTTATTTCAGAAAAAAAAAAGCAGAAATTTTCTTATTTTGGGGCAAAAAAGCAGAAATTTCTTTTATCTTGGTACAAAATTGCAGAAATTTTTTTATTTTGGGGCAAAAAGTCAGAAATTTCCGATATTTTGGGGCAAAAATGCAGAAATTCCCATTATCTTGAGGTAAAAAGGCTGAAATTCCTCTTATTTGGGGGCAAAAAGGCAGAAATTTCCCTTATTTTGAAGGAAAATTTCAGAAATTTCACTTACTTCAGGGTAATAAGTCAGAAATTTTCCTTATTTTGGGGCATAAAAGACAGAAATTTCCTTTGTTTTTAGGGGAAAAAGACAGAAATTCCACATTTTTGGAGGCAAAAAAGCAGAAATTTCTATTATTTTAGGGCAAAAATGAAGAAATTTCCCTTTTTTTTGTGGCAAAAGGTATACATTCCCCTTATTTTCAGGCTAAAAAGCAGAAATTCCCTTTATTTTGGAGCAAAATTGCAGAAATTCCCCTAATTGTGGGGCAAAAAGGCAGAAATTCCCTATATGTTAGCGCAAAAAGACAACAATTCTCCTTATTTTGGGGCAAAACTCTGAAATTCCACTTATTTTGGGGCAAAATTCCAGAAATTTCCCTTATTTTGGGTCAAAATTGCAGAAATTTTCACTTATTTTGGGGCAAAATTGCAGAAATTTCACTAATTTTGGGGCAAAATTGCAGAAATTTCACTTATTTCAGGGAAAATAGGCAGGAATTTTCCTTATTTTTGGGCAAAATGCAGAAATTCCTAATATTTTGTGACAAAAATGCAGAAATTCCCCTTACTTTGAGGTAGAAAGGCTGAAATTCCCCTTATTTGGGGGCAAAAAGGCAGAAATTCCCTATATGTTCGGGCAAAAAGGCAGAAATTCTCTTTATTTTGGGGCAAAACTCAGAAATTCCACTTATTTTGGGGCAAAATAGAAATTTTCATTATTTTGGGGCAAAAAGGCAGAAATTCCTAATATTTTGTGGCAAAAATGCAAAATTTCCCCTTATTTCGAGGTAAAAAGGCTAAAATTCCTTTTATTTGGGGGCAAAAAAGCAGAAATTTTTTCTTATTTCGGGGCAAAATTGCAGAAATTTCACTTATTTCAGGGTAATAATCAGAAATATTCCTTATTTTGGGGCAAAAAGACAGAAATTCCCTTTGTTTTGGGGGAAAAAGACAGAAATTCTACTTATTCAGAAGCAAAAAAGCAGAAATTCCCCTTATTTTGGAGCAAAAATGAAGAAATTTCCCTTTTTTATAGCAAAAAGTTATGCATTCTTCTTATTTTCCAGCAAAAAGGCAGAAATTTTCCGTATTTTGGAGCAAAATTTCAGAAATTCCCCTAATTATGAGGCAAAAAGGCAGAAATTCCCTATATGTTGGGGCAAAAAGACAGAAATTCTCCTTATTTTGGGGCAAAACTCAGAAATTCCACTTATTTTGGGGCAAAATTCCAGAAATTTCCTTTATTTTGGGGCAAAATTGCAGAAATTTCACTTATTTTTGGGCAAAATTGTAGAAATTTCACTTATTTCAGAAAAAAAGCAGAAATTTTCTTATTTTGGGGCAAAAAGGCAGAAATTTCTTTTATCTTGGTACAAAATTGCAGAAATTTTTTTATTTTGGGGCAAAAAGTCAGAAATTTCCGATATTTTGGGGCAAAAATGCAGAAATTCCCATTATCTTGAGGTAAAAAGGCTGAAATTCCCCTTATTTGGGGGCAAAAAGGCAGAAATTTCCCTTATTTTGAAGGAAAATTTCAGAAATTTCACTTACTTCAGGGTAATAAGTCAGAAATTTTCCTTATTTTGGGGCAAAAAAGACAGAAATTTCCTTTGTTTTTAGGGGAAAAAGACAGAAATTCCACATTTTTGGAGGCAAAAAAGCAGAAATTTCTATTATTTTGGAGCAAAAATGAAGAAATTTCCCTTTTTTTGTGGCAAAAGGTATACATCCCCCTTATTTTCAGGCTAAAAAGCAGAAATTCCCTTTATTTTGGAGCAAAATTGCAGAAATTCCCCTAATTGTGGGGCAAAAAGGCAGAAATTCCCTATATGTTAGCGCAAAAAGACAAGAATTCTCCTTATTTTGGGGCAAAACTCTGAAATTCCACTTATTTTGGGGCAAAATTCCAGAAATTTCCCTTATTTTGGGTCAAAATTGCAGAAATTTTCACTTATTTTGGGGCAAAATTGCAGAAATTTCACTAATTTTGGGGCAAAATTGCAGAAATTTCACTTATTTCAGGGAAAATAGGCAGAAATTTTCTTTATTTTTGGGCAAAATGCAAAAATTCCTAATATTTTGTGACAAAAATGCAGAAATTACCCTTATTTTGAGGTAGAAAGGCTGAAATTCCCCTTATTTGGGGGGAAAAAGGCAGAAATTTCTATTATTTTGGGGCAAAATTGCAGAAATTTCACTTATTTCAGAGTAATAAGTCAGAAATTTTCCTTATTTTGGGGCAAAAAAGACAGAAATTCTTTTTGTTTTGGGGGAATAAGACAGAAATTCCACTTATTTAGAGGCAAAAAAGCAGCAATTCCCCTTATTTTGGAGCTAAATTGCAGAAATTTCCCTTTTTTATGGCAAAAAGGTATGCATTCTTCTTATTTTCGGACAAAAGGCAGAAATTCCTCGTATTTAGGAGCAAAATTGCAGAAATTCCCCTAATTTTGGGGCAAAAAGGCAGAAATTCCCTATATGTTGGGGCAAAAAGACAGAAAGTCTCCTTATTTTGGGGCAAAACTCAGAAATTCCACTTATTTTGGGGCAAAATTTCAGAAATTTCACTTATTTCATGGAAAAAAGCAGAAATTTTCTTATTTTGGGGCAAAAGGCAGAAATTTCCCATATTTTGGCGCAAAATTGCAGAAATTTCACTTATTTAAGGGTAAAAAGTCAGAAATTTTCCTTATTTTGGGGCAAAAAAGACAGAAATTCCCTTTGTTTTTCGGGAAAAGGACAGAAATTTCCCTTATTTAGAGGCAAAAAAGCAGAAATTCCCCTTATTTTGGAGCAAAAATGAAGAAATTTCCCTTTTTTATGGCAAAAAGTTATGCATTCTTCTCATTTTCGGACAAAAAGGCAGAAATTCCCCGTATTTTAAAGCAAAATTGCTGAAATTCCCCTAATTGTTGGGCAAAAATGCAGAAATTCCCTATATGTTGGGGCAAAAAGACAGAAATTCTCCTTATTTTGGGGCAAAACTCAGAAATTACACTTATTTTGGAGCAAAATTGCAGAAATTTCAATTATTTTAAAAAAAGCAGAAATTTTCTTATTTTGGGGCAAAAAGGCAGAAATTTTTTTTTATTTTTGTACAAAATTGCAGAAATTTTTCTTATTTTGGGGCCAAAAGGCAGAAATTTCCCATATTTTGGGGCAAAAATGCAGAAATTCCCTTTATTTTGAGGTAAAAAGGCTCAAATTCCCCTTATTTGGAGGCAAAAAGTCAGAAATTTCTCTTATTTTGGGGCAAAATTTCAGAAACTTCATCTATTTCAGGGTAATACGTCAGAAATTTTCCTTATTTTGGGGCCAAAAAATAGAAATTCTCTTTGTTTTGGGGGAAAAAGACAGAAATTCCACTTATTTAGAGGCAAAAAAGCAGAAATTCCCCTTATTTTGGAGCAAAAATGAAGAAATTTCCCTTTTTTATGGCAAAAAATTATGCATTCTTTTATTTTCGGGCAAAAAGGCAGAAATTCCTCGTATTTTGGAGCAAAATTTCAGAAATCCCCTAATTGTGGGGCAAAAAGGCAGAAATTCCCTATATGTTGGCGCAAAAAGACAGAAATTCTCCTATTTTGGGGCAAAACTCAGAAATTCCACTTATTTTGGGGCAAAATTCCAGAAATTTCCCTTATTTTGGGACAAAATAGCAGAAATTTCACTTATTTTGGAGCAAAATTGCAGAAATTTCACTTATTTCAGGGAAAAAAATGCAGAAATTTTCTTATTTTGAGGCAAAAAGGAAGTAATTTCTTTTATTTTGGTACAAAATTGCAGAAATTTTTCTTATTTTGGGCAAAAAGGCAGAAATTTACCATATTTTTGGGCAAAAATGCAGAAATTCCTTTTATTTTGAGGTAAAAAGGCTGAAATTCCTATTATTTGGGGGCAAAAAGTAAGAAATTCCCATTATTTTGGTGCCAAAAACAGACATTTCCCTTATTTTCGGGAAAAATTTTAGAAATTTAACTTATTTCAGAGCAAAAAGTCAGATATTTTCCTTATTTTGGGGCAGAAAGGTAGAAATTCCTAATATTTTGTGGCAAAAATGCTGAAATCCCCCTTATTTTGAGGTAAAAAGGCTGAAATTCCCCTTATTTGGGGGCAAAAAGGCAGAAATTTCCCTTATTTTGGGGCAAAATTGCAGAAATTTCACTTACTTCAAAGTAATAAGTCAGAAATTTTCCTTATTTTGGGGTAAAAAAGACAGAAATTCCTTTTGTTTTAGGGAAAAAGACAGAAATTCCACTTATTTAGAGGAAAAAAGCAGAAATTCCCCTTATTTTGGAGCAGAAATGAAGAAATTTCCCTTTTTATGGCAAAAAGGTATGCATTCTTCTTATTTTCGGGCAAAAAGGCAGAAATTCACCGTATTTTATAGCAAAATTGCAGAAATTCCCCTAATTGTGGGGGAAAAAGGCAGAAATTCCCTATATGTTGGGTCAAAAAGACAGAAATTCTCTTTATTTTGGGGCAAAACTCAGAAATTCCACTTATTTTGGGCAAAATTCCAGAAATTTCCCTTCTTTTCGGGCAAAAAGGCAGAAATTCCTAATATTTTGTAGCAAAAATGCCAAAATTCTCCTTATTTTGAGGTAAAAAGGCGGAAATTCCCTTTATTTGGGGGCAAAAAAAGAGAAATTTCCATTATTTTGGGGCAAAATTGCAGAAATTTCACTTACTTCAAAGTAATAAGTCAGAATTTTATATATTTTGGGGCAAAAAAGACAGAAATTCTTTTTGTTTTGGGGGAGAAAGACAGAAGTTCCACTTATTTAGAGGCAAAAAGCAGAAATTCCCCTTATTTTGGAGCAAAAATGAAGAAATTTCCCTTTTTATGGCAAAAAGGTATGCATTCTTCTTATTTTCGGGCAAAAAGGCAGAAATTCCTCGTATTTTAGAGCAAAATTGCAGAAATTCCCGTAATTGTCGGGCAAAAAGGCAGAAATTCCCTATATGTTGGGGCAAAATACAGAAATTTCCCTTATTTTGGGGCAAAAATTCAGAAATTCCTAATATTTTGTGGCAAAAATTCAGAAATTCCCTTAATTTTGAGGTAAAAAGGCTGAAATTCCCCTTATTTGGGGGCCAAAAAGACCGAAATTCTCCTTATTTTAGGGCAAAACTTAGAAATTCCACTTATTTTGAGGCAAAATTCCAGAAATTTCCCTTATTTTGAAGCAAAATTGCAGAAATTTCACTTATTTTGGGGCAAAATTGCAGAAATTTCACTTATTTCATGGAAAAAAGCAGAAATTTTCTTATTTTGGGGCAAAAAGGCAGAAATTTCCCATATTTGGGGCAAAAATGCAGAAATTCCCCTTGTTTTGATTTAAAAAGGCTGAAATTCCCCGTATTTGGGGGCAAAAATGCAGAAATTCCCATTATCTTGAGGTAAAAAGGCTGAAATTCCCCTTATTTGGGGGCAAAAAGGCAGAAATTTCCCTTATTTTGGGGCAAAATTTCAGAAATTTCACTTATTTCAGGGTAATAAGTCAGAAATTTTCATTATTTCGGGCAAAAAAGACAGAAATTCCCTTTGTTTTTAGGGGAAAAAGACAGAAATTCCACATTTTTAGAGGCAAAAAAGCAGAAATTCCTTTTATTTTGGAGCAAAAATGAAGAAATTTCTCTTTTTTGTGGCAAAAGGTATACATTCTCCTTATTTTCAGGCTAAAAAGCAGATATTCCCTTTATTTTGGAGCAAAATTGCAGAAAATCCCCTAATTGTGGGGCAAAAAGGCAGAAATTCCCTATTTGTTAGGGCAAAAAGACAGAAATTCTCCTTATTTTGAGGCAAAACTCTGAAATTCCACTTATTTTGGGGCAAAATTCCAGAAAATTCCCTTATTTTGGGGCAAAATTGCAGAAATTTCACTTATTTTGGGGCAAAATTGCAGAAATTTCACTTATTTCAGGGAAAAAAGCAGAAAATTTTTTTATTTTGGGGCAAAAAGCCAGAAATTCTTAATATTTTGTGGCAAAAATGCAGAAATTCCCCTTATTTTGAGGTAAAAAGGATGAAATTCCCCTTATTTGGAGGCAAAAAGGCAGAAATTTCCCTTATTTTGGGGCAAAATTGCAGAAATTTCACTTATTACAGGGTAATACTTCAGAAATTTTCCTTATTTTGGGGCAAAAAATACAGAAATTCCCTCTGTTTTGGGGGAAAAAGATAGAAATTCCACTTACTTAGAGGCAAAAAAAAAGAAATTCCCCTTATTTTGGAGCAAAAATGAAGAAATTTCCCTTTTTTATGGCAAAAAGGTATGCATTCTTATTTTCGGGCAAAAAGGCAGAAATTCCCCGTATTTTGGAGCAAAATTGCAGAAATTCCCCTAATTGTGGGGAAAAAGGCAGAAATTCCCTATATGTTGGGGCAAAAAGACAGAAATTCTCCTTATTGTGGGGCAAAACTCAGAAATTTCACTTATTTTTGGGCAAAATTGCAGAAATTTCACTTATTTCAGTAAAAAAAAGCAGAAATTTTCTTATTTTGGGGCAAAAAGGCAGAAATTACTTTTATTTTAGTACAAAATTGCAGAAAATTTTCTTATTTTGGGGCAAAAAGGCAGAACTTTCCCATATTTTTGGGCAAAAATGCAGAAATTCCCCTTATTTTGAGGTAAAAAGGCTGAAATTCCCCTTATTTGGGGGAAAAAAAGCAGAAATTTCCCTTATTTTGAGGCAAAATTGCAGAAATTTCACTTATTTCAGGGTAATAAGTCAGAATTTTTTTTTATTTTGGGACAAAAAAGACAGAAATTCCCTTTGTTTTGGGGGGAAAAGAGAGTAATTCCACTTTTAGAGGCAAAAAAGCAGAAATTCACCTTATTTTGGAGCAAAATTGCAGAAATTTCCCTTTTTTTGTGGCAAAAAGGTATGAATTCTTCTTATTTTGAATAAAAAGGCAGAAGTTCCCTGTATTTTGGAGCAAAATTGCAGAAATTTCCCTAATTGTGGGGAAAAAAGGCAGAAATTCCCTATATGTTGGGGCAAAAA
This sequence comes from Micromys minutus, assembly GCF_963924665.1. Taxonomy (NCBI): domain Eukaryota; kingdom Metazoa; phylum Chordata; class Mammalia; order Rodentia; family Muridae; genus Micromys; species Micromys minutus. The sequence continues at coordinate 21,792 of NW_027667281.1, read as the reverse complement.
GACAGAAATTCTCCTTATTTTGGGGCAAAACTCAGAAATTCCACTTATTTTGTGGCAAAATTGCAAAAATTTCACCTATTTTGGGGCAAAAGTGCAGAAATTTCACTTATTTCAGGGAAAAAAAGCAGAAATTTTCTTATTTTGGGGCAAAAAGGCAGAAATTTCCCTTATTTTGGGGCAAAATTGCAGAAATTTCACTTATTTCAGGGTAATAAGTCAAAAATTTTTCTTATTTTGCGGCAAAAAAGACAGAAATTTTTTTTGTTTTGTGGGAAAAAGACAGAAATTTTACTTATTTAGAGGCAAAAAAGCAGAAATTCCTCTTATTTTGGAGCAAAAAAGGAGGAAATTTCCCTTTTTTATGGCAAAAAGTAATGCATTCTTCTTATTTTCAGGCAAAAAGGCAGAAATTCCCCGTATTTTGTGGCTAAATTCCAGAAATTTTCCTTATTTTGGGGCAAAATTGCAGAAATTTCACTTATTTTGGGGCAAAATTGCAGAAATTTCACTTATTTCTGGGAAAAAAAGCAGAATTTGTCTCATTTTGGGGCAAAAGGCAGTAATTTCTCATATTTTGTGGCAAAAAAAGCAGATATTCCCCTTATTTTGGAGCAAAAATAAAGAAATTTCCCTTTTTTATGCCAAAAAAAATGCATTCTTCTTATTTTCGGGCAAAAAGGCAGAAAGTCACCGTATTTTATAGCAAAATTGCAGAAATTCCCCTAATTGTGGGGCAAAAAGGCAGAAATTCCCTATATGTTGGGTCAAAAAGACAGAAATTCTCCTTATTTTGGGGCAAAACTCAGAAATTCCACTTATTTTGGGGCAAAATTCCAGAAATTTCTCTTCTTTTGGGGCAAAAAGGCAGAAATTCCTAATATTTTGTAGCAAAAATGCCGAAATTCCCTTTATTTTGAGGTAAAAAGGCTGACATTCCCCTTATTTGGGGGCAAAAAAGCAGAAATTTTCTCTCATTTTGGGGCAAAATTGCAGAAATTTCACTTATTTCAGGGTAATAATCAGAAATATTCCTTATTTTGGGGCAAAAAGGACAGATATTCCCTTTGTTTTGGGGGAAAAAGATAGAAATTCTACTTATTTAGAAGCAAAAAAGCAGAAATTCCTTTTATTTTGGAGCAAAAATGAAATAATTTCCCTTTTTTATGGCAAAAAGTTATGCATTCTTCTTATTTTCCAGCAAAAAGGCAGAAATTTTCCGTATTTTGGAGCAAAATTGCAGAAATTCCCCTAATTGTGGGGCAAAAAGGCAGAAATTCCCTATATGTTGGGGCAAAAAGACAGAAATACTCCTTATTTTGGGGCAAAACTCAGAAATTCCACTTATTTTGGGGCAAAATTCTAGAAATTTCCTTTATTTTGGGGCAAAATTGCAGAAATTTCACTTATTTCAGAAAAAAAAGCAGAAATTTTCTTATTTTGGGGCAAAAAGGCAGAAATTTCTTTTCTCTTGGTAGAAAATTGCAGACATTTTTTTTATTTTGGGGCAAAAAGGCAGAAATATCCCATATTTTGGGGCAAAAATGCAGAAATTATCATTATCTTGAGGTAAAAAGGCTGAAATTCCCCTTATTTGGGGGGAAAAAGGCAGAAATTTCCCTTATTTTGGGGCATAATTTCAGAAATTTCACTTATTTCAGGGTAATAAGTCAGAAATTTTCTTAATTTTGGGGCAAAAAAGACAGAAATTCCTTTTGTTTTTAGGGGAAAAAGACAGAAATTCCACATTTTTGAAGGCAAAAAAGCAGAAATTCCTTTTTTTTTGGAGCAAAAATGAAGAAATTTCCCTTTTTTGTGGCAAAAGGTATACATTCCCCTTATTTTCAGGCTAAAAAGCAGAAATTCCCTTTATTTTGGTGCAAAATTGCAGAAATTCCCCTAATTGTGGGGCAAAAAGGCAGAAATTCCCTATATGTTAGGGCAAAAAGTCAGAAATTCTCCTTATTTTGGGGCAAAACTCTGAAATTCCACTTATTTTGGAGCAAAATTCCAGAAATTTCCCTTATTTTCGGGCAAAATTGCAGAAATTTCATTTATTTTGGGGCAAAATTGCAGAAATTTCACTTATTTCAGGGAAAAAAGGCAGAAATTTTTTTTTATTTTTGGGCAAAATGCAGAAATTCCTAATATTTTGTGGCAAAAATGCAGAAATTCCTTTCATTTTGAGGTAAAAAAGGCTGAAATTCCCCTTATTCGGGGGCAAAAAGGCAGAAATTTCTCATATTTTGGGGCAAAATTGAAGAAATTTCACTTATTTCAGGGTAATAAGTCAGAAATTTTCCTTATTTTGGGGCAAAAAAGACAGAAATTCTCTTTGTTTTTGGGGAAAAAGACTGAAATTCCACTTATTTAGAGGCAAAAAAGCAGAAATTCCCCTTATTTTGGAGCAAAATTGCAGAAATTTTCCTTTTTTATTGCAAAAAGTTATGCATTCTTTTTATTTTCGGGCAAAAAGGCAGAAATTCCACGTTATTTTGGAGCAAAATTGCAGAAATTCCCCTAATTGTGGGGCAAAAAGGCAGAAATTCCCTATATGTTAGGGCAAAAAGACAGAAATTCTCCTTATTTTGGGGCAAAACTCTGAAATTCCACTAATTTTGGGGCAAAATTCCAGAAATTTACCTTATTTTGGGGCAAAATTGCAGAAATTTCCCTTATTTTGGGGCAAAATTTCAGAAATTTCACTTATTTCAGGGTAATAAGTCAGAAATTTTCTTTATTTTGGGGCAAAAAGACAGAAATTCCCTTTGTTTTTAGGGGAAAAAGACAGAAATTCCACATTTTTGAAGGTAAAAAAGCAGAAATTCCTTTTATTTTAAAGCAAAAATGAAGAAATTTCCCTTTTTTGTGGCAAAAGGTATGCATTCCCCTTATTTTCAGGCTAAAAAGCAGAAATTCCCTTTATTTTGGAGCAAAATTGCAGAAATTCCCCTAATTGTGTGGCAAAAAGGCAGAAATTCCCTATATGTTAGGGCAAAAAGACAGAAATTCTCCTTATTTTGGGGCAAAACAATGAAATTCCACTTATTTTAAGGAAAAATTCCAGAAGTTTCCCATATTTTGGGGCAAAATTGCAGAAATTTCACTTATTTTGGGGCAAAATTGCAGAAATTTCACTTATTTCAGGGAAAAAAGGCAGAAATTTTTTTTATTTTTTGGCAAAATGCAGAAATTCCTAATATTTTGTGGCAAAAATGCAGAAAGTCCCTTTATTTTGAGGTAAAAAGGCTGAAATTCCCATTATTCGGGGGCAAAAAGGCAGAAATTTCTCTTATTTTGGGGCAAAGTTGCAGAAATTTCACTTATTTCAGGGTAATAAGTCAGAAATTTTCCTTATTTTGGGACAAAAAGACAGAAATTCTCCTTATTTTGGAGCAAAACTCAGAAATTCCAATTATTTTGGGGCAAAATTCCAGAAATTTCTTTCATTTTGTGGCAAAATTGCAGAAATTTCACTTATTTTTTGGCAAAATTGCAGAAATTTCACTTATTTCATGGAAAAAAGCAGATATTTTCTTATTATGGTGCAAAAAGGCAGAAATTTCCCATATTTTGGGGCAAAAATGCAGAAATTCCCCTTATTTTGAGGTAAAAAGGCTTAAATTCCCCGTATTTGGGGGCATAAAGGCAGAAATTTTCCTTATTTTGGGGCAAAATTGCAGAAATTTCACTTATTTAAGAAAAAAAGCAGAAATTTTTTTATTTTGGGGCAAAAAGGCACAAATTTCTTTTATTTTTGTACAAAATTGCAGAAATTTTTCTTATTTTGGGGCAAAAAGGCAGAAATTTCCCATATTTTGGGGCAAAAATGCAGAAATTCCCCTTATTTTGAGGTAAAAAGGCTGAAATTCCCCTTATTTGGGGGCAAAAAGGAAGAAATTTCCCATATTTTGGGGCAAAAATGCAGAAATTTCCATTATTTTGGGCAAAAAGGCAGAAATTTACCATATTTTGATGCAAAAATGCAGAAATTTCCATTATTTTGAGGTAAAAAGGCTGAAATTCCCCTTATTTGGGGGCAAAAAGTAAGAAATTCCCTTTATTTTTGGGCGAAAAGCAGACATTTCCCATATTTTGGGGAAAAATTTTAGAAATTTAACTTATTTCAGGGCAAAAAGTCAGAAATTTTCCTTATTTTGTGGGAAAAAGGCAGAAATTCCTAATATTTTGTGGCAAAAATGCAGAAATTCCTATTATTTTGAGGTAAAAAGGCTGAAATTCCCCTTATTTGGGGGCAAAAAGGCAGAAATTTCCTTTATTTTGGGGCAAAATTGAAGAAATTTCACTTATTTCAGGGTAATAAGTCAGAAATTTTTCTTATTTTGAAGCAAAAAGACAGAAATTCCCTTAGTTTTGTGGGAAAAAGACAGAAATTTTACTTATATAAAGGCAAAAAAGCAGAAATTCCCCTTATTTTGGAGCAAAATTGCAGAAATTTCTCTTTTTTGTGGCAAAAAGGTATGCATTCTTCTTATTTTGGACACAAAGGCAGAAATTTCCTGTATTTTGGAGCAAAATTGCAGAAATTCCCCTAATTGTGGGGCAAAAAGGCTGAAATTCCCTATATGTTGGGGCAAAAAGACAGAAATTCTTTTTATTTTGGGGCAAAACTCAGAAATTCCACTTATTTTGGGGCAAAATTGCAGAAATTTCCCTTATTTTGGGGGCAGAATTGCAAAAATTTTACTTATTTTGGGGCAAAATTGCAGAAATTTCACTTATTTCAGGGAAAAAAAGCAGAAATTTTCTTATTTTGGGGCAAAAGAGAAGAAATTTCTCATATTTTGTGGCAAAAATGCAGAAATTCCCCTTATTTTGAGGTAAAAAAGCTGAAATTCCCCTTATTTGGGTGCAAAAAGGCAGAATTTTCTTTTATTTTGGGAAAAAATTGCAGAAATTTCACTTATTTCAGGGTAATAAGTCAGAAATTTTCCTTATTTTGGGGCCAAAAAACAGAAAATCCCTTTGTTTTGGGGGGAAAAGACAGAAATTCCACCTATTTAGAGGCAAAAAAGCAGAAATTCTTCTTATTTTGGAACAAAAATGAAGAAATTTCACTTTTTTATGGCAAAAAGGTATGCATTCTTCTTATTTACGGACAAAAAGGAAGAAATTTCCTGTATTTTGCAGCAAAATTGCAGAAATTCCTCTAATTGTGGCTAGAAAACGCAGAAATTCCCTATATGTTGGGGCAAAAAGACAGAAATTCTCCTTATTTTGGGGCAAAACTAAGAAATTTCACTTATTTTGGGGCAAAATTGCAGAAATTTCACTTATTTCAGAAAAAAAGCAGAAATTTTCTTATTTTGGATCAAAAAGGCAGAAATTGCTTTTATTTTGGTACAAAATTCCAGAAATTTTTCTTATTTTGGGGCAAAATGCAGAAATTCTTAATATTTTGTGGCAAAAATGCAGAAATTCCCCTTATTTTGAGGTAAAAAGGCTGAAATTCCCCTTATTTGGGGGCAAAAAGGCAGAAATTTCTTTTATTTTGGTACAAAATTGCAAAAATTTTTCTTATTTTGGGCAAAATCAGAAATTTCCCATATTTTGGGGCAAAAATGCAGAAATTCCCCTTATTTTGAGGTAAAAAGGCTGAAATTCCCCTTATTTGGGGGCAAAAAGTAAGAAATTCCTCTTATTTTTAGGCAAAAAGCAGACATTTCACATATTTTGGGGAAAATTTTAGAAATTTAACTTATTTCAGGGCAAAAAGTCAGAAATTATCCTCATTTTGGGGCAGAAAGGCAGAAATTCCTAATATTTTGTGGCAAAAATGCAGAAATTCCCCTTATTTTGAGGTAAAAAGGCTGAAATTCCCCTTATTTGGGGGCAAAAAGGCAGAAATTTCCCTTATTTTGAAGCAAAATTGCAGAAATTTAACTTATTTCAGGGTAATAAGTCAAAATTTTTTCTTTTTTTGCGGCAAAAACACAGAAATTCCCTTTGTTTTGTGGGAAAAAGACAGAAATTTTACTTATTTAGAGGCAAAAAAGCAGAAATTCTCCTTATTTTGAAGCAAAAATGAAGAAATTTTTCTTTTTTATGGAAAAAAAGGAATGCATTCTTCTTATTTTCAGGCAAAAAGGCAGAAATTCCCCGTATTTTGGAGCAAAATTGCAGAAATTCCCCTATTTGTGAGGCAAAAAGGCAGAAATTCCCTATATGTTGGAGCAAAAAGACAGAATTTCTTTTTATTTTGGGGCAAAACTCAGAAATTCCACTTATTTTGGGGCAAAATTCCAGAAATTTCCCTTATTTTGGGGCAAAATTGCAGAAATTTTTCTTATTTTGGGGCAAAATTGCAGAAATTTCACTTATTTTAGGGTAATAAGTAAGAAATTTTCCTTATTTTGGGGCATAAAAGACAGAAATTCCCTTTGTTTTGGGGGGAAAAGACAGAAATTTTACTTATTTAGATGCAAAAAAGCAGAAATTCCCCTTATTTTGGAGTAAAAATGAAGAAATTTCCCTTTTTTATGGCAAAAAGAAATGCATTCTTCTTATTTTCAGGCAAAAAGGTTGAAATTCCTCGTATTTTGGAGCATAATTGCAGAAATTCCCCTATTTGTGGGGAAAAAAGGCAGAAATTTCCTATATATTGGGGCAAAATTACAGAAATTCACCTTATTTTGGGGCAAAACTCAGAAATTCCACTTATTTTGGGGCAAAATTTCAGAAATTTCCCTTATTTTGGGGCAAAATTGCAGAATGTTCACTTATTTTGGGGCAAAATTGCATAAATTTCACTTATTTCAGAAAAAAAAGCAGAATTTATCTTATTTCGGGGCAAAATGGCAGAAATTTCTCATATTTTGTGGCAAAAAAGCAGAAATTCCCCTTATTTTGAAGCAAAAATGAAGAAATTTCCCTTTTTTATTCCAAAAAGGAGTGCATTCTTCTTATTTTCGGGCAAAAAGGCAGAAATTCACCGTATTTTATAGCAAAATTGCAGAAATTCCCCGAATTGTGGGGCAAAAATGCAGAAATTCCCTGAATTGTGGGGCAAAAATGCAGAAATTCCCTATATGTTGGGTCAAAAAGACAGAAATTCTCTTTATTTTGGGGCAAAACTCAGAAATTCCACTTATTTTGTGGCAAAATTCCAGAAATTTCCTTTCTTTTGGGGCAAAAAGGCAGAAATTCCTAATATTTTGTAGCAAAAATGCCGAAATTCCCCTTATTTTGAGGTAAAAATGCTGAAATTCCCTTTATTTGGGGGCAAAAAGTCAGAAATTTCCATTATTTTGGGGCAAAATTGCAGAAATTTCACTTACTTCAAAGTAATATGTCAGAAATTTTATTTATTTTGGGGCAAAAAAGACAGAAATTCTTTTTGTTTTGGGAGAGAAATACAGAAATTCCAATTATTTAGTGGCAAAAAGCAGAAATTCCCCTTATTTTGGAGCAAAAATTAAGAAATTTCCCTTTTTATGGCAAAAAGGTATGCATTCTTCTTATTTTCGGGCAAAAAGGCAGAAATTCCTCGTATTTTAGAGCAAAATTGCAGAAATTCCCCTAATTGTGGGGCAAAAAGTCAGAAATTCACTATATGTTGGGGCAAAAAGGCAGATATTCTCCTTACTTTGGGGCAAAACTCAGAAATTCCACTTATTTTGGGGGCAAAATTCCAGAAATTTCCCTTTATTTTGGAGCAAAAAGGTAGAAATTCCTAATATTTTGTGGCAAAAATGCAGAAATTCCCCTTATTTTGAGGTAAAAAGGCTGAAATTCCCCTTATTTGGGGGCAAAAAAGCAGAAATTTTCTCTTATTTTGGGGCAAAATTGCAGAAATTTCACTTATTTCAGGGTAATAATCAGAAATATTCTTTATTATGGGGCAAAATGGACAGAAATTCCCTTTGTTTTGGGGGAAAAAGACAGAAATTCTGCTTATTTAGAAGCAAAAAAGCAGAAATTCCCATTATTTTGGAACAAAAATGAAGAAATTTACCTTTTTTATGGCAAAAAGTTATGTATTCTTCTTATTTTCCAGCCAAAAGGCAGAAATTTTCCGTATTTTGGAGCAAAATTGCAGTAATTCCCCTAATTGTGGGGCAAAAAGGCAGAAATTCCCTATATGTTGTGGCAAAAAGACAGAAATTCTCCTTATTTTAGGGCAAAACTCAGAAATTCCACTTATTTTTGGGCAAAATTCCAGAAATTTCTTTTATTTTGTGGCAAAATTGCAGAAATTTCACTTATTTTGGGGCAAAATTGCAGAAATTTCACTTATTTCAGAAAAAAAAAGCAGAAATTTTCTTATTTTGGGGCAAAAAGGCAGAAATTTCTTTTATCTTGGTACAAAATTGCAGAAATTTTTCTTATTTTGGGTCAAAAAGGCAGAAATTTCTCATATTTTGGGGAAAAAATGCAGAATTTCCCATTATCTTGAGGTAAAAAGGCTGAAATTCCCCTTATTTGGGGGCAAAAAGGCAGAAATTTCCCTTATTTTGGGGCAAAATTTCAGAAATTTCACTTACTTCAGGGTAATAAGTCAGAAATTTTCCTTGTTTTGGGCCAAAAAAGACAGAAATTCCCTTTGTTTTTAGGGGAAAAAGACAGAAATTCCACATTTTTGGAGGCAAAAAAGCAGAAATTCCTTTTATTTTGGAGCAAAAATGAATTTTTCTTTTTTGTGGCAAAAGGTATACATTCTCCTTATTTTCAAGCTAAAAAGCAGAAATTCCCTTTATTTTTGAGCAAAATTGCAGAAATTCCCTTAATTGTGGGGCAAAAAGGCAGAAATTGCCTATATGTTGGGGCAAAAAGACAGAAATTCTCCTTATTTTGGGGCAAAACTCAGAAATTGCACGTATTTTGGGGCAAAATTCCAGAAATTTCCCTAATTTTGGGGCAAAATTGAAGAAATTTCAGTTATTTTGGGGCAAAATTGCAGAAATTTCACTTATTTCAGAGAAAAAAAACAGAAATTTTCCTTATTTTGTGCAAAATGCAGAAATTCCTAATATTTTGTGGCAAAAATGCAGAAATTCCCCTTATTTTGAGGTAAAAAGGCTGAAATTCCCCTTATTTGGGGGCAAAAAGGCAGAAATTTCTCTTATTTTGGGGCAAAATTGCAGAAATTTCACTTATTTCAGGGTAATAAGTCAGAAATTTTCCTTATTTTGGAGCCAAAAAGACAGAAATTCTCTTTGTTTTGCGGGAAAAAGACAGAAATTCCACTTATTTAGAGGCAAAAAAGCAGAAATTCCCATTATTTTGGAGCAAAATTGCAGAAATTTCCCTTTTTTATGGCAAAAAGGTATGCATTCTTTTTATTTTTGGGCAAAAAGGCAGAAATTCCCTGTAATTTGGAGCAAAATTTCAGAAATTCCCATAATTGTGGGGCAAAAAGTCAGAAATTTCCTATATTTTGGGGCAAAAATCAGAAATTCTCTATATTTTGCGGCAAAACTCAGAAATTCCACTTATTTTGGAGCACAATTCCAGAAATTTCTTTTATTTTGTGGCATAATTGCAGAAATTTCACTTATTTTGGGGCAAAATTGCAGAAATTTCACTTATTTCATGGAAAAAAGAAGAAATTTTCTTTTTTTTTGAGGCAAAAAGTCAGAAATTTCCCATATTTTGGTGCAAAAATGCAGAAATTCCCCTTATTTTGAGGTAAAAAGGTTGAAATTTCCCGTATTTGGGGCCAAAAAGGCAGAAATTTCCCTTATTTTGGGGCAAAATTGCAGAAATTTCACTTATTTCAGGAAAAAAGCAGAAATTTTCTTATTTTGGGGCAAAAAGGCAGAAATTTTTTTATTTTGGTACAAAATTGCAGAAATTTTTCTTATTTTGGGGCCAAAAGGCAGAAATTTCCCATATTTTGGGGCAAAAATGCAGAAATTCCCCCTTATTTTGAGGGAAATAGGCTAAAATTTCCCTTACTTGGAGGCAAAAAGGCAGAAATTTCTCTTATTTTGGGGCAAAATTGCAGAAACATCACTTATTTCAGGGTAATAATTCAGAAATTTTCCTTATTTTGGGGCAAAAAAGACAGAAATTCCCTTTGTTTTGGGGAAAAAAGACATAAATTCCACTTATTTAAAGGCAAAAAAGCAGAAATTGCCCTTATTTTGGAGCAAAATTTCAGATATTTCCCTTTTTTATGGCAAAAAGGTATGCATTCTTTTTATTTTCGGGCAAAAAGGCAGAAATTCCTCGTATTTTGGAGCAAAATTTCAGAAATTCCCCTAATTGTGTGGCAAAAAGGCAGAAATTCCCTATATGTTGGGGCAAAAAGACAGAAATTCTCATTATTTTGGGGCAAAACTCAGAAATTCCACTTATTTTGGGGCAAAATTCCAGAAATTTCCCTTATTTTGGGGCAAAATTGCAGAAATTTCACTTATTTTGTGGCAATTTGCAGAAATTTCACTTATTTCAAGGATAAAATGAAGAATTTTTCTTATTTGGAGGCAAAAACGTAGAAATTTCTTTTATTTTGGTACAAAATTGCAGAAATTTTCTTATTTTGGGCAAAAAGGCAGAAATTTCCCATATTTTGGGGCAAAAATGCAGAAATTCCTTTTATTTTGAGGTAAAAAGGCTGAAATTCCTATTATTTGGGGGCAAAAAGTAAGAAATTCCCATTATTTTGGTGCCAAAAGCAGACATTTCCCTTGTTTTTGGGAAAAATTTTAGAAATTTAACTTATTTCAGGGCAAAAAGTCAGAAATTTTCCTTATTTTGGGGCAGAAAGGCAGAAATTCCTAATATTTTGTGGCAAAATGCAGAAATTCCCCTTATTTTGAGGTAAAAAGGCTGAAATTCCCCTTATTTGGGGGCAAAAAGTCAGAAATTTCCCTTATTTTGGGGCAAAATTGCAGAAATTTCACTTACTTCAAAGTAATAAGTCTGAAATTTTTTTATTTTGGGGTAAAAAAGACAGAAATTCCTTTTGTTTTGGGGGATAAAGACAGAAATTCCACTTATTTAGAGGCAAAAAAGCAGAAATTCCCCTTATTTTGGGGCAAAAATGAAGAAATTTCCATTTTTTATGGCATAAAGGTATGCATTCTTATTATTTTCGGGCAAAAAGGCAGAAATTCCCCGTATTTTGGAGCAAAATTGCAGAAATTCCCCTAATTGTGGGGCAAAGAGGCAGAAATTTTCTATATGTTGGGGCAAAAAGACAGAAATTCTCCTTATTGTGGGGCAAAACTCAGAAATTTCACTTATTTTGGGGCAAAATTGCAGAAATTTCACTTATTTCAGAAAAAAGCAGAAATTTTCTTATTTTCGGGCAAAAAGGCAGAAATTTCTTATATTTTGGTACAAAATTGCAGAAATTTTTCTTATTTTGGGGCAAAAAGGCAAAGATTTCCCATATTTTAGGGCAAAAATGCAGAAATTCCCCTTATTTTGAGGTAAAAAGGCTGAAATTCCCCTTATTTGGGGGCAAAAAGGCACAGATTTCTATAATTTTGGTACAAAATTGCAGAAATTTTTCTTATTTTGGGCAAAATCAGAAATTTCCCATATTTTGGGGCTAAAATGCAGAAATTCCCATTATTTTGAGGTAAAATGGCTGAAATTCCCCTTATTTGGGGGCAAAAAGTAAGAAATTCCCCTTATTTTGGGGCAAAAAGCAGACATTTCCCATATTTTGGGGAAAAATTTTAGAAATTTAACTTATTTCAGGGCAAAAAGTCAGAAATTTTTCTTATTTTGGGGCACAAAGGCAGAAATTCCTAATATTTTGTGGCAAAAATGCAGAAATTCCTTTTATTTTGAGGTAAAAAGGCTGAAATTCCCCTTATTTGGGGGCAAAAAGGGAGAAATTTCCCTTATTTGGGGGCAAAATTGAAGAAATTTCACTTATTTCAGGGTAATAAATCAGAAATTTTTCTTATTTTGAAGCAAAAAAACAAAAATTCCCTTTGTTTTGTGGGAAAAAGACAGAAATTTTACTTATTTAGAGGCAAAAATGCAGAAATTCCCCTTATTTTGGAGCAAAAATGAGGAGATTTCCCTTTTTTATGGCAAAAAGGTATGCATTCCTCTTATTTTCAGGCAAAAAGGCAGAAATTCCCCGTATTTTGGAGCAAAATTGAAGAAATTCCTCTAATTTTGGGGCAAAATGGCAGAAATTCCCTATATGTTGTGGCAAAAAGACAGAAATTCCCCTTATTTTGGAGCAAAAATGAAGAAATTTCCCTTTTTTATGGCAAAAAGGTATGCATTCCTCTTATTTTCAGGCAAAAAGGCAGAAATTCCCTGTATTTTGGAGCAAAATTGAAGAAATTCTCCTAATTGTGGGGCAAAAAGGCAGAAATTCCCTATATGTTGGGGCAAAAAGACAGAAATTCTCCTTATTTAGGAGAAAAACTCAGAAATTTCAATTATTTTTAGGCAAAATTGCAGAAAATTCACTTATTTCAGAAAAAAAGCAGAAATTTTCTTATTTTGGGGCAAAAAAGCAGAAATTTCTTTTATTTTGGTACAAAATTGCAGAAATTTTTCTTATTTTGGGGCAAAAAGGCAGAAATTTCGCATATTTTGGGGCAAAAATGCAGAAATTCCTCTTATGTTGAGGTAAAAATGCTGAAATTCTCCTTATTTGGGGGCAAAAAGGCAGAAATTTCTCTTATTTTGAGGCAAAATTGCAGAAATTTCACTTATTTCAGGGTAATAAGTCAGAAATTTTTATTTTATTTTGGGACAAAAAAGACAGAAATTCCCTTTGTTTTGGGGAGAAAAGAGAGTAATTCCACTTATTTAGAGGCAAAAAAGCAGAAATTCCCCTTATTGTGGAGCAAAATTGCAGAAATTTCCCTATTTTGTGGCAAAAAGGTATGCATTCTTCTTATTTTGGACACAAAGGCAGAAATTCCCTGTATTTTGGGGCAAAATTGCAGAAATTCCCCTAATTGTGGGGCAAAAAGGCTGAAATTCCCTATATGTTGGGGCAAAAAGACAGAAATTCTCCTTATTTTGGGGCAAAACTCAGAAATTCCACTTATTTTGGGGCAAAATTGCAGAAATTTCACTTACTTCAAAGTAATAAGTCAGAAATTTTCCTTATTTTGGGGTAAAAAAAACAGAAATTCCCTTTGTTTTGGGGGAGAAAGAGAGAAATTCCACTAATTTAGAGGCAAAAAAGCAGAAATTCCCCTTATTTTGGAGCAAAAATGAAGAAATTTCCCTTTTTATGGCAAAAAAGTATGCATTCTTCTTACTTTCGGCAAAAAGGCAGAAATTCCTAGTATTTTAGAGCAAAATTGCAGAAATTCCCCTAATTGTGGGGCAAAAAGGCAGAAATTCCCTATATGTTGGGGCAAAAAGGTAGAAATTCTTATTTTGGGGCAAAACTCAGAAATTCCACTTATTTTGGGGCAAAATTCCAGAAATTTCCCTTATTTTGTGGCAAAAAGGCAGAAATTCCTAATATTTTGTGGCAAAAATGCAGAAATTCCCCTTATTTTGGGGTAAAAAGGCTGAAATTCCCCTCATTTGGGGGCAAAAAAGCATGAATTTTTTCTTATTTTGGGGCAAATTTGCAGAAATTTCACTTATTTCAGGGTAATAATCAGAAATATTCCTTATTTTGGGCCAAAAAGGACAGAAATTCCCTTTGTTTTGGGGGGAAAAGACAGAAATTCTACTTATTTAGAAGCAAAAAACAGAAATTCCCCTTATTTTGGAGCAAAAATGAAGAAGTTTCATTTTTTATAGCAAAAAGTTATGCATTCTTCTTATTTTCCAGCAAAAAGGTAGAAATTTTCTGTATTTTGGAGCAAAATTGCAGAAATTCCTCTAATTGTGGGGCAAAAAGGCAGAAATTCCCTATATGTTGGGGCAAAATGAAAGAAATTCTCCTTATTTTGGGGCAAAACTCAGAAATTCCACATATTTTGGTGCAAAATTCCAGAAATTTCCCTTATTTTGTGGCAAAATTCCAGAAATTTCACTTATTTTGGGGCAAAATTGTCGAAATTTCACTTATTTCAGAAAAAAAAAGCAGAAATTTTCTTATTTTGGGGCAAAAAGGCAGAAATTTCTTTTATCTTGGTACAAAATTTCAGAAATTTTTCTTATTTTGGGGCAAAAATGCAGAAATTTCCAATATTTTGGGGAAAAATGCAGAAATTCCCATTATCTTGAAGTAAAAAGGCTGAAATTCCCCTTATTTGGGGGCAAAAAGGCAGAAATTTCCCTTATTTTGAAGCAAAATTTCAGAAATTTCACTTATTTCAGGGTAATAAGTAAAAATTTTCTTTATTTTGGGGCAAAAAAGACAGAAATTTCTTTCGTTTTTAGGGGAAAAATACAGAAATTCCACATTTTTGGAGGCAAAAAAGCAGAAATTCCTTTTATTTTGGAGCAAAAATGAAGAAATTTCCCTTTTTTGTGGCAAAAGGTATACATTCCCCTTATTTTCAGGCTAAAAAGCAGAGATTCCCTTTATTTTGGAGCAAAATTGCAGAAATTCCCCTAATTGTGGGGCAAAAAGGCAGAAATTCCCTATATGTTAGGGCAAAAAGACAGAAATTCTCCTTATTTTGGGGCAAAACTCTGAAATTCCACTAATTTTGGGGCAAAATTCCAGAAATTTACCTTATTTTGGGGCAAAATTGCAGAAATTTCACTTATATTGGGGCAAAATTGCAGAAATTTCACTTATTTTGGGGCAAAATTGCAGAAATTTCACTTATTTCAGGGAAAAAAGGCAGAAATTTTCCTTATTTTTGGGCAAAATGCAGAAATTCCTAATATTTTGTGACAAAAATGCAGAAATTCGCCTTATTTTGAGGTAAAAAGGCTGAAATTTCCCTTATTTGGGAGCAAAAAGGCAGAAATTTCTTTTATTTTGGGGCAAAATTTCAGAAATTTCACTTATTAGAGGGTAATAAGTCAGAAATTTTCCTTAATTTGGAGCAAAAAAGACAGAAATTCTCTTTGTTTTGGGGGAATAAGACAAAAATTCCACTTATTTAGAGGCAAAAAAGCAGCAATTCCCCTTATTTTGGAGCAAAATTGCAGAAATTTCCCTTTTTTATGGCAAAAAGGTATGCATTCTCCTTATTTTCGGGCAAAAGGCAGAAATTCCTCGTATTTTGGAGCAAAATTGCAGAAATTCCCCTAATTTTGGGGCAAAAAGGCAGAAATTCCCTAAATGTTGGGGCAAAAAGACAGAAAGTCTCCTTATTTAAGGGCAAAACTCAGAATTTCCACTTATTTTGGGGCATAATTCCAGAAATTTCCCTTATTTTGGGGCAAAATTGCAGAAATTTCACTTATTTGGGGGCAAAATATCAGAAATTTCACTTATTTCATGGAAAAAAACAGAAATTTTCTTATTTTGGCGCAAAAGGCAGAAATTTCCCATTATTTGGGGCAAAAATGCAGAAATTCCTTTTATTTTGAGGTAAAAAGGCTGAAATTCCCCTTATTTGGGGGCAAAAAGGCAGAAATTTCCCTTTGTTTTCGGGGAGAAAAAGAGAAATTCCACTAATTTAGAGGCAAAAAAGCAGAAATTCCTCTTATTTTGGAGCAAAAATGAAGAAATTTCCCTTTTTATGGCAAAAAGGTATGCATTCTTCTTATTTTCGGGCAAAAAGGCAGAAATTCCTCGTATTATAGAGCAAAATTGCAGAAATTCTCCTAATTGTGGGGCAAAAAGGCAGAAATTCCCTATATGTTGGGGCAAAAAGGCAGAAATTCTCTTTATTTTGGGGCAAAACTCAGAAATTCCACTTATTTTGGGGCAAAATAGAAATTTTCATTATTTTGGGGCAAAAAGGCAGAAATTCCTAATATTTTGTGGCAAAAATGCAGAATTTCCCCTTATTTCGAGGTAAAAAGGCTAAAATTCCTTTTATTTGGGGGCAAAAATCCAGAAATTTTTCATTATTTCGGGGCAAAATTGCAGAAATTTCACTTATTTCAGGGTAATAATCAGAAATATTCCTTATTTTGGGGCAAAAAGACAGAAATTCCCTTTGTTTTGGGGGAAAAAGACAGAAATTCTACTTATTCAGAAGCAAAAAAGCAGAAATTCCCCTTATTTTGGAGCAAAAATGAAGAAATTTCCCTTTTTTAATAGCAAAAAGTTATGCATTCTTCTTATTTTCCAGCAAAAAGGCAGAAATTTTCCGTATTTTGGAGCAAAATTGCAGAAATTCCCCTAATTGTGGGGCAAAAAGGCAGAAATTCCCTATATGTTGGGGCAAAAAAACAGAAATTCTCCTTATTTTGGGGCAAAACTCAGAAATTCCACTTATTTTGGGGCAAAATTCCAGAAATTTCCTTTATTTTGGGGCAAAATTGCAGAAATTTCACTTATTTTGGGGCAAAATTGTAGAAATTTCACTTATTTCAGAAAAAAAAGCAGAAATTTTCTTATTTTGGGGCAAAAAAGCAGAAATTTCTTTTATCTTGGTACAAAATTGCAGAAATTTTTTTATTTTGGGGCAAAAATTCAGAAATTTCCAATATTTTGGGGCAAAAATGCAGAAATTCCCATTATCTTGAGGTAAAAAGGCTGAAATTCCTCTTATTTGGGGGCAAAAAGGCAGAAATTTCCCTTATTTTGAAGGAAAATTTCAGAAATTTCACTTACTTCAGGGTAATAAGTCAGAAATTTTCCTTATTTTGGGGCAAAAAAGACAGAAATTTCCTTTGTTTTTAGGGGAAAAAGACTTAAATTTCACATTTTTGGAGGCAAAAAAGCAGAAATTTCTATTATTTTGGAGCAAAAATGAAGAAATTTCCCTTTTTTTGTGGCAAAAGGTATACATTCCCCTTATTATCAGGCTAAAAAGCAGAAATTCCCTTTATTTTGGCGCAAAATTGCAGAAATTCCCCTAATTGTGGGGCAAAAAGGCAGAAATTCCCTATATGTTAGCGCAAAAAGACAACAATTCTCCTTATTTTGGGGCAAAACTCTGAAATTCCACTTATTTTGGGGCAAAATTCCAGAAATTTCCTTTATTTTGGGTCAAAATTGCAGAAATTTTCACTTATTTTGGGGCAAAATTGCAGAAATTTCACTAATTTTGGGGCAAAATTGCAGAAATTTCACTTATTTCAGGGAAAATAGGCAGAAATTTTCCTTATTTTTGGGCAAAATGCAGAAATTCCTAATATTTTGTGACAAAAATGCAGAAATTCCCCTTATTTTGAGGTAGAAAGGCTGAAATTCCCCTTATTTGGGGGCAAAAAGGCAGAAATTCCCTATATGTTGGGGCAAAAAAGCAGAAATTCTCTTTATTTTGGGGCAAAACTCAGAAATTCCACTTATTTTGGGACAAAATAGAAATTTTCATTATTTTGGGGCAAAAAGCCAGAAATTCTTAATATTTTGTGGCAAAAATGCAGAAATTCCCCTTATTTTGAGGTAAAAAGGATGAAATTCCCCTTATTTGGGGGCAAAAAGGCAGAAATTTCCCTTATTTTGGGGCAAAATTGCAGAAATTTCACTTATTACAGGGTAATACTTCAGAAATTTTCCTTATTTTGGGGCAAAAAATACAGAAATTCCCTCTGTTTTGGGGGAAAAAGATAGAAATTCCACTTATTTAGAGGCAAAAAAGAAGAAATTCCCCTTATTTTGGAGCAAAAATGAAGAAATTTCCCTTTTTTATGGCAAAAAGGTATGCATTCTTATTTTCGGGCAAAAAGGCAGAAATTCCCCGTATTTTGGAGAAAAATTGCAGAAATTCCTCTAATTGTGGGGAAAAAGGCAGAAATTCCCTATATGTTGGGGCAAAAAGACAGAAATGCTCCTTATTGTGGGGCAAAACTCAGAAATTTCACTTATTTTTGGGCAAAATTGCAGAAAGTTCACTTATTTCAGTAAAAAAAAGCAGAAATTTTCTTATTTTGGGGCAAAAAGGCAGAAATTACTTTTATTTTAGTACAAAATTGCAGAAATTTTTCTTATTTTGGGGCAAAAAGGCAGAACTTTCCCATATTTTTGGGCAAAAATGCAGAAATTCCCCTTATTTTGAGGTAAAAAGGCTGAAATTCCCCTTATTTGGGGGCAAAAAGCAGAAATTTCCCTTATTTTGAGGCAAAATTTCAGAAAATTCACTTATTTCAGGGTAATAAGTCAGAAATTTTTTTTATTTTGGGACAAAAAAGACAGAAATTCCCTTTGTTTTGGGGGGAAAAGAGAGTAATTCCACTTTTAGAGGCAAAAAAGCAGAAATTCACCTTATTTTGGAGCAAAATTGCAGAAATTTCCCTTTTTTGTGGCAAAAAGGTATGAATTCTTCTTATTTTGAATAAAAAGGCAGAAGTTCCCTGTATTTTGGAGCAAAAATGCAGAAATTTCCCTAATTGTGGGGAAAAAAGGCAGAAATTCCCTATATGTTAGGGCAAAAAGACAGAAATTCTCCCTATTTTGGGGCAAAACTCAGAAATTCCACTTATTTTGGGGCAAAATTGCAAAAATTTCACTTATTTTGGGGCAAAAGTGCAGAAATTTCACTTATTTCAGGGAAAAAAAGCAGAAATTTTCTTATTTTGGGGCAAAAAGGCAGAAATTTCCCTTATTTTGGGGCAAAATTGCAGAAATTTCACTTATTTCAGGGTAATAAGTCAAAAATTTTTCTTATTTTGCGGCAAAATAGACAGAAATTTTCTTTGTTTTGTGGGAAAAAGACAGAAATTTTACTTACTATAGGCAAAAAAGCAGAAATTCCTCTTATTTTGGAGCAAAAATGAGGAAATTTCCCTTTTTTATGGCAAAAAGTAATGCATTCTTTTTATTTTCAGGCAAACTGCAGAAATTCCCCGTATTTTGTGGCAAAATTCCAGAAATTTCCCTTATTTTGTGGCAAAATTGCAGAAATTTCACTTATTTTGGGGCAAAATTGCAGAAATTTCACTTATTTCTGGGAAAAAAAGCAGAATTTGTCTCATTTTGGGGCAAAAAGGCAGTAATTTCTTATATTTTGTGGCAAAAAAGCAGATATTCCCCTTATTTTGGAGCAAAAATAAAGAAATTTCCCTTTTTTATGCCAAAAAAAATGCATTCTTCTTATTTTCGGGCAAAAAGGCAGAAAGTCACGGTATTTTATAGCAAAATTGCAGAAATTCCCCTAATTGTGGGGCAAAAAGGCAGAAATTCCCTATATGTTGGGTCAAAAAGACAGAAATTCACCTTATTTTGGGGCAAAACTCAGAAATTCCACTTATTTTGGGGCAAAATTCCAGAAATTTCTCTTCTTTTGGGGCAAAAAGGCAGAAATTCCTAATATTTTGTAGCAAAAATGCCGAAATTCCCTTTATTTTGAGGTAAAAATGCTGACATTCCCCTTATTTGGGGGCAAAAAAGCAGAAATTTTCTCTCATTTTGGGGCAAAATTGCAGAAATTTCACTTATTTCAGGGTAATAATCAGAAATATTCCTTATTTTGGGGCAAAAAGGACAGATATTCCCTTTGTTTGGGGGAAAAAGATAGAAATTCTACTTATTTAGAAGCAAAAAAGCAGAAATTCCCCTTATTTTGGAGCAAAAATGAAAAAATTTCCCTTTTTTATGGCAAAAAGTTATGCATTCTTCTTATTTTCCAGCAAAAAGGCAGAAATTTTCCGTATTTTGGAGCAAAATTGCAGAAATTCCCCTAATTGTGGGGCAAAAAGGCAGAAATTCCCTATATGTTGGGTCAAAAAGACAGAAATACTCCTTATTTTGGGGCAAAACTCAGAAATTCCACTTATTTTGGGGCAAAATTCCAGAAATTTCCTTTATTTTGGGGCAAAATTGCAGAAATTTCACTTATTTCAGGAAAAAAAGCAGAAATTTTCTTATTTTGGGGCAAAAAGGCAGAAATTTCTTTTCTCTTGGTAGAAAATTGCAGACATTTTTCTTATTTTGGGGCAAAAAGGCAGAAATATCCCATATTTTGGGGCAAAAATGCAGAAATTCCCCTTATTTTGAGGTAAAAAGGCTGAAATTCCCCTTATTTGGGGGGAAAAAGGCAGAAATTTCCCTTATTTTGGGGCAAAATTTCAGAAATTTCACTTATTTCAGGGTAATAAGTCAGAAATTTTCTTAATTTTGGGGCAAAAAAGACAGAAATTCCCTTTGTTTTTAGGGGAAAAAGACAGAAATTCCACATTTTTGAAGGCAAAAAAGCAGAAATTTCTTTTATTTTGGAGCAAAAATGAAGAAATTTCCCTTTTTTGTGGCAAAAGGTATACATTCCCCTTATTTTCAGGCTAAAAAGCAGAAATTCCCTTTATTTTGGAGCAAAATTGCAGAAATTCCCCTAATTGTGGGGCAAAAAGGCAGAAATTCCCTATATGTTAGGGCAAAAAGTCAGAAATTCTCTTTATTTTGGGGCAAAACTCTGAAATTCCACTTATTTTGGAGCAAAATTCCAGAAATTTCCCTTATTTTCGGGCAAAATTGCAGAAATTTCATTTATTTTGGGGCAAAATTGCAGAAATTTCACTTATTTCAGGGAAAAAAGGCAGAAATTTTTTTTATTTTTGGGCAAAATGCAGAAATTCCTAATATTTTGTGGCAAAAATGCAGAAATTCCTTTTATTTTGAGGTAAAAAAGGATGAAATTCCCCTTATTCGGGGGCAAAAAGGCAGAAATTTCTCATATTTTGGGGCAAAATTGCAGAAATTTCACTTATTTCAGGGTAATAAGTCAGAAATTTTCCTTATTTTGGGGCAAAAAAGACAGAAATTCTCTTTGTTTTGGGGGAAAAAGACTGAAATTCCACTTATTTAGAGGCAAAAAAGCAGAAATTCCCCTTATTTTGGAGCAAAATTGCAGAAATTTCCCTTTTTTATTGCAAAAAGTTATGCAATCTTTTTATTTTCGGGCAAAAAGGCAGAAATTCCACGTTATTTTGGAGCAAAATTGCAGAAATTCCCCTAATTGTGGGGCAAAAAGGCAGAAATTCCCTATATGTTGGGGCAAAAAGACAGAAATTCTCCTTATTTTGGAGCAAAACTCAGAATTTCCACTTATTTTGGGGCAAAATTCCAGAAATTTCCCTTATTTTGGGGCAAAATTGCAGAAATTTCACTTATTTCAGAAAAAAAAGCAGAAATTTTCTTATTTTGGGGCAAAAAGGCAGAAATTTCTTTCATCTTGGTTCAAAATTGCAGAAATTTTTCTTATTTGGGGCAAAAAGGCAGAAATATCCCATATTTTGGGGCAAAAATGCAGAAATTATCATTATCTTGAGGTAAAAAGGCTGAAATTCCCCTTATTTGGGGGCAAAAAGGCAGAAATATCCCTTATTTTGGGGCAAAATTTCAGAAATTTCACTTATTTCAGGGTAATAAGTCAGAAATTTTCTTTATTTTGGGGCAAAAAGACAGAAATTCCCTTTGTTTTTAGGGGAAAAAGAGAGAAATTCCACATTTTTGAAGGTAAAAAAGCAGAAATTCCTTTTATTTTAAAGCAAAAATGAAGAAATTTCCCTTTTTTGTGGCAAAAGGTATACATTCCCCTTATTTTCAGGCTAAAAAGCAGAAATTCCCTTTATTTTGGAGCAAAATTGCAGAAATTCCCCTAATTGTGTGGCAAAAAGGCAGAAATTCCCTATATGTTAGGGCAAAAAGACAGAAATTCTCCTTATTTTGGGGCAAAACAATGAAATTCCACTTATTTTAAGGAAAAATTCCAGAATTTTCCCTTATTTTGGGGCAAAATTGCAGAAATTTCACTTATTTTGGGGCAAAATTGCAGAAATTTCACTTATTTCAGGGAAAAAAGGCAGAAATTTTTTTTATTTTTTGGCAAAATGCAGAAATTCCTAATATTTTGTGGCAAAAATGCAGAAAGTCCC